>NC_045429.1:325486108-326147670 GCF_902635505.1 Sarcophilus harrisii | reverse complement strand
TAAACAGCAAAATTTCAGTTTCATATGTGCTTGTAAGTATTTTGTGGCTACCGAAAAGCTAATTTCCCAATATACTATGTTAACCAAAAAATAATACCATACAGTATACAGGGAGGGCAGGTTGCACTCAGTCTGGTCTGGTGGTAATTCAGGCTCAGAAGGAAAGAAAATGAGACCCTCATAAGACTAACCAACATTTAACCCCAAAAACGTTTACACTCAATAGCAATATGGAAAAATACATTCAGCAAGGTCACAATATTGGTTCTGATAAATGCAACTTCCCTCATCTCTATATGGAAATATATCTAGTCAGAAAAGTATGTTGATTCACATGGTAATAGAACGTTAAGACAGATGAAATTGTCTTCCTTGTGGACCAGGCTTTTTATTCCTTTGGTGTTTGAAAAATCATGCTGTCAACTGAAATTCTAGTCCCCTGGTGTTAGGATTCTTACAAGGTGCCAAGTCATTGGAATTGATGAGATAATGATTCTCTAATTTACATGTACTTAGTACTTACTATAATTCCACAAGATTCACACCTTTAAGAGAGCATATATAGGGAGAAGCTCCCAAGGGCAAAGGGACAGAAGCCCACTAGAAGGTCTTGGAGGAGGAGACAGATTCATTCCATCTTCCACCTTTATGTTGCCTGGAGACTGAAGCAGAAACCTTTGGAGACTGGGAGATTCAGAAGCCAGAGCTCAAGTTCTCAGAACCAAGACCACAGAAGGCCTCTGAGAAAGCTAACCGGGCCCCAGGAAAAGAGACAAGACTTAAAAGGAGACAATCAAGGATTTGGACTTTAATTCCTGACTGCATTTGGGGTATTTACTGAAATGAAACTAAGGCTGCTCCAGAACTCCACCCCTCTCTCCAAACCTGCTCTCATTTTGTGGCTACTAAAAAGCTAATTTCCCAATATACTATATTAACCAAAAAATAATACCATACAGTATACAGGGAGGGCAGGTTGGACTTAGTCTGGTCTGGTGGTAATTCAGGCTCAGAAGGAAAGAAAATGAGACCCATGCTGTCTCATTTTAGAACTTTTTTGCCAAATTTTTTGGCAAAACTTTACATTTTAGAAAAGAATATTATACCCTGGACCAACCAGGGGAAAAAACCAGTCCAGCCCATATGAGTTAGATGTTGCTGTCAACACAGGGCATTAGACATCACACTATATTTGGTCGAACCATATCTAAGGTTCTGTTCAGTTTGGGCACCATGTCCTAAGGGGAACGTTGAAAAATTGGAGCGGTCCATATAGGAATAATAAGCAGGATGACTGAAAAACTCAAAACCTACCATCTTGAAAAAACAGTTGAAGGGAGCCCAAGATACTGCCCTTGAAGGAGAGAAGACCTAGAAGAAGATATGTTCACTCTCTTCAAAAATTTGAAAAGTTGTCATATGAAAGAAGGGATAAACATATTCTTTACACCTCCAAAGATCAGAACAAGAACTGGCAAATGGTAGCTATTACAAAAAGCAGATTTCAGCTTGATAGAAGGAAGTATTTCCTAACAATGAGAGAACTGTTTGACAAGGGGATTAGGCTGTCTTGGGAGTCTTGAGAGATCATGAGTCATCTGTTACTAGAAATATTCAGGAACAACAAATACAGTTTGAGAAATAGACAGGTCAGTGGTGTGGTAGATAAGAGTGATGGACCTTAAAGTCCTGATCTGGGTTCAAATCCTGTTTCATATATTATTTATCTGGGCAAGTCATTTATCTGCTGCCTGTGTTTTTTTTTCTCACTAAAAAAATAGCACCTACTTGAGTATGTATACTTATATATATTTTTATTTTTTATATAAGTATATTTATCTATAAATATATATTAAGTATTTTACAGACTTTAAAGCAATATAACATCATTAATAATAATAGTAATAATAAATTGTATAATCAATTTTCAATCTATCTGAAAGCAAAGATGCTAAACAATTTTTTTTTAAATTAAGGTTGGAATTATGATCAGAAAAGTTCTTGTTTCCATAAAAACTTTGTGAGAAAAATTATATATATTTTGAAGGATATCCTTGATGAAAATATGAGATAGGAGCAGTCAAGATTTTACAGATTATTTTCTTTAGCAGGTCATAGTCTATAGCAGATCTTTATTGGAACAATTGGCTCAATAAAGAATAAAAGATCCTGTTGTATTTCTTGAAAAGGGGGGAAAAAGAAATAATCACAAAGAGACTGGATGTATGACCATCTTCCAAGACTACTATTGAGGAAACTCTTCCTTTAACAGAGAGATTAGGCTAGATGGTCTCCACATCTCCTTCTAATTCTGAGATGCTCTGTGAGAAAGAAAGAAACAGAAATACACATAGGAAGGAAGCCTCTTCCCTTGTAGGCCTGCTCTCACTGCTCTGTGAGCGCTGGAGAGGATGTGGTATACCAGATGGCTGCAAGGCAGGCTGCAGTTTTTCTGGCTTGTGTGCTGGCCAAAAAGAGGAGAGATGTCCAGGTTGTCTGCTCGTGCCTTCTGGGACTCTCCAGCTCTAAGCCTGACCTTGCCTTGCCGCCCCCCAGGAAGTTGCTGACAGGCTGCACGCTCTGGTCTGGGAGCCTGCTTTTGAAGCCAACAGCTGTGGGATGTCAGATCTGCGAGCGACTTAAAGATCCTGTAGTCTAACTCCAAATAGAGACCCTCTTGTTCAGAGTTGTTATTGTATTAGCTGCAGAGTAAGGATCAGAGTCCAGGTTTCCTGCGTCTCAGTCCATGTTTCTTCAGTTCATACATTTAGCAGACATTTATTTCAAGCCTGTCATGTTTGAAGTACCAGAGGATGGAGAGATGGGAGAGGAACAAGACCTAGTTTGCCTTCTTGTAGTCTAGCACTTATATTATATCCATATGTTAGAGGGTATGAATATAGGTATATAGGTGTATATGTGCATATCTATCTCTCTGTGTATAAACATACACATATGCACTTATAGCTACATTTACACACAGAGAGATAGCTATACACTCAGATACTTTCCTCAAAATGCACATACATACGCATACAATATATACATACAATGCACATACATACATATATGTCTATATTCATATACACACAGATATATTCACTCAAAAATAATTTTCTCAATACACATACATATAAAGTTTCACCTAATAGTTTTATCTCAGCTTCCCACTGAGATAGATTACTTCAGATAGTACAGAGACAAAACCTCCTATGCCCCCAATCCCTACCCAAGAGAAATTAAACGTGAAAAACAAGTTCCCTTCAGTTTTCTGGAATTGATGGGATAGACTTAACTTCCCTTTCCATCTGTGCCCCTTCTGCTTCAGACTTTAAGTTTGGCAGCCAAAGAGCCAGAGGCTCAGAAAAGAGTGGGAGATGGGGGCACCTCAGTGGTGCCATGGATAGAGTACTCCCTTGAAGTCCCTGGGACCTGAGTCAAATGTGACCTTAGATACTAGCTATGTGACTCCAGCAACTCACTTGACCCCAAATGCCACCTTCCCCACCAAAAAAAAAAAAAATCATTGGGGAATAAGGCTGTGGAGTCAAAAGGAAAAAGTCTTTATTGTCTGTATGAGCTTGAGCAAATAATTTTTCTTCTCAGAAACCCATTTTCTCCTCTGTAAAATGAGGATGGGCATCTCCAGGTGGTTCTCCTGGTTCTGCTCACTTCCCTCTGTCAGCTTTTCTTGAAATTACCTTTTTCCTGATTTCTTATGTTTGTTCAGCCATTCCCCAATTGCTGAGCATCCTTTTGGTTTCTATTTGTTTGTGACCCCCCTCCCCCCACACACACACTCACATGCCGTTAAAAATATTTGTATACACACAGGGCTTTTTTCTCTTTTTCTTTGATCTCTCTTTCTTTGAGGCATAGGCCTGGAAGTGATATAACTGGGTTAAAGGGAATGCAGTGTTTAGTAACATTTTGTGTATAATTCCAAATTGCTTCCTAGAATGGTTGGTGCATCCGCGTGCCTTTTTTTCTCTCCAATGCCTCCAATATTTGTCACATTTGTTCTTTTGTCAGCTTTGCCAGTCTGATGGATATGTGAAGCAGAATCTCAGAGTTGCTAGAATTTTCAATTCTCTAGTTATTAATGATTAAGAGCATTTTTTTTCATGGCTAGAAGTGCATTTCAAAATCTGTAGAATCAGTCTCTCAGCCCTTGAGACCATATTTCATCAAGAGGAAAGGATTTCCTCTATACTTGAGGAAGCTGTTCTTCCTGTGTTCCTCCTTTTCAAAGTGCAGTTTTCACTTCCCATTTAATATATTGGGGGTTGACTTTGGGTAATTATTAGCAGTATTGCCTCAGAGGGGAGAGGCACTTTGGGGTAGTGGCTAGAAAGCTGTCATTGAAGCCAGGAAAATCTGTTGCCTCTGTGTCACCCTCTCATTCATTTGAAGCTTCCTTATGTTTTCCACCTTCCTTTCAAGTGAAAATGCTGAAAAGTAATATGATTGCATTCCTCCAGTAGAATGTTGGTCATTTACAAGTACCTCACATTTAGAATATCAGCATTGGCTGTGTGATCCTGGGTAGGCAGTTTAACCTCATTGTGAAAGTCTCTTGAGACTTAACAAGTTTCAACAAAAATATTGACCTTGCATTGACAGAAGAAGCATGCTAATTTGGGAGGTTCCTATATAAGTTAAAAGGCAGGTTCTTATTGATGTTGCTGTTTGTGACCCATCTGTAAACCACAAAAGGGTCACGAACAGCACCATCAATACTCCTGTGGTTTGCTATTTCCCTCTCCGATCCACTTTACAGAAGAGAAAATTGAGTCACACAATGTTAAGTGACTTACCCGCAATGTCACTCAGCTAGTTCTAAGGCTGGGTTTGAAGTCAGGTCTTCTTCAGCTCCAGATCTGGAACTCTAATCCCTGCACTTCCTAGCTCCCAGCTCCTATACCTCACCTATTGCCTCATTAATCTATGATAAGGGAGAAAAATAAGCAGAACCCCCATATTTAGTCTATTCTCCTCCTCCATAAAGTTTTGAAAATGTCCTTGTGTTCTGGACTGCTGTTTCCTTGGGTTGTGTGTTTTCTCTAAATCAATGTCAAATGTGCGCCGTTTGAGGCCGTACCTCTTGGCTTTGAGTGGAACCAGTTGCTTTCCATTAGCCAGAATTCAATGTCTTTTCCATGTTGCATTCCCCATCTCGTCAGCACCAGTAGCGTGAAGGGGATGGGTCAGAACCATGATTGCCCTCTCCCCATCTTTATGGGGTCCTCTTATTTGGTGTTCATTTTGATCTGTGCTTTGCCAGGGCCGGGGTCTGACAGCTGAACAAAAGTGGCTCCTGTATCGGTAAATAGTCATTTCCTGTCTGGTAAGATATAACCAATTTCAGTTTTCTAGCTATTGTTCAGTGCCGGCTTTCATCATTGGACTCATCATATAGTTATTTGGGGACATGAAATTGGTGGGAAATATACAAGCTTTTACCCTCTTGCACTGCTTATTCTTCCAGCCATGGTTTTTAATGTTTTTCACTGTTTTTCCCTACACCCACTTTTGCTTTGAAGCCATCTGAGTATTAAGGTCTATGTTGACTCATCTCAAAAGCTCCCAGAGCCCTTCCTAGAATTTTTCTCATTTCTTATCCTCTGCAACAGATGCAAATAATCTGCAGTTTCTTTTCTGGTTGTCTTGTTGTTTATGCTCATCATAAGCACAATGAAATGATATTTTTCTGTTACCTTTGGATTCTCTTTCTTTTGTCTCTTCAAAGAGAATCTATTAACCATTTCCCCATCCAGGTGAAGCTTCCTTATGTTTTGCATCTTCATTTGGAGTGAAAATGCTCAAAAGAAATATGCTTGTGTTCCTCCAGTAGAACGTCAGCTTGTTGGTCATTTACAAATACTTCACATTTAGAGTATCAGCAACTAAATAAATGTTTATGAATGGTCTACAAATTGTTTTTTATCATTTTCCAATCCCTTATTATTACTCCAGATTGAGGAAGGACTGATTTAGGACTGAGGACTATTCAAAGTTTCTCTTTCTTTCATGGGTTTTAAGTGTTCGTCACCTAATGGCCATACTACTGGGGACTGAGCCTGCCTCTCTACTTTTAGCTATGTTGGTTTTTGGAAACTGAAGCCTTTCCATATGGTAAACAATGCCAGGAACCATGCTGCCAGCAGTGTTTCCAAGACCATGGGGTTATGCAAACGGTAAAGTGCTGTAGAAATGTGATCTGTCACATAAAACAGAATTGGGCAATTGGAGGGAAGAGGAGAAATCCCTTCACTGCATTCCTCATTGGCAGTTTAAAAAAACAAAAGAAAACTGTACTCATTCAGAATTTCTAATAAATCAACCAGTGTTATCATTTGCCAAAATTAGCCTGCTAAATCAATTGAGTGTTAGCCAGATGGCAGCGGATATATTTCACCGACTGAAAAGATGACACTGATTTTCAGAACTTTTTTTATATTTGGCAGTTTTATCATACAATCATTTCAGTTGCATTTGGCTCTTCATGACCCAGTTTGGGCAAAGATACTAGAGTGGTTTACCTTTCTTTTCCCAGCTCTTTTTTACAAAGAAAGAAACTGAGGCCAACAGAATCAAGTGTCTCATAGTGTCTGAGGTTAGATTTAAACTTGGTTTGATGAGTCTTTCTGCCTCCAAGACTGACATCACCTGGCTGCAGTATAAAGTTCTAAATATGTTAATCTCATCTGATCTTTACAACTCTGTGAAGTATGTGCTATTATTATCTCCACTTTAAAGATGAGGGAACAGAGATTGGAAGAGGTTACATGGGTTGCCCAGGATTACATGACTGGTACCTAAGGTAGGATTTGAATTCAGGTCTTCCTGAGTTCAGTTCCAGGGCTCCTAACACTTTTTCACCTAAATTCCCATATATATTTTGTTCTCCTCTCTTCCACCTCCTTCCAATAGAATATAAATTTTTTAAAGGGATTTTTTTGTCTTTATATCTTCTGTCCCTATGGCTCTGGCACATAGTAGGAACTTAAATGCCTGGACAATTGTTAAGTCACTAAATTAAAACTGGCCGCTGGTATCTGTTTTTGCTAGAGTGGTTATTTGAACCCAGAGTCTTTTTAAAAATAATTTATTTTTTTTAATTACCATTCTAAAATTTTGAGATCCAGATTCTCTCCCTCCCTCCGCTGCTTCTTCATTGAGAAGGCAAGGACCTGGAACTCTTAAAACTTTTTCTAAACAGTTCTGAACCTTTTCCTCAACAACACATTCACAAAGAAATCAGAATTAATGAGGCTTGATTGGATAAATGTATTTCCAATATCCCCAGGAATAAAAGCATTCAGATTGTCTCCCCTGGTTAAAAAATAGTAGGTACTTAATAAACCCCTACTTTCCTTCCTCTCTCCCTCCCTTTCTTGCTCTCCTCTCTCCCTTCCTTCCTTCCTTCTTCTTTTTTTCTTCCCTCCCTCTCCCCACTCCCTTCTTTCTTCCTTACTTTTCTCCCTCCCTCTTTTCCTTCTTTCCCTCCCTCCTTCCCTTCTTCGGTCCCTCCCTTCCTTCCTCCTTCCCTCCCTCCCTCCCACCACTTTTTTCCTAGCATTGTGAATTTGTTGGCACATCAAGGTTCTAACCTGTTCCCTGTTCTCTGCTGGTGTAGCCATGTACCTATTCATACCCAGTCACATGTAGACCCCACCCCTTTTTCTTCTCTTTCTCGTGACTGCCTTCCATTCTATTCATCAGGAACTGGACGGGTGGGTATTATGGTAGCACTCCCAAGAATCAGAACTGCCTATATAAACATATAAGAAATGATAGGAGACTTGGCGGGTGGGAGTAGATGGGGAACCACTGAGCCCAAAGTTATCTGAAGACCTAAGAGGTCTCCAGCTTAGTGGTAGAGCCAAGATTGGAATCCAGATGCTAGGTCATGGGCGGCTCACATCAGTAGGTGGTTAGAAAACAGTGATTAAAAAAAGATGACCTCCTCCTCTCCCCCCTCCCCCCCACTACTACTATTAATTGGCATTTATAAAGCGCTTTAAGGTTTGCAAACAACTCTATAAATATATCCTTTTATCCTCATAACCACCTTGGGAGGTAGGTGCTATTGTCATACCCATTTTGCAGATGGAAAGATTCTAAGTGCTTTGGCGGAAGTCGCACAGCTAGTGTGTGTCGGGCGGAGCTCCCGACTCGGCTCCCAGTGCCACGCGGCCCGTGGCCTCCTCTTCTGCACTTGCCTTTGAGCTCTCTCCCGTGGAGCAGGCCGGCGGCTCCCGGAGCAAGGCTGTTGGCGCCTCTGGCCTCGGCGCTGGGCCCTGAGAGGCGGCGGCTGACTGCCTCGGGAGTGGGAGCGGGGTCCCAGCCCTCGGCCCTGACGGGGCGGCTCCGGGGCTCGGAGCGTCAGGCTCTCCTCCTGGCCTCTGAGGATCGCGCGAGCTTCCCTCCGCCCCGAGGTCTCTGATCCCGGCCCCTTTTCTCCTTCCAGATCGAGTCTCACAAGCTGACCTTCCGTGAGAACGCCAAAGCCAAGACTGACCACGGAGCAGAAATCGTCTACAAGTCGCCCACCATGTCCGGGGACACCTCCCCCCGGCACCTCAGCAACGTCTCTTCCACCGGAAGCATCAATATGGTGGACTCACCTCAGCTCGCCACGTTGGCTGACGAAGTCTCTGCCTCCCTGGCCAAGCAGGGCTTGTGATCTTGCCCAGCAGTGTGGTAATCATGGAGAGAGGAGAGAGAGAAAGAGAGAGAGAAAGAGAGAGAGAGGAAGAAAGAGAGAGAGAGAGAGAGAGAGAGAGAGAGAGAGAGAGAGAGAGAGAGAGAGAGGAAAAAGAAAGAATAATTGTACAGCCCTTCTTCCTCTGTTCCTTTCCCAGCTGTTTCTCACAGATTACCTAATTGGTTAATGATTTAACCTGCTGTTGGCCTCGGTGGCTTTAGCTCCAGGACCTTAAAATCAGTGATGGGAATAAAAGCAAATTTTGTCTTTACAAATTGAATCCTTGGGGCTAACAGTTAAAATAAATTTAAATTGTTTTTCAAAAGGAAGCCACACCCACATTTTTCTAGGCCAATTCGATTAAATTATTCCTTTCCCCCCTCCCCCCTCAAGGTGGGAAATGCTTTTCATGCTGCTGCTGGCCAGTTTCAGGCATTGGGCCTGTGCCCATCTCCTCCTAGGCCTCCTACAGCAGCAGCAGCAGCAACGGGTTTGAAACCTGCCTTACCTAGAGATTCACAGAGACCCCCAAGTCACATTTATGTCAGAAGAGAGTAAGAGAGAAAAAGAGAGAGGGAAAGTAGGTGGCACTGAGCCCACCCTCCTCTTATTATCCGAGCCCAAAGGAAGACCCGAAAGGATGAGCTGGGATAGTCGCCATGGCAAAACCGAGTATCTAAGGTGCTTTCTAGGGGGACGCGGAGCAGGTGTATTGCTGGGGGTTCTTGCTGGGGGATTCTGCTGCTGCTGCTGCTTTGTTTTACGGCTCTCTGGGGAAAGGGGTCCTTTGACCCCCTTGAGTTTGTGAACCACTTGGGAATTCAGTCTGGGCTTTCTGGAACCCACTAGGAGTTTCTTCTGAAGACTACCCTCCATGCAGTGATGGGGTAAGAAGGATACCGAGCCTCCTCTTAAAGGTATTGACCTTGCTGTCCTGAAAGCAGCAGGAGGGGCAGGGAGGTTTGTTTATTTGCTTTTTTTTTTTTTTTTTTTTTTTTTCTTTATATCCAGAAGGGTCATGATGCAGGGAGAAGAAAGTCCTAGGGCTAGAGTGGTGGTGAGCAGTTTGTCCAGAGGAACCACCATTCTTTAGCATCGTGTACCTGTCCTATCTTTGTCACAAGGCTCAGAGGACCACAGCCTTTATTTAGCTCTGTAGCATAAGGGGAGACAAAGCCTTGCTCTTGACTGGGATAATTCTTCACCACCTTCTCCCTCTTCTCCCTTTCCCAATTCTTAAAACCTGGGGGCGTGCAAGATATAACCCAAGACCTCCCAGATGACAGTCAAGAGGTTGATGCTGAGGCCCCATGCCAATCCCTGTGACATGGTTGGGGGAAGTAGAAGGTGCTGTGGACCAAACCCCTTTTCCCCTTCTTCCCGTGCCGCTGAAGGCCGTTTTTATGCTCTCAGTATATGTGCTCTTGAAATATTCATCACAGTCAGTGGTTCCTAAGCACACAGCTTCGGTGTTGCCATAATACAGCCATGCCCCCTTGTCTGGCTTACACAGCCTCTCAGCAAGTCCCTGAGGGTCCTACCCTCTGGCATGGCAGCCCCCCAAACCTCTTCAGCTTGAGGAAACAATAGGAGCATTCTTGCCCTGCCCCTTGCTGGGGTAAACACTATCCTGGGTGTTGATTGGGTTGGAGAGGAAAGCTTTTTCTTTAGGGGAGAAGCCCCCCCATCCCATTGAGCTCCAGAGTCTCTCTCCAAACCTTTGCTTGTCTGTAATGAGCATCTGTGGCTCACTGTTTTGCATCTCTCCCTTTCCCAACTGAATTTCAACCTTCCTTGTAGGCCCTAAAAAGTCAGTTTCTACTTCTGGGCAGTCATTGATCCTTGATTTTATTGCTTCGTGATTTCCTTTCAGAAAAAGTGCTGTGAGAATTGAACTGACATTCTCAAAGATACAGCTGGTTGAGAGAGCTGGAGGATGCAAGCCATTTCAGGAGGGACAGGTGGTGACCCCTTCCCCCCATGGCCCATTATCCATTACCTGTCAGTGAGGGCCCTGCCACTTCTAGACACAGTCACCAAATCCACTTCCTTTCCAGTGTACTCTCTCCTTAGGAAAGGTATCTCTGCCTTCTCCTCCCGCCCTCATCCCTTCCAGAGGATGCCCAATCTCTCTCTGCCCCTCTCCTCATCAACTCCATATACAATTGAAAGATGCTTCCGTGTTTGAGCTGTGGAATAAGTGAACAGAGGCTTCTCCTTCCTTTATTTCCTCATCAACTTGTGGTGTATAGTTGCATTTGTCTTGTATATGCTTGGAATTCACCAGGGTGATGATTGTAAAAAACAAAAAAAAAAAAACAAAAAAAAAAAAAACGCATGTATCATTAAGTGCTTACAGAGAGGACTCTAACCCTTGTGTGCACCCAGGGGCAGCCGTCCCCCACCCCCGAGCACAACGAAACAGCGCCAAGAGTGAGAACTGAGTTCTTAGTGTCCCAAGGGCAATGGGTCCTGGGGGACTCAATAAGCCAGCCCTCAGCTCAGCACTGAGAATATCCCAGGCACTGCCGCAGACCCCAAGCAGAGGGGCAGTCGACAGCCTCAGGTTCTTGGAGGAGCGGGGAGAAGGACGTGGGAAGAGGCGCAGAGGACCGTCATGTCAGCTCCTGACTAGGCCTTCTTCATCCCCGGCCCCTCGATGCAAAACTGGCAGATCTGGAGGGAATTCAGCACCCTGTGGACTTGGCCAATTCCCCACTTGTGGAGCTTGATGAAATGAGGCTGTCCTTGAACTGCTGCACAGAGAAGCAATGGAGCCTCCCTGCCCCTGGTCACCCCATGGAGGATTCATGCCCGTTCTTCCCTCCGCATGTCCATTTGAAGATAGGTTTTGGAGAAAGAGAATACCGGTAGGCCTGTGGACAGCCAGATGCTCACACCAACTGGAGCTGAGCAAGGCAGCGAGACTCTGATGATCCCAATGCAGACTCTCCCTTAGGGGGTTGCTGCTGACATGCTTTGGGGCAAGGCCCAATCTCCCTGGCTTCTGTTGCCTCATCCTTCCCATCAGGGGCTGAGGATCTCCTGGAAGCTACCCTCGTCCCCTGTATCCCAGCGGGAGGCAACAGATTTTCCTCTGGGGAAGCTGGGGTCCTCTCCGATAAAGGGGACCTGAGCCAAGGGAAGTGCTGGGCCTGAGAGCACCTAACGGGGGTCACAAGGCCAAGCCGGCTGCCAGAAGCCCTGCAGGGGCCCGAGCTGCCCGACTGGCCACGTTGGAGTGACCCCTGCTGAGCTCTGAAGGTCAGAGCTCGGCTAGACTGTGTTCCCTTTTATCTAGGCTTTCTCGGAGCTGGTAAGGCAGGCGTTGGGTGAAGGATGGCCAGGACCCACGTGGACACGAAGGATTATGCCAGAATGCTCCAGGCAGGTATAGAGGCCCTGACAGCTCAGCCATTCTGGTGTCAAAGATGGGAGGAGCAGATGGGTGTGCGTTATCAGTGAACAGAGGTGGCAGGATGGGGCAAACTTAGTTACTTTATGAAAATATATGTTAGATACCAGTTTATCACATTGTTTCATACCATTCCTTGCTGTTGTGTGAGATAAGAAAATGAATTTTTCCTGGAAAATCCTATCTTGAAGGGAAAGTGCACCACAGCTCTCTGAAAATCCTTCCCAGCAGGAAGCAGCCTCTCTGGGTTAGCCAGGGATGCTCAGTCGGGCTTTGGTCATTTCATCTTGAGTGTTCTCAAATCTCTCCAGGCATAGCTCTAGGTTTGGGCTCAGACACTGCAGCCTCAGAGGCTCTCCTTCCCTTCCCCTCTTGCCAGGAGGTTTGGGGCAGCTCAGTCACAAAGCCCTCCAACCCAGCCTGAGCCTGGCCTAGGGAAGCTCCCCCCTGCTGAGGAAGGCCTTCCACCTTCAGGCTGGCAGAGAGCACCTTTTGCTGCCCAGCTACAGATCCCGGAAGCCAAGCCCCATACTGGAAGCTTGTGACTCGGCAAATGCCCATGAAGTTGGCCAACTCCCTGCAGTGGAGGGCTGGAGGCATGGAAGCGCACCTCCGGGAAACCCACTGATACATCCTTCCTGGGCCCCAGGGAGTGACCAAGCAAGATCTCCATGTTGCTCTTTCTTGTAACCCGAAGTCAAGGCAGGTCAATCAGATGGGCCTCCAGGGGAGGGAAAACGGATGAGTTTGTACCTTATGGAATTGCTGCCCAGATTCAGTATTCTTCACTTCCTTCCTTTCCATCTTGCTTGGAGTAGTTTAATGGGGCAGAAGAAGTGTTCAGGGCCTAGGAGGGTATGCTTGATTGGAGCCTTATTGCCTTGAGACAACACATGACACAGGTGCCCTCCACCTGGGTGCGGTGGAGCTCTTTGGGGGAGGTAGGTCTAGCTTTAGGAGGAGCCAAGGCCCTCAAAGACATCGGTATTTATGAACAGATCAGGGAAATCTTGACTTTATCAACATTGGGTTGGTGGTTCTTCCTCCCAACAACAGCTGGAGGAGGTAGCTGTATTTGTAACTTAGTGAGAAAAATTCTTAAAGGGGCTTTAATTAGTCAGAGCAAGGTCGGAATGTTCTATCTCCAAGCCACCAATGCCAGCCACAGCCACTGGCTTCTAGGGACACAATCACCATCACTCAGCAAAACTTGGGGTAGGGTTAAATAAAAAGACCTGCAGCCCTGGTTTTTCAGTCCTCCCACCTAAACCACCCTCACCTCATCCTGTATTGAATTCCACTTAGATCACCTCTCATTATTGGAATCTATTTCCTGTTTGTTCAGTAAGGTAGTAGAAAATTTTAAATGGGCAAGACAGCAGGAATCTTGGAGCTGAGTGTACTGACCCTTAACTTTTTACCCCTTCAAAACCACCTTTGTTGACAGAAGAGGAAGATGGGAGACTCTCTCTTGCACACTGGTACACACACACACACACACACACACACACGTACGTACACACGTCTTAATGAAAGCTGCCCACTATGAGCTTTGGACCTCATAACCATAAGCAGAGAACTTTGGGGAAATTTTGAGGACTGGCCAGACTTCAGAATGGTCTAGCTTCAAATACCCCGTTTTGGCCCAGTCTTATCTCTGTCCGGTTCTCCCTCCTCCCGTATCCTTCCTTAGACATGGGGAAGCCATTCATCCCAATGAACTTCTTAAAGAACTCATGTCCATGTCCAGAAGACACAGGCTTCCTTTCTTTCAAGTAGCTGGATTCATCTTTTTCCACCTGCCCTGTGACTGCTGAATTAACTAATTTACTGCTCATTTGCTATGGGGAATTGGGAGCAGGCAAATTACTTTTCTCCTCAGACTGTTTGAAAAGGGTTACAAATGGGCACTGCCCTTTTATCTATGGCTTAATCTTCCACAGGGCCTTGACCCCACAGGGAAGCACAGTTCCTGCATTGTATGTAATCCACATGGTTTCCTAATTAATTTGGGGGTGGGGGTGGGGGTGGGAGTATTGAACTCATCCTAGCTTAGCTTCCTGTCTGTGAATGTCCATAGTATTGTGTGTTTTAACAACTGGTTTACACTGTTGCTGTAAAAGTGAATTTGGAAATAAAGTTATTACTATGATGAAAACAAAATACTTTCTTTGTGGAAGGAGGGAGGTTAGCATGGAGGGGTGACAAAAGAGAGGGCCTCCAGGATATTGAGAATTATTGTGCCTGTCCCCTTCTCTGCAAACATGGGATTTGGTTTCAGAGTTCATTATCATTTACCTAGGTAGTCTCTCTGAAAGGCGACATCACCTCTCAAACTCTCCATCCATCCAATGGTCCTATTAGGTGATGTCCAAGGTCCCTTTCAGCTCTATCCTATGTAACATGCATATGGAGTTATTTTTTGACACCCATTTCGCACTTCTTTTAGTGGAGATTTCAGCATTTCACCTTAACATTAGCTGGAAAGATCAAAGCCGATATCTGAACCCCGTTATCATCAAGTCAACATCAACTAACATCTATATCAACCACCACTAGCACTTAAGGTAAAAGAAAGACCACAGCCGTTAAGTCATTTTTCACAGGTTTGTCACCAGAAGGAATCCTATTCTGGACTTTAGCCTTAAAGGAGCATCTCAGGAACAAGGCCAAGCACAGAAACACTGCTAGTATTTGGGCCCCGTGTTTCCCATATGACTTAAAAGTCAGTCAAACATCCAAAAGGCCCCCTAGGAAGCAGGACAAATAAGGGAGAAGAGGTTATTTAGGAGATTTATGTGGACCAGGAACCTTGGAACTGGATGCCTCCATTTTTAACAAGTCACTCAAAACAATTAACACTGCAATTGGACCGATGACTGATAAGCTCTATATCATCTAGATAAAGCATCTGTGCCCAAGCCATAACTCACCAAAACCCAGGAGAGATGAGGTACTAAACTCGTTTGAAATTGTTTTCTCATACATGACATTAAGTCTCATGATAAGTTTGCACAATATTCCAGAGTAACTGGAACAGGTCATTCAGACAAAAGTGCTTTTTTTGAACAACTCTGGGAATAATCTGGATTGGCATGTAGAAGTGTATACATATGAAAGTATTTCCCTGATGATCCTCCTTACAGAAATGAGACTGTCATCCCTGGTGATATAGATGACTGGAACTCCAAATTTATATGGCTGCAGCAACAAATCTTTCCCGTCCAGTCTCATCTCCTACAGAATCTAGATGTTGGGGAAGGCAAAATTTTCCCACTCTTGTGAGTTAATTGCTTCCAAATTGGGGTTTAGGGACCCCACATTCTTCCTGCTATTGAGTTTAACTTGGTACCTCAATCTTGGTTTTTTTTCCCTTCATATTCTCTAGGTCCTCAAATGACAATTCTCAGCTCAACACATGCAGTAGTTACTGTAAACAGATGCTAAAAGTATGTAGCATAACAGGGAAGACTCGGGTTTCTCTTGTTACAGGACAGCTCCATAGGTTTCATAACATATTCATATGTCAGGACTTAAGAGAACCAAAGCCTCGCGGTGATATGACACCAAATTTAGGTTTAGCAAAGTCAGAAGGTGGATGTGGGCAAAGACTGCTTCTCTTCAAGATCTATTATCACATGTTTTGACCCACAATGAATCCAGCTCAGGTCCCATCCCTGTCTTAAGACTTGAGGGGGCGGAAAATAGGATATGGAACTAAACCAACAACCTAATAAGCAGAACTCAAATACAGAAAGAGAAATGGGAGAAGAAATAGAAATGGAAGCAGCAAAGAAACTCACTTTTCTGATCTGTGTGTTAAGAAAAGATCATGATCATTTAGACAATTTAAATTTCCGTGAGCATTTTATATAGCATTTTTAAGGTCTGTGAAGTATTTTAATATGGTAACTCATTTGCACATGAGTTAACATGCAACAAGCTATATAGAGAAGGGAAGGAAGTGCTGGAAATAAAACACGTAAGAGTTTGAATGTTGGACACCTTCAGTGAACTCAATCACACTGACAGCTTTTAGATACCTGTTCTGGGCCTAAATGGGTTAAAGGGTGTTACCCAACAAAACAGATGGGAAAACATGGCAAGGTCCTTCATACATTTTACCCTCTGCTGTGCTAAGTGGGCCTACATCGAGCCATCACACCAGTTCTGCCAGCATATATATCCACAGCACACACAAACTGGAGGCAAAAGATCAGTATCCTGGATCAGGAGAGGCTGGAGGATGTGGGGGTCCCCACTATGTCATCATGACAACTTTCACAGGACAGTCTAGGTATTGTTTTGGGCATTCTTTTTTCCAGTGAACCAGGTAGCAATGGTAAGGGCTCAATAGATGAATTAGGTCTATTCAAACCTTACATAAAAGGAAACCTAGGGAAAAGAACTTGGAACTGGAGCATGGGGCACAATTCTTCCAGTACCTTTTAGGGCAGACCTTCTCAAACTATTTCCAATCACAATTATTATTATTTTTTTGCCTGAGAAATTTTTACATGACCCCAGATATAAAGATGTATGAAACAGACATACAAATCATTCATTTACTTGATTAAAAAAATATATAATTTCCCCACATTGTTACAAGACCACATAAGGAGTCTCAAATCAGTTTAAGAAGCTGGACTTTAGAATTACATTTGATGGGGAGGAGATGAGAAGGGCACAGGCTTGAAGAATTTGCCATACTATGGTAGCTTAAGGAAGGGATTCTGGTTCAGGAAAGAACAAGATTTCTAGCCTCTCAGGTTTGTCTGGCCTGAATTTACTCTATGGGAAGGGGGAGAGGGGAGAAATTTGTGAGAATGGGCAGATAGCACCCTGGCTTGGGATTAGTGGAGTTTTTCTAAACACAAAATAAGCACTCAGATTTGTTCCTCATCCCGAAATGGATGCAGGCTTTGCCAGGTGTAGGTCTTCCCCCAAATGCTCACTAGTAGCTAGAATTCTAACATCAAAAGGTATTCCTTTTAAAAACACTGAAGGTTTGTTACAGGACGGCTCCACAGCTTTCTCTGCACATTCATTATCAGGGCTGGACCAAACTATTAAGAGAACCAAAGCCTGGCACTGAGCCTGAGTCCTGGCAAGTCAGAAGTTGAATGTAGACCCCCTGACTTCCAAGTCCAACCCACCACAAGCTACTCTCAGTCACTGGATGAGAATAAAAAACCACAGATGCTAATTGAGGAGCCAGAGTGGAGGGGGGAAAGAAGCCTAAAGCTAGCTGTCAGCAATTACAAAATTGTGCCAGTGTCTCAAAGCACTAGTTCTCATGTCTTAGGAGACAAAAAGTGGCATGCCATACCCAAAAATGCCCTCTGGGACCATTAATATTTAAGGAGTCATTCCTGGCAATTCTCCAAGCTGGGCCACTGCTAGGATGGGCATCCGAGGCTGCACAGCAGCCACCCAGGAGTAATAGTCAAAACAACGTGCCCAAGTAGCAACCAGAATTTGTAAAGGGGTGGGGGGAGAGGAATCTGCCCTCCTCCACTTCAAGGTTTCCTCATAAATTTAAAAGGTAGGGAGATGCACAAATAACTCCCAATTAAAGAGACACTTGTCTATAGTTGAGGTGAAGTGAGGAATCTTTTCTTTACACATCACTGATTAAAATTGAGTTCCTCTGATGGCTTATTAAGTTATTTATGTAATCTCTAACCTTACAACAGCCCTGTGAGGTGTTTTCTAGATTACCAATGGGTAAACAAAGTCTTGAACCCCGGCCTTGGTTTTCACACTCTGCATCCAACCAGTGTGCTTTCCCCTGAAGCCCCTTATTCATCTGGAATGTGAATAACTAACTGTGAAGTGACTCTTTTCAGTCCCACCAATGACCCAACCCAACCAAGGTAGCAATAAGTGCCGCTTCTCTTTGGAAAAATACAGATCTCTGAGCTTTTTCCCCTACCAGGGTCAAAAATTGTACTTGAGTAAAGGTGACCTAATGTATCCTGTTTGGCTTCCTCTGATGAACGTGTTTTCTGGGTTGTCTTTTGGGAATAGCCAAGACTGTTGGGACATACACACAGGGAGAAAACTTATCTCTGGGAAACCTTGCTGGGGGTGCACATCACTGTGCACCAGATTGTGATTCACTGACACTGGCTTGTGACAGAGAAAAATAAACTCTGAAATCCCTTCTCACTCAAATTCTATGCAGTTCTCCCTGTACCTGGCTATGACTGGTTTCTGGAACTAGCTGCTTTGGTTATCCAGGAACCCAATAAATCCTGTTTGCCAACAAAGAATCCAGCAAATAACATCCTGTAATTTTTTTTTAATTTTTTTTCCCATTTTTTTTCTGCTTTTTTTGGGAAGCACTGTTCTGTGCTCTGTGAACAGAATCAAGACATTAACAAAGATCAGCTTCTCTGAAGAAAAGCATTTCTATAGAACAAAGACAGCTACGGATTCCTGCTGCCATTACACAGCTCAAAGCAAGAAAAGAAAATATTTACAAAATACAAGGTGGGGACTTTTTTTTTTTTTTTTTGCATTTTTGTGGGTTTTTTTTTTTTTACAATGCTAAAAGGGTTATTCAGAATTTTCAACCTTATAAATAGAAGAAGCACTTATGCATAGGGATATGGTGCATTATTGTTTTTAAAGAAACAATGACAAACCCTTTAACTAGCAAACAGAAAAAAAGTCACTAATGTTGAAAATTGTGAAAAAACCCCAACCATTAAGCAGTTCATCTACTATTTTTATACGATTACAAAATGGCCAAAAAAAAAAAAAAAAAAGTTATGTCCTTTGTTTTTTTCCTCTTTTTGGTGATGTAATTATACATGAGACAGGCACAAGGCTAAGAAAGATGATTTGGGGGGGGAGGGGGGGGATGGAAAGAGGTGGGGGGTAGAGGTGTTTGATGGAAGAAGAGACTAGGACATTCCACAGGCAAGGGCTTAAGGGATGGGGTATGAGAAAAGAGCCTAGTTGAAACAGACTGAGGAGAATTTAGACATGAAGGAAATGTGTTTAAGTAATCATTTGAGAAGTTAGGATGACTAAATTTATGCTTCATTTTCAAATCCTCCTAGTTGGCTGACTGGGGGATGGTAATAAAGGTTGAACCTTAAACCCTGCCTGTAAAACAAAACAAGTGAGAAATGTGTACTCATGTTATGTGTGTGTGTATGTGTATATGAGAGAGAGAGAGAGGGAGGAGAGAGGAGAAAAGAGAAGAGGGAGAAAGGGAGAGAGAGAGAGAGAGAGAGAGAGAGAGAGAGAGAGAGAGAGAGAGAAAGAAAGAAAATGAGAACGTGAGTGAAAGAGTGAATAAGAGAATGTGAGTAGCTGAGTTGCTATAGTTAAGGGGTCAAAATAAAGGTGATTAAATGCAGAGGGAAAACTAGATGGTTCTTCTAGCCACATTAAAGGGAAGCTCCACCTGTTTACCTGAGGTCTACACACATTTCAGACTGCCTCAAGCAAGCCGTTCAGTAGACCTAGTGGGAGTCAGGGCTGAATATGAATACTCCAATGCCCATGCCCACATCAGCACTCTAATGTCTGGGTTCCAGGTGACAAAAACATGTTTTAATAAGTAAGGAAAAATGAATCTGAAAGTTCAGTAAATCAGTGGGGCTGGGAAGCATGCTAGAACCAGGCAGGGTGGGAAGTTAGGGGTGGGAAGGGTCTTACCCAAAACTTTTGTTTGCCAACTGGAGGAATAGTCCATTTAGGGTGTGCCACAAGACAACATGAAAACCAAAAATGAAAGGGAAAAAAGGAAAGGGGGAAAAGAAGACCAAAACAGTTTCTAAACTCCTTAAATTCACTAAAAACTGTGAAAATTTTCGGCATATGATGTTTGAATATCAAACACAAGAGATTTCTGAAGCTTTAATGCCAAGTTAGTGAGTTCATTTCAGTTGGACTCTCAAACTCCACTTGTTCATCTGTGGGTAGGGCGCTGCACTGTGGCTGATGATGACAGGTGCCTGCTCTTGAAACTTGCAAGAGGAGGGGAGGTGGGTGCACTGTCCAGCTCCCTGCCTCCCTTGCCGCCTGGGGTACGCCGAGTACAACGGGCTGCCCGCTCCTGTGCATCCAGCTGGTCTTCACACTCTGCCTGGGGGCTGTGGGCCAGGGGGAAGCTGCGCCGCTCCCAGGGTTGGACAGTCTGCAGAGCACAAAGAGAGTGTGTTTGGGCAGGGCTTGTGATGCGATTGCCCTCAGTTTGTCCTCTCTCTACCTTTTCCGGTCCATAATTCATAGAGCATGGCTAAGAAAGAGGAGTGGGGGATTGGGGAATCTACTTTGCCTACAGAGTATACACTCTGGACAAAATCTTTTCCAAAACCAGCATTAACCTCTAGAATTTTCCCAAGGCCTTAAAGGAGAACAGGGCAGAGGACAAACATAGAGCTCTGCACTGTCATTAAAAGAACCTGATCCTCTTCTCCCCCCCCCCCCCCCCCCCCCCCCCCCCCAAGTTCAGAAAGCCATGAAGTCACTCACCTGTTCATCCAGTCCCAACTCTGGGGTGGAACAACGAGTATCTTCAATGGACAGATGTCGCAGGTTCTCTCGGGCTATAGGAGTGAGGGAAGCAGAAAGCAGGTCTGGGCTGATGGGGCTTCGAGGGGACTGACTGTGGGAAAACTCTGAAATCGAGTGGCTATTGCTGATATCTGGAGAAGCAGGCTGGGGAGTGGAAGAGTTGGCATTGCCCAGTTGCGGGGTTGTCCGGCCATCTGATGACCTATAAGACCTGCACAAAGGAATTCAAACCACAGAGTCAGAGGGACAGTGTTCCAATACATCCAGTCATCCAGTTCTTGATGTAAGGCAAACAACATAGGATAGTCGCTCTATCCATTTCTAGGATATCTCACATTTCCCAACTTTCCTTGTAATGGGACCCTAGTTTGAGAAGACTGACTAGACTCAAAGCCTTTCTTTTGTGGATAATACAAAAATACAGATGGCAGGCATAAAAAGAAATAAGTATTCTGCTTATCACAGACACAAACACACATACACACATTCTGCATGGATAAGGATGAACAAAAAGCCAAAAGCCTAGGAACATTATACAGATGAACACAAAGAAAAACCTAAATAATGTATCATCAAGAAACAAAAATGAAAGCCCTATGTGGCTGAAATCTTATCCTAGTTTAAGACATGAGGATTCTTTGCTACTAAAATATTGGAAGTAGAGGCAAAGTATAACAGATACTTTGAGATAGAACAAAATGCCAGGGTACATCTGCCTAAACATGACTGTGTTATAGAACTGTATTGGATTTGAATTATACCACCATGCAAAATCAGTTCTCCGATTCTGGATAAATCACTAACACCTCAGACTAATTTTCATTATCTTTAAAATGGACACAATGTAGTATATACTCTTGTAGGGTTGTTTTGAGGATTGTATGAAAATGTGAGACATGGCTCAAATGTACATTCTGGTAAGCGATCCAGGAGTTGAGGCCGAGTATCTCACCAAAAACTTCAGCAGATTTGCTGGGGTTGGTAAAAGACAAAAATGAAGTGTTGTTGAATGGTGTACAGAATCAAAATCACACCCCCTCCCTCTCAAAGTAGGGATCAGGTGCTTGATCAATCTCAATCCTTGGCTTTAGGCCAAGTGCTAAGTGAACCTGGAACTGGTATGATACTGTAGGAAACTTAGCCAAACCAGAGGGTAAGTTATCTACAAACTATCAAACTCTTTTAGAACTGGGGTCTTCAGAGATTCATTCTCCTTTCCTGTACCTTGATCTGCTAAGTCTTCCCTGAGGATTCTACAAGATAAAACTCTATATATATCTCCCAAATGTGTTTCTTGATGATACTGTCTAAGATTAGACTGAATGGGAACTTTGAGGGCCCCTGCCTCTGGCAGAGGCTGCTTTCTGCTTTTCTCTGTACCCACACTGCTTAGCACAGAACCTGGCACATAGTAAAAGCGTAATAACTGATTATAGATCTAATGATCACATAAACATCAATTACTACTACTATCGCTATTATTCTACACCACAAGACAATAAATTAAGGGTCTCCAACCCTTTGCTATACTACACTCCCTTCAAATAGCAAAGTCACATTGATCCTAACACACAGTATTAGAACAAAATCTTCATAAAGATAGCACACACAATAGGAGGCTTCATTACAAATGTCTAAACTACAGGTCCCTGTAAACTTCAGAGAGGGCTTTTTACTCTTCCTAAATAGAACCTGGTCCCATTAGGAGATGGTGCTTGAGAAATAGATAACCTCCTGTTCAATAAGGACCTTCTTTCATGAGGATTCATGGGATTCATCCTCATGAAACAAGTAATTCAAATATTATGTTGTCTTTTTAAAGATATATTGCCTTCCCCTAAATCAAATACTGATTGGTTTACCATGTGTCACACAGGGACATTTACCATCATATAAATGTTACTGACAGAGTGAATCTACCTGGTACTTTCCCCCATAGAGAACAGAGAAGTCTTGCTAACTATTTATCCTCCATTCCCATATTGATATTCACTTATCCAGGTACGCTACCTGCTACCTCGCCGCTGGGGTGGCACACTTGTGGTCCACAACCATCGTGCTCGCTCCATCTCCTCACACTTGGCATGCAGGGCTGCAAAAGCTGCATCAGAGAGGTCCTCAATCTGCAAAGGAGCAGGGTCATTGGCAGGTGTTTCCCTTCCCTTCTCCTCCCCTCCCCCACACACAACTAAGTCTAGGTTCCTCTATGACATTATATCTGGCCTGAGAGAATGAAGGAAGGTAGGGAAGGTAGGTGTCTATGTTTGGGGTGGGACAACTTCAGGATGAAGGAGGATGCAAGATAGGAAAACAGTGTCAAGAGTGCAGAAAAGATGAGCTCCCTAAGCTAAGACTTTATTACAGTGTGAAATCATTTGGGACACTGAGGGTTTAATCATAACATTGTCTGTGTCATACCTCCTCATTCTCTTCATCAGGATTCACCTTTAGAGACTGAAGATCCACTTCCCTCCAGCTACAAAACACAGAGAAAGGCATAGGAGAAGTGAGATGACGCTCATTTAGAGTAGGAAGTGGTCAAAACAAAAAAATGCCTGTGTATGGACATATGACCCAGACATCAGCCTGGGCAAACATGTTAATCTCTCCTAGGATGTGGAAAATTACTGCACCACTAGGGGGCCACCCAGAGAAACCTTCTCACTCATGTGGCTTACGTACTGAAATAACATCCCAGAGAATTCGTGAAATGAGGAAAACGCAAGGATGGTTATAACAAGCAGTGGGGAGTACCTGGGTGTAAGAATCTCCTTGTACTGTAGCTTTTCTACACGTGTTGTTGCAGCAACAGACATTGGGATTACAATGTTGTTAATGTCAAATGAACTTTCTCCCCGTCTCCTCCTTACAGGTTGCTGCAAGGCAATAAAAACAAGTTTAATATGGACGCACAATTCCTGCAGATTTCAAAGCAACTTGTCATGAAATGATTACTAATAGCAAGTGTTCAGCTAGGCTGCCTATCCTGGTTACAAAAGGCCCTGATGCTGGGTGGGCTATAGTAGTGCCAAACATGCAACTGAAAACCCATGTAGTGACTCCTCCATTTTCCATTACAAGCAATTTATCATATGAAATTCCCTACAGATTAAGAAGTCAGTTCATAAAGGTAGTTCAATCATTAGTAGCACTGTATAAACTTCTTTTTATATTTTTAATTCACTGCTTTCCTATTATTCTCCTTTTCACTGTCCACCCCCCATCCCCAGTTTTTTTCAATAATACTCCAAGCTCACAAGAATGATATATCTATCTGGTCTTCTAGAGAGATGGACACAGCTAAACAGATCAGATGGCAAGTACTATTGAGGGCACAATCCCTGGGGATTCTGGATTCCCCATTCACCATCTTCCCATCCCTTTTGATGGTTACCATTTGTGAGGCTTGGGGCCCTTTGGCTCAGATCACAGTTAGCAGAAGTTAGTGAGAGGATCAATGGATGAAAAGCTGAACAGGGAGCCAAAATACAGTCCTTCCCTAAGTAATGATTTTTAAAGGAAGCCCAAAAGATTCAACATCATCCAACAAATAAAAGGTTTCCTTGGCCAGCAAAACAAGAAGAATGTGCACCAGTTGGGAAGCTTAAGGAGTAATAGAAGGAGGCTAATGCTTCCCTTTTAGCGGGAAGAGAATGTCCAGTTGGCCCTGCTGCTCAAATGCCCCCAGGAAGGGAGGTGGCCAATACTGGGGTCCTAGAGGAGACTAGAAAATGAAGAGTAAGCTGTCAGAGGCCAAAGGGAAACAGTGGGATGACAAACATGCTGCCATGGTGACCATACAACTGCAATCAAACCCAAAGCACTAGGGGAGTGGTATCCTGAATATGGGATGAAAACACCAGGAGCAAAATGACTTCCTGCAATACATGAACTTGTACAAGACTTTGTTTCAATCACTTAAGAGTTTAAGAAAAAACAAAAGACAATATGGGACAATAAACAGTTATGGATCTCCATGGCTAGACTTTCTGCCCTGAACACTGTTGCTTTGTGACCATAATCCATTAACTTGCCTTCTTTACCTGCTTCTCTCTTTAATTCCTCATGGGAAATTTTCTATTTCAATTTTAAGCCAACTTTATAGAACCACTATAACTGATAAAGTGTTTGTAAAGTGCTTTGTAAATCACAAGATAATTTTTGGCTAGGGATTACTGAAGCAAATTACTTTTGATTGCCCTCAAAAGTAGATTTATTTGTCAAGTTCTAGTACAATGCATGTTGGACCATATGTGTATGCATCCCCCCCCAAACCTAGCTAGTTTAAAAAAAAAAAAAGATTTCCTTTATTATCATGTTCTTGACTCACACAAATATGAACATTTCTCCACATACAAGAACAGAAGAGAATCTTCACTACATATGACTTGTCAAATTTAAGAGGGTAGATTTCCAATACTATGTATTCCTTTCCAAAATTTGTTCTGCTTTCTTTTGTGAATTCTTAACCTTATGAAGACCAAGAAAAATCAACCGACTCAGCACAAATTTTTGTCCACAAAACAAAAGAGAAAGTGAATAATAGATTATCATAAAATTTTTGCAACAATTGCATCTGGTCCTTCTAATACAAAAACAATTCACTGATGTTCTTTTCCTCCTTTTCTTTGGAATCACAATGGCTACTTTCTCCTCTCCTTCCAAACCTTTCTCTTATTACATATAAGTTACACAAGTACACATGTTAAGAGTCTGGGGGAAAAAAATTACCTCTTTGCCAAGAGGGGCAACACATAACCAGTTTTTTGGAATCATGATTGGTCAATGCATTGATTAAAATTCTTTAAAGTTTTTCATAATCACTTGTTCCTACAACTCTTCTCAGGTATCTCTAAATCCATCCTTCATGTCTTGCATCATAGTAATCCATTTACAATCTTATGCCATAATTTACTCCTATAGATATTTTAGTATATATGGCTTCATCCTAGGCTTATTTATATATCACTGAGTCAACTGATATGTTCTGCTAAATTTTTGGATATAATTCCAAATTATATCCCAGAAAAGATCAATTCAGTTTGACCTAGAAGACATTAATGTGTCTGTCTTCCCATGGTCTTTCCAACAACTGTCAGTTACTTTTTTTTGTTATTTCTATTTGATGCCAATCTAGAAGGAATAGTTATGTGAATACAATACTTAGGAAGCCTATTTGATGGTTCTGAGCTACATACAATTTGAGTTTTTAATTTTGCCTCTCTTTTACCATTAATTAAATCAATAATCGACAAAGCAGAGGTGTCAAACTCTGGCCAAGCACTTCCTAATCAGATTTAAATTTAACAAGGAAATGATTAACAAAATAAATACAAATTATAACACAGATAAAATATAAATTTGTGCATTTTAAGTGAATATGCAGTCAGCAAGGAACTATTTCTTACTGAGTTTGACACCACAGGTGAAGAACACCTTTTAGTACAGTTTATGATCCACAAATAGCTTTTAATACTCAGTTAAAGAGGATGGTGCACCAGAAGTAGAGATTGTGCTGTAGGCCCAAACTACTCTTCTAGGAATCTAGGAATCTAGAATCTAAAAATGTTCATCTGCTCCACTGATGCCAGTGCTCTAAATGGAGAAGGAAAAAAATCACAATAAGGGACCTTAGTAAAACTTTATCTCCTATTACCTTTGTTCCCTAAAGAACACTTTTACCCACTTTGGCATTCCCATTTCCTTCATAAAACCTTGTTTCAATAATCCTCTCAAGACTCAAGACTAATCAGAGAGATGCAAATCTAACTAACCGAGGACTCCTCTTATCCCCCCACCCCACATTCAATATTGGAAAGAAAGACTATTTTTTAAAAACTCCCACTAAAAATGCAATGCTTGTAGAACTGAAATCTGCTGAACTATTTTGGAAAGGATTTAGTGATTATGCAGTACTCCAAAAAGGTTACTGACAGCAAGAAGGGGGAAAAAAAAAAACACATCTGCACAATTCCAGTGATAGCAATACTAGTTGTATTAGCAAAAAGGTTATTTTTTTCTTGTTCAATGATGCAGATGAATAAATCATTGGATATGGATGGAAGAGATTACTGTGCTACAAGGAATGAGGACTAAAAAGAATATAAAAAATATGGAAAGATATATAATGATGCTGAGTGAAGAAATCAGAGAAAAAAGAATACCCACATGTACCAATGGCTACAGCCACATCAATGAAGACAATATTAAATATGTAATAAACACAGGTCAGACATAATTAACAAGGTTGGTACTAACTTATGTTAAGCATATACCCCTTTCTTTTAGCAAACAGTTAACTTAGAAAAGTATAGAATTATCTATCAAGATATACTATACTAACTATACTATACTCTTTGGAAAAAGACTTTCTGGCTAATATACTTTGTGGAGGATTCACTGGTATATCTGTTTGAGTTTGTCTGCTAAGTCAAAACAAATTTAACAAATTATGATGAAAACAAAACCAAAGAGATTCTGATTTTTCTTAAGTTTTTAGTTCTACAAGTCCCCCTTTGGAGGAGAGCAATGATAGGGATGGTTCTAGAAACACAGATTAAAAGAATTGGTATCTTTGTTCCTTAGAAATAACCAATGTGTTAATTGTCTGATGGGTAAAATGAGAAGGGAAAATATTTGGGACAAGATTGAGGTAAAGTCTAAGTGGATATTGTGTACAATGACTGTTGAAGCTCTCATTCAAAGTACACAGAGTTGGAACCAGCATTTTTTTTTCCCCTTTTCTTTTTCTTTTCTTTATTTTTTTTGCAGGGGAAGGAGAGGGGGAGGAGAGGAAGGAGAAGAGAAGAAAGAAGAGAAATAGTGCCAGGTTAAGCAGAGACTTTTTCAGATGTCCCATCAAAGATAAATGATAGAAGAGAGAACCTCACTTCTGGAAGAAGAAAGTGTAGAACTGATCAATAAAATCAGAAATAGTTTGGCTCTGAAAAGCCAAATATACTAGAGTAGTTTCTTGACATAAGATGTTTGCAGCAATGCAGTGTTGTCAAAATGTCAGTCCCTGTAATAGTGCTATAGTCACAGATCAGAGCTAATTAGGAAAGTCCTTAGATGTCAACCAGTTAAATCCTCCCTCTTTTTTTTTTAATCCTTAAAGAAAATTTTATTGATGCCTATTGTTTTTATATCACAAATCATTTCTTAACAATGATTCTTTCTCCTTCTTTAAGCAACTGAGTCTTCTAAGAAAAAAAAAGAAAAAAAGTGAACCAAACCACCCAAAACACTGCCTTATATCTAACAGCACATCCAACAAGTCCAACATCCCACATCCATTATCTGGTCTCCTCAAAGGAGAAATATTTATTTCCTCATTTCTTCTCTGGGGCAAAGATTGTTCATTTTAATCAAACAAAGCAGTAATTAATTAATAAAACATAAATTAATTAATTAATAATAGAATTAAAACAATGTTTAAAATTGATCTATTGATTTTATTTAACTCATTTTCTGCATTTGTTCAGACAAATAATCCAATGTTTCTTTGCATTTCTAATTATTATTGTTACAATTTTACATTTATTGTAATATTGTTATATATTACAATATATATTATTACAAGGCAGCAATAATATCCCATCACTTTTATATACCACAATCACAGCCATCCTCAGTCAATTTTTATCTACTTCCTCTGTCTCCCACAAATAGTAATGCTATGGATATCTTGATCAATCTTCTCTTTCGTTAAAGATGAAGAGATGTTGACACAAAAACTTAAATAACTTGCTCCACAAAGGGGGCAAATGGCAGGACAGGAATTTAAAACTAGGTCCTCCAGAATAAACTTCCAAATACAGGACTCTTTCCACTAGATGCACTACATTAACTCCTCCAACATTGAGACAGAATATTGGACTTGAAGTTCTCTTACATTATTATCCAGATTAAAGAGAGGATTTTCTGCTTCTACCATGCTTCATTTGCAACCAACCAAATATCTCTTAACTATTATTGGCATTCAAAGGCTAATTCAGAGAAACATGGATTTTAAGCTGGAAGGGACCCCAGTGGTTCAAGTCAAACCCCTCATTTGAATTCCTTTATTTTACATGAGGGAACAATCTTTAAAGAGTTTAAGTAATTGAAGCAGAATTCTAATTCAGGTCTTTCTGATCCCAAGTCTAGCACTCTTTATCTATTGTTAATAAATTTTTTCACAGTAGGCTTTTACAAACAGGAATGGGACTTGTGATTCTACTGAGATGGGAAATGCCAAGGTAAAAGAGCTCCCTTTACCAAATACAGACTTGGCACATTCTCTACAACTAAACTAGAATTCCAAGGTCACACATTCAACACAAACACAGCTCAGGTATTACTTAAAAACGTGATTCTCTGACATATCTACTATAAAAGACAACATACCCATTCAGATAACAAAATATTTATAAAGTACTTTAATTCTAAAAAACTTGTTAGGTAGAAATTAACATCTTCCCTCTTTTACAGATTATAAAACTGAGGCTCAGAGAGTTTTAAGAGACATGTCCTTGAGCAAATACTACTGTTAGTTGTCTAACAAGGAAGTAAAAAATTACTATACTGACTCAATTCTTACAAAACTCAGAAATTGTCTTTCAAGTCCCGACTTAGTTTCTAAAAATTTATCTTTCTCTATTGATTAAAACTCCTTTGGCTAAAACACAGGATCAAGGAGGCCAAGTTTGATCCCTGCAAAAGTCAGTTTCAATCTCTTCCAAAAGTCATAGATGGCTCTTTCCAGCCCAAATCATCTTGCAATAAAAGAATAAGAAAGCTAGTCAGTAAGGCAATGCAGATGAATGGTTTAAACAAACTCTTTCCCACAAATGAGTAGAACATAGTTATATAAGAACAGATCCTACTAACAGTATATCAGAAGGAGCATCTATCTTCACATAAAAAAATGGCCCATTATCATGTTCTGGATTTCTAGACATCCCCCAACTTTCCTTTCTTCTGTCTTCTTCAGGTCTACTGGAATGATTAGTCATTGTCACCTAAGCTGCTACAACCTGCAAAAGAGGGTATCTGGTCACATCCAAACCAAATACTTACAGAGGGGGTAACTGTGCCCTGTGAACTTGAGCTGGTGGGCACAGAGCCATCCGATGAGGTGGATGAGGAGAGCTGTCGTACCAAAGGACTGGGTGGTGGATGGTGGGTTACAGGTGTCAAATAGCTTGAATTGCCTACATCTGTGTGATGTTTCAGCACTGCAGTAGTTAACACAAAGGAAAGAGAAACATAAATGGTTATATATTCCTTTAAGTTGTTACACTTTTGGCTCAACCTGGAAATGCCAGCAAAACATATCTGATATGAAAAAGCCTTCTAAGCCTAAAGGAGTAAAGAGGCAAAAGCAAACTGAGCTGGTGGGAGGTGGGTAGCTAGAAGGAGGTTGCTATAGCATTGGAAGTGCCCCGCATTTCAAAAGCAGTCGGCTTCCCACCACTTCACTGCCTCCCTAGAATCTGAAGGGCAAAGAAGATGGGAAAGGGTGAAGGAATTGAGAGAAGCACAGTGGCCTCAGAAAGCCCTGAGCAGACACAGGTGCAGGTACAGGTGCCAAGCCTGGCCCTGGCTGCCTACCTTCACTTCTCTCAGATGAATGGTCTCGCAATCGCATTTTGCTCTGGTTTGGGTCATGCACAGGTGGAGGGTTGAGCAAGCGCTCTGCTTTGGGCACTGTAACTCTCTCTGCCATGGGCACAGCCATTACATCATCTAAGTGCTGCCTGTGGGTCTTGTCAGGCCGAGTTTGGTGATGGGAGAGTTCTGAAGAGGGGAACAGAAAAAGAGCTATGGAATGTCTTCTTTTCTCTCTTTCTGTTTGAGGAAGGATGCCTGAAGATGTCAAGCTCTTGAATCAACTCTGCACTACTTCCAATTCCCGGAGCAGTAGACCAGTCTTTGGGAGGGAGAACACAGCCAGTGGCAGGTGAACAGATCTGAGGTCATTACTGAGTAATTAACATGGCAATCTCCAGAAAGACTCAAACTTGACTTGCAGATATATTTTGAAAAGGATTGTACCTTTACTCAATTCAATAAACATTAAGTACCTGTGTACATACACAAAGGTAGTTTGTATAGTGAAGAGAGAGTGTCAGTCATGAGGTCAGAAGACCAAAGCCTAAATCCTGTTCTTGGCATTTCCTTAAACATGGGAGCTGAGCAGGTTACTTAGACACTCAAGTGTCATAGGTTGGTCTCTAAGACTATGAGATACAGGATCATAATTAATCTGCATTGGTAGAGGGAGCTATCTCACCAAGAAAAATGCTCTATATATATGAAATCACAGGTCTGGAACAAAAAAAGGTATACCACCTCACTAGGCTAAGAGTCCTGGGATACAAAAACAAGTCCCTCTATCCTTAAGAAACTGAAATTCTAAGGCTAGAGGAGAGAAAAAAGGAAAAATAAAGAAACATGAAGAACTGTGATAAAAATAAGAACATGAAGAGAAAAAGAGTCCAGGAAAAATACTATGTGAATTTTGTTTTCAATTGCAAGTTGGGGGAAATACATGGGAGGACTTAAAGGAAGATGTAACTTCACCAAAACTTGGAAGAACAGGACAGTCTAGGGGTGGAGCAGACAGAACCCATTTCAGCCACAGAGAGACAGCATAAGCAACAGCATGGATACCTTGAGAGGCTATGATAAGAATGAAGGGGACAGTTAAGTAGTCTGGTTGCACAAAGAATGACAGAAGGGAGTCACGCAAGATAAGCCTGGGGCCAGACTGTGGCTCCAGTGAATGCCAGGATAAGAAGTTCATATTTTATGTGGTAGGTAAAGAGCAATCAGTCAACATTTCTGAAACTATCAGCAGCAAATTAAGATTATTAAAGGGGGAGCAGTGTGAAAGAAAAGTAGATATTCGAGGCAGAGAGCACTTAGAAGGCTATTACAGTAAGTTAGACAAGAAGTATTAAGGGGGGCTTCAATTTAGGACTGCTGGAGGAATAGAAGGAACAGGTGTTAAGTGAGACTTCCAGAGGTAAAACTAAAAAGACTTGGAAATTAACTAGACGTGGGGGGTTAAAGGAGAAACAAGAGTTAAAGACAGTGTGGGGTTTATAACATGAGTAAATAGGAGTCTGGCTGTACCATTAGCAGTAATAAATCTTAAGGAAAGAGGTAGGTCAACTAATATTAATGACTGGCTCCTGTAAAAGCAACCTGGGTTGTGGTTATCTTCCACAAATCCCAAGTGTCCCAAATAGTGACAGTCCCAAATAGTGACAGTTTATTTCCCCCAAATTCAGCAGAATCAGCATAGATTTCCCATTGAATTTCAAGTATCTCTCAGCCAACAAGTATTCCCAACAAAACATAATGACATACTGAAAAATGAAAAAATTTGGGGGGTTCCCAAAAAGAGACAATGAAACTGAAGATATCCTAACCGATATGTACACAAATTTATCACATCTGCCACCTCTCTCCCTCCCCAAAACTTACTGGCTGCTGCTAGAAAGGAGTTGACCAACTTGTGCCTATCTTTACGAACAGGATCAGGAAGGCTGCCCGGCATGGGTGCTCTGTGCTTGAGTGAAAGCTTTTTGGGAGGTTTGACTTTCTCAAAGGGTTTGTTCTGCCACTGAGATTTCAGCATACTCTGGAAGTGCAGGCTTGTGGGAACGTCTACAGGAGACACAAAACAACAGTATAGGTCAATTTAAGAAATCTGTATCTTTTTATCTCCTTGGCATCTCTCCTTATATTAAATGAGTTTTCTCTATTTGTAACCACAGCTTTCCCAAAGTGTTCATGGACCTTGTCTTATCATTATCTCTTTATTTCTTCCCTGGTCTGACAATAAATTCAGCACATTTTAAAACTATGTTTAATTATTATTGAAGCCATTATTCTACCATTCACAAGCAGGTCCCTTAAAAAGAGCTTAAATTTTTATCCCTTTTAATATTTCTATCTACAAGAACCTCAGGCTTCTTAACCTGACCCCCTCAACTAGTAATTCCTTCCTTAAGAGAAGAAGTTCTTCCATTATATAGTGATGGTGGATAGGACTAATCTATTCTAATCAACGAATATGCTAAAAGTTCAGGTGCTGTTAACAGGAAGACTATTAATGTAGCCTCTTTATTCTTCAGCAACAATTGGAATACTCTCCCTGGAATGTGCCAAATATGCTATCAATGAGAATCTGTATATCACAGACTTTTCTCGAAGGATTTCATGGCCTCCATTCTCTGACTAACCTAGACTACTAATCCATCATGGAACTTCAGGAAATATATATATATATATGTTTTTAATATGAGCATGTTGTTTTGATTTACATGTTTTTTTAACCAACACTGCTATCAGATTGATGGTGATTTTCTTCCAACAGCCTTGTATCTAAGTAGGAATTTCATATTATGACTTTTCCTATCCTATCTACTATTGAACTGACATCTTTTAAGCTAAACACAATTCAAGCTCTCAGCTTAATTTTAATTTAAGCTTACATAATTTTAAAATGTTAAAACTGTCAACAAAAAGTTTACTTTGTGATCAATATTTAAACATCATAACACCTAGAAGCAACTTTAGTCTTTAAAAACAAAGTTTTACTACAGTCTAACCCTCCTTTACTTATTCAATAAACTCAACTGCCATATTTTTTCTAAAAGTCAAGACCCCCCACAGGGTATCCTGAATTTTATGCTTAGAAAACAGAAGATATGAATTAATAAAGATAAAAACACTTAATTAGTAGGTAAAATGTTACCCGGTTAAGAACTTAAACTGGAATTCATGGTATTTACAATACAGGGAGAAAAAGTTGAAGGCATTATCATACTAGAACATACTTGGGAAACTCTCAAGATGTACCCCAAATACCATTCAGGATTTGTCTTGGAACAAACAGAAGCCCCACTGGACCAAATAAGCACTTCCCCTTCAATCATTGAACCTGGAAGACTCAAAATTCTGCTCAAATATGATTCCTGCTTATCAGAGGGCTATAACACAAGTCAGGGTAAGTGTATTACTGCTAGTACACACTTACTGAAAGTATTTTCCTGATAAGAGTCCTGGGAGGTAGGTTATATAGAACTGGACCTGTTATTTAACTAAGAACGGAGATTTCAAGGAGGGATTCTCTCCATTGAGTACAGACTTGCATTTTCTCTGCAATTCCAAACTTGACAGATTTTCCTGGGGGCACTGACTTGCCTACAGTCACACAACCAGTATGTTAGAGACTTAAAATCAGTTTTTCATGTCTTCAAAGTCAGCTTTCTATTTACTACACATTACAATGCCTCCGTAATATGGATATTATAGGTAAGGTAATTTGCCTAGAATCACACAGTACAGTATTAAGAGCTGGAATTAGAACCACATTTTCCAATGTCAAATCTAGTGCTCTCTTCTCCATCAATAATATGGGTAAATGTATTACCTCGTGTGTCATTTTGTTGACGCTTTCATAAAAAGGTGAACAGTAAGTAGTCTCAACCGATTTTCTCAACTTATCTATAAAAGATGTATCCAGGAATTATTTATCTAATTTCATGCTCTGGCTGAAGGAAGACAGCTCTAAATAAGTAAATTGATATACTGAGAACCTGTCTTATTCAAAAATTTAAACATAAATCAAATTTTGTTCAGGGTTAGACATAGGGTTGGTAAGAGAAACCTGCAATGAATGAGGACAAAGAAGTCATTTATACTCCACAGCAGCATAAGTGATATATATATATTTTTTAAATCTCTACCCAAGAAGAAAAGATAATTAAAGTCAGGCTTTTAGTTTTTGGTCAACTAGAAAGCATTAACAGAAAATTACTAAAATTACTTTTTAAAAGTAATTTTCCTGAAATGATTTCTCATCAATCTGCAAGTATATTTTATTATTATTAAAACAACATTCATTTGTCTTTCTACGGCTACTTTAAGTGGTTTGATTTGAGAAAATGTATGAATTATTCTCCCATAGGTAAAATTTTGCATGCAACTCTTTGACCAGTAGGTGGCAATCTGATCAAATACTTATGCTCCAGCTTTGAAGTTCATTCTTTTCAAACTTATTACATCATCTGCATTTCCAGTTAAAGATTAACTGGACCTAATCAAACACGCTAACAAAGAAACAAAGCACCTCCCACAGTTATTATGACACATGCATCTCCAGCAGAACCTCAGGTCTCGTTGGTCCCCTCACTCTTTTTACCACAGCTGAGAGCCTTATAGAAGCCCAGTATCTGGCAAAATGGAAGCAGCATTGAGTTAAAAAACAAAAGAAAAAACATCAACCACACACCAAACTCCACTTATAGTGTGTAAAGCTATCAATTTCTCAGGGTAAAAATCAGGCACTTTACCAATCAAGAAAAATGAAATGAAGTAATGCGGAGAAGAAAACAACTGAGTAAAATACACTATTCTCTGTACATGTTTTAAAAAATACAAAAGCCCCAAACTGGACAAAATTAGAAAAATAATTGGCAAGAATCTATAATTGGCTTCAGGAACATATCACTTATCCCATTTAAAAAGTCAAAGACTAGAAGGCCTGGAAGATAACCAAGTTGTATGTCCCTTTTGTTCACTTTCCCTACTGAGTTTAAGTTTATTTCCAGTCCCTGAACAAGCAGTTACATCTCTCTCTGAGTCAATTTCCAGGTCTATACCTCAAAAGGCTGTTATAAATGAAAACATGAAAGGGAATTGGGTGTTGCAATGAAAAGAGCACTGGGCCTAGAATCAAAAAAAATGTGAGTTCAAATCTTACCTCAGAAACTTAAAACTTAACTAGTATTAGTCATTTAATCTCTCAAGCTCACTTTCTTCTATAAAATGAGAATAATAATAATAGTACTTCCCTTATAAGGTTGTTAAGATCAAGTGAAATAACATATAAAGTTTGCTGTGCAATTTTTCAAGTGCTATATAAATGATAGCTAAAGTTTCAAATTATAAAACTATTATTCTTATTAAGTTTTAGCTCTGGGGAAGAGATTCTGCATAGTGATAATGATAGCTCCCCCAAAATATGAATGACTGACATGAAGGGAAGCATTTTCTCATAGAAAGAATGTTATACAGAGTGATTTAGGTTCCCACATCATCTCCCAAGTTTATTTTAACTCATAATGTAACAGTACTTTGTATTATGGAACCTCCACATACGGTGTAACAATGTTTCTATGAGGAAACTACTTTCAGATCTCTAAGGTAGGATAACAAATAATTCTCTTACTGTTTCAGTCCCAGAAAAGGGGTGGAAACTTCTTACATTTTTTAACTGCACCTAACCTTTTAGGTGGCTGTTATAGACTCTCTAGCTCAATTCCACAGGTGTAAGTTCTGACTAGCCAAGAAAGGTAAGGGGCAGTGGTATGGAAGTGGAGGAAAAAGAGTGGTGGTAACGGTGTGGAGAAAAAGTTTGTGTGCTCCTGCTTGGTGCCTGCCATTTTGGAGAGCAACACCAGCAGCTAATAGGAGAGAAGTCTCAAGGCTAAGTGGGTAATATATCTCTGGAAGGCTTTTCCTAACGGTCAACAGTAATAATGGAAGAAAAACTGCTTGAGAAAAGAATGCTCTCACAGCTACCAGCTAAAGAAGGTCTGAATATTAAGTTGTCCTTTTGGTGAGCAAAACTACAACCTCTTTTATCACAAAATTTTTATTTAGAAAATAAGCAATCTTTGAGCACTCTTCCCCCTGCCTCCCCCATAACAACAAATCGTGCCTCTTTCTTCTTAAACATTTATCAATGTAACATGATTCTGCTGCTCTCCTAAAAGGAAAATTCCCATATAAGGTACAGGCTGAACCGATGAGTTCTAAACTCCCTCCTTAATTCTGTGTCTTTATTAATACTTCAATCAATACTGCTATCTGTGGCGGTGGTGTCTGCTCTTGTTAGGGTACAGTATCCCCAATCTGCAATTTCACCCCATTCCATAAATGATTCCATTGCTTTCTGATGCAGATTAATGAATGAATGACTCCTCTGTAATGGGAATCTTAGAGACAGGTTAAGTAACTGGACCATCCTTCTCTATTAAGGATCAGATATAGGACTAGAACCAAAGTAAATTTTTCCTTCACTGTGCCAGGATGCACCGATTTTCTTGGATACGAAGAATAGATTTCTCTTATCAACATGGCCTATGTTACTATTATATAGCTGTTTCAGTTCAATGATGATTGCAGCCAGATAGTACTTATAACTTAGCAGTTTCTTGTTAACATAGTAGATGCTCGTATCATATTGTTATGAGCAAAGACCCTGAAAGGCACTAGAATAGGGCAGAAAAAGATAACTGCAAGAAGGCTGGTATATATCTGGCTATAATACCAATACCATAGGGAGAACTATTCACTTAAAGAACAGACAAAATATTTTTCTTAATACTTCTCACCAATAAATTATAAGACCTATTTGTCATTTCTGATCTCAAATCTCAAAGTCCAAGTTTCTACTTTTCACCTCTTCTTACCAAAAGTTATGTGGTTTGAGATGAGGTTTAAAACAGAGGGGAAAAAAAATCCCCTCAGATGTTATCACATAGGCTATCACAAAGAACCAGCAGCCATTCTGTGGGATCTGTAAAGCTGGATCCTGCTTGGCAAAAGAACTTTCTGACCACTAAGGAAGAACTACCTTCACGACACAATAATATTCCCATCACTGTAATTGTTAAAGCAGAGGATAGAAGTGCATTTCCTTCTAAAGAGGTTGGATTAGATGATCTTCAAGATTTTTGTCTAAATCAAAGACTCCACGATTCCTTCAGGAACTCCATGAAGAAAGTCATTCTTTGTGCCTTTCGAAACTGAAACTCTGCCAAATCTAAAAGGTATTGTAAGCCTCTGCAGCAGAGCAGACCTTGGCTATTTTTAGCATAGCTCTGACAAACAAAACCAAGTCAACTATGCCTCAATCTCTGGGCAAAATGTAAATAGTCTATGTTACAAGGACTACATATATTAAATGGGACATCCCATACTTTCCTATCATTGGACTTCTCAGCTACCTGTACTATTTTTTTGATTCTCCTGATTATCTGTTGATTTCCATGAGTGAATAATTTTAATGTTGTCTTAAAATATGCTAAGTACTTAACCAAAGCATAAGCCAAGTCTGACTTCTCTCTATTGCATTTACATGGAAGCAGCCTTAAACAACACTCAATTATTCTAGTCCCTTGGATTCCTACTTTTACCTCTTTTACTGAACTGAGGCGATTTTAACTCTAATCTGGCACATACAAAAAGCTTTCCTTTCACTGGTTTAAGCATATCTAAAGGAAAACGCTTTTTACTGGACAATAACAGAATGCTTCATAATGCCTAAATTTTATTTAAGTATGAGAGGACTCCTTCCACACCCACCCTTCCCTTGAAGACAACTTGATCATTAGATTTGATAGTTACAAACCCAACTTACCATCTGGGAATGCTAATACAGGATGAACACAAGAGTCCAACTGGGAGAGGCGCTCCAAGAGTGGAGCTTCATACTGGATCTCAGGAGGCATCGTACTACTGCCACTACTTGAACCACCACAGAGCACACAGGAAACATTCACATCACAGCTGCTTCGTAAAGTACTGCTTCTGTGAACCTGCAAAGGGGCAAATAACAACTCTGAGCTCCCAGCAGTAAACCGAGACAGTCAGGCATTGTATTTTACTCCTCTTTCTGGTTCATGAGGCAAGGGGTATGTAGGATTTTTTGGCTTTTTTTTTTAGGAGGAAGGGAAGGGAGGAGGGGAGGAAGAAGAGGCAAGGAAATTCTAGAACAACCAATATATAAAATAAACTCTGCTAACAGTTGGCATCAATCAGGATACCATAGATTTCCAAAAACATCTTGACAACAAAATTTAGGATGATAGTGTGCTGTAGTGCAAAGAGTACTCATATGAAATCATAAAAGATATGTTTTGGCTCCATCATGATATTTATTAATTCTGTGATCTGCAGCAAATAATCTTGTGGATCCTCAGTTTTGTCATCTTTTTAAAACAAAGTAATTTGAGTAGATACATTCTAAGTCCAATTATTAGAAGAGGTAGAACCAGACACATTAACTATAGTAAACATCAGTACTGTCCCATAATGCAAAGAATTTTTAAAATGTACATTTATTTTTTACAAAGTTCCAATATTCAGTTTAAAATTCATTCCCTTTCTTCTTCATTATTCCCATGATTTTCTTCATGGAATCTCTGATTTGGACAACCCATCCCCCCCCCTTATTAAAGCTTTTTATTTTTCAAAACATATGCATGGACAATTCTTCAACACTACCCCTTGCAAAATCTTGTATTCCAAATCCTCCCCCTTCCCCCACTCCCTCCCTTAGATGGCAAGTAGTCCAATATATGTTAAACATGGTAGAAATATGTTAAATGCAACATATGCATACATATTTATACAATTATCGTGCTGCACAAGAAAAATCAAGTCAAACCAGAAGAAAAAAAAAGAGAATCAAAATAAAATGCAAGCAAACAACAACAAAAAGTGAAAATGCTATGTTGTAAACCATACTCAGTCCCCACAATCCTCTCTCTGGGTATAGATGGCTCTTTTCATCACAAAACAAATCAACTGGTTGGATAAAAATCTTAAAAATCATCTAAATCCAATCTCTTTAGGAGGAAATGCTCTTTTATGCTCTGCTTTAACAATTTAACAAAACAAGGTTTCTTAATATTTACTGCGTTCATGTGCCAATCAGTATTTTGCCTTTCCCCAAAATTCATTATAATAATGACTAAAGGTCAATATTCTTATATATTGACAAAGAACATCTCTTCTGGCTTCTGAGAAAAGCCTTTCTAAATTATACGCTAATTCTATCCCATCCCATATCCAATTAAAAAACAAAACAAAAACAAAAACAACCAAAAACCAGTATTCCAATTTCTCCAATTTAACAAAGGCCAATATATTTTACATCAGTGCCCAAAAGAGACAACTGTATCATAAGCCTTTGCCTGTGGGGTTCATCATACTAGTTGTATATGGAATGTTAATCTTACACACAAAAGCTATGGAAAACTCAAAAGTTACATATGATAACTGAAAAGGCCTTTCACCTTAGAGAGAAATAACAGCAATAGTATTTTGTCATGCAGGTTTCCTTATCACTTTGTATTCTCCTTTAAGATCAAATTCAAAATTTAGAAGGGAGTTTCTTTACACTCTAATCTAAAAAGATCCCAGATAATCCTCTTACACAAAAGTGGCATAAATTCAGAAAGTGGTTAATTGTTATGAAAAAAATTCCACTGATTGCTTTATCACAGTTTCCTTATGTAGACTTCTGCCTCATGAGTAGCTGACAGCATCGGGGGCTGGGCTGTGTTACTATTAAATTAGAAAGTCTGGATTTAAATTCTGCCTCTGCCTATTTTACCAGGACAGAACAGTTCTCCTTCACCCTCATTTTCCTATGTCAAAAATGAAAGTGAATTTGATAATCACTCTAACTTCTAAATGACAAGTTACTGTAAATACTACCTAGGCTTTGTGCAGATGAATTTGAGAGGGTAAAGATAGTGGAGACAGAATAACTACCTTTTTGGGGTCAATTTTTAAAAAATTAATACCTTTTTATCTTCAAAATACATGCAAAATAACTTTCAACAATCACCCCTGCAAAACCCTGTGTTCCAATTTTTTCTCCTTCTCTTAGAGAGCAAGTAATCCAGTATTGTTAAACCCTGTGTTCCAATTTTTTCTCCTTCTCTTAGAGAGCAAGTAATCCAGTATTGTTAAACATGTGCAATTCTTCTAAACATATAAAAAAACTACTTTAACAGCTCGGATGAGAAACATTATCTGAAATAGGGTGGCAACAATGAGAATAACAACTGGCATTTAAAGCACATCATCTCATTTGATTCTCATTAACACTGAAAGGTTAAGTAGTAGATGGCAAAGAACTTGTTGAACTGATTTGAATTGGAAGCAACAGAGGAGACCCTTTAAGTGGTAAAGACCCTTTAGTGGTAAAAGGGACCACACTGAGGTTTCAAGACTAAAGACAAGAAGAAAAGTACCATTAGTAACAAACAAAACAAAAAGTAGGGATACTTTTTTTTTGAAAGGGGGGAAGGGATACAGTATGTTCGATTTGAATAACATGACATGTTTAAAAGTACTTGATTGCAACCTACAAAAATGTGTCACTGTCTCATGCCTCCGGTATGACAGGACTAAGTTCTTAAAATGAACAACTAAAAGGATACCAATATTGGTTACCACTAGAAGAGTTTGGGTGTTCAAGGTCTTAATCCTACTCTGTAAATTAGATTCTAAATTAATAGTTCAAAAAGAATGATTCATTTTATGTATCAAGAGTTTTTGCCTAGAATTTCAGTACTTTTTCTTGATTTTTCACATTTAAAATTCCATCTCCAATGTGTCTGATTATCAAGAGTTTCTTAAGGTGTGAGACTGGCTTAAATAATCATCCTTGAAGCCAAACCTGGCACTCCAACATTCAAATTAAAGGGTTGGTATTGACTTGGCTAAGAATATTCTTCATACTTTTTCTCTACACTGCTGAATAGTTGCATTTATGTGAGAACATTACAAACTGCTTTTTTGGGGGGAGCTCCACAAAACCCCTTAAACACAAACACTCAAAAGACCAAGAATGCCTTTGTGAAGAACTCAGTGATTTCAACCAGTGATTAAAAAAAAAAAAAATTATCTGAAAGCAGAATTCTAATTATTCATCATCACTTCTAAATTCTAGACTGCATAATATTCTTGATAGAGCAACCTTAAGCCTAAGGCTAGAATTCAACGGCAAAAATGAGGAGTGGATAGGAAAGAAGGGGCAAGTAGCAAGTACTGATGGAAAAGAATAAGATTTGGCACCAAACCTCAGATTCATGGCAGGTGAGGGAAAGAATATCATCAAGACAACTAGGAAAGTCCTAAGTGGGAGCTAGGGTTCAAAGTAAAAAGCTAAATCAAGGAAGGCCAGATACTTATGCTAGTAGTGGATAGGAAAAATAGTTTATACAAGCCTGATCTATCTGTGAGGTAGCTCTGCCTTCTTACTATGGTCGGGATTAAAAAAAAGTCAACATTTCTCAGACACATAATTGGGATAGTGAACCCACTGACATTTTCATGAATAAAGGCAAACCCATCTAGAGGCTGGGCTTTCCAGAGTCAGTAATTTATCCCCAAAGACAGGTACTAGATTTGTGCAGAATACTGATTCTATGATAATAACCAAAGCATGTACCTCCCAGGAATTCAACTAATTAGATTTCACCAACCACTGATAGTAGTTCTAGTGCTTCTACAGTGTCATACCTAACTGTACTACTATCACAATTCAACAAATTAAAATAACTGCACCAGACGTAAAACTAAAAGATAAATCATTTCAGAGTTCTGCCCAACTGGATTTTTTTTCCTGTCTCTCTATTTCCCTCTATAGGCCAAAAATTTTATTAAGCTATAGTATGAAAAATTCAATTCGTCATAATGACCTGGTGCAGCATGGATTGTTTAGAATATTCTGAGTTTTATATTTGTAGTATAGGGATTTGTTGTCTAGCAATGTATTAAAGACATGAATTTGCAATGTTTAATGGTAGCCACGAGGTCAGATTTGGCAAGATATTCAGTAAATTTTACAATTATACAATTTAGAAAGATGTTGGACAATTTCTACTGTTTCTCTGATGAATGAATTTCAAGAGGGATGACTTCTTTCAGGTTCTTTGGGTAACCTTGAAGGTGTCTATTGCTACTATTGTGGCTCAAGACCCTGCACCAGTGTATTTTTCATTAATATTCAAAGAGAAGACTTAATTACTTTTCTAGGTTCTCACTAAAGCTTTGTTCTTCCTCCTCTTCTTTTTTTTGGTTATATATTTAAAAAAAAAAAAAAAGGAAAATTGATTGATTGATTTACATTCAGTCTCCATAGTTTTTTCTCTGGATATGAATGGTGTTTTCTACCCAAAGTTTATTGGGATTGCCCTGAATCGCTGAGAAGAACCAGTCATAGTTGATCATCACATAATCTTGCTCCTGCTGTGTACAATATTTTCCTGCTTCTGCTTGTTTCATTCAGCATCAGTTCATATAAATCTTTCCAGGCCTTTCTAATCAGCTTGTTCACCATTTCTTATAGAGCAATAATATTCCATTACTTTCATATGCCAAAGTTGATTCGGTCATTCCCCAGTTGATAAGCATCTACTCATTTTCCGATTCCTTGACACCCCCACAAAAAAAAAAAAAAAAAAAGAAGCTGCTATACTTTTTGCACAGTTGGCTCTTTTATGATTTCTTTGGGATTCAGACCCAGTAGTGACACTGCTGTACTAAAGAGCATGACAGTTTGATAGCCCTTTGGGCATAATTCCAAATTGCTCTCCAGAATAGTTGGATCAGTTCACAATTCCAACAACAATGTACTTGTGTCAGTTTCCTCTCATCCCCTCCAACATTTATCATCTTTTCCTGTCACCTTAACCAATTAGATATATTTTAGAAATAAGGACTCCATCAGAAAACACTGGCTATAAAATCTGTCCCAACCCCCAACCCCCAGCTCTCTGCTTCCCTTCTCATCTGTGATGTGTTGGTTTTGTTTATGCCATTTAAAAAAAAAAATTATGTAATAAAAGTTATCCATTTTGCATTTCATCTTCTTTTGCTATAAATTTCTCCTTCCTCCAAAGATCTAATGAGCAGACTGTCCCTTCCTCTCTTAATTTGCTTACAGTATCATCCTTTAGGTCTAAAATATTTACCCATTTTGACATTATTTTAGTATGTAGTGTGAGATGTAGAGCTATGCCTAGTTTCTGACATTATTTTCCAATTTTCCCAGCAATTTTTGTCAAATAGTGAGTTGTTATACTACAAGCTTGGAGTCTTTGGGTTTATCAAACCATAGATTATTACAATAATTGACTACTGTTATATCATGTGTATCTTACTCCATTGATCCACCACCAGTACTAGATGGTTTTGATGACTTTTTTTTTTTTTAATAATAAGAGTTTTAGGTTTGGTACTGCTAGGCCACCATTTTTCCCCATTAATTCTCTTAATATTCTTGACCTTTTCTTTTTCCAGATAAATTTTGTTACTATTTTTTCTAGTTTTGTAAAATAATTTTTGGGAAATTTAATTGGTATGGCACTGAACAAGTAGACTAATTTAGGTAGAAATGTTATTTTTATTTTATTAACTTGAAATATCCATAAGCAATTGATATTTTTCTAATTGTTTAGCTATAATTTTATCTGTATGAAAAGTGTTTTGTAATTGTGTTCATATTGTTCCTGGTTTTGTCTGGGCTGCTGCACTTTGTTAGTTAACATAAAGAAATGCTGGTGATTTGTGTGGATTTATTTTATATCCTACAACTTTGCTAAAGCTGTTAATTGTTTCAAGTAGATTTTTGGTTGATTCTCCAAGTATACTATCATATCATTTGCAAATGCAAAGAGTGATAGTTTTACCTCATCAATGCCAACTCCACTTTCTTTAATTTCTTTTTGTTCTTTTCTTATTGCTAAAGCTAACTGTATAATAGAGAGTAATAGTGGTGATAATGTGGAAACTTGTTTCACACCTGATCTTATGAGAAAGCATCTAGTTTCTCCCCATTACAAATAATGTTTGCTCCTTTGATCCAGCAGTGTTACTACTGGGATTATATCCCAAAGAGATTATAAAGAAGGGAAAGGGACCTGTATGTGCACGAATGTTTGTGGCAGCCCTTTTTGTAGTGGCTAGAAACTGGAAACTGAATGGATGTCCATCAGTTGGAGAATGGCTGAATAAATTGTGGTATATGAAAATTATGGAATATTACTGTTCTGTAAGAAATGACCAACAGGATGATTTCAGAAAGGCCTGGAGAGACTTACACGAACTGATGCTGAGTGAAATGAGCAGGGACCAGGAGATCATTATATACTTCAACAACAATACTAGATGATGACCAGTTCTGATGGATCAGGCCATCCTCAGCAACGAGATCAACCAAATCATTTCTAATGGATCAGTAATGAACTGAACTAACTATACCCAGAAAAAGAACTCTGGGAGATGACTAAAAACCATTACATTGAATTCCCAATCCCTATATTTATGCACACCTGCATTTTTGATTTCCTTCACAAGCTAATCGTACAATAATTCAGAGTCTGATTCTTTTTGTACAGCAAAATAATGTTTTGGTCATGTATACTTATTGTGTATCTAAGTTATATTTTAATATATTTAACATCTACTGGTCATCCTGCCATTTAGGGGAGGGGGTGGGGGTGGGGGGGTAAGAGGTGAAAAATTGGAACAAGAGGTTTGGCAATTGTTAATGCTGTAAAGTTACCCATGTATATATCCTGTAAATAAAAGGCTATTAAATAAAAAAAAATAATAATAATAATGTTTGCTGGTGGTTTTAGATAGATGCTTATTTTAAAGTAAACTATTTATTCTTATATGCTGTTTTTAACAGAAATTGGTGCTGTATTTTGTCAAAAGCCTTTTCTGTATCTACTGAGGTTATCATATAATTTGTTAGTTTTTTTTTTTTTTTAAACTGATATGGTCGATTATGCCAATAGTTTCCATTATATTGAAGCAGCCCTGCATCCCTGGTATAAATTCCAACTGATCATAGTCTATTATCCTGCTGTTGTAATAACCCTAGTGCTTTTATATTGTCATACCTAATTGTCCTACCACCACAATTTAACAAATCAAAATAAATTCCCTAAGATTCAAACTAGAAGATAAACCACTTTCAAAAGCTGCCCAACTCTTTAACAAAAAGTATTATTGAAACCAGCCATCCAGCTAACTTTCAAACCATAAATGCTACATATCAGATTTTCTAATAATCTGAGGCTTTTGAAGCTAGGACAAAGAAAATCATTCACCTACCTTATTGCAAAAGATTATATTTAAAGCTACTATCATACAATTTAAGCTCAACAAGTCTAACCTGAACCAAAAATAATGGTGTGATCTAACACCTCTGACAATAAAAAGACTTTAAGGCAATAAGAGTCATCATTAACATTAAAAAAAAAAAAAAAAAAAAGACAACTCTTTAATGACATAAAATCTAAACACTACATGATGAAAAATCACTACATATCAATTATTTAAGTATAACACATCTTACCTCTTCCCTTTTAAAACTACTTTCTCTTCCACTAATTTCCATGTTTTTAATCCATACCATTTTTTCAAATTTTTAGAATCAAAACCTTTATTCTACCTTATATATCTCACATATATTAAAAGTACGAGTATCTCTGTACTTCTTGCTTTTCATTGTCTATTATATTGTATACCTCTGTTTATATTGCTGCTTCAGCACCTGATATTCCATGCTCAAGGTACTAAAATTATTCCCCAGTTTCTCCCTACTCTAGTCTATCTTATAGCTGACAAGAAATCAAACTTATAGTGAGTACATTTTATACCATATTAAAATGTAATTAGGCAAAGTTTGACAAGACAAATAATAACACAATAAAACTGTTGCCCTCCCCCCAAAAAAAATCCTCCATGTCCTGCTTATATTCATACAATTGTAGAAAACACTAAGGACAACAAAAATAACTATGATTTATTTCACCATACTTCACATTTATTTCACCATACTTGACATTAATGTCGTTTTAATGTAGTGTTACTGTTTATTATTTGCTTTGCACCACTTCCCAACAATTCTCTTCAAAAAATGCTTTGATTTTAAAGGTTACCGCCCAAAATTCAGAGAATCAAGTAACATGGTGAAAAAACTGCTAAATTATCTTAGTTTCTTTTACTCCTGATCTAAAGATCAACTAAGAAAAAGCAAACACTCTCTTTAAAGATTTTATGAAAAAATTTCATTAAGAATAAAAAAGCCACCAAAATAATCAAACATTAATTACATTGTTTGAAATGTTTCACAGTTTAAACTTTATTGTTTTTACCAACTCTACTATAAAACTTACAAATCTTTCTGTCTCTTTCTCCAAAGTAGTATTCATTTCTAAATCTCAGAACTCATCCCTAATCCAGGAAGACATATGCCATCTAAAGTAATAAAAAGAATATCCCAGGAGGCATATTAATTTTCCATTTATTATGTTAAGATACATATTTGTTCCTTCTAATTCTTAGTGAAAAATTTTAACATGTTCCAGGTTAGTATACCAGGCCTTATACTCCTCCCTGACTGAGCACACTCTCCACCCAGGACAGAAGATCAAAACATACCAGTACTGACCTTCTTAGAGAGGGGCACAATGCTATGAGGCCGAACGAGTCTCCGTTTCTTACAACTCAACACAGGACGTGTCCGGGCTGCTCCACATGGACCATCAGTGGAAGCAGAAACCAGATTCAACCGTTGCTTTTTATGTAGCAGTTCTTCAGCATCAGAACCATCTCCCGTAGTATGGTCTGCCAAACTAACCTGGAGTCTACAAGAGAGAAGAAGTGTTAACATCTCAAAATATTCTTTTTAAGCTAAGAGCAAGCAGCCTATTTATTTTCAACTACACACACAAAATAAACATATCTTCAATATAAAACACCACTTGCTGGTCACCATGACCATAATTAACAAAGATAAAGGTATAATTAAGTTAGAATATGAATTTGTATGGGCTCTGATTCCTCCCTTTTCTCTCCCCATATTCCCCAGTTAGGGAATTACTGAGTTAAAAGACTAGAAGATACAAATAATGGGAACACAGTATCTGAAGTGGGCAGCATGAAAGATACACATAGCAGAATCTTCAGCCTCTGTAACCATGTAGATGATGTAGATGGTTATGGCATGATATGATCCAACATTTTTAAATGACATTTAAGTTTACTAGTAAGCTAATTTGACAATTTCCTTTTTGGTGTGTGGAGACAATTAAACTTACGGATTAATAACTCCATTGATTGGTCTCACTATTCCGCATGGTTTGGTGGAAAGAGTCTCTGAAGTATTGTGGGTACCAAGATTTTCCAGCGGCTGAGATAAGGAATCAATCTGTAGAAGAAGGGGGTAAAAAGTGATTATGTCTTATCGTTCACTTAATAATCTTTCTACTGTGTGAAGTAAATCATCACAATTCAGGGCAGTTAGAAATTCTAACCACTATCCTCAACCCCCAATATCTGAAAGTCTAAAAAGCTACTGCCTTTAAAGAGTCATGACTCTTTAAAAAGTCATGGAACAACTCCATGGCTTAAAATTTCAATTTAGTATTGGGATGATAAACTAATTTTGAGTCTCAAAAAAAGTTTTTAATTCAACTAGCACCTCACCTTTTACTATATGTTAACAAAAAAATAACACCATACAATTATTTACTGATATATCTTAAGAGAAAAAAATTAATTTTGAGGTGATTTTTACTTTATTTAGATAGAATATGGAAAAAATTTGAATTATATTAAATCTTCTCTGTGCAACTAACTTCCAAATATCCTTCTCTACTTCCTCTCTGAACTTGAGCCTATCTTCTCCAAGTAACTATCTTCTAAACATTCCTACATGGTGCCCCATCATCACCTCAAACTCACTATAAACCAAAATAAAGCTCAATTTTTCTTCTAAAAATTGTCTCTTTGCAAACTTTCATAGTTTGATAGAACCATATTACCAGTCACCAAGGTACAAAAAACTCAATCATGTTTCCCCTTCCTCTTCTCCATCTCTCACTTAGTTAGCCTTCAAATTCTATCAGATACCAATTTCTGTCAATTCTGCCCCCTGAAAACTATCTCCTTTCTACTTTCAATGTAATTGTTTTACTTCTACAATATAGTCTACTAGGTCTCTTTGTTTCCAGTTACCTTCCTTTACAAGGTATCTTTAACATAATTACTAAAGTAACCCACTACACAGATCTGATCACCTTACTAAACAAATCCACAACAAATTTTATTATCTACTGGGTGAAACACAAACATCTTATACCAGGGGTCCTCAAACTATGGCCCGCGGACCAGATGTAGCAGCTGAGGACGTTTATCCCTCTCACCCAGGGCTATGAAATTTCTTTATTTAAAGGCCCACAAAACTAAGTTTTTGTTTTTACTATAGTCCGGCCTTCCAACAGTCTGAGGGACAGTGAACTGGCTCCCTATTTTAAAAGTTTGAGGACCCCTGCCTTATACTTTCAAAACTCTTCACATTCTGGCTCCATCCCACCATGTCTTTTCTGATCCACACACTCTACATGCCAGCCCAAATAGACCATCAAATGTTTTCCCAATTTCATTCTGCCCTTTGTTTCATTGTGTTTGTTAAAATCAGGCCTCGTGTCTTTTAAAAGTTTATTATGGTCTCTTCTCAATCTATAATAACTAATACTCTTCTCTCTCCAAGATTTAGGTTAGGTGTCCCCCTCATCGAGAGTTGCTCTTTTGTCCCTCATAACTGACTTTTATAACACTTTTTAAAAAAAATGTTGATCTCCAAATTTCTTCTTCCTTCCAGTCCCTTCCCTATCCACTAAAACAACCATTTGGCATCAATTACACATGTGAAAACATTTCCATATTGGTCATGCTAAGGGTAGGAGGTGGGGGAAAAGCAAGGAAAAAAGGAGGTATGGGAATATGCTTTATCTGCATAGAGATGATCAGTTTCTTAAATGGAGATGGACAAAATTTTTCTTCATGAGTCCTTTGGAAATTATCTTGGATTATCGTACTGATCAGAGTAGCTAAGCCTTTCTGTTACAATCTTGCTATTACTTGTGTACAATGCTTCTGATTTTTATGGAAATGTTTTTTGCACAACTTCACGTGTGCCTTCTTCAATGGAGGAGGAAGGGGAAAAGGGGAAAAAAAGTGAATCTGGAGCTCAAAGTTTTAAAAACAAATATTAAAAATTGATTTACATGTAACTGGAGGAAAATGAGATATTAAATACTGTGCACAATGATCTCAATTCATTTTATATTAGTTCATATAAAGATCTGCTTTTTCATTTCTTATAGAACAATAGCATTCCAATCACAATTATATACCATAATTTGTTCAGTTTTTCCCTTATGGAATCTCCTCAATTTTCAGTTCTTTCATGACAAAAAAACAAAAACAAAAAAAACTGATATAAATATTTTTTTACATATAGATCCTTTCCCTTTTTCTTTGATCTCTTTGACCCACCAGTAGAATTGTACCCTTGGTAGATAGAGTACATTAGTGGCCTTATTTTCCACATTCCCTCCCGCATTTGTTACTTTCCTTTTCTGTCATGTTAATCATTCTGATAGATGTAAAATGATCTCAGACCTACTCTAATTTATATTTTTCTAATCAAGTGATTTAGAGTATTTTTTAAAATGTATTGATAAGTTTTTATTTCTTCTCCTATTTATGCCCTTTAACTATTTTATTGAGGTAGATAAATCACTTAACCTTCCTCTCTTGTTGAGAGGCCACTAAGTAGTAGTGGAGATGATATTGGACTTGGAGTTAAGAAAATTCACATTAAGATCCCAACTCGGAGAGTTAGGAGCTTTGAAATGTTAGAAAATCAATTAATTTGTGCTTCAAATTATGCCCTACTGGTATTCAAGGGGCTTTCCTCCTGCAAATCTATGTTCTTTTATGAATTACGGTTTTATAATCAGATCATAGACAAGAAAACCTAAAAAGACAGTGTCAACTGAAATGTCACTGCATACCAGCTGTCTTGCAATGTCTGAAAGATAATAATCTAAAGAATATTCTCTCACCAACATCTAAGTACAAGGGATCCTAGCCTTTTTTTTTTTTGAGGGGGGGGGGAGAGGGAGAGACAGGACACAGCTTAGAAAGAAAGCACTCTTTTTTACCTCTTCCTCTTCAAATTCCTATTTTCCTTCAAAGTTTAGCTCAAGCACTACTCCTTAAAGAAGCCTTTCTTTAATCTCCTCAGCATCTAGTGTAGAGGACCCCTTTAGTAAAAACTTAAGAACTATTCAATAATACTTTTAATACACACACACACACACACACACACACACACACACACACACACCCCAAGGCAATTAATTATGCTGAAATATTTATCTATCCATAATTTAGAGGACCCAAGTTAAAAATCCTACTCCAGTGGAATATAAGCTTCTTGAGGACAAAGACTGTTGACTTTTTTTTTTTTTTTTTTATCATCTTTGTATCCCCAGGATCTAATACAATGTCTTGAATATAGTACTTAGAGGATATATATATATATATATACTTACTGAACTTAGCAGTGAGTTCTGAAAAGTTGCAACAGTAACATACTTAATATGAACATTTAGGGCTTTTGCTTCATTTTGTTTTGTTTTTGAAGACAAATGTCTTCCTTTATTTCACTCTCCCACATATTCTTTATGAGGAAATTTAGGTCTTTTACCAAAAGTCAGTCGACCATTACATTAGATGAAGTACAAATGTTAATCCATATAATCACTTCTAACCCACTGAATTCCCATGGGAAGACACATAGGAAAATATAGGAAATCCAGAAAAGAGGTAACGAAGTCCTGAACTAAGTTATGGGCTCTATGAAAAGGAGAATAAAAAATATGAAAGATCTTATAGAAGTAGAATTGGCAAGATTTGCAAACTTGTTGGAAGTGATGACAGTTAAAATTAACCCCCACCCCAAAACTCTGAAAGCACTCCAAACATTTTCCCCATTGCAACATATTATAATGATCCGTATCTGTCAACACTTCTAAACACTAAGTTTCTTAAAGCTAATAAATCAAACATTTACTTACAACTTTGTGGCAGAGGCTATACTTGCTGCTGGGGATACAAATAAAGAATAAAATAACCCCAACTCTCAAGGAGCTTAAATCTTTTCAGCAGAGACAACTTGTACAAAAAATGTATATGTATACATGTGAATAAATACAAAATTATTACAAGCAAGTTAGAGAGGGAAAGAAAGCAGGATCAGGAAAGGCTTCATATCAAGCAGTAGTTTTTGAGCTGTGTCTTAAGAGGGATGTAAAATCTATTGAGGTGGAAAGATGAGGGAGTGAATTTCAGACAAGGGATACATACAGCTAATACAAAGGTGTGAAATCAGTTTAGCTGGAACTCAAAATGTGAAAAGGGAAATGACATAGAATGAATCTGTCTATAATTGAAGACAGATGAAGAAGCTGATGACAAGTTTGGAATGGCAAGGAAAGCTTAAGCAGAAAGATAAATAGAGAGCAATTTTAAATTTACTGAGTATAAGAATGACATGGTCAGCAATGTTTAAGAAAAATTATCTTGTCATTTCTGTAGTGAATGAACTTATTATATGAGGAAAGACTAGAGAGAAGGGAAACCAATTAGAAGGTCATTTCCATAGCCCAGGAAAAAGAGGTGATAGGGGCCTTCTTAGCTGAAATGCCGCTTGTTTGAAAAGAGAATATTTGATATGAGGACACAAGACTGAAGTTCAAGAGAGAGAATGGGGTCAGATATAGATCTGGGAGTCATCTATGCAGAAATGATATAAACTCAGAAGAGTGAAAAGATCACCAAGAGAGATAATGTAAAGAGAAAAGAGAGCCCAAGATAGAACACCCATAGTTAGGGGTCATGAAACCATTGCTAAAGCAGTGAAGTCATCTAAAAAGTAGTAGTCAAAACAGACTGAAAAAGAAAAATTAGAGACCTTTATTGTACAAGAAAGCACAACTGGGAGGAGAGGGCAGACAACAATGTTAAATGAAATAGAAAGGTCAAGATGGATCAAGAATGACAAAAGGCCACAGATAAATTATTGATAAATTCAGTTAAAGTAACAAGATTGGAAGCCAGATTGCCAAGGGCTAAGAAGTCAATGAGAAGAAAACTAGTAGAAAAGTATAAAGAGCTTTTCCTGATAGTTTGGCTGAGGAATGGAAAAGGAACACAGAACAATAGGAACTAAAGGGATTAGAGGGTCTAGGTCTAGTTAGGTCTGTAAATTGCAAACAACTAATGATATATCGAATCTGTCGAATCTGTTGAATATTTTTAGTCTTGGGTATATGTTTTCCCCAAGTGAATACATTTCTCAAATACATAATAAAAATCCACTGGTGTGTTGAAAAAATTTGAGAAACTCTTTACTCACATTTCAGAAACAAAACTAATGCTTTTAGATCAAATGGAATGGAAAATGTAGACCACCACCTGTCCCAAAGTGGTAAGGACTTGGCATGCCACAAATACAACTACTGCATAATATAATAGACATGAAGTACTACACAATCTTTAGGCACTAAGTTTCAAAGTGGGGAATGAAAGACATGAAACAAAGAATTTTCATAGTCAATAAGCAAATAATGAAGAGATAATGCCAACAGCCAATTAGAAACAATAGAGGCACCTTAGCTAATATTACATCATTTTCTATCAAATATAGCATAATATAAAAACTTGAAAATCCATTATGAAATAAGACAAGTTCCCAAACTACCTAATGTTCAGAAACATATAATTCACCTTCAACTGAGATCTTCTATTTCAGATACTTGAGGTTAAAACCACAAGAAGACCAAATTAAATCTATGATACCCTCTTATCTACCCTCCCCCTCACCCCCATTACTACCCCAAGCAACAAATGGGAGACCATGTAGAATAGAAACTTCAACCTATCTACTGGCCATTTGAGTGAGCACATTTAAACAGGTGAACAGCTAAATCTCTTTCTAAATAACACAATGAAGAAACATTTGAAAAGAGCCTCTCAGCAGGCCAGGCCATCTATCAAGAGCCCCTTCTAAAACAATCCTAATAAATGGTCATTCTATCTTTCACAGGAAATGAACTCTTACACATCTCCAAAGACAATAAACTCTTCTTTAGGACAACATTACTTTAAGAAGTTTTCTTCAAACCAAAACTAAATCTGCTTTTCCACTCACTAACCACCATTAGCCTCTTCCTATCACTACTGCTAGACAAGCTCTCTTCTAATGTCAATTTTGGTTTGATTTCATCACTCCTTAAAGGGCAACCCTGCTCCACATAATAAAAATAAAAACCCAATGTCTATACAACCAAGTTCTACGGATTCAATGGTTCTCTTGATTCCCACATCATTTTTTCCTACCTTCCAACTTCCTATTCTTCCATATTCTTCTGTCTCTTCAGATTTTTCTATTTGTAAAACCATTCTTTAATTTTTTCCCCCAAGATCACTTGTTCTGATAATTTGTAAAGCAGAGAAATTTTCTTCTAATATTTTTCCTTATCTTCTAGAAAAAAAAAATTGGCTGGGGGATAGGGAAAGAAGAGAATCACACAACCTATTCAATTCACTAAGAAATTTCCCTTGCATTTCATAATACTAAGAAATTGGGATTCAAAGTCCACATCTGCACCTCATTAGCAGGGCACGGAGAGTTAAGTATCCTACTCTCTGCCTCAGGTTCTTCAACTATAAAATGGGAATACTTTCTATTACAAAGTGCTCTTGAGACAAAAAATTATGCAAATTTTGCCAAGTGCTTTACAAACATTAAAATATTAAGTAAACATTCACTCTGTCAGTATTTTACAAGTAAAGAGTCTAGTCCCACAGTCACAATGGAGCAAGCCAGCAATTATTTCACTAAGTTTTCCTAACAATAATAAAATAAAACACAATCTCAGAACAAAATTTGCATTTGCTAATTACATGAAATTACCTTCTTTTAAACTCATGTGCCAGACCTTTAAAGTCAGGCTGATTAAAAACAAAAAAACCTTTATGCCCTTAATCACCACCCCAGTCCCTCTGTTAGGCCCCCTTCCCAAACCCCTTTTCATAGAACAATCTGGTTCTGAGGAAGTTTTTTTCCCCCCCAGTCCAAGATGCAGTGCGCTACCCTGGTTTTGCTCAAACTGAAAACAGAACGAATGTAGTTAAAGTCCAGTTTACAATTGCTTAAAATAAGAACTTATTCAACAGAATATAATTCTCTCTGAATTCTTGAGATTTCTGAGAAAACAATTACTTTGGTTAGTTCTTAACATCAGCAGTGCCTTTGGATGCATAAAGAGAGGGATATGTGGAATTTAACCTTTTAAAGATTTGACTTACAAATTAATAGGGAGTTAGAAGACTTTGATTCTAGACCTAACTGCCACTGCTTGATGTGTCTCAATTTCTGCTTATATAATTAAGTGTGTTAAACTACATTTTCCTCAACTAACTCTGGAGAGTAAAATGGCAGTTCTATGTGAAAATCTTCGAGTTCATTCATTTGTTCTTTCATTCAGTTCAGAGAAAAATGAAATTTAAGATATTTGCAATTAGCAACATTATTATAACAATAATGAGAAAATAATATTTTAAAGCTTGGAAAGCACTTCATAAACATACTTATTTTATCCTCACAAAATTCTGGGAGATAGATAGTATTAATACCCTCATTTTACAGATGAGGAAACTAAGTCAAAGAGCCAAGATCAATAATTAATCCTTAAGAGTCTGGAATGAAAGCTTAATTCTTACTGACACCAGGTTCAGCACTCTAATCAGTGCACCACCTAGCTGCCTCCAAAGAATATGTATCTGGAAATTTAAATGTCTCATTATCATCCTCTATTGAAATTAATTTGCTAGCTGACCAATTTTTTTTAAACAGGCCCAGTTAGTACTAATGCTGAACAAATAAACAACATCTAACATACTATGACCCACAATAAAAGCTCCCTGTCTTGACCTGCTTGTAACTTAGTGGATAATCAGAAGGAAACAAAACCCTCCCTAGAAAGCATTTAATGTTACCTCACTTCTTTCTTTAGAAATTCCACTATCAACTCACAATCTTAAGGCCTCAAAACTTTAAGGAAATGAATTACATGTCCTCTCCTCAAAAAGGAAATCCTCATTATGTCCATGAATGTACATGGAATCAATGTTTTCTCACTAATCAACAAAATGTAAACCTGGGTACTAATACATCAGACTTAAAAGAAATAATAATAGCGGTGACTTGAATTTGGGGCAAACTTTTGAGAAATTCCTGGTTTGTTATCACTTTATTTCTCTTTTGATTAGATAATCAATGCAATGATCTGAAGGAGGCACAGAAAATATGTAGGAAAAAACCTTTTATTTTAAAATGTTATAATTTTAATTTATATTTTAATTCTAATTTAATACTTATATATAATGAAACTCTATGAATGAAACATTGATTTGCGTCTAAGGCTATGCAATATTCTCTAAGAAAGATAAAAGCAGGTTTATTTTCTGCAACCACTTCCCCAGCAAAACCACATTTTACAAAACCTTTTTACTGCATTACTCATATACATCACCTATACAACAAAGTATTTTCAACTATTTCTACATTAGACTTATTACTGTAGCATCCCCATGGAATCAAATCAGATTTTAAGAGGGGATACTGGAAGCAACTAAGCACACATAATCTCCCTTACTCACTTCAACCATAGGAATCACCAAAGCAAAAACTAAGAGTATGCTCAATCATCAAAATGAGAAATTCACAAAATTTAGGAGCATAAGCAGAAAGATTTACTAACTACTTCAAAATATGGATGACTAACATGCATGCTAAGAGTCAGGCTATTTTCAATATCTCATAATGAAAATAAAAAGCTATTAGAATAATGCAATAGGCTAAAACAAAAAGTCACTTAAAATTGCCTAAAGCAAGGCAAGGAAAAAAGCGGTCACTTCACTGACAAGTAAGAGGCAAATATGAAAGAGATATAGCTCTCTTGAACACATAAGTTTTAACATCTCTTCTTCTCCTAAAGCATCTAGCTCTCTTTGGCTAAAGCTCAACCAGCACAAGAAAATTAATAGACAAAGGCAGGGCTGGGGGGGAGGAAGGGAGAAGAGTTCCTTCTAAGTCCCGTCTCCCCTCCCCCCCACTATTTTTTATTCTTAAATTTGGAGCTTCTTTTTAATAATCCTAATTGTTCTTTCAGTTTGGTTTTGGGAGAAAAGCAACATGTTATATTTGACTGCATATCCTTTAAAGAGGGCTAATTTTCTTTTAAAAAAAAACCACCTAGCCAAACCATTAAGTAACAAATATCAATACTTAAAGTTCTAGTATCTCGAGTTCCAAGATGTATTGGAGAATGAAGATTTTTCAAATGAGATTACTACTACCTATAGCTGACGATTCCTGTGAGCAAAAACATTACCTCCCCAAAATCTAAAAAGCACTGCTTAAGATCACAATTTGGGTCAGGAAACTTAAAATTTGATTTTAATGATTCATTTATTTTATTATTATATTATATAGGCCAGGCTTTTTAAACTTTTTGTCCAAGAAATTTTACATGAACCAAGGTGTGTGTGTGTGTGTGTGTGTGTGTGTGTGTGTGTGTGTATGTGTGTATATATATATATAAATAATCAAACATTTATTGAGAGTAATTCATAATTTAATGATTTCATTATTCCCACATTCATTTATAAGACCTTATATGGGGTAGTAGCACCTTACATTTTCAGAAGCTTTGATATAGGGCATAAGTAGTGATTTATTTTTACCAATTAAACTAAAGACAAAGATTTGAGAAGAAAAGATAAATTTGAGGATCAAATAGCTGGTTAAGAAAATGAAATATGAGAGTAGTATTTAGATTTCGGGAAGATGGCATAAAAATTAAAACTAACTGCCTCCTAGCCAGTATTCCCCCATAAAAGTTGTAGTGAAAAAAGATAAAAGGGAAAGTGAAAAGTTTAACATAATTGTAACAAACTGTAAATCTGTTGTGACTGGAAAGATGGTGATGCCCTTAAATGAAGGGCAGAGAATGCCCACTTGCATGGAGAACAGTTGGACAGAGAAAAATAATGTAATCGTTTCTGGCTTGGTGAATTTGAGATGACAATTCATCCAGTGAGAAATACTTAATAGATACATGATAGTACAGGACCGGAGTTAAGGAAAGAGATTAGAATGATATACATATTAGTGATATCTGTTATTCCAGGATTATATCTCTGGTAAATTATGTTCAAAAATTATAAAATGATGATTTGGGGGAAGAGGAGGAAGAGAACAATACTCATTAATAATATACAATAGGATGATATATAAATAAGAATAAATTGGAGGGAAGGGGAACATGTATATGACACCAAGGTAAAGTTGCATGCTTACAGAAACATAGTAATCAGCATTTAGCTATATATATAAATATATAAAATCGATAGAGCAAGAAACAGAAGCAATATTGGCATTGGTAATGACTACCTGGACTGGGGGAAAGAAATAATGAAACGAAAAGGAATTTCAAATATCAAGTAATCTATTATAATTTTTTTTTTTTGCCCCAAAGAGAGCAATGAACAATTACTTGATATGTCTTAGAAATAAATTCACCCTTTAAAATGTAGAGACAGTAATAAGGGAACTTTTAACCAGCTTCTACTTCTTACCAACAAGGATGAAATGTTTGCGAATGCATATATAATAGGTATCATGGGAAGAAGTAATCACTCTACTTTTTAATTCATGACAGAAGAGAGGAAAACCAGGTCAAGTTTTACATGAATCCTAGATTTGGAAAGAAAGAGATTCCAAAAGTTCAGAGAAAAGCGGAACCCTATTAACTAAAATTCTATGTGGAAGGTGACAAGGAAATGTTCAAGAATTAAATTCTCAAGGCACAGAAGTAATTATAATGAGGAAAAGTTATAAAGAACCCAAGACAATATATGGGGAACTCATTAACCAAGTATTTTTCTTAAAAGGTAAATACAGAAGACAAAAGTAAGAACAGATAATAATGTGAATATAAAAAATAAGATACAATTTTATAAGAAGAATACTACTGAGAACATTAAAAATTAAGGCTAGTTAGTGAAAGACAACAAAAACTATGAGTATTTCTTCCCTTGTTTTGTTTTTTAAACCTACACTAAAGTAAAGCTTGAAAGGGAAGGACCATTAATGAGAGTGGATGGAGTAACTTACAACATAGAGAAGGCAGAGATATTCAGCACTTTGTTTCTGTTTTCTCTACCAACCGGAATAATCAATGAACTGGAAAAAACAGAAAAAATGGCTACTTGGTAACTGAACTTAAGAAAATTAAGGAGATGGCAAGAACAACTAAGAGTCTTTCATGAGTCCAAGTCATCAGATCAGATCAGATCAGATCAGATCCATAGTATATAGCTGTTACTATCTTTATAGACAATAGAAAATAGGAGGGGTATGAGTATTACTTAACATGATCTCGAAGGAGAAAATGGAGCCTGCAAAATATAAAGCTGTGAACTTAAATTGCTGGAGAAATTATAGGTCATAAAAGAATAGTTAGTGAACATGCAGAAAAAGGAAGCAGTGCTCACCATTAACCAAAATAACTTTGGCAAGAACGAGTCTAGAGAGTTAGCTCTGGATTGAGACGATCTGGATTCAAATCCCATTTCTAAGCTGACTACTTGTAATGGTCTTGGGCAAATCATTTAACGTCTATGGGGTGTTGTGGTTTTGGACTTTATGATGGGGTCCCTTGCTCTATGATATCATGAACACATCTTTTGGCAAGGATATAAGGCTAGCAAATCAGGGAAATGATATAAAAATAATTATATAACATTAGCAACGTATTTAACAAAAATATTTCAAGCTATTCTTGTAGACAAAATGAAATTAATGTGAGCTATATTACACTAGTCAGATGATTAATCTAGTTACTTATTCATAAGGAAAATCATTAATGGTTACACACCAAGGATCTATGTTTTAGCCCTATGATATTATTTATCAATGACTAAGACAAAGACAAAGTTGGCATAATTCGAAGATGACCCAAAGCTAGGACAATACACAGAAAAGTTGAAATTTAAAATGATTTTGACAAATTAAAACATTAGGCAAAATATCGTAAGACAAAATATAATATGAATAAACACCCAGTTTGGTGATATTGCTAACTAAATAGTGGTTCACCTTCAAATTACGAATGCCACTAAACTACTCTGTTTATTTTGGCTGTCGTATCATTATCTTAAAGATAATATGAGGTATGGGGTAGGTAGGTGGCGCAGTGAATAGAACACTAGCCCTGAAGTCAGGAGGACCCGAGTTCAAATCTGGCCTCAGACACTTAATATACTTCCTAGCTGTGTGATCTTGGGCAAGTCACTTAATCCCAATTGCCTCAGCCAAAAAAAAAAAAAAAATTATATATATATATATATACATAGATAGATAGTAGGAGGTAGCAACTTGAAATCCAAACTTGGAGTCCAGATGACCTGGAGTCAAATCCTACCTCTAAGCTGTCACTTAAATGGCAAGTCATTTAACTTCTCAGAGCTCTAAGCAGCTCCTTAAGACTATAACAATGACATCACATTCCACTTTTTTAAAAAGACTACAGTACAAGAAGTAGAATGTACAATTTATTAAGGACATAATGCTCCTACTGTACCATTGTTGTTGATCAGACAACATTAAGTAACATTTAGAGTTCTAAGAGTAACATTTTAGAAAGCCCATTGAAAATATGCAATGGAAAGTATACAGTGGGTACAAAGAAATCAATACATATTACCAATAAGAAGAAAACAAGTGAAGGATGTGATTAAGGAATTGTTAAACAAAAAAGCAAAATGGACAAAGAAGTGAATGGCCAAAGTAATCCACTGATAACCTGCATGAAATCAGAAAATGTGAGGATGACAGTGGGTGCATGATCCAACCTATCCCACTCCTTCCAGTAAACATCTGGATAAGTCATAAAGAATGAACTGGCAAACTTTATCACTGGAGAGAACTCCAGCATTGTTATCATAGATCCATTATTGAAAAGCTGGAGAAATTCCAAAAATTGAGCAAACCATGATGTTGAAGAGCCTCAGGTGAAGAACTGTGGATATTGAATACAGAGAATATATATTGGGAATGGAAGTGGCGACACTGAAGGAAATGGACAAGGGGAACAGTTTCTCAATATCTGAAAAACAATTATATAGAAGAGAGTTCAGATTTTGCTCTTCAATCAAGATAAGAACAAAGAACATGGAGCAATGCATGCAACAAGTAAATTTAGGTTTAATATAAAGAAAATATGAGAAAGAGATAGAGATGGAGATGGAGGAAAGGAGGAAAGGAGAGAGGATGGAAGAAATGAATTGCTTCAGAAAATAGTAAGTCCCTTCCCTTAAGCAAAAGTCAAAAGGCTCAATAACTAATCCTTGGATGTGCTACAATGATTCTGGTTCATTTATGAGTGATATTAGATGGACTTAAGCTCTCTTTTAAAATCTAGATTCTGGGTTCTAAAAACTACATATATTCTAGGATATGAGGAAACAAACTTCAAATGTTTCCCATGTTCAACTGAGGTAATAATGATTTCTTGCTCTAGTCATGTTCCCTTCTTATTATTCCAAAATCCAGAAATTTTCTATGTAATGACCATACCCTATGATACTTTAAATTGCCTAGGTTGTGGGACTTGTACCTTGACGAGACATGGCAGTAAAAAGGATCATATTTTCAATATAGTTACTGAAAATAGAAAAGCAGCCCTGGAAACCAGGATAGCAGTGGTATGATTCTGGGCCAGTCACTTAATCTCTTTATTTGCCACTATTCCTCATCTGTAAAATGACAAATCACTCTACTATCTTTGCTACAAAATCCCCAATACACAAAAAACTCATAGGATGACATCAAATCAGACATGAATGAACAACTTAACAACCACCACCACTCAGTATTTTATTAATTTTCCCCCTCTCCCCACTCACTTCTGTGTACTTACCAGTCTGTCAGTCCCATGTTCAGCCTTCACCTCAGTATTAAAGGGAAGGGATGAGTCTACTGCTGTGTGTTCTGCAGGAGATGCCTCACCAAGAACTATCAACCCCTGCAGGAGAGAAGATGAGAAAGAGACAAAGAAGGAACAGAACAGGGAGAGAAAGAAGAGGGAGGAAGGGAGGGGGAAAAAGGAAGGGGGAGAGAGGGGGAAAAGAGAGAGGGAAAGGGGAGAGAGGGGGAAAAGAGAGAGGGAGAGGAAGAGAGAGGGAGGAGAGGGAAAGGGGAGAGAGAGAGAGAGAGAGAGAGAGAGAGAGAGAGAGAGAGAGAGAGAGAGAGAGAGAGAGATCAGTCAGTACTATATAGTTACAGATTTTTACCTGTATTTAATCTCAAAGGGAATGATGATTCTTTATGCTTCACTCAAGAAAGTCATCATACCCACAGCAATTTTTCTTGCTCACACAAACCATTTAACAAGTCTACTAGCAATCATGTTCAACTATTAAGGTCCTACATCTAGATCCAAACTTTCAGTCTTTACATGGAAACGCAGCCCTCTTGTCCTCTGTAATTATCACAACACAGCTCTAAGGTCAAATACACTTTCATATGAAAAATCCTGCAATTTAATATTGGATTATTATATTACATTCCTTTTTAAAAAATGGATAAATCTGTGGATCTTTTGGTTAATGGGCGGTATGGATAATTACCAAAGAGGCTCCAGTCACATTTTTTAGTACCCTAAGTACAGATGGTCATCTAAGCCAACTGTTATTTGAGCAACAAAAGCATTTGGGTGAAAAGAACTAGGATGGTCTCTGCAACATGTATACAAACCAACAATACCACAATAAAAAAGATGCTTTAAGTTTTCCAAACTAATGTTTACCCCAAGCACAAAGGACAAAAGCAAAGCACCCAATCCAGATTGATAGCTTATATCTTCCAGGAGACAGAGTTCATGAAAAAAAATCGAAAAGGAAAAAAAAATCGTCACAAAGCTCCTCTACATAAGCCAAACAAGTCGATTTTGGCAGAAAAAGTAGAGGTGAATTTAGTAGACACAAAACTTCATAACAATTTAAACACAAAGAGTTTTACCAGGGCCTCATGAAAACAAGATCAGATTGTCTTGTTAGGATTCTAATATTCATAGTTTTGTTTAATTTATCTCAATTGCAACTGAGATGTACATCACAGACTAAATTGCTCTACCTCCTTTCACACTCCAAAGACCTTCAAACTATGTCCCCAACGACCACAATTTATTTTCAAACTCTTGAATTCATTCAGCATTATTTAAGGTTTTGGACTCCCTCCTAAGGTCAAACATAAAAATTGGAAAGCAGAGAACATCAAGAAACAGTGGAGAAACTTACTTCCTAGATGGGTCCAACTTAATGAAATGCAAGAGCAGGGACAGTTCAGAGCAGAGGAGATGGCTGGAAGAATCAAAGAGAGATTACAAATCATGGCATAGTGGAAAAAAAAAAACACTGGACTGGGAGTCAAGAAATCTGGGTTCTAGTCTTGTCTATGCCACTAACTAGTTATATGACCTCAGACCACTCAAGTCTCTAAGTTTTATTTTCTCATCTGTTAAATGAGGAAGGTCAGATGCTCTCTAAAATCCCTTATAATCTTATAAAATACTTTAGATTAGAGATGGGATGAAAAGATGAAGGGGGAAAAAAGAAAATATAAGATTATTCAGAAAAACAAAAAAGTCACAACTTTGTTCCTGAGAGGTAGTGTAGTTATCCCACTTTGGAATACTACTCTGTACAGTGCCCATTCAGAAAACTAAGTTTAGAATATAAGTAAAAGACCAAGAATAAGACCAGGAACACTTATTCCATAGTCCAAAACTGACTCAACTAGTTGTGGGCCTGATTCTCAAAAATGATCTCAAAGACAGGCCTGATAGACCAAAAGCAAAACAAACAAACAAAACAAAGCAAAAAAAAAAAAAAAAAAAAACCCAAGCCCATAACCCACAACCCAAGTCAAACCAAAACAACAGCAACAAAAATTTTCATATGCCTATAAAGCCATGTACAAATAAAAGTGATCATCTTCCAAAATAACAGGAATTATCCAAGAATTTAGGAGGTAATCTTCCTAAATCACCAATATCATCTTTCTCTCTTATTCAAGAACATAGAACAATCCAAATTTCACACTTCACCATTTGAGCCTCCCTCCCACAAATAATTTGGCTCAGCTTCATTTAACCAATTTTACTAACTACTTCCCTCAAAGTACTCTCAAGGTCAAGGAAATTTCAACTACTTGTTAAAGAAGCCAAACTAATCTTGTGTCTTTATCCCTTCAGACCTGTATCCATACTCAAAATCATTTTATATCAAATTACCCAACATCCTTATCCTCCAAGTCAATTTAAGGCTTACAATCTGAAAATGTCATTCTCAAATTCTCACTCTCTTGAATCCACTATTTTCATTTTGTTGCCAAGTCCTGTTAATTCTACCTTCACAATATCTTTTCTTTATATACTCCAACTTGTCCCTTCTGGCACTGCCATGACCCTAATGCAAGACTTCACCATTCACACTGGGACTACTCCAACAGCCTTCTAAGGGTCTCTGTGCTTCATGCTTTTCCCCATTCTTAGGTACCTAAATAATCTTGCCAAAGAACAAGTATTACCATATCATTCCCTTATTCAACAAATTCCAGTGGTTTCCAATTACTCCCAGGATCGAATCCTTTGGTTTTTAATGCTCTTTACAACTTCTTCCTATATTTCCATATTCTTACTCTAACTTTTTGCGGTTCCTCAGTTAAGATGCTCCATTTCCCTATTCCAAGCTTCTATTATCTGTCCCTCATATCTGAAATTCTCTCTCTAGTTTTCTAGCCTCAGAAGCCTTTCCCAATACCTGATAATGATAGTATTTCCTTTGTTCTCGCCAATTTATCCTGTAAATAACTTGTATATACACAGTTGTTTGCAAGCTTCCCACCCCTCAGCTCCACTATAATGTAAATTCTTTGACAGCAGGGTCTGGTTTTTGCCATTCTTTGTATTCCCACAAATCAGCAGAGTGCCTGGTACAAAGGAAGCACTTAATATTTGTTGAGTGACATAACAACCTTATAAGTTCTCTCAAGTAATGTGTTTAATAAATGTTTGTTCCCTTGACTTGATAATGCTAATTATTCCATTGTTAAACCACTTGCAAACTATGGAGCATCTTGCAACTAAGAGCTGTAATATCAACCAGAAACCAAAATACTTTTAAAGTAGAACTGTCAAATCTGTTTCTCAAAGGACTCTCAAGTGAAAGGAAATGAAAAGGGAAAGGAAGCAGGTAAGAGACACTTTCTTTTGATGGGTTGGAATCAACTCAAACAAGTAAAATGTTACCAAAAACCTGGCCCCTCCCATCTGAAGACAATGATAAAATATAAAAATTGAACTAGACAGCAAAAATCATCTAGTCCCACATCTGAGGAAACTAAGTCCAAGCTAGTTAGTGGCAGAACAAGGTCCAGAACTCAGGTCTCTGGGCTTCTCTATTCCAGTCCTCTTCCCACTACCACAATGATTTTAAGAGATGCAGCTAAGTGCATAAATTTCAAAGAGATGCCAACACTTGTTCACAATGACTGTCAGCCAACTTTTTGCTCTAAATTAAGTCAGCCTATGCAGTCTAAAACCTAACATAAAAATGACAATTACCAAATAAAAAAATAAATCCAATAAATTCCTGTTTCACAATTTCCTCTGTGCACATTTTTATGGCAGAAGAATTTAGTGACCTGTAGATGTGAAGATTACAAGAGAGTAAGACCACTAAAAAGACCTCTAATGCAGAGTTGTGACTACAACTTCCCACCAATCCCCTCTAGTTAAAAAGTCTAGGACTAACAGTACTGGCATATTGCATATTTCAAAACTATCAGTGTGACAGTGCTAAAAGAACAAAATAAAAGGACAGGTGGAAACATATGAATAGTAAAGGATTTAGATTTCCTCTGTTCCATGTTACCTCCCCCCTGCCCCCATTTTTATAGAGCCACAAGCCCTAAGAGGGATTCAGAAATATACTTTACTTCTGTACAAAAGACCAAAATTCAAAGGACATGGTAACTAACCAAATCCATAAAAAAAATGTCAATACTTGAAGAAAAGGGGCATGAGAGCCCTAAACTTTATTAAAAAGAAAATAAAAACAAAATTACTTTAATTTTTTTAGTCCAAGAGAACATATCAGTGACATTGCCTCTAATATATGCCAGAAGCTAGTGTGAGAAAGGCCTTTTTACACACCAAGACTAAAGAATAACTCCCAGGTGGAATGGTTCAAAGGTATGTAAGTAGCAGGATGAATTTCTTTCTTGGGAAAAACTCAGGAGTGGTCTACATCCTTTTGTTTCCCCCTCCCCATCAGAGCTACAGGCTTTAAAAAAAAAAAACACTATTTCAAAAAGCATAAAAGGGATGAGAGAAAAATAAATTTTAGCGTTTCATTTGAAGATTAATATATATAAAGGATTGGATCAGAAAACTAAATATCTCAATCTACAAAATCTCAACTTAGTAACTTCTAAAGATAATGAAATTCATAGTCAGAGGTACAGAAATGACCATTACTTTTGGCTTTCTTTCTCAGAGGAAAAGAAGTATTTACACAATTCCACACTCTTTCAAAACTCTCCTCTGGTACACATTGAGATCAACAATCATGAACTGCATCAGTTATGAAACAGTTCTCAAGGACCAGGATTACCACAAATGAGTTTAATGATGGAAGTCACATGCTATATTATAGTTTCTATAGTGTTCTGTAAGTGTGTTGTGACCTTTATTGCTCCAACTCTGCTTTGTCCTTTTGTTAAGGTTAACCTGATTACTCCTTGGACCTCACAAATACTTTTCAATACTTGGTCACTTATATTAGTTAATTCCAGGGTTTAGATGGCTAAATGAAAGTATGGGGGACCAAAAGGAACATACATTTTTTTATTAACATCAGCTTATCAAGTAAATAGAGAGAAGTACTCCTAATTTATGAGAAGAGAGCAGACAATAAAGTTAGCTGGGTTCTCAAGATGACTTTCATTTTCAGTGCCACTTCTCTTCCTTCCCATTCCCTCCAGTTTAATATTTCAAGCATAGTTTACAGAAATGACATGGGGTAGGAAGAAGGAAGAGATTTAAAAAACTGAAATTTACTTCCTCTAAAACAAACACCAATAGTAACCACTAAAATTTAGTTTTTATAGTTTTCACAGGCAGTGGATATGTTCCTCAAAGACAAAATTAGAATTGGTGGAGGAAAGGGGGTATCTCAAAGACTTTGAGAAACTAAATTTATTTAAATGAAAGGCAGTGAAAACAGTAGAATACATAAATGAATGTATATATACATATATACCCATTTTATTTTAAAGTGCTGCTCCAGGTTTAGCATAAATTATTTCCTACTAATTACTTTAAAATGTATTTTTAATGTTGGAAAAACCAAACAGCACTAGAATTAGCAACTATGATTGGACTCAACTAGTGAAAAGAAAAGACCAAAAAATAAGCCCCCTCACAAAGAAGTCAAACTCCTGCTTAATATATTGACAAATAATGAAATAGGAAAATCTGCCCTCTAGATATCAATCTGGGAAAAAAATTCTTATGTATGAAATTTAGTAATGTCACTCTAAAATTTTAAGTCGCATCTGAACCAAAAGCACAACAAATGGTGACATGGCACCTTTCTGAAAAACTCTCCCATTTGGAGAAAAGATGACAGAATCATAAAAATAGAATTTAAGTTGAACATTTGTTAACATATTTTTAGTGGGCAGTAACATTCCCAGTTAAATTACTGCCTTCTTGCTGGCATTTTGCTGCAGAAGAGCTTAGACATACACAAAACCAGAATTATCAATACTGCCAAAACCAATTCCAGAATAAGCAGTTCCTAGATGTCTTTCTAGAGATTCTCAAGATGAATGGACCTACAATAAAAAATTTCTGAGATCATTTCCTCAAAATAAGAAGTAAAGATGAAAATTGAGGTATGAGGAAATGACTCACATAATCAATTAGTAATAGTTGAAAGTAAAACTGAATTGTTTCCCAATCTTTGGAGTATTGAGACTAACAAGTTGCCTGACCAAACAAAAAAGGAAAAAGGGAACACTGATCACCATTATAACAACTTCCTAACATGAAGAGAATCTTCATAAATTTTGAAATTACCATTTGATTACTAATTTTTATTAACACTCAAAAATACAACACTCAGATTATGATGTAGTTACAGGGGGGGAAGAAGAAATACTATGGTCCATATTTCATCTTCTTTTGTATTCAGGATAAGCAGAAATGCATGATGAATCTAATAGGTAATAATATTTAAACTACTTAGGGATAAAACTTTTTTAATTCCAAGTTTTGCTTTGGAAGTGAAAGCTCACATGATCATAACAAGAAGGTACAATATTTTAGCTATAGATGTCATAGTATTAGGCTGCTTGAATTTTTGCCCTAGCCAGGGGAAGAATCAAATATAGATTGCTTCCAATTAAATTTGGCGAATGATTGCACATCACTTTTCATCATTCATTCCATGGCAATTTTCTCTAGGCTTTTCAGTGGAAGTACAGAGAATACAATTAGATAGGAGTGCTACTATCTTTTACATAAAACACTAGGATCAGATTTAACAAAGATTGCTGATTAAAATTAATGTTAATAACTAAATAAGATAGCAAAGAAACAAGAGACTTCAAAACCATAGCAACCATAAACATGCTAAGCATGGAAATCAAAGACACTACTGACCTGTCTGTCTGTCTCTCTCTCTCTCTCACTCACACACACACACACACACACACACACACTCTCTCTCTCTCACACTCTCTCTCTCTCTCTCTCTCACTCTCCCACCCCATGCTTTCTTCTCAAATTCAATATTCAATATCTGAATACAAAAGGCTACAAAAACATGTTTTCAAGAATGGAAAACTATAAGTAATCTCACTGTGGTAATATAATATAATTCACAATCATACCAATTCTAAGAGAAAAGGCTGTGGATGCCTCACACACAAACTTTTTTGTAACTGTATATAATAACATAAAGTAACATCATTCTGACTATAAGCAAATATAACATTTATTTTCAAAAATTTTTAAAAGTCTATCCCTTCTATAAGGTAAATTCATAAAAATCCATACCCTAATTACTAGGTACTTAAATTATTTTTGCCAGCCTGATTTTATAGGAACATTCAATGTTATAGAACCCAGAATAAAGAATATGATATTAAAGGAAGCATTTCCAGCAATAAAATAGGGTTATATAAAGGTGGAATAATAAAGATTCAAATATTTTATGCACAAGATTTCCTTTCCAGGTGATGAGACAAAGTAACAATACATAATATTTAATTTATTTGAGGGTAATGATTGGCTTAAATTATGCAGCCCCTTTGCATAATTGTGCTCCCTGTCAGCCTAGATGAACAAAATGTTCCAAACACATGTCCAAATTAATGTCTAACCCAACAGTGTTTGTGCAATATACTGAGCAATACACTAAACAAATTAAGCCACTGTATCAGAACATTATGTTAACCAGTCTTCTTGACATAGTTAATAGCCATTTAAAAGTCAAAAAGAAATGGACTTACAAGGGAGGAAACACACCAGACACATTAATTTCCTACCTTATTAGCTCGAATCTGTTTGTAAATATCTGTTTGTTGCCGAATTCGATATTCCAAATCAGAGACGTGAGCCTGAAGCCAATTCCAGCGGCTGACAATAGCTGCCCGGTCTGCTGCCCATCTCCATTCTGACCGGTGTCGCCTAAAAAGTAGAAAACAAGTTCAGCAACAGCAGCAGCCATCTGAATTGAACCAATTAGATTCTGAGTCGAGAAAAGCCCAAGACTTTAAAATATAAAAAAATAAAGAGGCAAGCTGAATCCTTTGACAAAAGTTTTACAAATGCTCAGGAGCCGGTTCTGGCCATTTCTGTGGGACTTGTACTAGTCTCCTAAATGCATTTCATTTCCAAAAGAAATGCTCTGTTTTCCTTTTTACCTCATATTTTGTCTGAAATTCATTGAGGGCTGAATGGACATATTTCTATTCTTCCTGGCCACAATACACACACTATATTGTGTGAGGGAGAGGAGGAGAGCTATTCCAATAGCATTCATCTATTTTATATTTATGTCTTTATTGACAATTAAAATACTTTTTTGTTCTGTCATTTAGACATCTCTGCACATGGTGAACAAAAACTGCCAAGCAGGAGACTGAATAAATATAGCAGAATTTAAAATGAACTAATACTGAATTATTCAGACATTTTTCAATCTCTCTCTCTCTCACACACACACACACACCCAGTTACATGGTAAATAAAAGGGGAAGACATAAGAAGGGAGGAACAACCCCTTTATTACCTTACTTTTGGGCAGCTGGTCAATTTCCAAGAGTTAGATTATTTATTAGAAAACTAAAAGTCTAAATTGGTTCTGAGATCAAAACTTAATTAACCCATACTGAGTTCAACATGATCTCCCCTCATCCTTTGTCAACTTTGCCATTTCTTTCAAAAACATTCATCATATCATAAAGTAATGTGGATTCAAATCTACATGGCTTTATACCTTCATTTTAATTTCCACAATTACTGTAGTACATAAACACCTTTCTCTCATGACATGCATATCATAACAATTTAAATTCTAACCAGCCTTTCCAATTTTGTCATGCACACACACACAACTTCTCATAAGTGGGCACAGTAGAAAGGAGTTTCTTGCCATTTTTGTGGCAACAGAACCAGGAAGCAAGAACAGGTCCTCTAACTCCAAATCTAATTTTCTTTCCAGTGTACCCCAACTTCCTTAAATATTATTTTCATTATCTCTCCCTACATATATTTAAGATTCAATTTTACCTCTACTTACAAAAATATATTTAAAGGTTCAGTTTTAAAATCTTATACTATTTTGTCCTCATCCCTAAATCTCAATATAAATAAAACCTCTTTAAGATAAACTCTTCCCTTTTTCTCCTTTCCCTCCAATATATTTTTTCCTTTCCAACTCAACTCCTGTCTTGAGGAGACTTCAACGGACATATTGGTTCTCCCTCAAATATCCTCAACATTCAGTTCTTCAACCTACTCACCCCTCCCATGAGCATATTTCTCCACTGCACATCAGTCACACAACAAAGATGTTCATACTCTTCATCTTGCCATTACCCACAAAGGTACTATTTTTCCAAGTAAAAGAATTCTGAAATTCATTTATCTGACCATAAACTACTGGCGTACAGTACTGCAGCCTCTATTTTAGCTTATATTACCCTACTTTTTTCATCCACACCGTGACCCAATCCCTTGGATCTCTCTGGATTTTTCTTCCAGACTATTTCCCCTGAAACAACCACTTCTACTCTTCTCCCCAAATTGTCCTTGGTGAACCAATCCAACTCTATACCTTACTGCTGGCTAGGCTTTTCTACTATATCCTCCTTATTAACTCACTGTCCCATTCTCCACAGCAGCTCTTCCAAATCTTTTCATCTCTCCTCAAATCTGTCATGGCTTCTCCTTCACCCACTCTCTCAGCAGAAAGCCTTGCCTCCAATTTCACAGGGGAAAAAAATGAGGCCATTCATGTACTATATCTCCCTTTTTCATCTTCTACACTCAACTGCCTATTACAATTATTTCCTCCTTCATGAATGGAGTTTCACAATTAAATGACCTTACCAAGTTTAAGAGACTACCACCATTCTATCATGCCTCCTGGAACAGATTTGCTTCCTCTTGTCATTCCTACTCCTTCACTAGTTTTCAAATATCCCATATAACTATCACATTACATCTCTTCTGCCCTTTGAAATTAAAATATGTCTTCATTTTCTCTCCTCTCATGCTCTTCCTAATCCCTTATAATTTGGCCTCTGACCTTTTATTCCACCAAAGTTACTAATGATCTCTTGATTGCCAAATTCAGTTACCTTTTTTTTCAATTCTCATTCTCTTTGACCTCTCTGTAGCTTTTGAGAGAGCTGATTACTCTCTCCTCCTTGATACTCTCTTTTCCCCCCTAGGTTTTATGGTCATATTTTATCCTTTTATTTCTCTTGTCTAACCTTTCCTTCTGTCTCCTTTCCGGTAACTTCCAGGAGCAAGTATTCTCCAGAGTTCTGTCCTATACCCTCTTCTCTTCTCTCTATACTATTTCACTGGGTGATCTCATCAGCTCCCATGAATTTAATTAGCATTTCTATGCTGATGATTTTCAAATCTATCTATATTGCCTCAATTTCTCTGCTAAACTCTAACTTCATACTGTCAATTACCTTCCAAACATTTCAAAACAAAAATCCCTCCCCCCAAATCCTCCAGTTACAGTAGGTTAAACTATCTTTCAGTCCCACAGACTCACAACCTAGAAGTCATTCTGAATTTATCACTATTTCTCCATCTCTATATCTAAGCTATTGTCAAGGCCTGATGTTTTCATTCTGACAACATCTCTTGAATATACGCCCCCTTCTTTCCTCTAACACTGTCACCCCTCTAGTACAGCCCCTCACCACCTCACATCTGAGACTATTGTGACAGAGTGCAGGTAGACATGCCTGCCTCAGGTCTCTCCCTACTCCAATCTGGTGGCTTCCCACTGCCTTCAGAAGCAAATACAAAATGCTAGTCTGGCATTCAAAGCCCTTCATAACCTAGCTCCACTCCTACCTTTTAGTCTTCTTATACCTCAATCTCCACCCTGTATTCAAAAAGACACTGGTGTCTTATTCCAATAACAAGATCTAGGTCCAGGCATTTTCTCTGGCAGTCCCCTATGCCTAGGTTCAACTATTGACATCCACTGTTTCCTTTGAAGAACTAATTAAATCCCACCATCTACAGAAAAGACTTCACTTCCATTAATTCCAAGGCTTTCCCCTCCTTTAATCATTTCCTATTTATTCTGTATATATTTGTTTATATGTTGTCTTCTCTATTAGACTGTAAACTGGTAGGAAAAAACTTCAGTCTTTTACCTCTTTTTGTATCCCCAGTACTTAACACACTGCCTGGCATACAATAAGCAACATGTTGATTAAAGAAAAATGATTTTCAAAAGGATAAGGATATTTACTGGAGCTCTAGGCCAGAATCAAAACAGCCAATCATTTCCTAGATTTGTCCTAAGGATAACTTTCTATCTTTCAAAAGATGAGAAATTTTTAAAAAGGAAAATATTATTCTGGATATGATTTTCACACCAATAAGTAGAAACTGTTTGCTAATAGGAAATGATATGAATTTGTAAAAAGAGCTACCATTTAATAGTTTGTGTTAACAGACTGATAGAGGATAGACAAGGCTTGTGTATATAGCCTGACCTGTACCACAGATTTTAATTTTCAATTTCTTTTTCAATGTTTTATCTATGTGCATAATTAAATCTCAATTGGAAAAACTATATTGATGCATCTTGTTTCTTTGTAGTAACATTTTATCCCTTTAGCTAGAAATTAAAATTTTTAGTTATTAAGAACCAAAAATGGAAGTAAAATACATTTTTGATAGTCTATACCTAAATTAAGTACAAGAATTTTTAACTAGTTATCAAGCTTTTTAATATTGATGTGGGCTTTTTTCCAGGTAAGTTCCCAATATATAGGTATTTGTATAAATCCTTCATTATCAAGATCACTGTACTGCAACTTAGAATAATGTCATCTTTTAACTATAAGTATTTTTCCCCCTAGCAGTAATTGACTTGTTTTAAAATTGGCTTCCATGGACTTCTTCAGGGAAAAATTACCTTAGGAAGGTGAGTAGCTCCTCCCCTCCCCCCCAGAAAAAATAGTCCTCAGGAAAGGGGGATAGAAAAGAAAAAAGAAACAATCCAGATGAAGGCAGGTGAAAGGAACCATTTCAAAATGACAAACATAAGATCAAAGACAGAACAGATAATGATGAGGACTGAATTATGAAAGCATGACATGGTATCTTTCTGTAAAAAGTGTTAAGACAGCTAAAATTCAGAATGAGCAGGGGAGATGAAGGGGAATCAAAGGTGTTTGCCAGAGGAAGGCCAAGGACTCTGGAAAAGAGGACTTAAAAAAAATAAAATAACACACCACACTATTACTTGGGGGGGAGGGGGGGAAGAGCAGGGGAGGTGGGAATGGGGGGGGGGGGGGGGGGGGGGGGGGGGGCGGAGAGAAGGAGAGGGCTTGAAAAAGAGAGGTTAAAAAAAACTGCCCTGGGTAAGTGGGATGATGATAGTTATGATTAGACAAAGCTTGTTCCATTCCAGTTTTGCTTCTGTGTTCTCTACAAATGAAAATAAATTTAGTGCTGAAGATAGAACTAAGATGGGTAAGGTAAGAAGAGTACTCTCCACTTCCCCCAGCCATTGCCCTTGATTAGTTCAAGTGAGGTGAACTGAAGTCTAATATTCAGATAGAACTACAAACATGTGGAACGAGCCACCATAGCGACCTCTGAGACTTTGAAGAATGAGAACCAAAAGTCTGGGAATAATAATAAAATGTAGGTTTCTGATAAAATTCCAGAATGTACTATTAAAGAGATAGCTAGGAGAGTTAAAAAATGAACTGGTGATCACAGAAGACCAGTATGACTTCATTAGTACTAGGTCTGTCTAACCTAATTTCCTTTCCAGAAAGTCACTAGGTAGATGAGGTGAAATACTATACAAAGTCACTTAAACATTAATTTTAGCGTAACATTTAAGAAAGTTTCTTATGTAATTCTTGCGGACAAGTTGGAGAAATGAGTTAGCTAATTAGTGGCTAGTATAATTGAGTGTATTTAGCTATTAAATGATCAAAGCCAAAGAACAGCCAATTACTTGAAGGCTCAGTGAACCTGTGTTTGGTCTATATATGCAGTTGAACATTTTTATCAATGACATAAAGATATAGGTGTCACTTTGGTCAAATAAGGAAATGACACAAAACTGAATGCAATATCTAACAGCAAAAAATTTTGAAAGTTTTATAGGGCCAAAACCCTCCCTGAAAAGAAATTCTTCCTATAAAATATACTCCAGACATGGTCTGACACTAAGTAGTCACATCCAGTGTCTGCCTCAAAATCCCCAATGAGTCCTCCCCTAAGGGTAACATTCAATTTTAGTCAGCTCTAATTAATTGTGAGGAAAGTTTTGTTTCTGATAGCAAGCCTAAATGTAGTTCTTTGTGGATTCTAGTCATTGCTCCTGGTCCTATACCTTTTATGGCCAAACAGAACACACCTAATACCTCTCATTTTGCTTTCAGCTAAATGTTCTGAGGCAGGCCTGACTCAAACAAGTAAAGTAGCTTAGGTGTGGGATTCTAATAAAAAGATCCATTTACAGACCACGTAATATTTAACACAAGGAAGTCTGTTTAACATGTAAAGAATATGCATCAAGGATACATAGAACATTAATTTGCTTGGACTCCCTGCATCCAATTTTCTATGGTGGCACAACTAAATAGAAATTATGGGTCAAGCTCCTTAGGTGAGGACTACTTGAATGCTGGACTTATACTTAAGTAAAAAGAAAGCTGTCCTAATGATTCAAATAAAGAAAAACTGGCCCACATGAAAGAGATCTTGGCGGGTTTTTCTCCTATCATATTTCTGAAATACTTGAGCTATTCTGTCCAACCTAACTCTGGCACCCCCCCCCCAAAGTCTGTTCTCCTTATATGTCTTTATATGAAACCTATGTTCTCTCCATTTTATCAATGTCCTTCTGAAACTGTGGCCTCCAAAATTGAACACAATATTCCAGATGTGGTCTGACCAAAGTAAAGCAGAAAAACATTCTGATCTCTTTAGCCATAGAAGCAATGACTTTCTGGCTTTTACATCATACCAATGACTCACATGCAGTCCACTAAAATACTAGATTTTTTTCAAAATGCTGACCTAGCCCAGTCTCTCCCATCTTACACTAGACCAAACTGATTATTTTGAACTCAACTATAAGACTTTAATTTGCCTCTCCTAAATGTTATCTGATTAGACTCATCTTGATTCAAGATATTGGGGGGGGGGGGTTAATTAACTCCCTAAATTCCTTTAAGTTCTGTTGTTCAACTACAAATTTGATGACCATACCATCTAATTATGCCTTCATCCAAGTTATTGATAAAAGTGTCAGTGTCTTTTGGAGACTTCCTAACAAACTGAAGCAGTGGGAAATCTGTTTACAGAAAGGTCCCAATTTGTAGTCATGTAAATTCAAATATACTATTTTAAATTAAAATTATACAAAATACCATCATCGGTTTCAGCCCCATGGAAATATGCAGTGCAAATCTGAATAATGTGATCTCAGGGGAAATTGAACCTAGCTATATAATTAATTCTCAATCCATCTTGTATCATCAACTACTCTACCTCTTTTCATCTTTTTCTACAATTCCAACAGTGAGAATGCTAACATGCAACTAGTTTTTATTACATTATCTGCTATGTGTTTGATCATGTGGATAGAAAGAAGAAAGTCAAACTCTCCTTGACCTAAAGGAGTTTTCTATCAGCAACATCTAGTCCTGGTACGGTTAAAATATTTTGAGCTTTGTTATAATGCAATGGCTCTGGAGTCAGAGAATCTAGAACCAAATCTCATCTCTAAGAACCTCAGTTTCCTGAACTGTGTAATGAAAAGTTGGAATAAATGATTTCTGAATAGGCGGTTTTATCTTTTACTCAAATTTATGACCCTATGTTTTAGCCCTACCTATCCTTTCTTCTATCAATTCATAACTTCTTCCAAACATCAAGGATCCATAGAGTGTAGAAGGGATTACAATCCTTTCATGGATTCTATTATTCCCACCCTAGCAATCCTCCCAATTCTGAAATTCTGTGATTCTGTTTAAATCAGTATATTTTCCTTAATTCTTTAAAAGCCAAAAACAGTTCTTGGGTGACATGAGAACTGTTCAACTGTTTCCCTTTTTCATTTTCTATAAAAAAAATAATTTCATGACAGAGATCCAAAGTTTTTCCAACTTTGCTTGAAAATTGCTTGAAATGTTAAAAGAACTGCTACTATTTTGCTGAGGTTTATTCCTTTTGTGTTGGATTGAGCAACAGATAAATGTAACTTTCCTAGCATCGGTATAAAGGGGCTTATTAAGTATTTTTCTAAACAGCTATTCAGAATGAAGTGTTTTGACAATACTTTTGGAGATTGGCTAACAAACTAATTAGAAGGCAGCATCAAGGAAACACATGCATTCCTTAATTCAACCACCAGGTTGTGTCTAAAATGTTATTTGGGAACTTGAGACACAGTTCTATAGCAACAATATTCAACATGCTAGTTAGGGTCCTAGGCTGCTCCTACAAAACCACAATGTTGCTGAAATGCCATATGTGAAAATGGAAAAAAATAAGTTTATACTATTGCAATACTACCATTTAAAGAAAAAAATTAATTTTAAAGAAAATATTTTGAATGATGTAGGTGAAAAGTAGGTTAGTAACAGGATGACAGTATATAAAGACAACTAAGGATAGTTAGAAGGGATGACCATTACGAATTTTCTAAGGCTTTTAAAAAGACTGACACTGATTCTTTATATCAAAACAGACTCACAAAATCTCAGACCTACAAGAGATAACAAGGTCATCTAGTCAAAAATCATACATGAAAAAGAACCCACTTAAAAACCATCTCTGACAATGGGGGAGGGTCAAGAGTGTAGTCAACTTGATTAAATTTGACCATTAATAATGAGCTTCTATCATATACCAGGCACTAGAAATATCACTCAAGGAATTTAGCTAAATTCTTTTCCTCATACTAAGGGACAATACTGATATTTCCTTACCTACCCTACTTCCCAAATTCTCTATCCACTCAATTACCATGACCTAACTCTTTCTTTAACCCACTTAAGATACAAAACTAATCATACCTGTAATTCACAAATGTTCTAATTCTATGTTCCTGAACTCTAAAATTCCTTTATCTGGACAGAGTCTTTTATCATTCTTTCATTTCCCACTGTCTTTATTGTTATTGCTATTTCAGTGATCTCTTCATGACTCCACAGATCATAGAACACCCAGGCCCTTCTATCCTCCAAATTCATGTTTGTTTTTTCTATGACCTTCATCCATCTTATACTCTACTGTCTCCTTTTCCTCTTGCCTTCAATCTTTCCCAATATAAAGAACTTTTACAATGACTCGTTATCTCATCATGTGGCCAAAGTATTAGTATTTAACTTTCTAAGGAATAGTCTGGGAAAATGCCTTTAAATATTCACTGATTTGATTTTCACTTATTGTCTAAGGGGCTCTCTGGCAATAGTATTAACTTTCATAGCCATACAACGCTACTGGAAAAGCCATAGCTTTGACTATGGACCCTTGTTAGCAGGTGACCTCTCTGCTTCTCTGATAGGCTGTCCCAATTTGCTTTAGAATTGCTAATGCCTCACCTACATTCAATCCCCAAGTGGATTCTTTTCCAGGATATCACTCCTGCACTGCCTACATTTTCCTTTTTCAATCTGTCTCACGGTCAATCAGCTCAACTCTAAGCTACCTACTGTGGAACCATTATTATACCGATCAAGCTTGGTTAAATCTTAACCCCTTTTCAGATCTTTCTCTTTCTCCCATCAATGTATTCAAGTCTGAATAGTACAAAATTTTTTTCTTTCCCTTCAATCTCTTTTGTTAATAGTTTTCACTTGCTATGCCCCATTCAAAAATATTTTCCTTAGCCTTTTCTCATTACTTCTCTTTTCTTCCATTTTTTTTTTTTTATTTTCTGATTTTCATTCTTGCTCATTCTTTATTCTCTGAGCAACTGTCACAGGATTAAAACTTTTGAAGTACGAGGTCAGAGCTCCAAATTTCATCCACTGTTACAGTCCTTGTATGATTTTGCTATATATATATATATATATATATATATATATATATATATATATATAATATATATATATATTATATATATTTATTTAAATTAATTTAAAATATATATATATATATATTTTTTTTGCCCCTTTATACACCTCTTTGAAATACTTACTCCTGAGAGAAGCATCATCAGTTGGGATCAGCCTTGCTTATTAGGAGTTACTCTCTGTGCCCCAAATCTTGTGATTTGAAATCTAAATTACAAAGTCTTTCACCATGTTTTTCCCTTTCTCCAGTCCCAAGATTTCAGCATCCCTTCTCTGACTCTAAAGGATTGACTAACCAAAGGAATTCTAATCATGTTCTTCCAAATATTAACTTCTCTCCAAGGTATAACTTTGAGAAGGCAGCTTCCTAATGTGAAGCCTTTCCCCAGACAAGAATCATTATAAAATCTATTTCTCATCAAAGGATAATTACCCCCCTTTCCCCACAATGGGCATTGACTCTTCTTTATGGACTAAGTTCCTCTGTACTCCAAATTCTTTTACTTATCACCTGTCTACTCCCTTCTCTCTCTCACAATACCCTCTTCTTGCTGAAATTCTTCTAACTACCTCCTGTATTTTTAAAAAATGTTTTTATGTTCTTAGAGTAAACACCAAACATAATTATTTCCATGCATAATTAAAAGGGGGAGAACAGATTAAAGCCACAGATCTTCTATTTATAGCTTAGGTTTTTTTTAAATATGTAAATTTAACATGTTAGTTTAAAAGCTAAGAGTGCAAGCTTATCTTTGTCACCCTCCCTACTTTGTTCCGTTTTTTCCCCCATCTCCTTTAATACCACCTGAGAGAGATTCACCTGTTAGGGGACACAGGGAAGAGGGTGTGTCCAGAGGGTAATCCATGGTATCACTTTTGCTTCTATTCTATCTTTAATTTTCCCAAAACTTTTAGTCTGGCAGCTAGTTCGCTCAATATATGAAGTGAGAAAGACTTGAATTCTAACCTTGATTCAGATTCTTACTAAAAGTGTTACTTTCAATACATCATTTAATCACTTTCTGTAAAATGAAGATAAAGCTAATAAATCTGCCTCCTAGAATAGTTGTGAGGACAATATTTCTAAATCTTTAACTTTAAGGCAAAACTTTATATAAATACTAGATCCTTTTCACCCTTTAACAGTTTCTTTTTATTTATTCTTTTAAGCTGATTTTTAAAAAAAAAATATTGTGGTAGGAAGACCTTTTATGAATAGGCCATGCTGGTTTCTCTTAAAGAAGTGAATTAGTCTGTGTTTCTAGAATTTGAATCACTGGTGTGGTTTCCTGGTCAACTTATGTATTCTACATTGGAGACTTGGTGAAAACCTCTTCCTGAAAGGTTCCTATACATTTATGGAAGTTAAGAAGAGTCTCACTTAATTTTAACCAATACTGCAGTATTGCAGTATAGATCTTACTGATCTATTCTGGATTGAACTTTGTTAAATGTGTCTGGAGTGAACTTTTGTTAAATATTATATGGCTCAGAAATGTATTACTACATTCCACTACAGAAGCTGAACCCCTATAATGGCTTAAAAAACTTGATATTAGTCATCAAGATTAAACCAGAATAACTTTATGATTAGTTTCATGATTTTAAATGGGAATAGTCTGTGTATAAGCCTTCTCACAGGCTATAGAGCATAGTACAGAGATATAGAGAATGTCATGTCAACAGTTCTAGATCTCAGGCCCAGGCTGAGTAAAGCAGTGGATATGAGTACCTGGCATGGATTTAGGAAGACTCATCTGCTTGGGTTCAAATTCACTCTCAGACATTTAGTAACCATTATAAGCCAGGACAAGTCACTTACAGTTCCATCATCTGGAAAAATGAGCTGGAGAAGGAAATGGCAAACCATTCCAGTCTCATTGTCAAGAAAATCCCAAACGGGGTCACAAAGAGTCATATGCAACTAAACAACTCAAGAACACAGTATTCGTATGCTAACCACTTTAAAATTATTTCTTTTTTTTATCCTCACATTAACTCTACAAGATAAGAGTTAATACAATTTCAATTTTACAGTAGAGAAAATTGAGGCAAACAGAGATTTAATTATTTGTCCAAGTTCACAGAACTAGTAAATATCAGAAGTGGAATTTGAACTCAGTTCTTCCTTACCCTAGGCTCAATACTTTGGGGTAAACTTTTGCTTGTCCTATAGCAACATCAGCTAGCTGCCTTTTGAACAGTTAGTTCAAGATCCTCAAAAGGCACAGTTGAAGACATGAGCCTGGGGATCACAAGAGAGCTTTAGGGCTGGACAAATAGATAGTCATAGTCAATAGAAAGTCATCAATATCAAGATGGGGGTCGTGGGAGCTGTCACAAAGTGATGTCATCTAGCACTAAGTGATTATACAAAAAGTCCAAGATCATATTCTTGGGGAGGTGCACATACACTCATGGCTAGTGAGAGTGAAATTGAGGACAGACAGGGTTGGAGAATTAAGTCACAAGAACCTAAAGGAAAGGAGAAGGTGATTGACAGTGTCAAAGGCTACAGAGAAGTCAAGAAAAATAAAGATGAGGTAGGAAGTCATATTGAAAAGAGGTTTTTAGAGTGTAAAAGGAAGCACAAAAATTGATTTAAGAGATACCTTTCACAAGGAGTTTAGTCACAAAATAGCTAACAGGAATTTTAAGGATAAAGGAGACAGTAGAATGTTTGTAGATAGTAGAAAAACAGTCAACAGTCAGAGAAAAATTGAAGATTAGTGACAAAAGCATCAATGGCAGAGAAGGGATCTGCTTGAAAAAAATGGGATGGAATAGTATCAACTAAATTGTAATTCATAGCCAACTTTTGATTTATAGATGTTAACTATGATTAAAGCTTAGTCCAAAGTAATTCAACAAAGACAGAAATAGGAATATATGGGAAAAGCCTAGTACTGCTTTTCATTTATTCACCTAATTTTGAGCTTGTAAACTTATGAAAATGTAAATTGTTCTCTTCCTTAACATGCAAAATTAAATATAATCATATTTCTTTTTAAACAGTCAGAATGGCATGACTTGCAACTTAATTTTCTCTTGATTAAATATAAGTAGTAATTTTACCTAGATAAGACAAACTTAGGTTTTGAGTTAAATCATTATTTTAATCAAAACTATCATCTCAAAGAATAAATTCAATTTAGCTAATTCTGCTTCCACCCCACATCAAATCTTGAGGATTACTGTGTCTTAAGACAGAGAAAAAAAATTGTGAGGTCAAAAGCTAACTTCAATGGTGGGTGGGTAGAAAATCCTCAAGACAGCTCACACAGAAGGGCTTAAACACAGTTAAGTGGCAGCAGTGTCTCTTAAGAGATAGCTATTGTAGAGATTAGATTTTTTGAGGTGTAAATGTAGTAAAGCCAGGTTTAGTTACTAACCTCTAGCTTTAAAACAAAGTTTTGAACACTGAACTTTCTCTCCCTTCTTTCCCACGTTTGATTTTACAGAATAATTTCTGTACTAACTCTTTCCACCAACCTCTGAAACAAAGATGATTGCAAGGAGGGGAGAGAACTCTGGCAAAACCAAATAATATAATAAGCACATGCAGCATTTCCTAAACATAGTCTCCAATGTCTTTAGACACAGGTTCTGGCAGTTTGCAATTTATCCAAGAAAATAACACACAAATAAAAATACATACAAAATATATACTTAGGAAAAACAAAGTAATATTGGAGCAAGGAGAGAAGAAACATTCAGCAGGTATTCTTAACACAGGGCCTATAAAACCTTTGCTTTGGGGGAATCCATGAATGGATTTTAATGGGGTAAAAAATTATATCTGTATTTCAATATAATTGGGTTTCCTTTCTTTCCTATTTTGTGCATTTAAAAATTCTGATAAGGGATGTATGATTTCACAAGATTGCCAAAAAAGGTCCATGATTCCCCATTCCCCTATCATGGCCAAAAAAATTTCAAGAATCTCTACAGGAGGGTAAGAAAATGAAGAAAGGCTTCATGAGGAAAGGAAGTGAGGGATGCAAAGAGGTTGAGATTGCAAACTCTTCCTGGATAACAAGTTATACAAAGATAGAAAACAGAATCTCCTGTGTGAGAGAAAATAAGTTGTTTGGCAAAAAGGTAGGACTAATGTCACAGCATCCTAAAATAGTCTTCTTGCCTCATGTCTCTTCCCACTATAATTCATCCACCAGAAAAATGCCAAAGTGATTTTCCTAAAGCATTCCTGGACTTATCCTGCCACGCTCAATAAATACAAACTCTGTTTAACATTTAAAGTCTTTTTTCAGTTCTTCTATGCTATCTTCCAACCAATATATTCTAAAGTTTTGTTAAAGCAAATTGATTTTACTGTTCTTTACAACAGTGGTGTCCAACTCCACTAGAAATGGTCTATATAACAACTTTGAAAAATAACAAATTAACATTATTTATGCCACAAATTAACTAATTGTGTATTGAATTTTTATTTATATTGTTAAAATTTCCCAATTAATCTGGTTCAACCCCCAAGTTGTGAATTTAGTGACTCTTCTTTATAATACCTCAACCTTTTTTCACATTCCCCTCATGCTCAAAATGTGCCTCAAAAGAACTACTAGTTTCCTTCAAAGCTTAACTCAAGCATTATCTTCTATATAAAATATTAGTTCTCTTTTCCCAGGAACTAGTGCTCCCATTACCTTCTATTTATTTTATATACTTCTCCCTAGTCTCACCTTCAATATATTACAAGCATTTTTAAGGCATGGGCTTTATATTTTTGATATTCAGAGGTAATGCCTCACAAAGCATAAGGTGCTTGACATTTGTTTGGCTGAAGTGAGATGGAACAAGAATAAAGTCCTGGAGCTGAAGCTTTCTAGGCACGAGTTAGACCTATGTATTAAAAACCATCACTTTGGAGTTGTGAACGAATCCAACCATTTTGGAGAGTAGTTTGGAACTATGCTCAAAAAGTTATCAAACTGTGCATACCCTTTGATCCAGCAGTGTTACTACTGGGATTATATCCCAAAGAGATTATAAAGAAGGGAAAGGGACCTGTATGTGCACGAATGTTTGTGGCAGCCCTTTTTGTAGTGGCTAGAAACTGGAAACTGAATGGATGTCCATCAGTTGGAGAATGGCTGAATAAATTGTGGTATATGAAAATTATGGAATATTACTGTTCTGTAAGAAATGACCAACAGGATAATTTCAGAAAGGCCTGGAGAGACTTACACGAACTGATGCTGAGTGAAATGAGCAGGACCAGGAGATCATTATATACTTCAACAACAATACTAGATGATGACCAGTTCTGATGGATCAGGCCATCCTCAGCAACAAGATCAACCAAATCATTTCTAATGGAGCAGTAATGAACTGAACCAGCTATACCCAGAAAAAGAACTCTGGGAGATGACTAAAAACCATTACATTGAATTCCCAATCCCTATATTTATGCACACCTGCATTTTTGATTTCCTTCACAAGCTAATTGTACAATAATTCAGAGTCTGATTCTTTTTGTACAGCAAAATAATGTTTTAGTCATGTATACTTATTGTGTATCTAAGTTATATTTTAATATATTTAACATCTACTGGTCATCCTGCCATTTAGGGGAGGGGGTGGGGGTGGGGGGGTAAGAGGTGAAAAATTGGAACAAGAGGTTTGGCAATTGTTAATGCTGTAAAGTTACCCATGTATATATCCTGTAAATAAAAGGCTATTAAATTAAAAAAAAAAAAAAAACATCACTTTAGTAATCATGTAAAGAATGGACTGGAAAAAGGAAAGGGTGCAAACAGGGAGATGAATTAGGTGACCACTGCAATGGTCCAAGACAGATAAGAGCCTGAAAGTAGAGAGGTGAATATATGAGACTGTATAAATAGGAGAGACAGACTTAAGAGTGATGTGGAGAGAGAATTCATAAGAGTTAGCAAGTAAAAAGGATGAATAGGGGATGGAGGGAGGGAGAGAAGTGTGGAAGATGACATCCCAGTTGTAAATCTGGCAAATGAAAGGATGGTAATGCCCTAAAAAAAGCAAAGATTGGAGAAGAGGAGTTGAGAGTTTGGCAGATATGCCTTGCTCTAGATATGTTAACTAGATGTCTGTAGGAAATCAATTTCAAAATAGGCAGTTTATGATTGGGACTGCAATTAGAAGACGGTTTGAATTCCAGCTCTCAAATTTACAACTTGTGTGACCCTGCCTAAGTCACTTAACCTCTCTGATATAACCTCTCTGATATTACTATGAGAAAAGGCTGAACTAAATGGCCTCAAGTCTCTCTTCATTCTAAATCTACAAGTCATACATTTAAAGATAAGATTCCTAGAGGAAATTTTACAATCTATTAAAAAAAAAGAAAATATGATCAATACGCAAGAAGCAAATCTCAATAGTCAGTTCCTACTTTCAGACTTTTGTATTTATCATTCTTCCCTGGTTCAGGAAATTACTCTAACAGAGAGAATGCGGCCTAACAAAGAAATGTAGATCCAGCCTTGCCTAGAAAGGTCAAAGAATCGGGCAATTAAAAGAAAATAAGATAGTGGCAAATTTAATAAGACTTGTGGAAAGTAGGACTGGAATCTGGCAACACTGAAAAATCGTTAGTATTGATTCTGTCAATACTAAAGATTCAAAATTAATCCAAGAATAATTCTACTGTATTTCACAAAAAAAAATAATATATAAAAAGACATACACAAAAAGTATGTACCCTTTTGATTTAGGAACACATTCAGCTGACTATTAAGTATATGAGATCTAACCTTTCCAATTCAATTTAGAAAGCATGCAAGAAGAATGAAATTTGAACAAAAATTTCTCCAAATGCAATAGCTACTGCTATATAATCTTATGTACATAACAATTTCATTAGAATAAAGCAAAAGTATAGCTATTTCTATAGTTTACAAAACTTACCTCATTTGATTGGCCAAACAATACTCTGAAGATTATGAGGTAATAATATACTCTTGTCCCCTTTTGGGGCTTTTTAAGTAATTGTTCAACCTGACAAAACTAGTTAAATGGAAAAGCTGGTATTGAATATCCAGGCCTTCAGACTCCCATGTATGTCTCTGTCTGTCTGTCTATCTGTTTCTCTCTCTCTTTCTCTCAACCACTGCTGCATTCACTTTGCCAAGCTCCCTTATCAAGCAGGCAATATGTTCACTTGACTGACAAGGACAATATCCTGAAACTTAAGAAGATGACTGCTTGTGTAAAGAGTAAGTAGTAATAATATTATGCATCAAATCTCATTTCTGTCCTACAGTATATTCAAAGGAGAACAGAAAATCAGCTTCCCTCCCCCCCCTCCCCCCGGGGGAGGCCTACAATGAAACAAAAAGAATAAAAAGAGAAGGAACAGAAGGAGAAGCTAAGCGCTCTCTCTCTTTCTGTGTATGTGTGTGTGTGTGTGTGTGTGTGTATGTGTATGTGTGTGTGCGCGCGCGTGCATGAAAGAAATAAAGGAAATTGTAATTTCAGCCCCCCCCCATTTCTTGAGGGCTACATAGAATTCTGACCTATGTTCAAAACAAAGGTTGACTAGGTGACACAGTCTGAACAGGAAAGGATATTCAAAGTTCATTTAAACCAAACACTTCATTTTTCAAAAATTGCTCTCTCTTATATTTCTATCGCATCCATTTTTTAATAGATGTCTTCTCCCTCTTCCCCTTTCTACTCAAAGATCCACCCCTTAGCACAAGGAATAAAAAAATAAAGGAAATAGAGAAGCAATATGGTAAAAAGTAAGCAAAATGTCTGACAGTATTTCAATTCCCTACTTCTGCAGAGAAGAAAGACAACAACAGAATTCTGGTTTATTCTTTGTAGCTTGGTTATCATCATTAAAAAACATTGTTTTTTTTGTTGTTGTTCTTTCCATTTATATTCCAACTACTTCATTTTACAGATCAGAAAACTGAGGACAAGAAAAATTAAATCATCAAAAGGTCAGAGTCTCAAGTTCTCTGTTACCAAATCCTGGGCTCTTTCTACAGCACTATAATGCTTTTTCCAAAACCAAGAGGATGCTTATTAGCTTGAAGATTCTAAAATTCCACAGAAGCACAAGAAACTTCCATCCTACTTAATCTTGTGATTGTTAATCATTTGAGAATCTCATACATTATCCCTGGCACTCATGGCCTACAAAGTAATGTCCATTCATATAATTTAAGGGATTATCTGTTTGTTTCTTTCTTTTGAGACTGGGCCTCTCTAGTTTGCCCAGGAGTCAAGGGCAAAACTTATTACCTCCACTCAGATGAATATGGGAGTTCTGAACTGCTCCAATTCACCCTTCCAATAGGCAATCTAATGGCCTTCTGCACCCAGGAATTTACCTTATTAGTGGTAAACATACAGTGGCTACCGATTAGTATATGATCCACTGCAGCTCAGAACTTCAGAGCTCAAAAGGCCTCCCTCTACCAAGGATAATATGGTACAATTTAAGGTTTTAAAAGCACACTCCCCATAAAAACTCTGAGGCACTGTCTCCATTTTAAAGAAAATGAAACTGAAAAGTTAAGTGATTTATCTCTGCTCAAACAACTGTCAGAACTACTTTAATGATAAGCCAATTGGAAAACCGAAAAGCTGATGAGCTATCATCAAAACCCAGAAAATTACCAACCAAGTCCAATTAATGTAAAAGAATTATCACTCTCCACTCTAAATCCTTTGGTTGGGGGGGCAAGAAAATCATATATATATATATATATATGTATGTATGTGTGTATATATACATATGTATGTATATGTATGTGTATATATAGAGAGAGTTAAGTCCTCTGTTCCAACAATCATGTACTGCAATATTGATATGGAAGCAGTGACTAAACAAGAATTCATTGGCAAGACAGCGTCCATATCTTAATAAAATTAAGTCCCATTGTTGAAAAAATTAGACAAAAAACACCACAGATTTTCTTTGTCACAAGTGCTCTAAGCATGACTCAATATATCCCTGAATACTATGTGTACTTTCAGGAGATTATTACCCTCCCCCCCCCCCCCCCCCCCCTCAGAAAAGCGTTTTATCAAATTTTTTTTAAAAAACAAAAAAAAAACCCCCTTTTAAAAAAATAAAAAAAAAAAAAAAAAAAAAAAAAAAGGACCACTGACTTTATTAATAGTAGTTCTGGGGCATCTTCATGCTTTAAGAAGGTATATTGGGGCAGCTAGATGGTGCAGTGGTTAGAGCACCAGCCCTGAAGTCAGGAGAATCTGAGTTCAACTGTGCTCTCAGACACTTAATATTTCCTAGCTGTGTGACCCTAGGCAAGTCACTTAACCCCAACTGCCTCAGCAGGGGTGGGGGGAGGGGAGAATATACTGATATGATCTTCATCATCTCCTATCAATGGTCATCAAAATAGGAAGTATGTGTTAAGAGATAGAGCAATTTCAAGCTGTCTCCCCGTTTAAGACACCAACAACCCCAACAAGTCAACAACTTTATGAATAACAAGAGAAAGCTAATCTCTGATGTCTCCCTTAGCATCCCACTCCTCTTATTAGACACCATGCTCCAGTTACACAAGATGCCGTTAGAACACAATGTGTGCTGAAGACCAAAAGAACTCAATGTACAATATACAAGACCTATAGACAAAAAAGATCTCAGGTATAATCCATCATTAGCCATTCAGTTTAAAATAGTGAAAAGAGTTAACTTGATTTCATATAAACTTAGAACGCAGGTGAAAGATAGCATATTGGAATAAATTTCTAATCAATAAAAATCTATTATGTGCCAGACACTATTCTAGATGCTGCAAATAAAAATAAAAAATAAAACTTAAAAATGAAAATGAGTTTGTATTGCACTGTAAGGGGCTAAATCACTTACAACTGACTAAAAGATCTGGTTCAAAGAAAAGTTTGTTTCAAAACTGGGTTAATGGAAGTCAACCATAAAAGATATCTCACAAAAATATATATGCCCAAAGGGAAGTCCCTCCTTACCTGTAGTAACTAGTCAATCAGTAAATACATATTAAGTACCTACAATATTTGAGAATGCTTTAAGTACTGCTGATATAAAATTTAAAAAGTTTCTACATTCAAGAATCTCAGTCTAATGGGAGAGAAAACATATACAAATTAGCTATATACAGGATAAAGGGGAGATAATTAACAGAAGGCAGACACATGATTTAGCAGAGAATCATGAAATGTATCCTCTAAAACGAAGCTGCTTAAATAGGGCTGCAAAAAATTTGGCCACAGTAAAAAGTTTCTGAATTCAACAACCAAAAATTAATTCAAAATCAAATGATTAATGAATCCAACATATTTCTGATGGTGCTTGCTTACACTGAGACACACAACTTTTCACTGCAGCCTTCGTTCTGAATATACATGTACACCTTGCACTGCATATGCACATACTCTGCCAGATACACCTCAGCTCAGATTAGAGATGGAACATTTCTTGGGCAAAAAAGGAATCCAGAGTGGAAAAAGTTTAAGAAGTCCTGCAGTAGAAGATGAAATTTTAGTTGGGAACCAGGAGGTAAAAATTAAGTAGAGAGAATATGACAGGCAGGCATGATGGATAAAAATAAAAATGACTGGAAAAAAATGCAAACTCAATATCACTGAATTGGGGGATGGCAACAGAAAGAAGGAAGACCCACCCCTCAGATCATGAAGAATCTTGAATATCAAAGCAGCAGTGTTTTTATACATTTATATTCCTGAAGGTGATAGAGAACTCTGGAGTAATATTTAGTGAATGAGTGATTGGATGTATTTTGAGACACAGTAATGCCTGTGTTTTAGGAAGATAAATTTAACAGTAGTAGGAAAGAAATCTTAGGCAAGCAGACCAACCAGAAGGCAACTGCAATAATCCAGGCATCAGATGATGAGAGACGGTATAGGGCAGTTGAGAAATGTTATCAAAGTAGACATGTCAGGACTTTGGTGAGAGATGTCCCCATTTAATTTGACTCATATATAACAAATTTGGGGACAGAATCAGTTCAAATCCTTTCCCCTTCAGTTTCTCCCACAAACTTTTATGTAGAGTTTTTATGTAGAGACTCAAATTCACTAGAAAAATGAATAAAACACTAGGGCTCTTAAGTTTTCTAACACCTAGATAATAATAGGCATATGGAAATCTCCTCACAGGTGTTTTCTGTTGTGAAACCAGTCTAACTTTTTGTTTCTTCTTAACCCTTTAAAAAAGTACACCTCAGAAAAATCAGAATTTGTGACTTCCTCCCATTGTCCAATGATCCACAAAGTTACCTTTGAGAATTACCCAGATCCCCAGAAAATTTATACTGTAACTAGTTGTTGAATCTTATAACAAAATGACCCAGATGTGGCTCCAAAGTAGATGGAAACAATAAAGCCTTTCCGAGACATATAGTGTTTTCCAATTTTTTCATCTACTAAATTTCAGAAGTTCAGTAGTTCTAGAATGAAAGCCCCTCAATTAATATCTATTAGTAAACAAAAGCAATTAATTTTGGGCTTAGATTCCCTCCATACAATTCTGATCACTGTCACTTCACTAATGGCATCCTAGAATCTCTGTCTCAGGTACAATTTGCTCCACATTTAAGCTTTAAGATTTAAGATCCTAAGTTTTTAGAAGTGAGAGAACCTTAGCGATCAATCCATTCATTTCATAGACAAGGAAACAAAAGCTATATTATCTAAGTATAAACCTTCTCATGAGACACAGCTATTCTTGCTTACATGTTTAATGTTAGATTGCATGGACAATAAAATAGATCCAACAAGCTAAGGTATTTTTAAAAATGGCTTTAAAAGTGGAGAGAAAAGTAGGGAGAAAAAGGGAAAAGAAAGAAGAGTTCAATATCATACATAAGATATAGTAGATAGAACTCCCTAAAACTTTTGTATTAGCATTATTGAGCTACCAATTAAAATAATTAGACTATCAACAAATATAGCAACCTAGTCTTTGACAAACCCAAAGATCCCAGCTTTTGGGATAAGAACTTACTGTTTGATAAAAATTGCTGGGAAAATTGGAAACTAATATGGCAGAAACTAGGCATTGATCCATACTTAACGCCAGACACCAAGATAAGGTCAAAATGGGTTCAATACCTAGGTATAAAGAATGAAATTATTAATAAATTAGAGGAACATAGGATAGTTTACCTCCAGACCTGTGGAAGGGGAAGGTTTTATGACCAAAGAGAACTAGAGATCATTACTGATCACAAATAGAAAATTTCGAATAATTAAACTGAAAAGTTTTTGTACAAACAAACTAATGCAGACAAGATTAGAAGGGAAGCAATAAACTGGGAAAATATTTTTACAGTCAAAGTTCTGATAAAGCTTATTTCAAATATATAGAGAATTAACTCTAATTTATAAAAATCGCATTCTCCAATTGAAAAATGGTCAAAGGATATGAACAGACAATTCTCGATGAAGACATTGAAACTATTTCTAGTCATATGAAAAGATGCTCCAAGTCATTATTAATCAGAGAAATGCAAATTAAGACAACTCTAAGATACTACTACACACCCGTCAGATTGGCTAAGATGACAGGAAAAATAATGATGATTGTTGGAGGGGATGTGGGAAAACTGGGACATTGATTCATTGTTGGTGGAGTTGAATCTAATCCAACCATTTTGGAGAGTAGTTTGGAACTATGCTCAAAAAGTTATCAAACTGTGCATACCTTGATCCAGCAGTGTTACTACTGGGATTATATCCCAAAGAGATTATAAAGAAGGAAAGGACCTGTATGTGCAACTAATGTTTGTGGCAGCCCTTTTGTAGTGGTTAGAAACTGAAACTGGAATGGATGTCCATCAGTTGAGAATGGCTGAATAAATTGTGGTATATGAAAAATTTGGAATATTACTGTTCTGTAAGAAATGACCAACAGGATGATTTCAGAAAGGCCTGGAGAGACTTACACTAACTGATGCTAATGAAATGAAAGCAGGACCAGGAGATCATTATATACTTAACAACAATACTAGATGATGACCAGTCCTGATGGATCAGGCCATCCCTCAGCAAACTAGATCAACCAAATCATTTCAATGGAGCAGTAATGAACTGAACTAGCTTATACCCAGAAAAAGAACTCTGGGAGATGACTAAAACCATTACATTGAATTCCTAGTCCCTATATTTATGCACAACTGCATCTTTTGATTTCCTTCACAAGCTAATTGTACAATAATTAGAGTCTGATTCTTTTGTAAGCAAAATAATGTTTTGTCATGTATACTTATTGTGTATCTAAGTTATATTTTAATATATTTAACATCTACTGGTCATCCCCATTTAGGGAGGGGGGGTAAGAGGTGAAAAATTGGAACAAGAGGTTTGGCAATTGTTAATGCTGTAAAGTTACCCATGTATATATCCTGTAAGTTAAAGGCTATTAAATAAAAAAAATTAAAAAAAAAAAAAAAGAAATGACCAGCAGGACAAATACAGAGAAGATTGGCGAGACCTACATGAACTGATGCTGAGCGAAATGAGCAGAACCAGGATATCATTATATACCTCAACAACGATACTGTATGAGGATGTACTCTGATGGAAGTGGATTTCTTCAACAAAGACAAGATCTAACTTAGTTTCAATTGATCAAGGATGGACAGAAGCAGCTACACCCAAAGAAAGAACACTAGGAAATGAATGTAAACTGCTTGCATTTTTGTTCTTCTTCCCAGGTTATTTATACCTTCTAAATCCAATTCTCCCTGAGCAACAAGAAAACTGTTTGGTTCTGCACATATATTTGTATCCAAGATCTACTGTAATTCTATTTAAATGTATAGACTGCTTGCCATCTTGGGGAGAGGATGGAGGGAGGGAGGGGAAAAATTGGAACAGAAGTGAGTGCAAGGGATAATGTTGTAAAAAATTACCCTGGCATGGGTTCTGTCAATAAAAAGTTATTAAAAAAAATAATAATAATTAGACTATAAAGTCCAAAAGAGACCAACATTTTCCCATCTTTTTCACTCCTTTGGGAAAAGCAATGTAACAGATAACTGTGCAACCATGCCACGTGATACCATGAATGTTGGAAAGCCCAGTATGTTTTCAGACTAAACACTTCCAAAAATGAAACAATGTATAGACAAACTAAAGACATAGCAAAACAAAACAAAAACCACTTTGATGAAGAACCCAGATACAAAGCTATTAATAATAGGACAGGTAAAGGTTATAGGAATGCCATCTACTATTAATCTAATTAGGATCAAATGCAGAAAGATTGTAAGGTTCCTAATCCAGCTAATTCCCCCAATTGAAACTTTTCAGAAGACTTAATTCAGAATGGAGGCAAGGAAAAAGAAGTCACTTTCCAGTTGCCAAGGCATAAAATCCTGGAGGACAGATATTAGGCCTTCCCAACTGCTACAGACCAGCAAATCCACATATCTTACATTAGTGGAGAATCCTCCAGGCAAATACTAAGGGAAGGTGGATCAGAATAGGATAGAGTAGAGATGAAGTGGGGAGAATATCTTTACCAAGATATGGTAGGATTAACCTGCTTTTGTTAAAGGTTAACAGATCTAACTCCATTCTAATTCTAGCCTGAAACATCAAACACTACTAAACAAGGCTTGATCCAGTACACAAGGTATTTTATCTTTAGAGAGGTGAAATTCTGGCCAGTTAGGTGTTCCAGTGGATGCAATGCCAGACTGGAAATCAGGGAAGCTTATCTTCTGAGTTAATCTGGCCTCAGATACTTACTAGCTATGTGACCTTGCACAAGTCACTTCACCTTATCCTCGGTTTCCACATCAATAAAGTAAGTTAGAGAAGGAAATGACAAACTACTCCAGTATCTTTGCCAAGAAAAATCCAAATTGGGTTTGGAGCTGAATACAAATGAACCACCACCATTCATGCACTTATAAACAGTACTTAAATATTACTTATTCCTGGAATGCATGCTGCTCTTGGGATCCCTAGGTCCCTTCAAAGCTCAGCCCTAATGTCACTTCCCCAATTACTTTGTATTACTTATTTTTCCATTCAGGAAGAATTTATGAAATATGTGGATAGCATTCAGTCCTTTCTATGTTCCAGGCATTGTCCTAAAAGGCTGAGAATACAAATAGAAACAAACAAAGCAGTCTTATCCTAAAGGCATTTACATTCTGATAGTGAAAGTCAACCACACAGAAGGAAGGAAAACTGATGCCTAAGAGTTAGAAAATTGGCCTCTGGACAGAGAAGTTCTCCTATGGGAAGGTTACTGTAGAGTTAACAGACAGAAGGGGAAATTAACAACATTTATAAAGCACCTATTTACTACACTGAATTAGATCAGAGATGAGCAAAATTAGAGAGTCCACCCCAAATATGTTCACGGGGACTATTTGTTTCAGACCTGTGGCAGAGCATTCCAAGCTTGTATCAATCTGATCAACCCCAGCTGGACATATTGTACCTCAACTCCAACATAGTGATGTCACTTTGGTCCTCTTCAAAAACAGCCATTTACCATTATCATCCTCCCTTTTTTACAAATAAAGAAATGAAGTCAGTAGAGGTACCTGATCGAGGTCACAGTGCTAATTAAGTTTTAAAACCTGAATTTAAATGAGTCTTGCCGATTTCAGGTCCAGAGTTCTATCTGCTCCACCACTAAAATGCCTCCTGAAGAAGGCCACAGCTAGCAGAAGCAGAAGTAAAGTGAGCACAACTAGGTCCTCCCTTCGTGAAATGGCAGCCAACTATTCACCAATCAAGAGAGCCTCTCTGAGGAGGCATTTGGAGGTATTTACAGGGTGGTGATAAGCCATGAAAAATGGGATTCAAGGCCAGCCCTCAAGAGACTTACATTCTACATAATTGTAACAAAAGTAACTAAAATATTTATACAAAGTAAATTAAAAAAGTATCTCAGGGGAGACTACTATTAAAATCTCATCTTTTTGCCTCCCATCCTTTCCATCCCCTTCTTTGCCATAAAGTAGGATAGTGTTTTTGTGGGAGGTGGAATGTGAGGCAGGCTTTCAAGGCAATTAAGAGAATCTTCCAGGCAGAAGTGAGGAAAAGACCACATTCTAAGTGAACGAGATGAGGTGAGATCTTTCAAGACAGTTGTGAAAATTAAGGCTTCATATATTTCAGAATTGGAGTAGGCCTGAAGGACTTTAAGCATCAAGTCAAGGGCATACTTAAGTTCCCTCCCTGCTATCCCCTAAGGGCATACTTAAGTCCCCTTGTTATCCTCCTATAACATCAGTGTCTTTCTGTTTAGGTCAAATATGGGCAACAATGTACTTATTGGTCAAGTTCAATTTCTTGGGTAGTTTAGAATGTAAGATCCTCAGCCAATAAGGATGAGGGTCAGTGGTGGGAGGGGGTAGCTGCATTAGGGATAAAAAGTGTTGACCCTGCCCCCTACGGTGCTTCCTCCCTTCAATTCTCGAGATTGTATAATAAACTTTGTTTTGCTTCTAGATATCTCTCCAGCTTTTTTTATTAAATGCTGTCTGAACCACACATAAACATCATGGACAATCTGTGCAGATACGGTCAGAAATGGAGTTTTTGCAGAGACGGAAAAGTAAGTAGGCCACAGTCAGGCTGGAGTGTAGAGTGTACAAAGGAGAATAACGTACAATAAGCTGAACAGGTAAGGCTGGAGCCAAAGAGTAAAGGACCTAAAAAGCCAAAATGCAATTCCTATTCTATCCTCAAAGAAATGGAAGTCCCAGAATTTCCTGAACACAAGAGACTTGTATTTGAGATTGAGACATTTTGTGGAAAGAAGATGGACTGGTAAGGGAAAGAAAGACTTGACAAAAGACAATTTTGGGAAGTTCTCTAAATGACTGATTTAGTTGTATTATAAGCATTTCAGACATTCATTACATCCTAAACTGGTCTCTTAATTGGTCTCCTGGTCTTCGGTATCTTCTTCCCTTTAATGTGCCCTAAATTTCATTCCCCTGTTTGAAAAATGTCAAAGTTTTAACCTCTTCAGGCAAACATTAAATGGTCTCCATGACCAGCTTTTTCAACCTCCTTTTGCCCACTACTTCCATCATTTATTCCATGCAAAATTAAAGATTTTTGTCCGAAAGAAAGAAATGTATTGGACACTTGAGAAATACAATTATAATGAAATATCCCATTACCCAAGAAAGTCAACTAAAAAACTATTAGAAACAATTCACAACTTTAGCAAAGTTGCAGGATACAAAATAAATCCACATAAATCATCAGCATTTTTATGTATTAGCAACAAAGTCCAACAGCAAGAGATTAAAAAAAAATTCCATTCAAAATAACTGTTGATAGATTTTAATCTATCTCCCAAGGGAAAGTGAGGAACTATATGAACACAACTACAAAACACTTGCTACACAAATAAAGTCAGATTTAATCAGTTGGAAAAATATCAAGTGCTCATGGGTAGGCCGAGTGAATATAATAAAAATGACAATACTACCTAAATTAATCTATTTATTTTGTACCAAACCAAACTCCCAAGAAATTATTTTACAAATCTAGAAAAAATAATAACAAAGTTCATTTGGAAGAACAAAAGGTCAAGAATTTCAAGGGAATTAATGAAAAACAAAATGCTAATGAAGGTGGCCTATCTGTGCCAAAGCTGAAACTAAAACCATTTGGTACTGGCTAAGAAATATAGTTGATCAGTGGAAAAGATTAGGTTCACAGGACAAAATAAACTTTAACAATCTAGTGTTTAATAAACCCAAAGATCTCAGCTTTTGGGATAAGAATTCACTATTTGACAAAAAGTAGAAACTAGTATGGAAGAAATTAGGGCTTGACCCCCACCTAACACCACATATAGATACCACCTAACATCTAAATGGCTTCATGATTTAGACATAAAGGGTGTCATAAGCGAATTAGAAAAACATAGGATAATTTACCTCTCAGATCTGTGGAGAAGGAAGGAATTTGTGTCCAAAGAAGAACTGGAACTCATAATTGAATACTAAATAAATAATTTTGATTACATTAAATTAAAAAGGTTTTGCACAAACAAAACTAATGCAGATCATATCAGAAGGGAAGCAGTAAATTGGGAAATCATTTTTACCTTTAAGGGTTCTGATAAAGGCCTCACTCCTAAAATATATAGGGAATTGACTCAAATTTATAAGAGTTCAAGCCAGTTTCCAATTAATAAATGGTCAAAGGATATGAACAGACAATTTCAGATGAAGAAATTAAAACTATTTCTAATTATATAATGTGATCTAAATCACTCTTGATCAGAGAAATGCAGATGAAGACAACTCTGAGATACCTCTACATATCTCTCAAAGATTGGCTAAAATGACAGGAAAAAGATAATGACAAATGTTAGAGGGGATGTGGGAAAACTGGGACACTATATAGTGTTGGTGGAACTGTGAATGGATACAGCCATTCTGGAGAGCAATTTGGAACTATGCTCAGAAAGTTATCAAATTGTGCATACTCTTTAAACCAACAGTGTTTCTATTGGGCCTATATCTCAAAGAGATCTTAAAGAATGGAAAGGGACCCACATATGCAAAAATGTTTCTGGCAATCCTTTTTGTAGTGGCAAGAAACTGGAAACTGAGTGGCTACCCCTCAGCTAGAGAATGGATGAATAAGTTATGGTATATGAATGTTATGGAATATTATTGTTGTATAGGAAATGATCAGCAGGATGAATACAGAGAGGCCTGGAGAGACTTATATGAACTGATGCTAAGTGAAATGAGCAGAACCGGGAGATCATTGTACACTGCAACATCGATATTATAGGACAATCAATTCTGATGAATGTGAATCTTTCCAACAATGAAATGACTGATGCCAGTTCCAATGATCTTGTGATGGAGAAAGTCATCCATACCAAGAGAGAGGACTTTGGGAATTGAATGTGGATCATAACATAACATTCTCACTCTTTTGTTGTTGTTCACTTGCATTTTGTTTTCTTACTCATTTACTTTGTTCTGATTTTTCTTGTGCAGCAAGAGAATTGTATAAATGTTTATACATATTTTATTTAACATATTTTTAACATGTCTATCTTATATTAGATTGCTTGCGTCTAGGGAAGGAGGTGGGGGGAAGGAGGACAAAATCTAAAACACAAGGCTATGTAAGGATCAATGTTGTCAAAATAAAAATGAATACAAAATAAACTTAAAATCAAAAGCATATCTACTAATAATTTAAAACTATATGAAAAACAATATAAAGTATAAATATATATATATATAATATAAAGTACATATATAATATAAAGTAAAACAAAAAAGTAAAAAAAATGCATAAATTATCTGAAAGTCATTAGTTTTTTAAAAAATCTAACAATATCACTATTACTAACATATATAATACTTTTACAATCTTCATCAAGCCACACACACACACACACACACACACACACACACACACACCCTAAACTGACTGATGCAATGAATACAGAATACTGGGGCCTGGAGTCTGGGAGACCCGAGTTCAAATCCAGCCCCAGGCACTCACTGTATGATCCTGGTCAAGTCACTTAATCCTGTTTGCCTCAGTTTCTTCATATATAAAATAAGCTAGAAAAAGAAATAGCCAGCTCTAGTATCTTTGCCAAGAAAGCCCCAAAATAAAAACATGAAGATTCAGACATAACTAAACAACAAAAAATTGATATATATATTCATGTGTATACATGGGGGTATGCATATATACATATGTGTATATATAAATTTTATCTTCTCAACATTTTTAGTTCTATTATTATTCTATTTTTACAATTAAACTGAGGCAGATAGGTTAAAGGATATGTCCTTGCACATAAACCCAAGTATCTGAAACAAGACTGATACTCAAGTCTTCCTACCCCAAATCCAGAATTTCACCATGCCAACATTTCTAAGAATGAGCCCCAAATATATGAAAGGAAGAAGGCCTCACAACACACACACACACACACACACACACACACACACACACACACACACACTTTGAGGCAAACAAACAAACAAAAAAAGCCTAGAGATAAAGTGAACACCCTAATGGTCAAATTCATCTATTAGGGAGTCAGCCTCACATTATACTTGAATCTTCCATTTTATAGGTTAACACTATACTGGAGATGGTCTTCTCACCACTCCTGGGAGCATCCTACCCCTTTCCTTTTTCTGTATTCCCTCCTCTGCCCATCCCTACTTTCCTGTACATTCTCCTCTTTCACCCATTGCAGGTGATTATCCTATTTCCTTCCTAAGGCAAAGTTATCTACATACCCAAATTACCCATTACCCAAATTCTCTTGCTGTTTTTTCAATAAATTGCTCCACTATCATTCTCTCTCTAATTTACAATCTTTCTCTATTGGCTCCTTCCACCCTATAAATAACTATAACCATTTCCATGCCATGTCTCCCCCACCCCTAAAAATCCTCATTTGAACAGATCATATGCACAGACCCAAAACTCTGTCCTAAATCCCCTTCTCTTTTTCATCAGTCCCCATGGGACTTTTTGTAGATGATATCCAGATCCAGAAAGCCAGTCCTATTTTCTCTAGTCTTTAGTTACTCTAATTACTCTAAGAAGCTACAGAAAAACATCTCAACCTGGATATCACAAATGCATCTCAAACTCAACATATCCAAAAAGAAATGATTACCTTTCTTCCAAATATCTTTCTCTTTTCAAATTTCCTTTTCATAATCTATGCCACTACCCATTCTCAGTCACACATGTTCAAAATCTCAATGTTTACTTCATTTCTTACTTACACTCACTCCACAAACCTAATTCATTGCCAAATTTTGTCATTTCTCATTTCATGACAACCTTCATATATGGATCTCCACCTCTCTACTCATATAGCCACAACCCTAGGTGGGGACTTCCCCCCTGATTATTAGTATGGCCTTTTAACTGGTATCCCCACTCAAATTCATCTTCCACTCAACTTCCACAGCGTCTAAACCATAACTAATCAATACACATTTATAAAAGGCTAATTGTACTGTCAACTTCCCTACTCAAGTAGTTCATTATTTTTACTTCAAACATAAACCCCTATTTAACATTTGAAGTTGAATATGTATCTTCTGTGCCTAAAAAGATCTCCCTTATCCTTGCCTCTTAGTTTCTATCTTCAAGACTCTAATCTTACCTTTTAAGACTTCTTCCTGTTCTTTCCAGTTGCTAATGACTGCCCCCTTTTAGATTATATTCCTCTTTTTTCTTAGATATACATAACTGTTTATATTCATTTGCTTGATAATATATACTACTTGAAAGTGGGACAGGAGATGACATATAACTTTCTGTGTAGCCCACAGGACCCTGCACATAAGTACTCAGTAAATTCTGAGAGACTGAGCTCTTAGATCCTGTTATCCTTTGTGTTGACTATCCCTCCATTTTTGTGTCACCAGAAAATTTAATGACCATGTTTATGCCCTTATCCAAAATTATAGCACAGAACCCTAGGAACTCCCATTCCCAATCCAGCTTTTAGGTCAGAACCCATAAATTTCTATTACCATCATCTAATTTACATCTCTACATAGTTGCCAAGACAAAAATAGGAGATGTCTTACCAAAAATTCTGCTAAAGTACACATATATAAGTATACATGTCAAACCTGTATCAGACTATTTACTACCTTGGGGAGGAAAGAGAAAAAAATCTGGAACACAATCTCACATAAGTGATTTTGAAAACTAGCTTTACATGTATTTGGGAAAATAAAATACTATTAAGAAAAAAAAATAGGATAAATCCATAGCATTCTCCTCACCTACCAATTTAATAATAGTCAATAAAGGAAATGAGGTTAGTCTGGTATAGTCATTCTTAATGAAACCATAATTTGTAATCAGTGCTCTCCTTTCTAGCTATTTAATCATCTCTTTAATATTCTGAGATAGAATTTTTCCAGGAATTCAAGGCAGGCCTGCAGCTCTAGTAGAATCTTATCTCTGCTTTTTTCTAAGTCAAAATAACATTTCTTTTTCCATCTGATGATACAATTCCTCTCTCATGTTCCATAATCTTTCCAGTACATTAATGCCGGTGGGTCAGCAACTCCATCTGCCAATTCTAAGAAATAAATAACTTCATCAGGACAACTACAGTACTTTTTTGCTATCAACTTACTTGTTTCAAATATCAACCTCCTCTTAGTCATTTTTGTTCTTCATTTCAACTGCAAAGGTCATTTTCTTTAGCAAAGAAAACAAAAATAAAACAAAAAATGAGCTTAGTTATCAAGTTGTTTATCCCATTAGCTAAAAACAAGTGACCTTTTCCTTCTTCAAGGAAGAATTTTCTCCAGATAGGTTAAAAACAACAATGATGACTTTTTGTTATGGATAATTTTTCTTAATAGCCTCAGTTAAGCTATGGGCAAAAATGTAACAGGCAGCGAGGCAATACAATAGACAGAGTCCTCAATCTGGAGTCTAGAAGAAGATTTCAAATACTGATTCTGATACAAAATGACAGAGTGACAGTTGGCACTTTACATTTTGTCAGTCTCAGTTTTCTTAATTATAATAGTAATAGTTATCTCACCAAGATATTGTGAGGACAAAATGAGATAACATATGTAAAGCACGTTGGAAATCTTAAAGCATCTTAAAAAAGCAGCTAGACAGCACAGTGGATAGAGTACTGGCCTTGAAGTCAGGAGGACCTGACCGGGGGGAGGGGGGGGAGACAGGCACACCTTAGAGTAGTAGCAGTAGCTACTTTCCTGCACCCTTTTTTTATTCTATACTTTCCCAAAGGTAACCATGGTCCCCACTTACTTACAAAAAAAAAAAAAAAAAAATCATCTACATTATGCCAGATAAAAGGTTATTTGATGATACAACTCATGTAATTTTTATACTTCTGTCATTAAAGAGAATGTTATTATTATGACAAAAAATTTTTTGGAATAGGAATGTTTCCTTTCAAAATGTAAAGTAAAAGATTAATGAGATTTTAAAAGCCAATTACAAATACCTTATACTATTGTAGTGAAGCAATGGATTATGAACATGAGATCCAGAAATCTGAGAGAATAACCTTTACACTTCCTAGTAAGTGATCAACAAAGACTTCAACTGACATTTTAAAATAATCACATAATACAAAACATCTAAAAGTCTCTTGTTTGATTTACAGATTTTGTGAAGAATCCATAGGTTCCACACGTAGAATCCAACACCTCACTGTTGCCTGCCATCCAACTATCAAACTGAAGTAGCCTATAGGATAACACTGGGAAATTATGACAGTCTTAAATGCGGAAAAAAAGAGGAAAAAAGTGCAATCTTATCAATAGGTTAACCTGGAAGTAGATGGAATAATCTTTAAACTTTGTTTACTTCTTTAACAGTTTTCTTTATTTCACTTTTTATTTTTGCTCCTAGGTTTCAGTGTTATTTTTAAAAACCTATGTAGGCAGTACCAGAAAATTCTTGATACTTAAAACTATGCCAAAAAAAAAAAAAAAAAAAAAAAAAAAAGCAAAAACACTATACTATTATGCAATCTTTTTTCTTTAAGATCATGATATATACACACATGCATACATGCACACAGTTGAAAACTCAATTAATTCTAATGTACTGTGAATCATTTCAGATTTCTCTTCCCTAATTTAAATTCTTAGTGACTCCATACGTTGCCAATCTAATTTCTGATTTCCTTCAAACCTCAAGGCTGGTAACTTATGCCTTCATTTCCCTAACATTAGCATATATCTTAGCAGACTAATGATAAATTACTATTTTTAATGTCTGTGGATCCAAAAAAAAAAAAAAAAAAAAAAAAAAAATCGCCGGAAGAATTCTCCATTTGTCTGTCTATTTGAGAAAGATGCTGAGTCATCCTACAATATGAACTGGCATTTTACCAACTGAAGCCAGAATGTCCAAAAGAAAACTGCTACATCTTAGTAGAAAGAAGGAACATTTTCTATGTAGGTATGATGAGGGGATCCCCAAAATTCTTTCTTTCTCTCTGACTCTGGGAATGAGCCATGAGGTAGAACACTTGAAAAGCTCCTTCAAAGAGACTTTCTCCTTGAATCCTGCCTCTGCAAAGACCCAGTTCAATGACAAACAGCTTCACTCTATTATCTAGGTGGGACTGGTTGAGTCTTGAGCTGGAGAATTCCAACCCTATTGAATTAAAGACTTTCTATTCAATTCAGCTCAAGCTGTACCCAGACCCATCCAGAACTGCCCCCAGCTTTTAGATAAAAAAAGCCAACTTGGAACTCACTCCTTGCAGAGGACCTAATATGCCATGCCAAGGAAACTTTCTCTCTGCCCATTGCAATATTCTCATTCAGCATTACCCTCTCTTCATCCTCACCTATTTCCATAATGAGACTTTATATCTCTCTGTCAGGATCTCTCTACCAGAAACTTTACTTCTCTGCTGGGATCTTGCCACTAAGAAATTCAGCCTTTCTATTAGGCTGACTTCCAAAAGCCAATAATAAACTTCTTTTTATCAGTCTAGCTTTTTGGGTTCATAAATTCCTTTACAAAGGACCTCTGCCCTACCAGAAAGGGAGTTCCCAAAACTTGTGCCGCATCCCAAGGGGATTTAGGGAAACAAACCTCTTCATTTGGTTCCCTGAACCCCGAATCTTCCACTAACCTCATCATTTAACTCCATGATCACCAGGAACCCTAATTTCATCATTTTGGTTCCCTGAATCAAATCTCATCAGGTATAGTAAGCCAAAAAAAAAAAAAAAAAAAAAGGAGGGGGGAAAGGGAGTAAGAGAAAAAAATAAAAATACTAGTATTTTTTCTCTGCAGATTCAGAAATGACTTGAAAGAGAGGAACTCTCAAGGGGAGATGTTTCTACCATGTGAGCAGATTGTTTTAATCAGCATCAAAACAACCTTTTGTGAGGAAAAACAAATTGAATTGTGTTAAGTTTATTTCTGCAGTTCAGGTGCATTAAACATGTTCCAATGACCCCCTCTCCAAGTCATACTAGCATGAACATCATGTTAAATTGGGCTTCTCAACTACTAATGTGGTAAGTATAACTAGACATGAAAACTTAGAAAACTGTAGATCAATAAATGGAACCAACATTCACAAGGCCTACAAAAATGTGAATGGAAATAAAAACAAAGAAATTGCAAATGAATGCTGTGAAAGTATATTGACCAAGTTTGTCCTCAAGATAGATGAAACTTTTTTTTACATATGTGTGAAAACATCAAAACACTACAGAACACATGTCAATCTATAATCAAGATTTTAATTAGGTATGCTTAATTTTACATTCTCATTATTATATGGGGTGGCTTTCTGGGAGAGAGCAAAAAGAAAAGGGGAATAAAATTCTCCTTTGAACCCTATTCCTTACTTTCTCTGGACTTCAAAATCAGAAGTCTCTGCAGAATACCTTTCATTTCCCCCATTCCCCAAAAGCTCCTTTTTGAAAGTGGTGTTGTCCCTTTAAAAACCAACCTCCTAGAAAGCAAGGGTTTTCTTTTTGTATTCCCAAAGCTAAGCAGAACCACCTAGCATAAAAGTGCTTAATATATGCCATTTTCCTTCCTTAAATTAAGCCTGTAGGCTCTAAGAGAACTTCATTCACAACAAACAGAAGCACCTGGACAATACTAAACAAATTACTTAGCCACTCTGTATCCCAATTTCTCGGCTGTAAAACTGTGGTATGTTAGAAACACTATCAGGAAAGGTTCTCAAGGCTAGATTGTTCTGCTCACACTCCTACTGAATCTTTGAGACCTGAGCAGTTCAGCCAGCTTTCCAGACCAAAGCATAAAAGAATCCAAACAAGAAGAATGATCCAATCAGTTCTTTCTTGAGGCTTCTCACTGGCGAATAAATATAGCTTCAACAAATGAAAGGGAAGCTACATCCACTGAATCAATGTCAATTAATTTAATTAAGTCTGATTAATGAATAGGGACTTATTAAAGAAACTATTATATGCCAAGGCATTCTGCTATAATCTAGGGACACACAAAATTATAGCAATTCTTGCTCTGAGAGAACCTATATTCAACTACAGGAATAGAATTAGGCCTGTAAGTTTACTGATATTACTCCCAAATGAAGAAACTCCCCTACCAAGATACATAGTTCAAATTATAGACTTAGAGAGTTGCCTGGAACACTCCAAGGTGAAGCAACTTGCCCCGAGTTCCTTAGACTGTGTGAAAGGTGAGATTCAAACTATCAGAAAGACAAGAAGCAAATGAATAACTACAAAAAATAAACACAGGCTAAGCTTGATAGAGGGAGGAAAGGCTTTATACAGTGAGGTATGACTTGGGTACAGTCTTAAAGAAAACCAGGGATGCTAAGGAGTAGAGAAGGTATGGGAATGTATTCCAGACAAAGGACAGACTACAAAAGCACAGAGACAGGAGATAGATTGTGTTGCAATGACCACATGAAAGCCAGTTTGGCTGAATGTAGAGTGCAGGAAAGGAAGTAATGAGGCCAAACAAGAAGGCTGGGGCCAAGCTATATGATACTGTGACGTCATAAGAACACTCATAGGGATCCATCCACATGACAAATGAAGTCATGGATATATGTGGGTTCAAATACAAAGCACAATTATCATTGTATGAGGGTTAACATCTTCAGTGAGTGTTGTGCTCCTGATTGTATAATTCAATCAAGCAAAGAAGCATTTAAATACTGTTCTAGATGCCAAGGAAATGAAGACAAAAATAAAACAAGAATCTTACAATCTAAGAAGAAGGGAAGACTTAGAATATGCTCACAATTAAGTAAATATAGAATATATATATACACAAAAAGTGATTGGAGGGAGGAAGGCATGCACATTAATAGTTCGGATAATCAGTCAAGTCTTCTTAATTCTTTCACAGCTCAGTGCTATCTCCTTTAAGTTTCCAAAGTTAGAGGTGAAAGCAGCACTCCAGATCCTATAAAAAACCAGAGTGGGCAAAGGCACAGAGGCAGAAAAGGCATACCTTGTGTACCTGAGAATGGCAAGTAGGCCAATTCAGATAGGATGTAGTGGAAATAAGGAATGTGAAGGACTTTATATACCAATCTGGCATTAGGGAACACTGCTGTTCATTGGGCAGAAGAGTAGAATGGTCTAAACTATGCTTTAAGAATATTATTTTGGCATGTGTGCAAAGATTCAGTGAAAGGAGTTGAATTACAATAACAAAAAATATGGTACTTGAAGCACAAAAAGAGTAAGATTCAAGAAAATATTGAGGACATAGAACTGGGGAGATCTGTTATCTTACTAGATTTGGGGGGGAGGGTACAAGACATTAGGGATGACTATAAGATTTTAAACCTAAATGACTTGAAGAATGGTGGTGTTCTCCACAGAAATACAGTACTCTGTGTTAAAGGAGTGAATTGAAGTCAAGATCATAAAGCCTATTTGGAATATGTTATAATGGAGTAGGCCTTTATTAAGTGCCTACTGTGTCCACTATTGTGCTAAAATTATCTCATGTTTTTATAACTACCTTCAAAGGTAAGTACTATTATTATGCTCATTTTACAGAAAGGCAAATTATATTTAAATGACTTGCCCAGGATCTCATAGCAAATATTTGAAGCTAGATTACTCTCAGATCTGCCTGAGATCCACTTTTATCCATTACACCACTAAGGTATCAATGTTACCTGAGAGATGGAAGGAAACAAGGACAGAGTTCAAAAGGGTGTGCGTATGCATAGGGGAAAGGATAAGAAAACACTTGTTGATAAATCACTGAATAGCAAGCAATTTTCTGTGATCCTAACATATATGCATGGAAAGGCATATCTTTTTTGTTGCAGGATTATTTTTAAGCCTGTTTTGCTCTAAACCAAATCAAATATTTTATAATGAAAGAAAAAAAAAATCAGAATTTTTATTCTCCATATTTCATTTAATTTAAGAATAGAATATGATTTTGTGAAAGGATTATTTGAATATGGCCAATTTAAACTGTTAAAAATATTTGGTTATAATTGTGTTATTATTGGGGGTGAAGCCAAGACAGCAGAGACAACCCCAAGACAATAACTGAGCTCTCCCCGGGATTCCCTCAGAATCAATTATATATCAAGTAAAAGAACCCAAAAACATTTGGAGCATAATGATTTTCCAATTTAAGGTATCTTGGAAGAACTTCAAGAGAGGTCTGTCTCAATTAGGCAGGGGGATACAAAGCCCAGGACAGGTACTTTGTGGGCAGGCCCTGTCCAGGGAATCTAGTGGGAAGCTTTTGGCCCAAGTGTAGCTACTCTGTCCTGTTTCAAAGGACCTGTTTCAGCAGGCCAGCTGTGAGATCTCCAATACAATCACAGAAGTCAATTTGTGAATTCCCAAAGCCCAGCATAACAGACAGGACTAAGCTAGGCCATCCCAGCAGAGTAGGAAAGCCTGCAGCACCACTGACTCCAGCAAGGAATAAAGTCAGTGAGAATGTCCTGTTTCCCTGAAAAAAATTCAATGAAATAGGGGATCTTCAATAATTTCTGATTAAAAGACCAAAGCTGAACAAAAAATTGTGATCTTCAAATACAAGACTCAAGAGACACACAAATAAGTAAACAAGAAAGAAAAGAAATGTTTTTTAAAGATTAAAATATTTACATCTCCTTATGGGAAGGTGAAACTTGTTCTCTTGAGAAAATATATCTTTATCAGGACACTTAGAAGGGGTATATGTAGACAAAAGGTGTGGGTATAAGTTGACTTTATAATGTTTTACAACATAGAAATTAAGGGGTGGGGAAAAAAGACTGTACTGGGAGAAGAGGAAAGGGGGAGGTAAAATGGGATAAATTATATCATATGAAGAGACACAAATGCGTATTACAATAGAAGAAAGAAAGAAGATAGATGAGCACTGTTTGAACTTTAATCTCATCAGATTTGACTCAGAGAATAACATACATACTTAAGTTTGGTATAAAAATTCCTCTCAATTGAGAAGTAGGAAGGAAAAGGGAAAAGGAAGGGGGAGGGCTAATATAAGGGAAAGGAAAAATAGAAGAGGAAAAGTATATGGAAGAAAAGGAGGGCTGTTAAGGGGGGACGGCAGATAGAGAGATCAGAAGCAAAACCTTGATGAGGAGGGAAAGGCTGAAAGGACAGAAAGTATAAAATTGGAAGTAAGAAAACTATTGAATGATTAAAAAAAATAGATAAAACTTTCGTTAATTTGAGTAGAATAAGGAAAGAAAACCAAATTACCAGTATCAAAAATGGAAAGGGTGAACTTACCCTTTAAAGGGTATTTAAAGCAATAAATAGTAACTATTTTGCCCAAATGTATGCCAATAGTTCTGTCAAACCTAAGTGAAATGGACGAATATTTACAAAAATACAGATTGCTCAGATGAACAGAAGAGGAAATAAAATACTTAAATGGTCCTATTTTAGAAAATAAATAAGCCGACAATGAATTCTTTAAGAAAGAATCTTCAGAGCCAGTTGGATTTACAAATAAATTCAATTAAACATTGTAAGAACAATTTCAAATCTATAAAATCTATTTAGAAAAATAGAGGAAGAAGGAATCCTATAAAACTCATCTTATAATAAAGAAATGGTGGCTCATATCTAAAGCTGGAAAGGCCAAAACAGAGAAAGAAAATTATAGACCAATTTCCTTGATGGATATTATTGCAAAAATCTTAAAGAAAATATTAACAAAGAGGTTATACAGCAACTTTTTACCAGGATAATACACTATGACCAAGTGAGATTTCTACCAAGAATGCCGGAGTAGCTCAATATCAGGAGAACTATCCACATAATCGATCATATCAATAACAAAATATATGAAATAAAAAATCTTGGAAAGTGTCAAGTGAATTATTTCTTTTAACGACCAGAAATATTCTCTAATTTTTGTTGTCCTATACCCAAAAAGTTTTGCTCCTATGCTTTGCTGCCATTTGTGACTTATTAATTCTCAATCCTAAATCACCCAAATCATTCATTCAACTTCTTTGCACATACTACTTTTCCTCCACCTCCAACTCAGGAGTTCATTGCAAATTCATGCTGTCTAACTCTTCCTTGAATAAATACACCTCACTCCTCTGTTCTAACTTTCTAACTTCTAGTATGTGACTCTCTTCTCACATAAAACTATTCTTAAATCTCCTCTCTTGGCAAATATCTGTCTTGTACTTTAATGAGAAAATCCAATGCAATATCACCAACCCAAAATCGATCATATCAATATTTCTTTATTATAAATATTAACACCAATATTCCTTATTATAAATATCAATAACAAAACTAACAGAAATCATATTATTTCAATAGATACAGAAAAAGCATTTAAGAAAATACAACACCCATTCAAAAAAAACAAAACATAGGAATAAATAGTTTTCCTTAATAGGATAAGCAAGCATCTAAAACCATCAGTAAGCATTACATGTAATGGGGATGAACTAGAAGCATTCCCAATTAGATTATGTAACCATTATCACCACCATTGTTTAATACTGCACTAGAAAAGTTAGCTTTAATATTAAAAGAAAAAGAAATTGAAGGAATTAAGAGTGGACAATGAATAAAGAAAAATATCACTTTGAAGATGATAAGATGGTATATTTAGATAACCAACTAAAAAACTACTAGAAACAATTAAGAACTTTAGCAAAGTGGAAGGATGTATAAAACAAACCTACAGAAATCATCGGCATTTCTATATATTATCAATAAAGTGCAACAGTAAGAGAAACAAAGAGAAATCCCATTTAAAATAACTATATTCAATATAAATATTTGGGAGATTTCCTACCAAGACAAAGCTAGGAACTATAAAAGTGAAATTATAATAAATTTTTCATACAAATAAAGTCAGATCTAAACAATTATTCATGGGTAGGCCAAAATAACATAATAAAAATGACCATTCTACCTAATTAGTTTACTAGTGCCATATCAATCAAACTACTAACAAATTACAGAGCTAGAATAATAACAAAATTCATCTAGAAGAACGAAAGTTCAAGAATATTAAGATAATTAAGGAAAAATGCAAAGGAAGGTGGCTTATCTGTACAAGATCTAAAACTAACACAAAGCAGCAGTCATCAAAACCACTTGTTATTGGCTAAGAAATAATGGTGAATCAGTGTTATTCTAAGTTAGGTATAAAAGACACAAAAGACTATAGTAATTTAGTATGTGATATAGTAATTATAAATTAGTAATTAAAGAAATATAATAAATTTAATCCAAAAATCCAATTTTCTAGGACAAGAACTCACTATCTGTCAAAAACTCTTGGGAAAATAGTACAACAGAAATGAGGCATTGACCAGTATCTCACACCCTATACTAAAATAAGATTAAAAATGGCTTCATGATTTAGACATAAAAGGTAATACTTTACAAGGGATAGTCTACCTGTCAGATCTGTGGAGAAGGGAGGAATTTATGATCAAAGAACTAGAGAACATTATGAAATGCAAAGTGGATAATTTTGATTACACTAAATTAAAAGGTTTTCCACAAACAAAACCAATGTAACCATTTTTTATAACCAATTTCTGATAAAGGCCTAATTTCTAAAATATAAAGAACTCTAATTTGTAAAAAATACAAGTCAATCCCAAATTGATAAATGGTCAGAGTATCAACAGACAATTCTCAGAAGAAGAAATTAAAGCCATTTCTAACCATATGAAAAAAAAAAAACCCACTATTGATTTGCAATAGTGGAATATTGAAATGCAAATTAAAACAACTGACTTCACATTTAGATGTCAAGAAAATATAATTATAAATATTGGCGGGGATAAGGGAAAACTGGAACATTAATGCATCATTGGTAGGGGTTGTGAAATGATCCCATCATGTTGGAAAGCAATTTGGAAAAGGCTATAGAACTGTGCATATCCTTTGATCCAGTAGTGTCTCTACTAGGTCTGCATCCCAAAGAGATTATAAAAAAAGGGAAAAGGATTGGGTTGTAGCAAAAAAAAAAATATATATATATATATATATATATATTGCAAAAACTTGCAAGTGAGTGGATGCCCATCAGTTGGAGAATAGCTGAATTGAGTTATGGTATATGAATGGAATATTTATTGTTTTATAAGAAATGATGCAGGCTAATTTTAGAAAAGCCTGAAGACTTACATGAACCGATTCTGAATGAAGTGAGCAGAACAAGGAGAACATTGTACATAGTAACAGGAAGATTATATGATGATCAAATGTAGACTTCTCAACAATGAGGCGATTCAAGACAATCCTAATAGACTTGGGATGGAAAATGCCATCTGCCTCCAGAGAGAAAATTATAAAGACTGAATCGAATGTGGATCAAAGCAAAATATTTTCATGTTTTCCCTTATGATCTGACTTTTCTTGCACAACATGACAAATATAGATATATGTTTAAAAGGACTATACATATTTAATTTATATTGGAGTGCTTGCTGTCTTGGGGAGGAGATAAGGGAGAGAGAAAAATGTAAAACACAAAGTCTTATAAAAATGAATGTTGAAAACTATTTTTAACATGTGGGAAATTAAATTCTATTGGATAAAAATTTTTGTATTATCAATTCAATTCAGTCCAATGGACTTTATTAAGCATTCTCTATGAGCAAGACAGTGTTAATGAACATTAACTTAAGAATATGTGGAATCATAAGATGCTATAAACAACCCTTTCTCATTAGTTGCCTTAATAATAAATTTGCCACTTTTGTTCAAGGCTGACCTTCCAGTTAGTTCATCAAGTTTCTCAACTTCTTTACTGCTCAGCTTCATTCTCTAAAGTCCCTCAGTGAGAGTGAAGCTCTGAGCATCTACAGAACTGGAACACCTGCCTGAGGTAAATTCTTATCCTTTTAGGGACTTGGTGAGAAACACACCTGTTGGAATCTTTACAAAGTGTTAAGCCATTTGGAGTTAATTTAATCTTAGAGTTATTTTGGGCCAGAACTTGAAACAAGGTACTAAGTGGAACTGATTGAACAATGCTTGTGTTCACACCTCTAGAGAGCTCATAAGTATCTAAGTACTCAATGGAGTTCACAGTTTGGGAGATTCAGGGTCTAGAAAGAGATATCTGAATTCACACCTTCCTTAGGGCCAGAGAGCATGCTGGGAGATATCCCACAATTCCACTCTCGGAGAAGTAGCATAAATAGAGCACTCTGGGAGATACAGGAGACTACTCGCCTCAGTTGGAGATTGAGAAGCTACGAGTCGGAGTTGAGCTGGAGGCTGAAGAAGGCAGAGGCAGAAGCCAAGGACAAAGCTGCAAGATCTCTTGGAGCCAGGCAGAGAGATAGGCCTCAACTAACCGGGCTATTTTGGAAGGAGAAATAAACGTTTGCATTTTTACCAGCTGGTTGTGATTTTGGAGTAATTATTTATTTCAACTGAGACTAAGGCTGCCTCCAGGAAAAACCTTCACACACACCAAATGAAATAAAATGAAATAAAAATATATGAAATAAAAAATCTTGGAAAGTGTCAAGTGAATTATTTCTTTTAACGACCAGAAATATTCTCTAATTTTTGTTGTCCTATACCCAAAAAGTTTTGCTCCTATGCTTTGCTGCCATTTGTGACTTATTAATTCTCAACCCTAAATCACCCAAATCATTCATTCAACTTCTTTGCACATACTACTTTTCCTCCACCTCCAACTCAGGAGTTCATTGCAAATTCATGCTGTCTAACTCTTCCTTGAATAAATACACCTCACTCCTCTGTTCTAACTTTCTAACTTCTAGTATGTGACTCTCTTCTCACATAAAACTATTCTTAAATCTCCTCTCTTGGCAAATATCTGTCTTGTACTTTAATGAGAAAATCCAATGCAATATCACCAACCCTCATCTCCCTTAGTTCACAGATTGAAATTTCTATCTTTTCTTTACTCCAGGTCTCTTAAAAAGAGGTTGTCTTTCTCTTTTTTCTTAGAAGTCCATTCATAAACCCTTTGAATCTATCCTCCACTAGAGTCTCTCTGAAATAGATTCATCTATTCTCATCTTTATAAACAGGGTATCCTCCTGAATCTTCAAAAGCTTTCCAAATGCATTAAGACCTTTGGGATACTCTGTGTAAGTAATATTTTTGATATGTATACGTGTGTGATACATAACTAAGTCTATTGCATACAAAGAAAAAATCATTTAACTTTGCCATGCATTTCATTCTCTTCATACCCAAACTCCTAGATTCATATCCAAGGACTCAGACTCCAAAATCTTTTCAGCTGCACCACCTTTCCAACTGCCATATCTATATGCTAACTCATTTCTCATTCCCTATGGCTTCAGGCTCCACCAATGAATTGAAACTGGGCTTCCCAAAGTTACCATCCATCTTGGGTACCCATCCTCTTTGGCATCTCTACATTTTAGTACCAATAACCACGCATTCATTCCCTTGTGATTGTGTTATTCTCCCTTGGCTTCACAGTTTCTTTCTTATCAATAATACTGCCACTTTTATTTTTGGTCAAACCATATTTTGCATCATAAATCTCTTGCCCCAAAGACTAGGATTGTCCCAGAGTTCTATCCAGACAAATCTTATCTCTTCTCTTTATACTTCTTTGTTGATTTTAATTATGTGTAGTTACCAGCTCACCTCCTAATATATATTTCTTTCTCTCTCTTCCCCTACATTTCTTTCCCTCTCTCCCTACATAAGATTACTTATGTAATCTATCTTCTAAATGGTATAAGAAAGGGGTCCTCAAACTACGGCCAGCGGGCCAGATGCAGCAGTTGAGGACGTTTATCCCCCTCACCCAGGGCTATGAAGTTTCTTTATTTAAAGACCCACAAAACAAAGTTTTTGTTTTTACTATAGTCCAGCCCTCCAACAGTCTGAGGGACAGTGAACTGGCCCCCTATTTAAAAAGTTTGAGGACCCCTGGAAGATCTGGTCTTCAATATTTTCTACCACCACCACCATCAACCTGTCTATCCTCCAAATACTCCTATTTAACTTAAATATGTCACTGTTTAAAATGAAGCTGTCAGATGAGATGATTCTAAAGAATTTTGAAGATCAAAGATTTGAAATTTTACCAAATTTAATCTCTTATGAACTTTCCAGGAAGGGTAACTGGTATTCTCATTTAACTCTTCTCTCTAATCACTGTTTCTAAGATTCTCTGAATTTCCAAAATATAGCTTTTATTCATCTTATCCTCATTCACAAAATTTCCACCATTGTTAACTCCATAACCCCTTCGCCAGGCCTCAATATTCAACTTCTCATTCCTTCTCCTTGTTTCCATTTTTTTCATTTTCAAATCTAACCACCAAGACTTCCAAAATAAGAGCTCTCTAAATCTCAAAAACTTTTGAGAAGAAACTGAGATTCACAAGGTAAATGACTTATCCAAGGACAAGCAAATAATAAGTGGCAAAGGTGAAATTAAAACCCAAATCCTCAGACTCCAAATCCAGGGCTATTTAAATTGCCTCATCCTTCCCACTAACTTAAGGTTAAATTACTTAAGGTCCTATGATATAAAATGCTTCAGTGTATGGTTTTAGATCTTAAACTATACTATAAAGCAGCTGTCATCAAAACGTTAGGGATTAAAAATGTTGACCCTGCCCCCTAGGGTGCTTCCTCCCTTACACTGTCTGCTTGATGAGTGGGACAGCTGATTCTAGAGAGAACATATAATAAACTTAGCTTTGCTTCTAGAGATCTCTCCAGCTTTTTTTATTAAATGGTGTCTGAACCACACACTTTCTAGATCTGATTTTTCTTGTGCAGCAAGAAAACTGTATGGATATGTATACATATACTGGATTTAACATATTTTAACATGTATTAGAATACCTGTCATCTAGGAGAGGGGGTGGGGGGAAGGAGGGGAAAATTTGGAACAGAAGGTTTTGCAAGGATCAGTGTGGGAAAATTACCCATGCATATGTTTTGTAAATAAAAAGCATATAGATAGATAGTATATGGTTTTTAATAGGTATTTCACAACCTTTCTAGCTCTTTCATAAACTCATTGTTCAAGCAAAAATAGATTAAATGTTGCAGTTAATTGATCTCAACACTTTAAAAAGTTCCCTTGCATCTTTCTATGCATTCTCACAAGCTGTCCTGGAATACCCTCTCTCCCTCTCCTACTTTTCTTTCAAGGCTCAATTCAGGTGTCTGAATTGATTTGTTTAAAAAAGTTTTCTCCAATATCCCTTTAGCATTTTCTCCCATAATCATCCATTTATAAACTTGTGAACTTATTTTGCCCACCCAGATCAGTAACTTCTTGTGTTTAGGGCTTTTTTTACCCCCTCTAAGTCTGTCTACCCAGTATACTTGACATATTCTGGGCATTTAAGAAATGCTTAATTACAATAAATACACACACACACACACACACACACACACACACACACTAATCTGAATATAGGCTGTACTACATCTCTTCTCCACATTCTTAAACCTATCAAAACCATCTTACAAAAAGACTTTAATAAAAAAAAAAAAAATCAACCTATAACTAGATTAATATAATAAATAAAATGATGATGGCTTAGATTGTAAACTCTTCAAGATCTGGGACTACATTCTACTAAATTGGTAGACATAAATAAAGGCAATATAATGACTGAGAAAACAACATACATCTTGAAGCAATTAAGTTCTAAACAAAAATATATATTACTATAGCAATATAGAATCTTCCATTTTTTGGTGTCATTTTACTTATCAGTCACTTAGGGTCTCTTTGGTTAAGACTAACCAGACACTTTGTTACTATAACTTTAAAACTCATGAGATGGATATCAATTGATTTGTGTTTTAATTTGATATTGTCCTATGCTGTAAATGAAGAAATAAGTGAACACTATTTCTGCTCTCAAATGAGCCAAGTACATAATGTCAAGGTTAAAACTTTTTAAAAAGGGAAAGAAACAATTTATTCTCAATACAATTCACTATAATTTGTCCCCATAAATAGGGAAAGAACTTCAAATGAAACAAAAATAAATATAATTAAATTGACATCTTGAGCCCTTTGCAATGCAGTTCTAGCCACCTTTTTCAATCCTCCTTCACATTATCTCCTATACTACCAATAAAAGCTGATGACAATAAGTTTGTCTTTCAAAGTGTTTAATACACTTTTTATCATTTTATTCCAATGACAATTCTTTGAGATGATATTACTATTTTCATTTTGCAGGGGAGAAAAGTGAGGCACCCAAAGGTTAAGTAACTTTCCCAAGGTCATTGTCACATTTGAACTTAGGTCTTTCTAAAGTCAGGTACAGCATTCCAGCCACCTCACCACCTGGCTGCTTTCACTTGCATTATGTTGCTGCTCACTGCTATACCTGTTATTCCTTGATGTCCCCTAGACTGAGCATCTCCGACTTCTATGTCTTTGAATAAGCATCACCCCCCACCCATCCTTTTCCAAACTCCCCTAATACTTACTGTGCAGGGAACCACCATTCTCCTGATTCATATCTCCAACTACCCTTGGATGTCCAAAATATCCATCTGCAAACTCATCATGTCCAAAACTGAACTCAATTCTCTCTCCCCCCCCCCCAAGCCTTCCCCCAACACCCTCATTCAAATTTACCTATTATTTTTTGAGGGAACTATCATCCTCCCATCATCCATTAGGCTAGCAATCTAGGTTCACTCTCAACTACTTCCTTCAACCTGCCCACCCACACATCTAATAATGTTGACAAGATCTGTCAGTTTCACCTTTGTAACATCTTTCAAATTTGCTCCCTTCTTTCCTCTGATATTGCCACTATTCATTCTTATGCAAGCCCAACCTCCTCATGCCTAGTCCCTTACAACAAGTTGCTGGTTTTTATTCTAAAGCCATTTTGGCCTCGTGAATAAAGAACTGAGTCTGGAAATCAGGAAGACCCAAATTCACATCTGGCTTCAGACACTTACCAAGCTGTGTGACCATGGGCTAAATTGTAAATTAGTAATCAGTAAATTGGGACTAAAATTATCATCTAGCTTCCAGGGTTCTTTTAAGGGCTAAATGAGATAATAAATTGTAAAGCAAGCACTTAAGCACAGTGCACATACTAATTGATATATAAATTTAGCTTTTTTTTTTTTCTGAGGCAATTGGGATCAAGGATCACACAACTACAAAGTGTTAAGTGTCTGAGGACATATTTGAACTCAAGTCTTCCTGACTTCAGGGCTGAGTACTCTATCCACTACACCACCTGGATCTGACTATTTCACCCCTACACTCAATAACTTCCACTGGCTATCTCCAAAATCAAATCTACTCTTTGGTAGTTAAAGCCCTTTGTAGCAAAGTGCCTTCCAGTCTTTCTAGTTTTCTTACATTTTATTGCCTTCTGAGTACTTGAAAATCAAGGAATACTTATCTTCATGCTGTCATCTGCATATAACATTACATGTCATTCTCCTGAAATGCCTGGAATGCACCTCTTTTTCTTTACCTCCTCTTCCAATTGGCTTCCTCCAATATTCAGCACAAATTCCTCCTTATTTAGGAGGAATTTTCCATTCTGTTCTCCTCCCTAGGACTTTACACCAAGCAGTACCTCCCTACCTTATGAGATCCCCACCTACTTTATCTTTTCTTATTTGCTCATGGTTATATGCACATGTCAGAGTAATCCTAACTCCCTGAGGGTAGGACCTTTCCACATAAACCTTAGCACTTAGTTACAGACTCACTCCTCCAATATGACATCATATCTTTGAAGTCTGGAAATATCTTATAATGTTTCTTTGAATCCTCCAGTGCACAACATAAGTATCTTTATTAAATAAGTACTTAAATGCTTGTTCAACTGATTAGTCAAAAATGATGGGCGAAAAGGTTTTACACTTAAGATACTGGCTGTTTATTACACTGCATTATGGTCCTCCTTATACATCTGCCAATTACTACCAATCATTTCCTGAACACCATTATCATAGAAATAACATTGAATGAATGATTACCTCTGTGAATACTAAAAGTCTGTTCTGCTTAAGGAAAGATTTTGAGATGGCAAAGGTAATTGGACAAATAAGTCACCTGGAAAGGTGGCCTGCTCAGGTGACCTTTCTAGGTCTAAATTAAGCTATAAATATACCTACACAGGTTTTTAAATAGCATAAGAAATAAAGAAAAGTTCCTGGCAATTTACCAATTATAAACCAAAGTCCAGTGAAATGTGATAAGCAAGCATGATGTGTTATGCCAAAAAGCAGAGCTAGATTAAATCATCAGAAAAATGTAGATGCTTAATATTATCAATGAACATTTATTAAGTACCTACTACATATCAAGTATAGTCCTAAGCACTGGGTATATAAAAACATGATATAAAATATACAAGTATGTAAAGAACACAAGACATAAAAACTGACAACTATGTGTTGGTTGGAAATTAAAAGCAAAACATATGAGGTAATAATTATATAGGTGAACAGATCAATAAAATTCTCATCTCCCAACAACCTAGTAAATTTAACAGTATAATAACCAAATGATTTTTATTAATTTTTTTAAAACAATTTTATACATCTCTAAAATGTAGTTTAATATTACATATTTATCAATGCAATGGATGATGGCAAGAATATTCCTGACACTGGCTGGTTAGTTTAAAAACATAAATAAATCCTAAATACTGAAAAAATTTGTTCCTTGAAAGCTACTTTTTTGGTTAAGGATTAGGACAGGGGTCCTCAAACTATGGCCTGTGGGCCAGATGCAGCAGTTGAGGACGTTTGCCCCCCTCACCCAGGGCTATGAAGTTTCTTTATTTAAAGGCCCACAAAACAAAGTTTTTGTTTTTGCTATAGTCTGGCCCTCCAACAAGCTGAAGGACAGTGAACTGCCCCCCTATTTAAAAAGTTTGAGGACCCCTGGATTAGGATTATCAACCCACAGTGGTCTTCAAACATTCTTGTCATTTATAAAGGGCTCTGAACCTTTTTAGAACTTTCCAGGTTAACTCTCCATTTTCCATCAGTGGTCTCTACTTGGTTTCAAATCTACTAAACCCCCTAGTTCATTTTCTCCAAACCGCCCCCCACCTCTACCTTTCAGCTTCTTTTCATATGTAATCTTCCCCTATTAGACAGTAATCTCTTTGAAGGCAGGATTCCTCCCTTCCCCCCCCCCCCAATCTATCTGCATCTACTTGTCTAATAGTATATTTGTTGATCTGTTGTGTTCTATTCTTCATAACCTCATTTGGGGTTTTCTTGGCAATACTAGAGTGGTTTGAGATTTCCTTGGTTAGACTCACCTAGAGCTACAAAGCTAGTAAAAGTATTCCAGGTCAGGTTTGAACTCAGGGAAGATGCATTATACTCATTGCACCACCTACCTGACTGATAACATAGTAAACATCAAACATAAGTTAATGAACTGAATTAAATTATGTATTTAATTGAGCCTAAATATTAGGTGAAGGTCATTTTTCTGGGTAGCTTAATAATTATTCACAATTAAATATAAGATTTCCTTCAGGAGAATGGAAATTGGCATTTTCTTGAAGAAATGTTCCCTGAATACACAAAACAAATACAACTTGTACTGAAGTGTACTGGAGATTGGAATTGTTCAGGGAACTAGAGATCTTTTAGTTGTTGACCCATCTATCTTCCTGATTACCTAAAGCTGTGGGTTCTTTAAAAAAAAAAAAAAAAAAAAAAAGATTGTTTCCCCCCGCCAAAAAAAAAAAAAAAACACCCCTCTATAATAGAGCTTTAAACCTAACTAGATATCCTGCCATCTCAAATGTTGTGCCATAGCTTTACATTTAAATTCAATTTTGCTATGGTAGGCTTAGTGAAACAAACTAAAAATTAAAGTAGATTATACTCTAATTAGGATGACTCTAAAAGCATGCCTGTTCAAATAGTTTATTGCCTGATTAATATTTCCAAACTACAGAATGCTACTACTTTGTTTTCCCCATTATATATTAAAAAAAGGCACAAGGATTCAACAGCTCCGGAGTTAATAGTAAAACTAAACATTCTGCTTTGAAATGTAATCATTCCTCGAATGTTGGAGGAGTGTGGGAAAATTGGGACACTGATGTATTGTTGGTGGAGTTGTGAACAGATCCAACCATTCTGGAGAGCAATTTAGAACTATGCTCAAAAAGTTATCAAACTGTGTATACCCTTTGATCCAGAAATGTTACTACTGGGCTTATATCCCAAAGAGATATTAAAGAAGGAAAAGGGACCTGTATGTGCTAAAATATTTGTGGCAGCATTTTTAATAGTAGCTAGAAACTGGAAATTGAATGGATGCCTATCAATTGAAGAATGGCTATGTAAATTGTGGTATATGAATGTTATGGAATATTATTGTTTTGTAAGAAATGACCAGCAGTATGAATACAGAGAGGCTTAGAGAGATTTACATGAACTGATGCTAAATGAAATGAGTAGAACCAGAAGATCATTATACACATCAACAACAATATTGTATGAGGATGTATTCTGATGGAAGTGGCTCTCTTCAACAATGAGAGGATCCAAATCAGTTCCAATTGATCAGTAATGAACAGAACCAGCTACACCCAGCACAACAACTGGGAACTAAGTGTGGACCACAAGATAGCATTTACAATCTGTTTTATTTCTTCCCAGTTTATTTTTACCTTTCTAAATCGGATTTTTCTTCTGCAACAAGAGAACTGTATAAATATGTACACATATATTGTATTTAAGATATACTTTAACATGTTTAACATATATGAGACCGCCTGCCATCTAGGGGAGAAGGTGGAGGGAAGGAAGGGAAAAGTTGGACAGAAGTGTTTGCAAGGGTCAGTGTTGAAAAATTACCCATGCATATATTCTGTCAATAAAAAGCTATTTAAAAAAAAAAAAAGAAAGAAAGAAAGAAAGAAATGTAATTATTACTGCAAAAGAAGGTTTTAAATAGTAGTTAAGTCTAGGAAATAAACTACAATCTCAATTATTCATACTAACACAAAAGATGGTTTTGAACACTGGTTAACACTAGGAAATAAACTACAGTCTCAATCATTCACATCAATAAAGAGGAAATGAAATAGATAATTTCAATGTCCAAATATCATTTATCCATGGCTCTAATTAAAACTTGAATCAGACTACCCAGTTGAAAGAAACTGAGGATAAACGAGAATTAGTCTAATTTAGTACAACTTTCTCACAATATAGTTTTTTAAGCATTTTTACCACTATTCTATTGAGAGTATAAGGAAGTCTACCTTTCCTGAGAGTTTCTGGCTACAAAATAAAATTCTAATTCTCTTTTCTACAGAACTTTTCTTTTGTCGGGTTGGGGAAATTATTTCTTTCATAGTATCTAAATGTATTTTATTTACTGGGAAAATAAAAAAAAGACTATTAAATGGAAAGGAATACATGAATTGAACATAAAGCCGATAGCTACTGAGGCTCCCAAAGAGCCTCAAGATGCAGGAAAAAAAAGGAAATTGATGGACAAAAATCAGTAGCTATGATCTCACTATCACAAGAAAATTCTAGTCAAATAGTTATTAATAGAATGTCTGAGGTATCAGCATTTATTATGAAAATCTACTTCAGGGGCAGCTAGGTGGTGCAGTAGATAGAATATCAGCCCTGAAGTCAAGAGGATTTGAGTTCCAATCTGGTCTCATTCACTTAACACTTCCTAGTTGTGTGATCCTGGGCAAGTCACTTAACTCCAACTGCCTCAGAAAAAAAAGAAAAAGAAAAATCTATCTTATTTGACCTCCATACACAATAAACAATCACCTTCTGAACCATGTCTCAACAAAATAAGACTTAGGTATGTGAGCATGGGATTCAATTATAGAGCATAGAGAATAAGAAAAATGAAGAAAATTACTAGATAATGCGTTAAATATTGGATTTACAACTTATGTTAACTTTTTTTTATATATTTGCATTAACACAATACATATTTTTTTAATAATTGTCATTTAGGTAAATAAATCACAAAAGATGAGAAGTTACAAAAATATATTGGCTGGCTACACCATTTGAATCTTAAGCTAGGAAAACTGAATTACTGAAAAAGCTTTTATTCAACACTATCTACTGAGTACAAAGTGCTAGAGATGACAAAAGCAAAGCAGAATAACTCCTATCACAAAGTGGTCTATATCTATAGAAATGTTCAATTCAAAAGTGAAAAAGTCCAGGAATCTTTAAGGAAGTCACAGGGCAGAGGATAAGACGTGGTAGCCCATAGGTCTAACATGGTACATATTCCAGATAATTTGTAAAGAACTAAGGCAAGATAGATGACAAGGCTACAAGTTTATTCTATTGCCTTAAAGGGTGTAGACAACACTTAACAAATTATTGTAGAAAAAAACTGAAACCTTTATCATAGTTTCCTATCACACCAACTATAAGACATGTATCAGCCAGATATTTAACATACACCATAGCCTTGCAGAAGCAAGCCATGATTGGAAGTTATTGCATTAATGAATTCTTTCCTGCCACCAAGCAAGGAGTATATAAAGAGTCTGATGAAATCCTTGACTACAAAAGTTATGGAGCAACTTTAACTCAGTTCCACTCAGATTCAGAGCTCCATGCTCAGTCCCACCACTGGCAAGTAGGAGAGAAGGGATACTCTCCCAGCTATCATCTTACACGGACTCAAGACTATGAAAATGAGAATGAAAAGACTGACTTGTCTCATAAGCAAAAATTAGAAGGCTCCTAATGTTCAACAACACTGAGAAACTTGTCAATTTTGATAAAACCATAGGCAAAATTACATGTCAGTTACTCTAGTAAGAAGATGTTCAAGGGGGGAAAAAAAATCAAAAGAAATAAAAGTCTGTGTTAAAAGAGTAAAATATTGTGAAAATGAACTAAACATAGAATGCCACCTTAGTCACAAGTAATTACAAGTTTTTATTTATTTCTCTACATTTGAATCTCTACATTCTCACAGTCATAATTTTTAATCCAGTCTTAAGATTTTCTCTATGACAACTTATCCCAATGTATCAATCAAGAAGTATTTGTTAAACATTTACTATTTTAGGTATAGCGATAGGCTTAGGAGATAAAAATACAAAGAATGAAACAGTCCATACTTACATGGAGCTTACGTTCCAAGGGAAAAATAAAAAAAAAGCATACATATGAAGATAAAAATATCAAGAATATAAATAACTACAGGGAAGTAAGGAATAGAGAAGGCTAACCATGGGAGGTGAGAAGAGAAGGAAAGTCAGTAAAGATTTAAAATTTTGCATAAAAAGATAATGTTTAACTGGTGCCAGAGGGCAGTCAATGCAAAAGTATAGTGATGGAAGATAAAAATCACACATGCGGAAGATAGAACAAGTGGAATTTATTGAGTAATGACATGTTCAGATCGGCATTTAAGGAAAATCACTTTGGTATCTGTATGGAGGATGGATTGCAGTAGGAAGAGACTTGAGGGAAAAAAATCAACTATAAGTCAATGAAACAGTCCAGGAAAGAAATGATAAGGATATGGCATTATTACCATTATTTCTAATAATAGCTAGTATTTACACAGTACTTTAAAGTTTGCACAGGCTTTACAAATATCTTATCTTCCTAACAGCAATGGCAAATAGGATCTTTTATTATTCTTAATTTAAAATTGGAAAAAAATTGAAGCAAGTAGAGATTAAATTATTGATCTAGTGTAAAAATGCTATTAAATGTTTGAGAAAGAATATGAACTTTAAAGTATTTTTGACTCTCAATCTAGTGCTACCCACTGCATCACGTAGCTGCTTCTGGATAAAGAGAAAGAATTAGGAGATGTGAAAGACAGATCTTTGTGAAAGCAGAAACATCAAGATATTTAAATTGATCATAGAATATGTGGGGGTAGGAAAAAATGAGTAATCTGGAATAATGCCAAGGTTACAAAATGGAGACAACTGAAAAGATGTTGCTGCCTTCAGTAGAAACAAAAAATTTTAGAAGAGGGACAAGTTTGGGATAAAAAATAAGTTCTTCAAATATCTAGTTTGGCATCCAATAGACTGTTAGTAAAATGGGACCTAAAGTTCATGAGACAGACTAGAATTGAACACATAGATCGGGGAATCATTTAAGTAAAGTTGATAATTAAATCTACGGAAGCTTACAAGTCTACCAAGAGAAACTGTAGAAAAAGAGAAGAGGATCCAGGGTAGATTCTTTAAAGAGTATGATACAGATAATGATGAAATAAAGATCAAGCAAGTAGGAGGAGGAGGAGGAACATGAGGGAATTGTGGCATAAAAATCTAGAGAGAAGAGACTATGCAGTAAAAGATGGTAATAAAGAAATATGAAATGCAGCAGAGGTCTAATATGAGAAGTCAGGAAAGACCATGACAATTAAGAAATCATTGGTAACTTTGATGAAAGCAATTTCAAGTGTAGAGACCAAAAGACAAGACTAGAGAAAGAGAGGGTTTTTTGTTTTTTTTTGAAATGTATTTGGCTAAGAAAGAAGAAAGGTAGAGGATTATGGCTTGAAGAGACAATAGGATCTAGTTAAGGGCTGTTTTGTTGGGGAGGTTGTTTTTTTAAAGATAGGAAGATCTGAGCATCTGTGAAAACAGTAGGAAAAGAAATAGTAGAGAGAGAAATTTAAGAGGGGGGGGAAATAAAAGGAGAGGCAAACTGCTAGAGAAGGAAGGAGAGAATGGGATCAAAGGCACATAAAAAGGAACTGGCCTCTGAAAGGGACTCATGCCTACTAGAGACAGTGGGAAATGATATCAAAGGGTTTTGAAATGAAAAGAAGTGAGCAAATTCCAAGCATGACAGAAAAGTCAAAGCCCTCAGCTGAGAGTAGAAGGAGAGGGAAGGAAAGGTGCTAATGGCTAGGAGGGAAAAAAAAAGTTCAGACTAGTTTCTGAAGAAAGACCTAATAAAACAACTGCCTTATGACACAAAAGACCTAAATGAAGTTGGAATGAAGAGTTATAAGGGAAAGAAGTGATATAAGATTGAGGGTTGATTAAAGGTATGATACTGGGAAAGAAGGAAGTAAGTCAGAACAGAGTTAATGACTTGAGAAAATACTGAAGGATGGAAGGATTAGAGGTCATTATGGGGACAAACACTAGATTTCAAGATGCAAGAATTATAAAAGGGAAAACATTTTGTGATTAAAAAGTAGAAGCAAGTATTCCATCTTTTTCCACCTGTCTGCCCCATAGTTTTACTCCTGCTATTGCTACATCAAAGCCTATCTATCTGAGTTGCAGTTGCCTCTGCTATAGGTTGATTTCCCAATTAGAATGCAAATTTCCTTAGATTTTAGGATCTTATTCTTCCATTTCTATGTTCAGGATTTATGTTTTTGTAACATAGTAAGGGCTTTTAACAAGTTCTTTTTTTTCATTCATTAATTCATAGGCCAGTGTGTACAAAGATATTGAGTAAAAAAGTATTGCCAGTGCTGGAAAGAATGATCACAGACACAGTATGACACCCAAGTATTATAGAGGACAAATCGAGGTGAGGAGTATGAAAGAAGATCCATGATAAAAGGAAGTTTTTCCTTCTGGAATAGAAATTCCAGAGGCACAGATGTAGGGTGGGCAGAGTTCCAATGGGACATAGATAGGATAACAGTTTAGGGGGGAAAAAAAAAAAGAAAAAAGGAGGTGGAATTTGGTGATAACATGCTCCTATTCTTTATAGCAAATGATTTAGTAAATTAAGGGACAGGAAAAGACATGAATGGTGGGCATAGGGGTACTATAAGGAGGTACAAACTAGAGAAAGAAATAACAAATCACTCCAATAACTTTGCTCCCAAAAAACCCAAACGAGGTCACAAAAAAAGTGATTGAAATGAATAAACAAGGACTTACAAACAAATAATAATGCTAACCTATATTTTGAGTAAAAAGGGCTAAAACTTGGAGGTCAAAAATATTACTATTTTTAAGATAAATAACATGTTCTGAATATTTTGCCCCCTTTGAATTGTTTGTTTGGTTTTCTCTTGTTCTCTTCCTCATAGTTTGACCGTTCCTCAGTAATGTATTCTTCTTGTTAAACCATCCGTCACATAAATGGTCAGAGGATATGAACAGACAATTTTCAGATAAAGAAATAAAAACCATTTTTATTCATATGAAAAGGTGCTCTGATTAACTATTGTCCAGAGAAATGCAAATTAAGCCAACTCTGAAATACCACTACACACACTCAGATTGGCTTAGATGACAGGAAAAGATAATGACAAATGTTGGAGGGGATGTGGGAAAACTGGGACACTAATGAATTCTTGGTGAAGTTGTGAACAGATTCAGCCATTCTAGAGAACAATCTGTAACTATGCCCAAAGAGCTATAAAACTATACATAGTCTTTGACCCAGCAGTGCCATTACTGGGTCTATATTCCAAGGAAATCATAAAGGAGGGAAAAGGACTCAGATGTGTAGAAATGTTTGTAGCAGCTCTTTTTGTGATAGCAAAGAATTGAAAAAGGGAGTGGATGCCTGTCAAGTTGTGGTACATTAACATAATGGAATGTTATTGTTCTATAAAAAATAATAAAGAAGCTGATAATAAAAAGGCCTGGAAATATTTACATGAAATGATGCTAAGTGAAATGAGTAGAACCAGAGATCATTGTACACGGCAACAGCAAGATTATATTATGATCAATTCTGATGAATGTGACTCTTTCCAACAATGAGATAGAGGCCAATTCCAATGATCTTGTGATAAAGAGAGCCATCCACCCAGAAAGAGGACTGTGGGAACTGAACGTGGATCACAACATAACATTCTCACTCTTTTTGTTGCTGTTTGCTTGCATTTTGTTTTCTTTCTCTTTTTTTACCTTTCTGATTTGATTTTTCTTGTGCAGCAAGATTGGATTTAACATATTTTAACATGTTTAACATATATTAGATTACTTGCCATCTAGGGGAGGGGATGGGGTGAAGGAGGGGAAAATTTGGAACATAAAGTTTTGTAAGGATCAATGCTGAAAAATTATCCATGCATATGTTTTGAAAATAAAAATCTTTTAAAAAAAAAAACATAAAAAGAATCATTCATCACATCATATTGCCTTTAAGTGTTCTCTCAAGGCTCTGAACTGGGTCCTCTTCTCTTTGCTCTCTACAATCTCTCTTGATGACTTCATCAGCTTCCAAGAGTCTAATCAGTATATGCACCCCAAATTCCACGTTACCAAATGCCTATTAAACATTTTAAATTAGTTCTTCTAAAGAAACCTTAATCTCATGTCAAAATTAAATTTATCATCTTTTCCTGAAATCTTCCCTCTTTCTAACTCCATTTATTTGTCAAAGCCATCAACCATATACTACCACTGAGTCAGGGTCATGACCATAAGCTTCAAGCTTCATTTTCATTCTCCTTCACACCTCATTATATTCAATAAATTACCATTTCCACCTCTACAACTCACAAATCTGACTCCACTTCTCTCAATTCTACTTTCTACAGTCACCTTCTTAGTTCAAGACTTCTATCATCTTTCACCTACATTATTGCACCTACTGATCTCCTTGCATCATGCCTCTCCCAACTTAAGTCCTTCCTACACACTTGTCAAAAACTTTACTTAGTAAACTCTAGTGGTTCACCATTTCTTCCAGGATCAAATATAAACTTCTCTGTTTAGCTTTTAGAACTCTTCACAACTTGTTCCCAATCTATCTTTCACTATATCTATGTATCTCTACAATCTATATTAAATTATATCTTTCATTAAAATACACACATACATCTATTTTTATATCTAGATCTAGAGTGAGATCTGGAGATACACACACACACACACACACAAAATACCCACAATCTGCAATCCAGTCAAATACGTTTTCTTTGCACTGTCCTCCTCCCATTTCTGGAAAAGATTCTTTCCTTATCTTTTCCTTTAAGATATAATTCAAGCAAAGACAGAGCCCAAGATGGCAGAGTAAAGATAGGGAGTCATCTGAGTTCTCCCCTAAACTCCTCCAAATATCTTTAAATAATGACTTCAAACAAAAAGACAAAATTCAAACAATTTTTCAACTGAAGACAACTCAAAAGTCAAGAGGGAAGATAGACTGTCACACTGAGGTGAGAGTGAAGTGCAATCTGACATAGACCACACCAGAAAGCAGGTTTCAGCAAGACAGGCTAAGTCTTTGAAGATTCTGAATCAATGGCAGCAGCAATTTTTCAGACCTCTCGGCCCACAGACACTAAAGATGACTTAGAAGGTTGGTAGGAAAGTTTTATCACATTAGGGTGAGAAGAGAACACAGCTCTAGCCTCAGCAAACTAGAAGCAGATCTCAGGAGTCACTGAATCGACAGCAGCTACAGCATTGGATGCCAGTGTTCTGAGCTCACAGATGGTAAGAGCATCAAAAGGAGATCTCTTTTCTAGCGCTGAGGCAGGACTCTTGTTGCTTTGCCCAAATTCAGATTCAGGATATGGACCTGGTTCACAATGCCAGGGGGAGGAGAAACACTAGTACATTAGAACTTACACCACTAAATAATCTATGTTATATAAATGAAGAATCACCTCAGCAAACTTGAGGATAATCCCTGGGGGGGAGGGGGGGATGAATATTCAATGAAAAAGAAGACTGTCAAGCATTCTTGACCAGAGCTGAAAAGAAATTTTGACTTTCAAATATAAGACTCAAGGGAAGTATAAAAACAGGAAAGGAAAATCACAAGGAACTTATAACTGTTAGTTTCAGGGTAGAAAAGAGTACTTGTGGTCACTCACAGACAAGAAGCACAGGTCAGGAGAAAAGAAAATGCATTTCTCCTTGGATCATATCACCTTTGAAGAATTGAAAACTTACAAGCCCCTAAAATGATCTCTGAAAACAACTGCACAAAACCTTTAAAGGTAGAGACATTGCAGGCTCCACCCTAGAAACAAGAGCCCTACTTTAACAAAGAGTTCAAAATTCAAATAATAGTCTGGGAAAACACGCAAACAACAGAAAAAATTTGTTATAGAAAGTTACTAGGGTGACAAGGAAGATCAAAACACTCAGAAGAGATGATAACAAAGTCAATGTTCCTACACCCAAAGCCTCCAAGAAAAATAAGAATTTGTCTCAAGCCATGGAAGAGCTCAAAAAGGCTTTTGAAAAGAGAGGTAGACAATTGGACAATACTCTGTTAGGATTTGCTTGGAAAATGGCCTGACCCATCATTCTGTGTTGGCTTGATCTATTGGTGTATAGGGAGATTTGGAGGAGGGATTAGAGGGTGGAGTAGGACAGGCGAGTGTGACTCAGGGTGGTAAAAGAAAGAAGAGATTGCTGTGTCCATGCTCTCTCCTCTCCCTTCCACAAAGAATAAAGATCAAAGACTTTTGCTTATCCTGATTCCGGCTGATTTTAAAGTATTCAGAGTGCTAACGCTGTCTTCACAATTTTGGGCCTCTTTGAAAACAAAGGACAATAATTAAGTTCTCTTTTTAAAATTTTATTAAAGCTTTTTATAGAAGGAAAGGAAAGAAAGGAAAGGAAGAAAGGAAAGGAAAGGAAGAAAGGAAAGGAAAGGAAGAAAGGAAGGGAAGAAAGGAAGAAAGGAAGGGAAGAAAGGAAGAAAGAAAAAGAAAGAAAGAAAAAGAAAGAAAGAAAAAGAAAGAAAGAAAAAGAAAGAAAGAAAAAGAAAGAAAGAAAGAAAGAAAGAAAGAAAGAAAGAAAGAAAGAAAGAAAGAAAGAAAGAAAGAAAGAAAGAAAAGAAAGGAAAGAAAGAAGAGGTAGAGAAAACATTGGGAAAAGAAATGAGAAAGATTGCGAAAGGAAATACAAAAACCCAGTGAGCAGAATGAGTTTCCATGAGAACTCATTAAAAGCAAAGCTGGTCACATGGGAAAGGAGGTACAAAAGGAAAATAATTCCTTAAAAATTAGAACTGAGCAAATGGAAGCTAATGACTTTATGAGAAAACAAGAAACAATAAAACAAAATCAACAGAATGTAAGAAAATAGAAAATAATGTAAATTATCTTACTGGAAAAACAACTGAACTGAAAAACACATCCAGGGAAGTAATTTTAAAGTTACTGACCTTTCTGGAAGCCATGATAAAAAAAAAAAAAAAAAGCCTAGACATCATCTTTCAAAGTCCTGATATTCCAAAACCAGAGGGTAAAATAGAAATCAAAAGAATCTCCAGATCACTTCCTGAAAGGGATCCCAAGAAGAAAACTGACAGGAACATAATAGCCAAATTCAATAACTTCCAAGGACAAAATATTGCAAGCATCCAGAAGGAAAAACAAACAAACAATTCAAGTACAGAAGAGCTAGTCAGGATAACACTAGATTTAGCACCTAAATCTATGATCCTTAAAAGATCACAGGGCTTGGGATATAATATTCTAGAGGGCAGAAGAGCTAGGATTACAATCAAGAATCAATCACCTCAGTAAAACTGAGTATAATCCTTCAGAGGGATGCATATTCAATGAAATAGAAGACTTTCAGATACAAGATTCAAGAGAAACATAAAAAGATAATCAGGAAAGGAAAATCACAAGGGACTTAAGTCAAAATGTTTACATTCTTACTTAAGAAGATAATACTCCCAAGTCACAAGAACTTTCTCACTGTTAGGGCACTTAAAAGGTTAACAAGAAAGGAATATATTGGGAGAAAGGGAAAGATAGAATGGGCTAAGCTGTTTCACATTCAAGAAAAAGCTTTTATGGAGGGGAAGGAGGGAGGATAGGAGAGCATAAGTGATCATTACTATCACCAGAACTGGCTCAAAGAGAGAATAATATGCACACTAAGCTGAGTATAAAAGTCTATCTCACCCTGCAAGAAAGTAGGAGGGGAAGATATAAGAAGGGGGGAAGATAACAGAAGGGAGATAATATAGTAATAATAATAATTACTGGCTCTGTGTTTCAAGGAAATCATAATGAAGGGAAAAGGACCTACATGTATTAAGGACCTTGCCTACCTAAGTATGTAGGGGGCAGATCAAATCTCCAAAAGCCCCCACAGCTATGAATCATAACACACTTGAAGGAATTGCAAATCAGCCTTTAGTGACACAGATGTTGCTTGTGAATTGGGAATGAAATAAATTGGAGGCAAGAGGGAAGAGGAGAGAGGTGAAGAGAATGCAACTGCTTCTCAGTCCTCTTGTATCCTTATCATCCTCTCCCATAAAGGGATCGGTTCTGCTGGTCAGAATTAGATCCCCAGCAGCCACTAGCAGGTGGCTCCCGTAACACATATGTGCAAAAATGTTTGTAGCAGCTCTTTTTGGGGTAGCAAAATACTGGAAAAGGTGTGGATGCCCATCAGTTGGGAAATGGCTGGACAAGTTGTGGTACATGAAGATAATGAAATATTATTGTTCTATAAAAAACAATGACCAATTTGATTATAGAAAGGCCTGGAAGGATTTACATGAACTGATGCTGAGCAAAACAAGCAGAATACATTGTATACAATAACATTAAGAATTTGCAATGATCACTATGAAAAGCTTGGTCCTTCTCAGTAGTTCAGGGCTCTAAAGGAATCACAATAGACTTTGGACAGAAAATGTCATCTTCATACAGAAAAAGAACTAAGGAGACTGAATGTAAATCAACATGTTCACTTTTTTTTTTTTTTAACTCTCTCCCATGGTTTTTTCCTGCAAATACTGCAAAAATGAAAAGAAATATGAAGAATGACAAAGGGTGACTGGTAACAATAAATAAAGTAGAAAAGTGAGTAGAAGTTGAGAATGTGAAAAGCAGGTATTGGCTGCTAACATTTTCCAAGAATACAGTGGTAAGAAGAGACAAGGTGATAGCATGAGAAAAGGGATGGTAAAATCAAGGATTTTTTCAAAATAAGGAGATCCAAAATACTATTGATCTATCTCTAAGCATTTTCAGAAGAAAGTAAAGGAGGAAAAAGAGGTAAGAAATATGCCTGGTTATTTTTCTATAATTATTATATAAAATTCAACAAAATTTACTAGATGTGAAAGAATAGCACAAATGAAAAAGAGACAGCAATCTAAGAAAAATAAAGAGACGAAATAAGACAAAGAGAAAAAGTTTGTTACTGAGTAGAAGAGGGTAGTGGTGAAAAAGTCAAAACGTAAGCAGTGAAAAATTTTTCTAAGTATTAAGTCTCTACAAATCTGTGAGCTATACTTATAGCAGCTTTTTTTTTTTTTCATCACAGGCTATGTTTATACATACCAAATAATGAATTCCACTAAATAATAGCTATTTTTAAAAGAAATACATTAAAAAGAAAAAATAACTACGGATTTTAAATAAATGGGTTACAACTAATCTCTAGCCCCATAAATTCAAGAATGACTTTTAAAAAATTATCTAATTAAACATGGTTATTTGAAATCCTAGATGACCAACTCTTTATGGAGAATATATACTCTACTCACACAATCTATTTTCAACAATGCAAATTACAAAAGATATGCAATTATGTTCTATATTATATAGTAAAAATTAAATGCTATTGAAAGGTTAGAGATTTTTCAGAGAATAAGATTGCTTTTGGACTGCACAGATAACTCCTCACTTTTTGTACTTCCCATAGAGCTTCTGTTTCCTTCCCTTCATATATTCATGGTATTTTAGAGTTGGAAGAGCAAAGATTACATGCTTTAACATTCCTTTTCATATAGGGAAAAACTAAGCTCTAAGGAAGCAGACTTTGGTTAAGTCTTGTAAAGTTTAAAAAAAAAAAGTTTTGTGTCTCCTTAAAAGCAGTGCTGAGACTAGAACCTTCCACAAACATCCTGTACAATTCTTGAGCAAATCACTCCTGGGATAGCAATACAGATGTAATAAACCTTTGAAAATGGTGGCTAATTACAATTTATAATCCTATCATAATGATTGAAAAACTCAAAGCCAAAAACCTAAAAATTTCTAAATTTGGTTTCTTAAAGAAATATTCCAAATATCTGCAGGTGGACAAAGTGCTTTTCTCCTACCCTATGAAGGAGACAGCCCAAGTATTACTTGTCTCCATTTTACAGATGAAGAAATTTCTTTTAGGGAGATTAAGTGCTTAGCCCAAGGGCACAAGATTAATAAATAGTGGAGCTGTGACTTAAATTCAAATTTCTGGCTCTAAGTCCAGAGCTCTTTCTACTTGAGCATGCTGTTTTTCATATCTAATAATAGCCCCTCATGTTTATACTCTGCTTCAAGGTTAAGCATTATATAAGTATCTTCTCATAGCTACTCTGTGAGGAGTACATTTTCCTTTCTTAAATACCTAACTTTGAATTGCCAATAATAATTAGGAGAAAAGAATATTTAAAAATTAACTGAATTGTTATGATAGATGAGAATAAACAGCACAAATAATATAAATCATAAGTTTCAGGATTTTTTTAAATAACAACCTCCTATTAATCAAACTTAAAATTTTTATTTTACTATTTATTGAATTAGCTAAAATATTTCAATTTTGGACATATCAGTGATTAAAAATGTGACTGATTAAAACCAGGTAGTTCTAGTTCTATTTTATTCCCTTCACTTAGCTAGTCCATTCAGGTCAACAATAGATTTTTTTTTAAATAATTCCTTCATTTTTCTTTGCCCCTAAAACAAGTCCGTCTTTTCCTTGACACTAAAACAAAGTTCTTTTCCCCAATCTCTAAATTAAATCCTACTTAATTTTCCTATAAGTGAACTGCAAATAGCACCAAAAAAATTGAAACTAATTACTTTCTATGCGAGTTTCAACTTCCTCATCTGTAAAATGGGAAAATAGTACTTGAACTATCTTTCTCATAGGGGTTGTGAAGAAACATATTATTATTATTAAAGCATAACTTGCAATAGTTGGAACTAAAGCAGAGATTCAGGTCTATCTATAATTACAAAAATTTAGTATCAGGCAATATTCAAAATTCAAGGGGCCAGGCAAAACTGTTATTCTGTTCCCCTCCAACAAGTTACAATTCTATCAAGAGGTGTTAATTAGAGGTCAACAAAACCAAGAAGCAATGCTCCTGCCACCATAAAGTATCTCAAGAAATCCAACTCTAATCTAATCCATCTAGGAGAGCTAATTTGTAGAGATAAAATTCTGTTTTCTAAAGTACAGATTCTTCAAGTTCTTGCCTTCTCAGCAGCCACAACTAACAAAGACTTAGAAGGTCTCAGTACCAAATTTGACACTAAAGATGATGAATGATTCTATTTTGCAGCTTAAAAAAAAAAAAAAAAACCATTGAGCCTTTCCACCAATCCTGAATGTAGTTTACAGGAGCAAGGTCAATCTTTTACCAGTTATATCCCCAATACTTACAGTACTTTGCAGAAAGTACTTAATTACTTTTCCATTCATTCACCAACATAAAACTAAGTTCTATTAGCTTTTCCATTTCATAACTGATCTCAGGATTTTGTGTCAATGTAACTTCACAGCATTCTTTCATCAGACTAGGAAACAGGAAAGCTCACAAAAACAAAACAGCTAAACCTGTTTGGGTTACTGAAAATATTTTAATGAGATGGAAAAATAAAAAGAATTAAAGTATGTTTCATAACAAGAAAAAATAATTGGAGCTACTACATAAACTGTGCATATGCCAAAATGTAGTAGGTGGCTTTCTTCAACATTTACAACATGACAATTAGCCTACAGAACCATCAACAACACAGTCATCTAAAATTTAAAGTTACTTGAGAAATTCATTATACTATTTAACCTTCAAATGCATGAATTTCAGGGGACTCAACCTCACAACTGTTCATGGGCAATTATCTCTCTGATAAAGCTGAAGTATGGTGATACTTTCCTCTTTATTTAATTTAAAACAAAAAAGAAAAAATCAAATAGAAAAAAAAATTGTCATGTGCATAATAGCAAAACATATGCAGATTCAAAATACAATAACAATTTCCAGTCCAAGAAAGCCTATAATAATAAAACATTGTATTCAAAACTTTCTTTTCTTCCTTGTTATTTTTTTATTCTCTACTGTACACTTTTTACTTCCCCCCCCTCCCTTTTCCCCCTACCTTACCCAAAGCAAGCTATTATTAAGCATATATATTTATATGTCTACACACACATTATCTGGTTTCCAATACCTGCAAAATCATCTACCTGCCTAGTCTATTACTTCCTGGCCATCCCAAGAATCCCTTTCTCTTTCCCTCCTTTTTTTATTATCCCTTTTTGCCAATAATCTACACACCTTATCACACTCCTATTACTCTGCACACTCTTCTAATGACTTATCTTATCCCCTCTCTTCCTCTTATTTTGTAAAGGTGCTATATCCTTATTATGAATGCATATATGTATTGTTCACTCTATTTCCATTCCTGATGTGAGTAGGATTCCTTCTCCCCCCCCCCCCCCATCTAATTCTTCTATGTTGTTTCTTGCTCTTGGTTTCCTACTTGGTTTTGTTTTTTATAATCACATCATACTCAGTTTTACTCCAATATTTCTTTTAGATTACCCAATTACTTATGACAATCTTAGAAATATTATTTACATTTCTATGTATAAAAACACAGTTTCTCCTACCAAGTAAGTCCCTTGAAATTATTCTTTGATGTTTGCTCTTATGTTAAATTTTCTATTGAATTCTGCAACAACATTGACAGTTCATTGAATGTCATTTTTTTTCATTTAATATTATACTTAATTTTTCTGGATATAATATTTTCATCTGCAATCCTAGTTCTTTTGATTGTCAATATATAACATTCCAGATTATTATTATAGCCACTGATGGGTTTTATGTGACGCTAATTGTAGCTCCAGCATATTTAAATTATTTTGAGTTATTTCTCTTGTTGCTGTGACACTTTTTCATAGAAAATAAAACAACTCTATATTGCTTTACTGTGAAATCCATCTAAAGTTCTCTTAATCTCATTACAAAATTAAAGTTACTTTAACATAAAGTAAGTACTACCTTATCAACAGGAAGCAACTTTCTACCTCCTGCAAAGGTAACCCCCACTGGAAACAGGGAAAATCTTTTCCTTCCAACACATTCCAGTCCTCCTCGCTTTCCTCTATGACTGTCATGGAAGCCAGGGGCTGTTCAAGGCTGGCAAGATCACTCGGTCTGGCCCTGCCAAGGCGATCGCAAGTAATGATGAACTGAAAACTAGGAACAATCGCCTCCCACAACTTGAGGTTTTAAAATGATTTTTTTTCATGGCTCACAAACAATGTTATAAATATCCAAAATGACCTTGACAGAAAAAGGTTTCCCATCCCTCCCTGATGTGTGCAATGAAATAACTATGTAATTATAATCCTGCTAATCCCATCCCAGTTTACCTCATTCTAAATCTCAATGTCTTGTTACATTTACACTAGTTTTCCTTCAAAGGAAAAAAATAAGTGAAGTTCCTAAAACTCAGATTTAACTATATTGTGTTCCCAATCCCTTTTCTTGCCCCCCAAAACTGTCCCTGCTTTATGCTCTACCTTAATGCCTATCAGAAAGTCATTCAACAAAATTGTTACATCTTCCTGAATGATTTAGATAAATAGGCAAGAGATGCGTTGTTATACAAATGACTAAACATACTTGAGCAATATGGTCAGCTCAAAGCCAAGAACAGATAGGAGCAAATAACAATATTCCTGTAGCAATGGCTTTGTAATAAGAGTTCAAATCTCAATTCTGACATAATCTGTGTGACCTTAGGCAAAGCTCTTAACTTTCAAAGGCCCATTTCCCCATCTATAAAATGAAGGACTTAAACTAGATCACTTTTATATCCTTTCCAGGTCTAGGTCTATGATCCTATGATGAGTTGATTTCTCAAATTAAGATTTCCCTCATTAAAGATTATTTAAGATTTCCCAAATATCTCTGAAGTGCTTAAGGTTATTACTGGGATGGGCAAGTTATCTATCTGCTATATGACAATCAGAAACAGACGTGGCACTACTATGTATGTATCCCAAAGAGATCATTCAAAAAAGGAAAGGAAAGAAAAATATCCATATGTACCCCCCAAAAAAAAAATTAATAGCAGTTCTCTTTGAGTTGTCAAATAACTGGAAATTAAGGATATGCCCTTCAATTGTTGAATCGCTAAACAAGTTGTGATGCATGAATGTAAGGGAATACTATTATACTAAAAGAACTGATGAGAAGACAGATTTCAGAAAAACCTGGAAAGATTTAAATAAATGCACAGTTAAGTGCAACGCTGTATAATGATCAACTTTGATAAACTTGGCTCTTCTCAGCAATACAATGATCCATGACAATTTCAAAAAACCTATGATGGAAAATGCTGTCTACATCCAAAGAACGAACTATGGAGTGTGAATACATATTGGAGCATACTATTTTCTCTGTTTTGTGTTCTGTCTTGTAAGGTTTTTCTCTTTTGTTCTGATTCTTCTTTCACAATATGGCTAATGTGGAAATATGATTAATATGCTTGTACATGCATAACCTATAATCAGATTGCTTGCTATCTTGGGGAGTAGGAAGGAGAAAAATTTCAAATTCAAAATCTTAGTAAATGTTGAAAATTAAAATTAAAAAGGGAGAGGGAGAAAGCTCTATAGTAAGAAGTTGTCACTATCCCACATCTATGAAAAACTGTGTCCAAAATTATCAAAAATAAGACTTTTAACATTATAGGTTGGAAGAGATTAAAAAGGGCTACTGTAATATTTAAAACCAACAGTTCACCAAGCTATGTGGCCTATCAATCACTATCAATACCAAAATACTTTTTACTCCACTACAAACATCTAACTGAACATGGGAAACTACATTTGATATTTCAAAGACTTAAGCACAAACAGTAAGGCATCTTTTTCTAAGATATCTAAAAGCTTAATTAAGATATTGCCTTAAATTTAAGGTATTGTAGCAGAAAATGCTATTAACTAAAACAGTAGCTCAATTAATCAGACTGGATATACAACATAAAAGTTTGAGCTTTTTTTTTTTTTAATTTGCTCCAATATATAAATATACTACAATAGCAACACAGTCAAATTCAAAGTCTGCAGATATGGGATTGAGAATTCATTGTTCAACAAAATACTTCAAAGAAAACTGGAAAGCTGTCCAACACATAACATGTTTAAACCCAAGATTTCAAACCATTTACGATCACAAGAAGCTTACTTGTCATCCAATTATATAAAATATCATATTATAAAGGTTGCATGAATTAAAGAATGCACAGATTATGACCTATATCATAAGAACTGACAAAAAGGAAAGAATCAGAGAAACCTGAGAAAACTTGTATTAACCAATAACAGCTCAATTAGAACCATGAGAACAACCAATATAATATTATGAAAAGATGAGGCATACTATCTACTACTTATTGTTTTAAACCTCAAAGGATAAAATGTAATATTTTCATATATGGCAAAAGTGTAGGTGTTTTGATTGATCATTAAAAAAAAACCCACATTTTTTTGCATAAAAAAAGAAAGATGAAGATCCACCGGAGCGTATTAAAAAGAAGGAAACAAAGGATAACTGAAGTACACAAGAATTGGACACAAAGAAATTCAAAAGGAAATAGTTATTTAGGAGAGCTTGGAAAATAACTTTTTTTTAACCTTTTTTTTTTTTGGTTGTTGTTTGAAGCAAGAAGTATAGAATAGATTCAGTTTCATATAATCTTCTTCCCCGATTTACCTTATCAGTTTTTTAGATATCTGATAAATTAGGATTAAAAAGTATTCCACCTTTGTTGAACTTACATTTTTTAAAAGTTCTGATTACTTCCTGTCCTTTATTCTTTATCATCTTTACTCATTTTTCTACCATCATTCAATAATTCTCTCTTCACAAAAATAAACAGCACAACTTGGAGAACTAAGCAGAAACTTTTAAGTCAACCATATGCTCACCATGCCTCAAATGCCTCAGGAAAATATTACACTAGAAAAGGCTAATGAGTCATCAAGAGTCCTACTTTAAAAGCTGTAGTTTAGTTGACTTCTTACAAAACAAACCTCTCTCTAAACATCCCCCCCCCAAAAAAAAAAAAAAAAAACATTTTTCACTCTCATAAATGATAGTTCTTCTAAAATAAATTTAAGCATCCTATTTTATGCATATACATATGGCTAAAAATTCTGCAGATAGTGTTAATTTCTCTCCTATCTTTTTTAATCTTATTCCCTCATAATGTCCCTGGATATAAAGGAAAGATGATCTAATATTATCATGAGTTTTATATCTACTCCTGTTCCCTGGAGTAAGGGAAGGGCAATGGAAGTGGTTGTGATTACTGCTTGTGATTATGTGACTAACACTTTTGACTTTGGTGCAATACATCGCTATGTTTTGACTGTTTGAAATATGTTTTTAAGTTAGAATTTTTTCAAAACTATTAATGCTCATTCTCATACCAATTGTGAATGTGAACTCAGAACTTCACAGTTCTAAAAGTCATAGTGAAGTAATTTTCCATTAATCATCTACACCACCCCTTTCTTTTTTGATGTTAACCAACTAAAAGAAAAATTATATACTTTTCCCCACATTTTTCTTTTTTTTTTTTAATTTAATAGCCTTTTATTTACAGGTTACATGCATGGGTAACTTTACAGCATTAATTGCCAAACCTCTTGTTCCAATTTTTCACCTCTTACCCCCCCACCCCCTCTCTCCCCAAGATGGCAGGATGTCCAGTAGATGTTAAATATATTAAAATATAAATTAGATACACAATAAGTATACATGACCAAACCATTATTTTGCTGTACAAAAAGAATCAGACTCTGAAATATTGTACAATTAGCTTGTGAAGGAAATCAACATTTTTCTTTTTAATGAATTGGGTACAATAGTTTCCATTGAAGAAAGGACAAAGCATTTTCAAAAAAATGGGACTTTAAAGTCATTTGATAATTTTTTACTGTTTTGAAAAAGAGATGAATTAAGGCAAAGGTTCTTATTCTGGACTCTAAGTGTTTCTGTTTTTTAATTTTGATGAAATTAAAAATGTTTCGTTTTATGATTTCAGGGTTTTTTTTTTTAATTTTATGAATTTAAAAACATATTAAGAAAAGATCCACAGGCATAAAATCTAAAGCAAGAGTATTTATAACATTCTATTTAATTTGGCCAAGGGGGGAATTTTTCCTAAATAAATCTCTAAAATTCTCTAGGACTCAAATTGATAGAATCACATGGATTTAGAACAGGAAGAGACTAAAATTCCTCAAATCCAACTGTTTCCAAAGCAAAAAGTCAAGGTCCCCAGGAAAACTAAGACCTAACCTCAAGAGATGTTGAGCCAAGTTGGGGAAAAAAGATGAGTCAAATCCCAATATTTCTTGTAACCATCCTTTATGGGAGTTCACCTTAAGTTTTGCATTATATTTCTCCGAGGCAGCTAGGTGATACAGTGGATAGAGCAACAGCCCTTAAGTCAGGAGGACCCGAGTTCAAATATGACCTTAGACACAACACTTCCTAGCTGTGTGACCCTGGGCTTAACCCCAATTGCCTCAGCAAAATAAATAAATAAAAATTATGTCTCTCCCCTCACTCCATACCTTTACATAACTTCTCTATTACTCTATGAAGTATTATCAACTCTTCACTCACATTCACAATATTAAAATCTTCAACTCCTTCCCCTGCTTAACCATACACATCTAATTTTCAAATCTTGTTGTTTCTAAGTGCAAAATTCAACTCACCTCTATTCCATCTTTTTTTTATTATTTCTAAGCTTTAAAATGCACATAATTGTTAATACAGCAACACAATAACTTAGAAATAGTTAAACACACATTAAGAGCAGTGCTAAAAAACATGAATTTGGAGACCAATATGCCAAACCAAATACTTTATGAGGGGGGAAAAAACCCAGAAACTTTAAAATTCCTCTTAAAAGTGATCAATGGCACATTATTCATTAGAAATCATGAATTCTTTGATGATGGAATGGATTAAGATGATCTCTAAAATATTCTTTCTTGAAGAAGCAGCTATATGATTCAGTGGTAGAGATCCAGTCCTTGGCTCAGGAAGACTTTAAGTTAAAATCCAATCTCAGACATAGTGTAATAACACTCTGGGCAATTCACATAGCTACCATTTGCCTCAGTTTTATCATCTATAAAATGAGCATAATAATAGCACTTATCTCTCAAGATTGTTGTATCAAATGAGATAATATTCTAAAAAATGCTTACTACAATGCCTAACTTGTTCCCTTTTGGCATCCTCCATTCCCCCTTTCCAGCCTAATTAGGACCTCTTTTCAACTATTCCTTGCTGTCATTTAATAATAGCAACAACCAACTCTCAAAACTAACACAGAATTAAAACCTGTTCCCAAATTAACCAAAATCCATCTAAGTGAAACCTCTGAAATGTATTATCCTCCTACCTCCTTAAATTTGTAGAATCTAAAATATTGCAAACCACCAAATTCCTGAAAACTACAGTTTTGAGTCATATCTCTTAAAAGCAATTGCTTCTACAATCTCGAGAATGAAAATTGATACTGTAAATTATTTTCTAAAAACAATGCAAAAGGGGCAGCTTGGGGGCACAGTGGATAGAGCACTAGCCCTGAAGTCAGAATGACCTGAGTTCAAATCTGATCTCAGACACTTAACACTTCCTAGGTGTGTGACCCTGGGCAAGTCACTTAATCCCAATTGCCTCAGCCAAAACAATACAAGACTGTCAAAGTATATCCTATTTTCTCTCTCATATGTGTGTGTGTTTGTGTATATAAATAAAATCAATAAATACTTATTAATGACTTACTATATGTGGCAGACATTTTGCAAGGTAGGTAATGAGGATAAACAAGTTAAAGCAATGTATATCCGATTGCTGTCTAGGGAATGAGGGGACAGAATTTAGGGAAACAATATAAGCAAGATGATCTCAGAAAAACCTGCAAAGTCCTCCAAGAACTCAAACAAAATGAAATGTATTGTGTACAAAATAATAGCAATAGTTGTGGGATGATCAACTGGGAATGACTTTCCTATTCTCTGAAATACATTGTTCCATGACTTCCTCTGAAGGACTTCTGAAAAAAAAAGAAAAAATGCTATCATACCCAGAGATAGAACTGTGTTTAAAATACAGATTGAACCATAGTTTTAATTTTATATTTTTTGAGGGGGATGAGGGACTGGGGGGAAGATCTATGTTCTCTTTCACAATCTAAGTTTTATGGAAATGTTTTGCATAACTTCACCTGTGCTTTTTTAATGGGCATTGGGAGTAGAAAAGGGAAAGAATTCAAAACTCACATTTTAAAAAAAGGTAAAGAAAATTATTTTTCATGTAACTGAGGAAAGTAATAATCAATTTGTAAAAATCACAATTTTTTAAAAAATAAAATTCAGGCAATGAAACTATCCCTACACATCAGGGACATATAGGAGAAACAAATACATATTTAAATATATATACTAATATATACAGAATTAATATAAAATAAATATGCCACATAGTTAAAGCCAAGGTAGTTTTGGAGGGAAGGTACCAGCATTAACTTGAGGTTACCAAGAAAGAATTAATATTGTTAGTCCACTTGAGCTATTGTATTATTGGAGAAGTGGCGCTCTATGAAGCAGATTCTGGCAAAGAAGGGACTGGATCAAAGGCATAAGGGATGGTCAGTGCAAAATAGGCCAATTTGACTTACATCAGAGAATAAGGGACAATGAGTACAGTGACAGGCTGTGAAGTTTTAAAAGTTAATCCTAGAGTTGAAGAAAAGTCCCTAAAATTTGTAGAATAAGGGAACCACATCATCAGATCTACATTTAAGGAAAATTACTTCAGTAGCAGTGAATAGGATAGAGAATAGTAGAAGCTTGAAGCAATGAAACCAATTAGAAGATAACTACAATAATCTAGACAAGAAAAAATAACTACAATAATCTAGACAAGAAAAAATAAGAGTTAGTAACCATGTTAGAGAGTCAAAATAAGTTTTTTTTTTCTTTTTTTAATTTAATAGCCTTTTATTTACAGGTTATATGCATGGATAACTTTACAGCGTTAACAATTGCCAAACCTCTTGTTCCAATTTTTCACCTCTTACCCCCCACACCCTCCCCTAGATGGCAGGATGACCAGTAGATGTTAAATACATTAAAATATAAATTAGATACACAATAAGTATACATTACAAAGACATTATTTTGCTGTATAAAAAGAATCAGATTCTGAAATATTGTACAATTAGCTTGTGAAGGAAATCAAAAATGCAGGTGGGCATAAATATAGGGATTGGGAATTCAATGTAATGGTTTTTAGTCATCTCCCAAAGTTCTTTCTCTGGGCGTAGTTGGTTCAGTTCATTACTGCTCCATTGGAAATGATTTGGTTGATCTCGTTGCTGAGGATGGCCAGGTCCATCAGAACTGGTCATCATATAGTATTGTTGTTGAAGTATATAATGACAAAATAAGTTTTTAATAGTACAAAAGGAGAGATTTGGCAACCAACTTACTGTTAGGTGAAGGAGAATCTTGGTATTAAGGATAATGCTGACCTTATAAACCACAGGCATTTGAAGGAATATAATAGTTTTTAAGAGGGGACTTTTAAATAAACCACAACATTTTTATCTGCATTTCTAACCCTTCTAGATCTTAGGTTTAAAAAGTCTAATAAAGGTAAATCTTGAATTGACTTTGAAATAAATTATCATAAAACTTGTTATATCAAATATAAAAATAACAGCCTTCTAAAACGCTTCCTTCCACTTGTTCTTTGCCATTTACTACCAGACCAGGTTTTTGTTCTCTCTTTTGTATTTCCACTGTGTGTGAATAATACTAATCTCTAACCCCCCTTTCTCAAGGTTTTTATAGTTACCATTAGCAAAATAATCCCTTTCTTCCAATTATAGTTCAGAGAGGTAATCCCCAGCCACAAGTCCCCATCTCAAGAATTATGCTGATAAGCATAAGGTACACTTCTAAAGCATTTTTTAATATCATGTTACTCTATGGCTTTATGGATACAGCAGTCAGAAGACCTAGGGCTTCAATTCCTACCTCTAGTTTGTTTTGGCTAGGTGACTAAGCAAATCACTTAACCTTTAACCTCTCGTCCCTTATTAAGACAAGTTGCAAAATAGTTGCTGATATAAATAGGTACAGTTTTCTCAATTGGGAACTCTCCCAATATATATGAAATCCCAGGTATTGATAAAAAGAAGCACATATTGATTAGAAACACCTCTTTTTCTTTTCAAGGTAAGCACCTAATCCATCAATTACAAAAGACATAAATATACATGCCATCATTTCTATCAATTCTAATAAAGTTAAGGTACACAGTCTCACTTCTAAAATGAGATTGAAATTCATACTCAAATCTATATAAACAATATAAAAACAGTGTAAGAATTAATGACTTTACATCATAATTGGCATTAAGCATTGACTATCTATAAAGAGTTGAACATCAAACAAAGTCCCTACTCTCAAGGAGCTCACAATCTAATGACTGTTTTATGTCTGCTAGTTTATAAACTGTCAAAACAAAATTCTATAAGAAGTCTTATTAAATTATTTGTCAAACTTAACAGTTAACATTATCATGACCAATTCAACTTGCCTAATTACTAATTACACTGAAAGTAACTTTAATGAATACAACTTTTCACCATTGAAAGTAAAAAAACAGATACTAAAATATTTTAAGTGTTTATTCCTACAAAGGGAAAAAGGAAGAGTAAAACAAGGAAGAGCACAGAGGTTGCATGGACAAGATGGTTAACTGAACCCAAGAATTAAGATAAAAAATTGATTTAACTGGAAGAGAATACACAAAGGAAAATAATGTGAAAACTGGAAATGAAGATTGGACTCTGTGTAAAAGGACTTAAATTAAATCCTAAGCAAGCTTGCAATTTAGTTTCCAAGCTACAAGGATGATGTGAACAGGCCTGAGACTCAAAGAAAATATAACTGTAGAGAAGATACTGTTCTTCTCTAAATAAAGTGATAAAGATCAGAACTAGAGCTTCACATGAGCTTGTTTTTTATGCCATTTTCTTCGTTCACAACTTGGTCTGGGAGTCTGAGTTTTGGTACAATCCAGGGAAAGTTTTTGTCACTATCTCTTTCTGGGCTATACTCTGGTCCTTACCTCTTCTTGTAGGATCCCTGTTCCTTCTTGACCACTCCTCTTCCATTCCCAGGAACTGGTACCCAGAACTGAATAACTGACACTAGTGCTACCAAACTGTGTTCCAGCACTTTTTCTGGAATCTTTTTCTGACCAAATATTATATTAAGTCCTTTTACCATCCTTGGGTTCTACTCCCTTCCACTGCTGCCTCACCACTGCCCACAGATGAAGTTAATTTCTACCACATCATGCTCTTGGGCCAACCCCACCTAAATGCCTTCAGGCCTCTCTTTTTGTCTTCCCAAGTTGTCCTGGGATGGAAAAATAACTTTTTGTGTGCTTTCCTGTTCAAATTTGGTTTGGTGTTTTATTTGGACACTCTAAGTTAGAAGGGAGAGGGGGAAGGTTGGCTCTTGAAATCTTTCACTCCAGCATCTTTATTTCACCTCCATATTCATATGCTGCCTAACAGAGCTGAAGGAAAACACAAAACTAAGTTATGTTATCTCAACTGGGCCCTCACTGCAGCAAGGCAGTCTTTTTTTAATTTCACTGATCAATTTGATATCTCATTCACTACTCCAAATGCTTTCACCATTTCTTACTATACTGTGTGATTTTAGATCACTTGATTCCAACAGGGTAATAGTTCAAGGTTCTTAGTTTTTTATTTCTTGATTATTGATACTTTAGATAATTATTATTTTTCTTTTCCTTGCCCATTTTAATAATCTAAATAAACTAAAGGGAATATGATAGCATAATAGTTGTTTATTCTGGACCCCAACCTAGAATCAACAGGAAAATGATAGAAAAAAACATGATGGTTTTTTAATCACCTATTTCTTTCCAACAAGAAACAATACATATGAAGACACAAAAGTACTTAACTTCAAAGCTCTTAGATGATTGTTTTGAAAGAACTTGTAAAGTTCTATAGGTAATTAGGTAGTTCTATATTAAATTTAACAAAAGAACAACAACACAGGTTTCCAAGAATAATAAAGCTACACTCTAGTATTCAACCAAAATATGTCCTAAAGATCATTAAAAAGGCCAATATAGATTTTATACACTTAAGTGAACAGAAGGAAAAAAAAATCAGGATGCTCAAAGAAAATTATCACTCTTCTGTGCCACAAATTTTTAATCCACATTTATTTACACAAAAGTACCAATTTTAAATTCAACAAGATATTACAGAGATTAAAACTAAAGACAGTGGAACTGACTTTGTTACTGTCCAATACTGAATCTCTTAGGTAGCAAAATGATTCGATGACTAGAACACTGAACCAGAAGTCAAGGACTGAACTCAAACTTCCTAGCTGTGTGACCCTAGACAAGTCAGTTAACCCCAAATGCCTCAGAAAAAAAAAAAAATCTCCAGCCACTGTGGAGATATAACCTTGGGTCAATCACTTAACCTGTTTCCGTGAGTTTCCTCAATTGTAAATGAAATAACATACTTACTTTCCAAGATTTTTATTAAGGATTGAATGAGATATCTGTCGAGTACCTAGCAGTGTTCTCAAACATAGCAAGCACTTAATAAATGCTTGCTCCCTCTCCCCTATTGAAACACAAATTTTCTGCTCATTCCTAAAAATACTTGAGTCAATTTATCACAATCAACTTAAGAGAAAATCAACAAGATAGTAACAGGAAAGAAATGTAGCTCCCAAATATATATTCTTATTTGGAGGAGGGATATTCAGAAGTTTAAGCAGATTATCAAAGGGGTCCATGACACGAAAAAGGTTAAGAAATCCAGTACTACCAAAGGAAAGCAATAAAAGATAGGAAGATGTGTTGTTTGTCTTTCTAAATGAGAAGAGAAACTCTGAGCCTTGACCTATATAATTTACTTATTTGGTATCAATTATTACTACCATACAGGATAGGATATAATTTCTAATTCCCCAGATTGTTTAAAAACAGTTGTGACAATAATGCTATTTGTTTAATTTGGTGATAAATTATAATAGGAAGTTGGAGGATATAATAATAGCATAATACTTGTTTATTGTGGATACCCCTAACCCTGAACTAACAGGGAAATCATAGAAATAAACATGGTTTTTAAGTCACCTATTTCCTCCCAACAAGAAACAATACATATGAAGACACAAAAGTACTTAACTTCAAATCTGGTAATAAATAAAAGTCAGAATCTATCAATAGATTAGAAGATTAAATTTAATCTGAAATAAAAATCATTGTCTACAGAAGCAGGTGAAAGAATAACTAAAACTGAGATTACTACAAAAGAGGTGTACATGATGTGATTTTCATATGAAGTGCAAAGATATATCACTTGGGGTTAAAATCAGTTTCATTCATTCTAGTCCTACCTCTTCCATATGCTATAACATGGTACAAATCATTTAATTTCTATGGGCCTTTCACGTGAAATAAATAAAATTACTACAACCTATCTACCTGTGAGCAAGTAAAAAAGACCAAGTGCATTCCAGTGGAAATTCTAAAGAGTGAGGCGCCACTATTTAGTGACTTGTACAGTCAACCCCTGACAAATCATTTAACCTCTGAGTCTGTTTCCTCATCCTTTAAAAAGAAAAAAAAAAAGTTTAAAGGGGAAAATATAATCCCAGTGTTAGAAATTTAAATGGGATGATGAATGTCAAATGTAACCATAAATCATTATATCAATAAATGAGAATCTGTAATACATAGAAAATAATAATACCAATGCAACAATATCTGTGAAAGCTTTAGCTTGGCATTTATCTAATTTTTTCATTATAATATGATTCTGTGGTGGAAGTAAAAATTATATTTTCATAAATGAACAAACTAAGGTTTGGAGAAGTTTCTTGACTTTTTCATTAGAAACCTAGATGATATTCCTAAATTGCAGGTCTGACTATGTAACCTGCTGCTGTAATTCCATGGCTTCCTTGAGGATCAAGTATCAATTTCTCTCTTTAGCAGTTAAAGCCCTTCACCATCTGGCTTCAACATGCCTTTCTAGTTTCACTCCATCTTCTATATATACAAATTAGCTTTCCTGTTGTTCTTCACACATGGATATTCCATGTCCTATCTTCATTCCTTCACAGATTTTGTTTTTCCTCTCCTTCCCCCAATGGCTAGAATCAATATATAGTTCAAAGCTTAATTCAAAATAATCTTTACACAAGTGATGGCTATCCAGTCCCCACAAGTCTGTAAAGCCTTCCTCCCAAAATACTTCACTTTTGTTCTGTGACATATGTATATCCTATCTTAGAACAGTTTCACTTTTGTCTTTGTAACACAACACCTATCATATCATACATAGTAAAAAATATGTCAGCACTTAATGCTTGCTAAGAAAAAAATATCTTGTGTTTCCATCCCTTAATTTCAATTTTCCCCGTTTCTTTCTTTATAAAGGAGTTTAAATAGGTTTTTGCTTTCCTTATACAATAAACCCACTCATTCATTCATCCAAACCCAAGTTTTGTGTGCTTAATGCCTTCTTGACAGTGCATAGCTATTTTCCTACACAATAGAAATCTGGAAAGAAAGGTTGGTTTTGATCCTTTGGCAAAGTTCCTAACATACATCAAAGCCTTGGTATACATCAGTTACCAAGGATTTATGGATACAAAGACAAAAAGAATATATTTTAATAAAGAAAATACATTTAAATAACTAGGTACAAAGATATATACACTGTAAATGAAGGGTAATCTGAAAGAGGAAAGGTTCCCTTCAGAAAGTGTATAAAAATCTTGATTCAAGTCCAAAAGGAAAAAATAAAGGTGAAGTAGCAGAGGGCTCTTGGCATGAGAAACAGCCAATGAAAAAGCATGGAGTTATAGCAACAAGTTCAAGGAACTGCAAATACGTCAATACGACTGGATCCTAAGAGAATGTGAAGAGCCTGCAAAGGCAGAAATGGGCCAGGTTATGAAAAGTTTCAAATGCCAACAGTCCTTATCTTTGATCCTGCAGTAATAGGAATCCACTAAAGCTCATCAAGCAGAAAGGTGACATGATCAGACTTACATTTTAGAAAAATCACCTTGGCAGTTGAGTGGAAAGTTTTTCAAAACAGGAAGCTGTCATTAAAACCATCATTTTCTGAAATGTTCAAAAAGATGAATAAAAGTGCAAATTATAAGAAAAAGTCACAGAAAAGTCATTCACCAGTAACCACAGTAGAGATGTCACATAGCTAGCAACTGTAAAAGCTAGGATTAAACTCAGGTTCTTTTGATTTCACAAACAAGATTTTTTCCCAAGGAAATCACATAAAGGTATTTTTTATAACCTGAGATCAAAACACAAGATGATTTGACAACAGTGATTTTTGATGTTTTACTAAGGATGAGACAATATTTTGTTAGTGGAGTCACAGTTTTAATTTAAAATGCTCATATAGTTTTACACAAAAATATTTAAATTTTAAATTTACCTAATATATCAGAAATTTGAGAGATCAAATAATATAAGAATTCTGGAAAATCAGAAATGACAAAATGAAACAAGGACAGAAATTTCCAAATTACATGACTATGAGTTTCCTAGACAACCCACCTTCCAGAACACTGCTGCTAAAGCTGTTAATAAATAAAACTGGGGGAGGTGGAGCCAAGATGGCAGAGTAAAGGCAGGAAAACTCACCAAGCTCTCCCCCACACCACTCCAAAATCCTTTTAAATAATGACTAAACAAATTTTGGAGCACCAGAACACACAAAAAGATGGAGTGGAATAAATATTTTCCAGCCAAAGAAAACTTAGAAGGTCAAAAGGAAATGTCTGTTACAGTACAGGCTCTATCCATGGCCCCAGCACCAGCAAAGCATAAACAGGCCTTGGGCCTCTGAATTAGAGATTATACAAGCAGTTTCTAGATCTCTTAGCCCAAAAACATCAGAGACAATTTGAAAGGTCAGCAGAAAAAATCTGTCAGGGTGAGAAGGCCTTGGAAAACCAGAAAACCAGGAGTGGGAATGGGTGGCAGAAGGCCCCAGCTCATAAGAAGTCTCTTTACTAGCAATGAGAAAGGATTCTGTTGCTTCAATATACTTGAATTTAGAGCCACAGTGGAGAGGGAATATTCCTCTCAGTGTGAGGGCAGAAAAGTGCTTTTAGTCAACTCCTTATAAGGATCTCTACAAGCAAGTACACTAAAACCCCTGAACCTTGAGATGGTGCACCCTTCATCCTGGTAGGAGAGCCCTACTTTAACAAAGAAAATTATAAGTCAAATAATATTCTGGGAAAACAAGCAAACAGAAGAAGATTCTGATCATAGAAAGTACTATGGTGACAAGGATGATCAAAACACACAGTCAGAAGAGAAAATAAGTCAATGCTTCTACATCCAGACTTCCAAGAAAAATAATAAAGAAGCCAGTCATAAAAACAGTTCAAGAGGGATTTTGAAAATTAAGAGGCAGAAGAAAAATTGGGAAAAGAACTAAGCATGGTGCAAAAGGAAATACAAAAAAGCTAATGAGAAGAATGTCTTAAAAAGCAAAACTGGCCAAATGAGAAAGGAGATACAAAAGTTCACTGAGGAAAATAATTCCTTAAAAATTAGAATTGGGCAAATGGAAGCTGATGACTATAAGAAATCAAGAAACAATAAAACAAAATCAAAAGAATGAAAAACAGAAAACAATGTGAAACAAATCACTGGAACACCAACTGACCTAGGAAAAAAAAATCCGAGAGAGATAATTTTAAAATTACTGGACTATCTAACATCCATAATCAAAAAAAGAACCTAGAACCGTCATCTTCCAAGAAACCATCAAGGAAAACTGTTCAGATATATTAGAACCAGATGGTAAAATAGAAATCAAAAAAATCCACTGATCATATCCTGAAAGAGATCCCAAAATTAAAACTCCCAGGGATATTAAAGCCAAATTCTAGAACTCCCAGGTCAAGAAGAAAATATTGCAAGCATCCAGAAAGAAACAATTCAAGTATAGTGGTGCCAGAGTCAGTATAACAAGGTTTAGCAGCTTCTACATACAGTAAAGGATCAGAGGGCTTGAAATGTGATATTCTGGAGATCAATGGAGCAAGGATTACAACCAAGAATGACTTACCCAGCAAAACTGGCTACAATCCTTCAAGGGTAAAAGAGGATATTCAATGAAATAGAAGATTTTTAAGTACTCTTAATGAAAAAACCAGAGCTGAATAGCTGAATAGAAAATTTAACCTTCAAACACAGGACTCAGGAAAAGTAATCAGGAAAGAAATATCATAAGAATTATTTAAATAAAGATATATTTGTTTCCATTCCTACATAGGAGGATGACATAACTCAGTTATTATTTATTTATTTATTTATTTTGTAGTGCACAACTCAGTAGAACTTTCTCAGTATTATGGTAGTTAAGAGTATATTTAGACAAAGGAAATGGGTATGAGTTGAATGTGAAAGGATAATATCTAAAAAAATAAAATAAAATAAAATCAAAGGGTGAGATAGGAATGTACTGGGAGAAAGGGAAAGGGAGAGGTGGAATAGTGTAAATTATCTTCCATTAACATTTAAGATCATTTAAGAGCCACACTCCTTAATAAACTTCACTCAAGCAACTAACAATACTATTATTTTGCTATTTAATCTCCAAGAATCAAAGTCAACAAAATTAGGCAAGCTACTGTAGAACTGATAAAGCAAAATGAATCCTCTATTATATGGTTTGGGTACTACACATTTCCACTATGAAACCTTCCCAAATATTTATTACAAAGACAAAAGAAAATCTATTCACAGAAATTAAGAGGTCACTTAAAAAGTAAACACAACCAAATAGTATCACTACAAATCACCATGTTGGTTAAGGTGTAGAAAGAAAAGAAAATTTTCTCATTATTTTAGTATATAAATTTCTTTAATCCCTAAATGTCAGTGCGAGTTAATTTCACAGAACTATATACTGTGAACAGGCAAAAGGGAAATTACTCTTGATAATATGGATATGTTCAAGAATGTATTCTTAAAATACTAAAGATAAGGTTAGGAACACTTACAATTAGTCTTCTTGTCTATACCATTAACTTAACCAAAAACAAACAAACAAAAAAAAACCTAAACCAGTAACTGCAGAGATGAAGCGGAGCTTATTATGAGAGTCAACAAAACGCTATGACCTACCCAATCAGATTCAAACAAATTATCTTACATGTAACTGGGGGGAAAATAAAATATTAAGTTAAATTAGGGAAAAAAGAGATAGTAGTATTTCTGTATACCAGTTTCCAATAGATTAAACCTATGACAAGATTCCATAATATACATAGGCATTCTTTCACCATGTTAAGACCCCCTTTTTCCATTCCTCAAGTTTCAATTTCTTTGTATAGTCACTCTTCATGCTTATAAATTTAAAGGAGTTATCAGCCATTTGATGTTCACTTAAGGACTTCATGCCCCTTTTCATTCTGAAATTTTGTCTAAGAATATCTTGATTCTCTTATAGAGAGTAAGGTGGAGAGTGTTGTATCATTTAGTCTGTGGTGCTTCACTTCTTCTCTTTCACCTTTACTTCTATTTCTCCAATATCTACTTACATCTTTATCCCTTTGTGTACTTTTTAAATCTTTTTTTTTAAAGTCCCATGGGTCAGTATTTTTCTTCCTAGTTTCAAATAGAGTAACTTCTACAGCCAGGATTATGCTTTTAAAGTTATTTTTACTCACTGGTTTGCTGAAATAGAATTTATATAGCTATAGAAAATAATGAGTTAACTGTCTTCTAAAAATACACAAGTGGTAGCCCAATCTTTGCTAATTTGTTTTCACCCTATAAGACCTAAGGGGGCATAACATTACTAATAGTTTTGATGTTGTGTTTTTTCTTCAATAAGAAAAAAAAAAAAAAAAGGCAGGCTTAAGTTACATTTTTTGCTATGTCATCATCCATATACATCTTAGATAAAAAAGAGGGAACTTGAAAAGGGAACAAGTGAAAATTTATCCTACTCTGATATAAGATTTTTTAAAATATAATATCAGATCTAATTTTTTTCTGGTATACACACACATATTCAAATTTTTTACCTAATCCTGCATATTTATTCCACCTATCCAAAAATACAATAATTATATTTTCAACAGACTGTGAAAAAATGAGCAATTATTTAAACTCAATACTATTTAACTCAAATAGGCAGCACATTATAGTAAGTCCAGAAATCTAGTTCTCATTATAGGAAACTTTTGTGACTTTTTCCTCTTTGATACAACAGGATTTCAACATTAGATCTGATGTAGCCTCAAATTTAATCTACAAATTCTTCCATCTGTTTATATTCCTTTTTATATTATATTCTTCCATATGTTTATATCCTATAACCTATTCCTAACCCTTTACCAACCAAAGCTATGACTATATTCTAGATTTCACTATCACTCAGAAATGTTCCACTCATGCTAAAGAACTGTCCATTTTCTTTACAGAATCATAATTTGCATCATTCTATCTCTTCTAATGCCATATTCTGGTTAGACATATTATTTGTCCCAAGATCTCTAATACCTCCAACCTTTCAGCACTTTCCCAGGCCTCCTATTGGGGCTAAATTTTTCTCTCTTCCAAATCTCTATGACTGTTTAACCCTACTCAGTAAAAATGTAGTGCAATGGATAGATCATTGGTTGCAGACCAGGCCCAATCACTTACTAAAACTTTGTAACCAGGAGCAAGTTACTTAACCTCCTCTATTTCTTTTAATCTGGCTTTGTAGTATGTGACCACACAGTTGGCCTCAACAAGAGGAAAGAATGAATTCTTTCTATATGAATTGACACAAAATTAAGCAATATGCACAATGAAAAATATAATAAAACTAAACCAAATGATATGAAATCGTAATGACTAATAACCATGACCAAAAAGATATGAGAATACACTCATTTTTCTTTGCAAGTGAGGGACTATAGGTATGAAACACTACATTGAGTGTCAAACTTAACTGACAGGTTGATTAATTTTGCTGAATTTTTCTTTTGTTCTTCTGTTTTAGGGATTATTCTCTATGAATTTATAAATATAAAGTGATATAAAAATAGCAAAACATAAAAAAGGATTTTATCTAGAATGGAAAAATCTTATCTAATCCAATTCTTCATTCAGCTAAATTACTGCAAATAAGATCTTCTTTCAAAAGTAGAGTAACATGAAATTTTAAATACATCATTTTATGCTATCCATACCCAAAGAAAGAACTCATTGTGTTTAAATACAGATTGAAGTGTACTTTTTTTCCTTCAAGTTTTGTTTTTTTGTTGTTTTTTTTTTTTGGTGTAGGCAGGGTCTATATTTGCTTTCACAACGACTTTTGATGTTCTGCATAACTTCACATGTAACTTCTCAATATGGAAGAAGGGAGAGAATCTAGAACTCCAAAGTTTTAAAAACAAATGTTAAAAATTATTTCATATGTAACTAGGAAAAAGTTAATTTTAAAATACATCACTTTAGACTTTAGCAACATAATCACATTACATCTAGAAATACCGTATCTCACAAACAAGTAAACGTATGTACATAAATCCCCTAAAGTTACTTATATGTTCTAAATTATGATCAAGATAATGGAATTTAGGCATTTCAAAAAAAAAAACTAAAGCAACTTATCCATATTGAATTTATAACTGAGAACTGTCATTTCTTAAAGTATTAAGTTTGTTAATACTCACAGTGGCACATGACGTTGTTCTGTATTAGCCTTGGCCAATTCTTCTTCCTCGATGTCTGACTCCCCTCCTGAGCTACTGTCAGTGACATCTGAATCAAAGGCCTGTTCACTGGACTTCAGGTTAGCTGTGCTACTGGCTGTAAATCGCTCCAATTCTTCTGAAATAGAATCACTTTTCAAAAAACTACTAAGTCCTTCTGAAGTAGTAGTCTCACTGGCAGCTTTCCGCAAGGCAGCTTCAGCCTTCCGGGTCAGCATTAATTGGCTACGATGCCTCAAGGATTCCAAGTTTGGCAGTTTGCTTAGAGTCTTCTCCAAGAAACCACCCAGCTGATGCTGTATATGCCTCTCCACCTGTTTGGCCTGCACCACCTGTAAGCGCTTTTGCAGCCTCCGAGCACGACTCTCAATGTCTGCCTGCCGTCGCAATAATGCTGTTGTCCTCATATCAGAATCTAGAGAACTAAAAACACTACAAGGCAGAGGAGATTTCTGCCCTTGTGTCTTGCTACTCCCCAAATTGGAATTGGAGTTTGTGTCAGGTGATAACCTACTCTCTCCACTGCCCCCCTGAAGTGCCAGCTGCTCCGAGGAATTTACAGAAGATTTGTTTGCAGTGCCATTATTGCTAAACATGTGCTCAACATCAAGGTTTCTATGTGGAAGAGTTGTATTGGTCAAACCCACCTTCAAGTCCCCAGGTTCAGAACCCCGAACTTCAACACCCTGAAGAGTAGATGAAGAAAGAGCACATTTTCCTCCATTGAGAGAACTGGAATTATCATGGTCAGGATTTGCACTTTTAGTCAATTTCTTGGCCAACCCATTTACAGGTGCTTGTGGCAGAGTTGGCTGGCCACTTGTATTCATGGTTTTTATATTCTCTAAGGAAAACTCCAAAACTGGCTGTCTCCCCAACAGCTCAGCTCGGAGTTCAAAAGACTGAGATAAGAGAGAATGAGATTTAAGGACTGTTTGCTTGCTGAAGACCCCTTGCAATTTCAAAGATTCTTTTGAAGGAACAGATGCTACATCTGAGCAGAGATAAGATGCCACCAATGGCTGCAGCTTTCCCAAATCTTCCTTGGTTGGGTTGTTTCGGAAGTCTAAACTGGAATCTTCTGTTGCAATGGCTTTTCTTTTGGTTCCGTTGGCAGCAATAAGGATATTGGTGTTGCCGTTATTCTCGGCACTGCCAGGAGACAAGGTGGAGGATGGGGGAGCCAGCTTGAACCGGATATGGTGAGCTTCAGCTGCTGCATCAGTGAGAGCGGGCGCCATCGCAGCCATTCAGCACAGAGAGACAGGGAGTCCAGCCTCTCCTGTTGTTGAGGCCAGCTCCACGGCCCCTTATTATGTTGCCAGAGGATAGTCTGAGAGAAAAAAAGAAGAACAGAGTTAGTAAAACACATAGAAGGAAAAAAATTAAGTAAAACATTTTCATAATAAAACCTATTGAAGAGGGCTTGAAATCTAATTTAGTTTATTCCTCTACTCCTCATGAGTAAAAATAGAATATTCCAATTCTCCTTGATTTTTAAAAATTACTTCCCCCCCCCTCACCAAATGGTTCTTCTTCCTGTAAATGGATAAGGCATAGAGTATCAGACACTATCACAAGCCATGGCCAAATTCAGCTGTATCATTACAATGTGTTACTTCCTCCAGTGACCCTTTTTTCCTACAAGCCAACTACCTCAGATACTAATCAGTAAAATCTAAATTAAAAAGTCACTCTCCCTGAGGCTATAAGTACAGCCTTCAAAGGCATACTTATTCTACTGCATAGATAATCAGCCTATCTCCCCCACCCACCCAAAAAAAAAAAAACACCCTAGGGTCAAATGTTAAATGTAAATTTAATGTGCTAAAAACATACATAATAATTTTTAAATAGGGGCAGCTGGATGGGCGCAGTGAATAGAGCACCAGCCCTGAAGTCAGGAGGTACCGAGTTCAAATAGGAACTTGGACACTTAACACTTCACTTAACTATGTGACTCTGGGCAAGTCACTTAACCCTAATTGACTCAAAAAAAAAAAAAAAAAGAAAAAAAAAGAAAAAGAATTTTTAAATGAAAGGTTGTACTTATAAAATAAATCCACAGAAAAATAATTTTTGTTTAGACAAAAATATTGTTGAAAGTCCTAACAACTTATTTTTTCCATAAACAGCAAAACAATCACATTTTATCTAGTATCAGTAGAAAACCTAGAACAGAAAATCATTTTAGCTATTTTGTTGAGATTAACATTAATATTTAAAAAAAAAAAGTCAACTGCTATGAATTATAGTGATATACAACTTGCACTCAAAAAGACAAGACTACAATCTATCTGTACAGGATAGAACCAATTGTTAAGAAGAGCCAAGGATAAGCGATCTTACTCAAAAGATTATCACTAATTGAAGCAAACACCATTGTTCAAAGTAATTTACTAAACTTTAAAGACAGTGGAAATTCACAAATGGTACAAAATAAAGATGTATCCATTTAATAAATAAGAGTGGACTTTTATTATTTCTAATGGAACACAATGTCCAAAAAGACTTTTTACATATAAAAACAATAAAATCTACATTTTTTTTAAAAAATCCAAATTGTGAGAAATTCTCAAAGTACGAAAATGATATTCCAAATAGGGAAATACATGTAATGACCTATTTCTAACCCTCAACCACACATTTTTTAATTGAATTTCACAATTTAAATCATCAATTCCATCCCCAGAATATGAGGTCAAAGTCTTTATAAGAAGCACATAATCATTGCTTTAGAGTTAAAAAGTCATCTCCAAAGCAGGATGCACATAACAATCCACTGGGGCAGAAGAAACTAATTTATAAACAAATTGAGGATGCCACTGTTATTAAACCTATGTCACAACTAAAAGGCCCCTAAAAGAAGTATCACAACTCATAGGGAATATTGATGGTTGTGCCCTCACATATTAACTTTCAAAATACTACAACCAACTTCAGTTTCTCTTAATTGCCTAATTAAATGGATTTATGGATATTTAGTTTTAACCATCACCACAAAGGATAAACTCAATCCTGCAAAGAAATTACAAATTGAACACTAATAATAATGAAAACATGTTGGGTTATATCAATAATACAAAAGATGATATTGTCTATATTATTTTATCAATTCAGTGTCATACCCAATTACTAAAACATTAAAACTATCTGGAGAAAATGGTCAAAAATCTCAAAAGCAATGAAATAAAAGGAGGCAAGAAAGAAGTCTGATCATAGCTAATCTCAAACTACAAACAAATCAGTTATAATTCAAACCATTTAGTACTGGTTATAAAATTTAAAACATTGATAAATGATACATTAAAGAAACCCCACAATCAATAAGAGCAAAGTGTGCAAAGACTCATTTGACAAAAACTACTGGGAAAACAGAAAAGCAACCAGGCATTAATTAGGTTTAGACCACTATCTCATACCACAGACCTTAAGTTCCAAATAAATGTATGATCTGAATGTTGGCCGTAAAAGTAGCAGGCTTGGCTTCAAAAAGCCACATTAAAATCCAGCCTCAGATGCTTACTAGCTGTGTAACCCTGGGCAAGTCAGCTAACATGTCCAAGCTTAAAACTCAGCTTCCTCAACTGTAAAACGAGGATAATGATCACTTACTTCCCAAGACTGTTAAGAAGATCTAGATTTCTGAGTCCTAAGCTGGCCTCAGACATATATAAACAAAGGATTTAATCTGTTTGCCTCAGTTTCCTCAACTGTAAAATGGCACTCATTTCCCACAGGTACAAAAGTACATTTTCACAGGTACAAAAAGTAATTGTAAAATGGTTAGCACAGTGCACGTTAAACATTAAGTCCTACATAAATGTTATACTATGTTTACATAGTAAAATATTAGATCACAAATAAAGAGACGGGAAAGTTTTTGATCAAACAATGAGATAAATGAAATTTCAGGGGATGAAATAAGCAATTGGGAACACATAAAATAAGAAACATTTTTGCACAAGTAAAATTAATACACTCGAGAATTTTAAAAGAAATAGTTAACTGTGGAATACACAACAGAAAACACTGATAAAGGTTTGATATTCAAAATATATAAGAAATTCATATAAATTTAAAAGAATAAGAATTATTCCACAATAGATAAATACAATGGTCACAAAATAGGAACAGGCAGTCCTTAAAAGAAAAAATGTAATCAATCTCCTTATGAAAAAAATGTTACAAATCATATAAAACTAACAAAAATTAAAACATCAGCTTTGACCACAATTAACAAAAAAGGAAACTGCAATTGTTAGAGGGTCAATGGCCAAGAAAAGCATACATTATTATTGGTAGAGCAACTGAATTTGGCCCATACATACTTGAATGCAATTGGAATTAAAACCAAAAAATTTAGTAAATTGTTCACATATTTTTACCCAGAAAATGCCTCAATAATGTATCTATCCACTACCACCACCACCAACAACAACAAATCAAAGTAAAAGGACTTAAATGCACAAAAATAAAGTGATGTTTTTTTGTTATAGCCAAAAACTGGAAACAAAATGGAAGGTGGCCCAACCAACAACCAGGCAACAGCTGAAAAAATAAGAGTATGTCTTTAAGTTTAATTCTACAATAAGAAATTTTGGAAGGGATGGATTCTGAGAAACCTAGGAAGATCCCCTAGGAAGGGGATGTACACTAGCTAAGCAGAATCAGAAGAATAATTTCTACAATTACTATAAAAACTCAAAGATTTAACAACTTCTGCCAAATTCAATGTCTAATCAATTCTAGGAGACTAAGAATGACTAAAAATTCCTTTTAATAAAACAGGCAGCCTAATAAGGAAGCTATTGCAATGATAAAGGTGAGGAAGAATAAGTGCCTGAATCAGTGGTGGCTGTAAGTGGAGATAGAATGGATAGAAGAAAAAGTTGGAAAAACTTAAAAATCACCAAGAACTGATTAAGATATGTGGAATGAAGGAGATGAAGCCAAGATGGTCAAATGAATTCAGTGGATTTCTCCACCAACTCCTCCAAACTAATTTAGAAAAAGAACAAGACTAAATCATGATGATAAAAATCATAGTTCACAATTAAGGAGTTTGGGGGATATTAGGAACAGGTCAAGGCATGAGCACTCTGAGGGAGAAGCTGTGTACCAGGGCAAAGCTCCTGGACCTTTACTAGAGTACTGCAATAGGGACAAGTACACACTGGCGCTTTTGTTATCCACTGCACAGTTTGAGTTTACAGGACCAGAGTAACAAGGGACTTGGGTTATCTATGGAGAAAGGGAAGAAATTCAGATACTGCCAGCAGTTGCAATAGTGTGACTCAGATCTCAGGGTCAAAACAGATTCTCATTTCCAATATCTAGCCCAGCTTGCAAAGGAATAACCAGATAACCAGGACAGACAATCAGACCAAAGGGGAATCTACAAATCTGCTTCTATGAACCAATCAAAGCTTTCCAGCAGGCAGGCAGGAGTGGAAACAAGCAAACGAGTCCAGAACTTACAGAGATCAATATATGGAAGCCGCCAATAGAATTTGCCTTGGATCAAATCATTTTGGGAGCACTCAAAAGTTTTCAAGTCCTCCAGAATATCAACTGCTGGAAAAAGACTTAGAAATCCACAAATTAACATGATCTATGCTATATTGTATTTAAATTTTTTGTTAAAAATTTCCCAATTATATTTTAATCTGGTTCACAGGCACACATTTAGTTTTGCTAGCCCCATGCCATTGAATCTGAAACCTATGCCTCAGAAATGTCCCTGAGATTCTGGAATAAGCACAGATTAGTCTAGACCTTCTCTCCAAAAGAGGGGCTGAGATCAGACCTAATAGCAAATTCCAAATCAGGAAGCAGGTAGGGAAAAAAAAAAAAATCAAGAAATAAAATAGAATCCCACCATAGTAAACTATTATGGTGACAGAGACCCTCAAGAAACAAAATACCTAAAATGAAAATGACTCCAAAATAACTACAAGCAATGCCTCAGAGAAAAACTAACCAGAATTCTTGGAAGGAAGCAAAAGTTTAAAATATAAAAACAAAGGAAAAAAAAAAAACCATGAAATGAGAGTACTTGGATGGGGAGGAGGAAGGAAAAGAAATGAGAACTACAGAGGAAAGAATTAGAAAGGAAATTAACAGGTTGGCACAAGAGGTACAAAACTTTACCCAAGCAAAACATTCCCTGAAAATTAGAATGAACCAAAAAGGAAAAAAAAGTCAATGAGCTACCTAGAAATATTAAAACTAAGTTAAAGGATTAGTGGGGAGAAAAAAAAAGTCTAAAGCTTCTCAAAGCAAAAACAATTGACTTGGAAAATAAAGGGAAAAAAATGTTTTAAATGGTTGGACTATTTGAACTACAAGTCCAGAAAAAGGGCATAACCATCCTATCCCAAAGAATTTTAACTGCCCATCTCTCTTCTCTTAGATCCAGAAAGTAAAATGGACATTGAAAAATTCTCATTTCCCCTGAAAGAAATTCCAAAATAAAAATTCCTAAGATCAAAGAAACATAGCTTGCAAAATCCAAGGAAAATAACTACAAAAGTAGTCAGACAGAATTCAAGGAACTAAAACAAACACAATTTAGGAATCACCACAATAAAGAAATAGAGAACTTAGAATATGAAATTCCAGAAAGTAAAAAAGGATAGGGGCTTACAAACCAGAAAAAAAAAAAAAAACTTGACTGACAAAACTGAGTAAAATAATACAGAAGGAAACAGATTTTTAAAAGAAATATTTAGAGAACTTTAAAACATTCTTGATGAAAAGACCAGAAATGCATGGATACTCTGAATTTTAAACACAAGAAAAGGCAACAGAAATTAAAAGTAGTAAGGAACTAAAGGAAAAACTATTTACATTTGAATATGGAGACAAGAGACACCTCCTTTGATCCCAATCACCTCATGATACAGAGTACAATTAAATAAGCCTTACTTCTGTTACCTCTTAATCTCAAGAAGAGAAGGAGAAGGAGACAGAGAAAGAGGAGATAGAGGGGGAGAAGGGGACAGAGATGAAGGGAAGCGAAAGGGAAGGAGAGAATCAAAACAGATTTTACAATGTATGATGACAAAATTGGTATGGTCAATGCTGGAAATGTTGTAGAAAAACAAGCATATTATCTACTGTTCATGTAGTTGTGAATCATAACTTTTCTGTAAAGTAAATTTGGAATTACGTTAAAAAAGCAAATAAAATGACTGCTCCTTTTGATCCATATGGGATTTATGTTCTTCAGAAATCAAAGGAAAAAGTCCCACAAAGCATCAAAATATCCAAAGGAGCATTTTAATGTAGTGAAGAGCAGAAAGTAGATTAGGGAATGCATAAATAAAGTAGATATGTGTGAAGACAATAGAATGTTACTACTGTATACTATAAAAAAAGCAATAACTATGAAATGCAGAAGCATGGAAAAAAGTATTAAGTGATAGAAAGTAGAACACCAAGATAATTATATGTATATGACTACAATGATATAAATAAAAAAAAAATAAAACAGGAATACTAGGGAGCAAAAAAGATCATGAATTATAAAACAGAGCATTCAATAGTTTCCCACTACCAAAACTTTCTTATCTCTTATCAAAAGGACCTTCTACCAATTTTCAAGATTCAAAACCTTAGTATAGTCCATTTTACTCAGGATATCTAATCAATTAAGCAAATCTTGTTGATTAATGTCACTTGCAACTGAACCCTTCCCTCTTTATTCAAGAGGCCACCACCTATCTTAGTTGAGATACTCATCATCTCTCTTCCATATTAATTTCAATGATTTCCTAACTGGTCTGTACCCTTTAATCCTTCAAGTATCTCCCCACTCAAGAGCTGTCAAAGTGATTTTCCTAAAAAGTAAGTCACTTTTTTCTTCAATAAATTTCCGTGGCTCCCAATAAATTTATTGTCTCTAGAAATAAATGTAAATTTTTCTGCTTTTTAAAGCCCTTTTCAATCTAGCCCAAATTTTTTCTTCCAGGTTCATAATCTTCATTTTATGTTTTGATTTCTGCTATTGCCTCATGTTTACCTTTTATCCTTGTGGCTAACTTCCTTGAAAAAAATGTGCTACACTAAGTACCTCCACTTTCTATTCTTAACTCTCCAGTCTAAAGTACTTTCTCCAAAATTGCCATTAATCACTTACTTGATAAATGCCTTTTTTCTCAATCCTCATCCTTCTAGATCTCTACAGCCTCTGACACTGCCAAAATGCCTTTCCCCTAGATAGTCCCTTCCCTCTAGGTCTTCAAGACACTATTCTCTTCTAGTTTTCTTTCTACCCAACTGCTCCTTAGTTTCCTTTCCTGGATCTTCATCCAGATCACACCTGCTAACCTTGAGTGCCCCCTATAGAGCTGTCCTGATCCACCTTTTCTTCCTCTATACTATTTCACTTGGTAATGTCATCAATTCCCATGGACTCATTCACCTCTATGCCGAGGCTTCTCAAATCTATACAGCCCTAACTTCTTTCTTCTATTGGACATTTACAACCCTTCAATAATTACCACATTTTCAGTCATGTTACACCTTATACTTCTTTAATCCTCCTTGCCCCTCCCCCTTTTCACATACTCTTGATTCAAACACTGGCCTTCATGCAGTTCTTTACACTCCCACCTGTGTGACTCTAGACACTACTTCCATGCCTGGAATGCTTTCCCTTCCTCATCTTTTATTCAGTGAATTTCTCATTTTATGAGAAAATTTTCCAACTGCTAATGTTCAATGCATCCTTGTATTTATTTTGTCTTTATTCTGCATGTCTCCACCCAAACATTTGCAGAATGGATAAAATAGAATACATCCAGAACTACTACTGAGTATCACTGAGGACAACTGCCAAAACCTAAACTTCACAACCTCCAGAGCCTTGCTCAATCTACCTCCTTTCTCTTGAATGTTCTATAACCTCCTTTTCAATGGTTTCTTCCCCTTATCCATAAAGCTGTTTAGAATTTTCCAAACAGAAAACATATTTCCTCCTCATCCAGCTATATAATTCCATAATGTTCTCATGGTAAATTTAAGAAAAGCATCTAAGTGGTGCAGTAAATACCAGCCCTGAAGTCTGGAGGACTGGAGTTTAAATGTGACCTCAGACACTTAACACTTCCTGGCTGTACCACCCTGGGCAAGTCACTTAACTCCAATTACCTACACAATAAATAAATAATTTTTAGCGCTGTCTTGAGTTGGCTGTTCTTCATGCCCTTGCCTCAAATGTCACTCCACCTACCTTTTCTTCATCTCCTGAATTCCTATCAGATCTAAAAACTTCAAATCAAATGGCATTCCTCTAACCGGTAAGTCTTTGTGATACCTCCGGTATACAATCAGCTTCTCTACTGGGTCTTACAATATACTCTGGTTTATAATTCTCTTATATGCTTATCACATAATATTGTGATTACTTATCCATTTCTCATATTCCAATGCCTAAATATTTGTTAAATGAGGCATGCATCATTCAAAAAGACCAAAAGGAAAGTAGTAAGGGAAAAGGAATGAACTTCCTTTAAAAAGGATTTAATTATTTCTAATGGTGAAAGCAGAGGATGATGAAAGCTAACAATTATCTATCCTTTTTACACATTTGATTTTGATCCTCACAACAATTCTGGGAGGTAAGTACAATATTTTCCACATTTTACATGGAAGAATCTGAAGCAAACAGATGCTAATTTGCTAGGATCACACATCTATTAAGTGTCTAAGGATCAATTAGAACTCAGGATTTACTAAGTCTAGATCCTACATTATATCTATTATGCCATGTATCTGCTCCTATACTCAATGAAGAATATGAACTGGATTAAGATCTCTCTGCTCCAATATCCTCCCTCTGTAAAATGGAAACAGTAATAACATCTACTTCCTAGGGTTGCTGTAAGATTCAAATGTGATGACACACTATGCTCTACTTAAAGCACTATATAAATACTATATCCCTTCCATATCAAGGGAGTTAGGGGCACAGTAACCCCAACAATCTAGAAAAAAATTTTTTTTTTAAATTTTGATCCTTTCTTCATAGTGAGAAAAAGTCTGAATTTTTTACTTTTCTTTTATGGGATGTTTACATTACATTACTTATTGTAAAGCTGGATTTATACTATACATTTTAAGCATTTCTGAATTTCTATACTTTTTCATGTCTGCAGATTCAATAAAACTCCCAAAAAATTCCCAGTTAATGTCTGTACCAACCTGTGATATATCAAAACCACAATGGGGAAAAAAATCACAAAGTAGAAGAGATAACTGTACAAATCATCAAAAGACAGGTATAACTAGAAAGAAATTAAGCCAATCACTAGAGTAAAGAAATGAAAGCTATTTACTGCTGCACTAGTACATACAAAATATTAAGGACCCTCTGAGGAAGGCCTACAGTGCCTTCCACTTCCAGTTATTATTTATATATACTATAATATATATATATATAATAATATAATATATATATATTATATATATATTTATATATCCAGTTATTATTTATATATATTTATATATATATAAATCTTCCAGTTATTATTTATATATATACATATAAAGTTATGAAGTACATGGTCTAACAATGCATGGATAATTATTTAAAGCCCACACACGCCTATAGATGCAACCCACAAAAGCTGTATGTACCCTATGCCTTTTTCTCTTTTTAGAGATTTCATCAGCTCCTCATGGTTTAATTATCACTTCTATGATGATTCCCAGATCTATATATACAAAACTATAGTCACTCTCTATCACCTACTGAACAGAACTGGATGCCCCCAGGCATCACTAATTCAACATATTTAAGCTATCTTTCTCCCAAAACTCTGTCCATATAAAAATCTCCTAGCATCCAGGTTCACATTTCAGAAAGATACAGATATATTCTCTTATCTTGGCTTTCCTTCATCCACAATACAGTTTCTAAATCTTATCAATTCTATCAATATTTTCTCAAATCTTTTATCATTATATTTCCCTAGTTTAGGTACTTTCAATCACCTTTTGGTAGGATTAGGATATTATTCTAACTAATCTCTCTTCCTTCCAAGTCTTTTCCTCACTTCAATCCAGCTTCTACACAAAAGCCAAAACAATTTTTCTAGGATAGGTCTGATCATATCACTTCCCTAATCAGTAAGTGTCATAGGCTTTCTATTGCCTTTAAATCAGATATAAATTTGTTTGCGTTTTGAAGTCCTTCACAACCATGTCCCAACCTGCCTTTCCAATCCTGTTAACAATTCCCATAATTTTTATTTTTTAATTTAATAGCCCTTTATTTACAGGATATATACATGGGTAACTTTACAGCATTAATTGCCAAACCTCTTGTTCCAATTTTTCACCTTTACCCCACCCTCCCCTAGATGGCAGGATGACCAGTAATGTTAAATAATTTAAAATATAAATTAGATACACAATAAGTATACCTGACCAAAAGTTATTTTGCAAAAGAATGACTTGAAATATTGTACAATTAGCTTGTGAAGGAAATCAAAAATGCAGGTGGCATAAATATAGGATTAATTAATGTAATAGTTTTTAGTCATCTTCCCAGAGTTCTTTTCTGGGCATAGCTACCAGTTCATTACGCCCAAGAAAATTTGGTTGATTCGGCTGAGGATGGCCTGACCATCAGAATTGGTCATCATATAGTATTGTTGTTGAAGTATAAATGATCTCCTGTCCTGCTTATTTCACCAGCACAGCATGTAAGTTTCCGGCCTTTCTGAAATTATCCTTTTTTTTAAGAACAGTAATATTCCAAATTTTCATATACCACAATTTATTAACCATTCTCCAACGATGGACATCCATTCAGTTTCCAGTTTTAGCCACAAAAGGGGCTACAAACATTCGGAAACAGGTCCCTTTCCCTTCTTTTAACCCTTTTGGGAATTAAGCCCAGCAGTAACACTGCTGGATCAAAGGGTATGCACAGTTTGATAACTTTTGAGCATAGTTCCAAATACTTCCAAAATGGTTGGATCGCTCACAACCCACCAACAATGAATCAATGTCCCAGTTTTCCCCACATCCCCTCCAAAATCACTTATTTTTTCCGTCATCTTAGCCAATCTGAAGGTTGGTAGTGGATCTTAGGTTGTTAATTTATTTCTCTGATTAATAATATTGGAGATTTTTCAAGACTTGAAATAGTTTCAATTTTTCATCTGAGAATTGTCTGTTCCATCCTTTGACCATTTTTCAATTGAGAATGGCTTATTTTATAAATTAATTAATTTTTAATATTTTGGAAATGAGGCCTTTACAGAACCTTTTCTTAAAATATTTTCCCAGTTTTTGCTTCCCTTCTATTGCTGCATTGTTTTGTTTTTAAAAACCTTTTAGTTTGGAAATTCAAATTTTCTATTTTGTGACGTAAGATTCTAGTTCTGCTTTGGTCATAAAGACCTTCCCTTCCACAGGTCTGAGAGGTAAACTATCCTTGTTTTCTAATTTATTAATAATTTTTCTTTATGCCTAGGTCATGAACCCATTTTGACCTTTATCTTTGGGTCGCAATATGGATCAACCTAGTTTTCCATATTGTTTCCAATTTTCCCAGCAATTTTATCAAACAGTAAGTTCTTATCCAAAAGTGGGATCGGGTTTTAAAGACTAGGTTGCAATTTGTTGATGTTTTATCCTGAATAATCTATTCCACGATCAACTAATCATTCCTTAGCCAAACAAATAGTTTTGGTAACTGCTGCTCTATAATCTGGTTAAGCCACCATCATTTGATTTTTTTTCATTAATTCCCTTGAAATTTTGACCTTTTTGTTTTTCCTAGAACTTTGTTGTTATTTTTTCTAGGCTTAAAATAGTTTTTTGGGAGTCTGATTGGTATAGTTAAATAAATAGATTAGTTTAGGTAATATTGTATCTTTATTATTTGTTTCCCTTTATCCAAGAGCATTTTATTTTTCCAATTGGTTGATCAGACTTAATTTGTGGAAAAGTGGTCTGTAATTTTGCTCATAAAGTTTGATTTTCCTTTAAAGTAATTCCCAAATATTTTATATTATCAAGTTACTTTAAATGGAATTTCTTTGTAATTTACTGTTGATTTTGTTAGTGATATATAAGAATGTGATGATTTATGGGTTTATTTATAACCAGCAACTTTGCTAAAGGGGATTATTTCAATAACTTTTAGCAGAATTCTGGGTTTCTAAGTTACCATCATGTATGAAAAGAGTGATAATTTGGTTTCTATTGCCTATTCTTATTCCTTTAATCTTTTCAGCTCTTACATACAGGTTTCAAAATATTAAAAGAATTGATAGTGGGCAACTTGTTTCACTCCAGATCTTATTGGGCAATTCCCATAATTTAGTCCAGCTGTCTTGTTCCCTCATATACAGCACTCCACTTCTAGGCTCCATGACTTTTTACTAGTTGCCCTCATGCCTAGAATGTATTCCCTGTCCTTATTGGTATCTATGATTCCCTTCAAACCTCAGTTCAAGCAAAGCACCACCTTCCACATGAAGTCTTTCTGATATCTCCAGCCCTTAGTTCCCTTTACCTTATTTTTAATCGGTATATAATGATATATTTACATGTTTATCCCCAGAAAGAATGTGTTAGAGGACACATACATATTGTTTTCTTTTTTGTCTTTGTACCCCCGAGATCTAGCAGATTGCTTAGCATTTATTAGGCACTTAATAGATGCTTGCTGAATGACTAAGAGGGGGGAGTACTAACACTAGGAATTCATTAAATTATCCCCAATGCCTCTGTCGAACAGGCATTTTAATAAATGTTGAATGAATTATGGGACCAGGGAGATAGCCACTGCTTCTTATACAACTAAGTCTGCTTGGAGGAAAAAAAGCAGCCAACAAATTCAAAAGAAGTCAAGTGAAAAGTTCTTAAAGTATAGCAAAATTTTAAATATGTACTACTATATATGTAAATATAAACTACTGTTTATTAATCCCTCATGTTATGTAATTTTATCATTAGAGTCAGTATGGTATAGGTAGAATTTCCCCTGGCAGAGATGAGGGATTGCATTTTCTAAGTAGAAAAATCAGCACAACAACACATAGGAGCAAAAAAGCACAAGGCTGGAGTAAAGGAAGCATGTAGGAAAGCAGTAAAATAGAAAATTAGTAAAATTACTACATTTACTAAAAAAAATTAGTAAAACAGAAAATTAGAAAAAATTAGAAAAATGAGACAGGGCCAGATAATAAAAGACTGAGGTAGTAGTATGATATGTGAGAACACAAAGTTTCATATTTGAGGAACTAGTCAAATAATGATTCTGCAATTTACCACTTTCTTCATCCATAAAATGGGTGGGCTGGACTAGATGTTCTCTAAGGTCTCTCTATGATTCCATGGCACTAAATGGTACATAAACCATCTATCCAAATTTACTAGGCTATTACTAAAACAGGAGACATATGAGTAGTCCATTATCAGGGCAATACTTAAAAGATTTTTCAACTGCCAGAATTTTTGCTGCACTGACCAAACCTTCAAAGGCTCATGCTAAGATGAAACAAAGTATATATTTTTTAAAATAATAAAGGCATTATAAGACAATCGAAGCACCTTCCACACTGCATTACAAGGATTGCTTTGTAACACAGAGCATTTAGAAAACATTTTGAAACATTTCTTATATTTAAGTTTTCAAGGGCTAAACAATCCCTTTTTTGAAAACCATAATTAATAATTTAATTTCATTTTTTCCCTAGAAAAGGCAATTTGGCAATAAATTTTATTTTATAGATTGAGAAAACTAACCAAAAGGATATCTATCCTTGTCAGTTTTCAGAAACAAGTGCTTTGTTAACAGGCCCTTTGGTAAAATGGGCTGCCTCAAGAGGTCGTGGGTTCCCCCTAGAGGACTGCAGGAAAAGAGTGGATAACCACTTCTCTAGGGTGCTGTAGAAGGGATTCTTTTTATTCAAGAAAAAAACCTGGGCAAAGTCTCTAAGCAGTTTCCCAACTCTCTGACCCTTATACTTTATATCTGATAAAGAGGCAGTGAATATTTCAGGGGTCACTATAAACTATGGGGTTTATGAAAATTATTAATCTACCATCAAATTATTAAATGAATTTAGGGGTAGAGAGAGCCGTAGAAGTTGATTTGGATGAGTGCAGTAGTACAAACAAAAGGAAACAGTGTGGAATATAACATATGCTGATGTATTTGATTAATTTTCCTCAAATGTTTTTCTTCTCTTTTTTTAATCACTTGTAACAGGGGAATGGTTTGCTGTACAAAGAGCAAAGAATGACATACGCAAAAATAAATATAATGTTAAAACAAAAGATAGCAACACTTTTTAATTAAAAGTAACAAGATCCTGAAGCCATGGCAATAAGGCAAAGAACTTGGTTAAGATACTAAATGAAATTCGAAGAAATATAAGGTGCAACAAATAAAATGAACAATGTAATTATTTTAGAGAATGACATGCCCCAAAAATTCATTTGGAGGGAATTTAATACCAGTCCTGGAAATTCATCAAAAGTAGTTGGTTCTGATTAAAAAGGGGGAAAAAAAAAAGAAAAATGAAAAGAAAGCCAGTATAACTAATCAAATAAGCAGGAAATAGTTACCAAAAAGTAACATTTCAGTGTTTGATAAATCCAAGACCACAGATTAGGAAAAGGACTCTTTCTTTTTTGATTAGAAAATGCCAATTGGTCCAACCATTCTAGGAATCATTTTAGAATTACACAAGGAAAGTGATTCAACTATCCTAGCATTTGAATGTAAGGAAGTTAAAGAAGAGAGAGAGAGAGAGACAGACACAGAGACAGACAGAGAGAGAGAGAGAGAGAGAGAGAGAGAGAGAGAGAGAGAGAGAGAGAGACAGAGAGAGAGACAGAGAGAGACAGAGAGAGTGCATGCTTGTGTCTGTCCTGTCCATCCATCCTGGAGAACAGATAATAATAATTATCTCCCCCTCCTGGTAGAGAGACAGGAGATACTAAGGGTTCTACTACATGATCAATTTTAGCAACTATTGCCACATATTTAAGCTTCCTTCATTATTTGTCTTTGTAGACAGGAAAAAAGGGAGGTAGGGTAGAGAGGGAGAGGAAAAATGCTTTTCCCAGAAATGACTGGTATAAAGACAGAAGGCATGAATATAATTTAGTCGAGGAGTTGGATGTTCATTTCCTCACTGTTAAAACTGTAATCTGGGCTCTCATATATCTAAGATTACTATTGTTAAATCTCTCTTTTTCTAGTCTTAACACTCAACTAATCCATCTTCATTTTGATACTCAAATAATTTTCCTCAAAGACTTTTTTTCATCCCATCACACACTTAAACTTAAATGCCTGGTAAAGCCTCCTTCCAGGCCTACCTTATAGACAGATCCCAAAGATCAGCACCCCTCTTTGAATTTTTTTTTTTTTAAGCAAATCTAATTAAGCTAGCACAAAAAGTCAGTGGAGCCTAACCACTTGCTCACTTCCCATTGTATACTACTCCTAGATGTCAAAAATTAATGTTTATCCCCAAACTAATATATTTTTTCCTGACCATCTAGTCTACCACTTAAAAGCAAACGAAAAAAAACATACCCCCCTGATCAACCTCATTAGATTCAAAGCTGTATCTATTCAATCTATTCTATCTGCCTAGCATTTTCTTTCCATTTCTCAAACTACAACTTCTATTCAAACTAGATAAACCTATTAACTGAACCCAAAACATATTGGGTAAATAACTTTCTAAGCCTTTGCCATCCCCTTTTACCTCAGTCACACTCCTTTAAGGAACAGGGACAGGAATTTAATGTGTGATTTCACTCCTCATATTCCTCATATGAGGCAAGTTCCTCTAATATAGATCAGCATCTTCTCTACAACTTAAAACATTGAGAACTGTGAAAGTGCTGAGGTTAAGTGACTCATACCAGATCAACCATCTGGTCCAAAAACCAGTGCACCAGACTGCTTCTTCAAATCCTAGCTACTCCACAAGAGAACATTCCTTCCTGAAATGACCAGCAGGATGAATACAGAGAGGCTTGGAGAGCCTTACATGAACTGATGCTAAGTGAAATGAGCAGAACCAGGAGATCATTATATACTTCAACAATGATATTGTATGAAGATTGTGGATTTCTTTGACAAAGTGGATTTCTTTGACAAAGAGACCTAATTCAGTTTCAATTGATCAATGATGGACAGAAGCAGCTACACCCAAAGAAAGAACACTGGGAAATGAATGTAAACTATTTGCATTTTTGTTTTTCTTCCCAGGTTACTTTTACCTTCTGAATCCATTTCTTCCTGTGCAATAAGAGAACTGTTTGGTTCTGCACACATATATTGTATCTAGGATATACTGCGACATATTCAACATATATAGGACTGTTTGCCATCTAGAGGAGGGGATGGAAGGAGAGAGGGGAAAAATCGGAACAGTAGTGGGTTCAAGGGATAATGTTGTAAAAATTATCCTGGCATGGATTCTGTCAATAAAAAGTTATTATAATAAAAAAAAAATTAAGAAAAAAAAAGAAAGAAAAAGAAAATCTGGAAAGCAACTAATTTTTGTTTGTTTCAGTAATAAATCATAATATCCTTGAAAAGAATTCACAGCATTAAAGTAATTCCATCAGTTGAAGTGAAAGTAATTCCATCAGTTGAAGTGAAATTATGTTTACATTCCAATATTGAAAAGGAAAAATAACAATGAAAATTGTAATTGAGCTTAAATACTGACATGACTTAATTTGAAGGTTGCAAAACTGAACTGAAACAAATTGTTTCCAGTTTCACAGACCCCTGAGAAAGAAAGCATAAAATAAAAAAAATAAAAGAGAGAATATACCTTCCTTTCCTTTCCTTTCCTTTTCTAAAACAGTAATCTACAAACTTGATCATGGACCCCTCACTAAAAATCTGTTAACACATATGTTCCCAAAAGAGAGCTATGTTTGTAACTATTATGTTCAATTGTTTTAGCCATGTTTCACTCTTTGTGACCCCATTTGGAGTTTGCTTGGCAAAGAAACTAACAGTAGTTTGCCTCTTCCACATCCTGCTCGTTTTACCGATTTAGGATTGAAGCAAATAGGTTTAAGTGACTTTCCCAGAGATATATAGCTTGTTAAGTGTCTAAAGCCAGATTTGAACTCAGAAAATTGAATCTTCCTCACTTCAGGCCTGTTATTTGTACATAATTTTTAATATCCACAAAATTTTTTTTAAATAATTAGGGACTAGAACTTTGATTTCTCAATCAGGGTATGCTGGAACCTTTTACTTATTTATATGCAGTTTCAAACCAAACCAAACCCCTAAAAAACAAAAACAAAAGCACACCTTTTTTTAACTGGTTCAAGGAAACTTGAGTTTGAGCTACTAGAGCTGCTGAAACATTAAAGGAAAGACAAGTGGAACTGAGGTTAGGTAAGGGACTGCCCATCTTCCTAAGGAACAAAAAAATACAGCTAACTTTCCAACAGTATTTCCTCCTGATCAAGGCAGGAGAAAACCAGAGACAAGGGGTAGTTTCAAAAGTTGTGCTGCTCTCAATTCTAATAATTCTCTTCACACACCCTCTACTTGTGCATCTCACTTTAAAAACTACTGCTCTAAAATAAAGCATGCTTATATGACATCATTAGTATCACAAAGATGGTTGTCTAATTTTCCTTCAAATTCAATTTAGGTAGTGTGATAAGACTGCAGAGTATCACACTCAGAGTTAGGAGAGAGATGGATTCAAATTCTGCCTCTAATATACACTAAACTTAGGAAAGCATTTAACCTAAGTTTCAGTTTCTTCACCTGCAAAATGCACTATCTACCTCACAATTTGTTGAAGAAGGCATTAAAAGTGCTATAAATATAAGTTCTAACTATCACTGTTAAGTTTCTTGTAAGTAAAAGCTATACTTTGTATATATTTATTTCCATAACATCTATAGTACAATGCTGGTCACACTATATTAAATTTCCTGGCTTCTTCTATTAGATGATCTGCAAATCTCAGAGAGATACTATTTATCTCTTCCTTTAAAATTTTTTCCTATTTTCTCCATTTCTCTGAGACTCCATCTTTCACCCCACCTGCTTATGTATGTCTTAGGATTTTCTTCAACTTTTCATTATCCCCAATTTCTCATTCCCAATCAGTTAATAAACTTCTATTATTGATTTCACCTATTTCCAATGCCATCACCCTAAGTTTTCATTATCATTTGCTTGGACTACTGAAATAAGGTAACAGATTTTCAAACCTCTACATTCTACTTCCTCAAATCTGTCCTTCATATTGCTGTCAAAATTATCTTTCATATAGATCTAAAAATTTCCTTCTTTTCACGAGGTGCCTCAGGAAGATTCCCCTCCCACTCACCTTTCCAGTGAGACCACATACCCCAACCATCTCCAGCAGTTTTCCTTAAGTATCAAGGAGTCAAAAAAGCAGATCATCACTGTCTATGGGAAGAGGCAAGTTGGGGAAAGAACAGTTTCCCCGTTTTCCTTCCCTGCTCTGAACATCTGCCTCTCCAGGCCCTCACCTCCATCCAAAGGTCACCCCAGCACTACCACCACCATGCATACCCACACATTTCCTTAATGAAAAAATAGTCATTTTTACATAAACAAAAATTCCATGTTGTACTTAAACAGTTCTCTAGTACATTAACTGCGAAGGAACAAATATGGATTTTCCAAATAAGCATTATATGACTAGACATGACTAGGAAAAAAGCTTAAGAAAGTCTAAAAGAAGCATATAGAAATCCTTTAATACTTGACCAAATTAATTGGAATTTATCCAACAAGAAGTCAATGTTTTTAAACAAAACTATAAATATCAAGTATGGTTTTAATAAATTAAAATGCCCATGATAAGTTAGAAAGGAGAGAATGAAGTCAGAATTACTAGCCAGTTAGACGACTGGAGTAATCTAAGCATGAAATGATGAGCCAAATACCAAATAAAGCATGGTTAAATGATTTATTGCATTTTATTTACATGTCAAATATTTCTTCCACCTCACTCGGGAATGTTGTAGGTAGCTAAGTTTGAATCTCAACTCTGCTACTTGTTTCTCCATCTCTAAAATGAAATTGGGGTCCTGGGGAGGGAGAAAATAGTGGAAAAGATTGTTTATGAATTCCCTTTGAAAAGCTCTAGAACTATGCTCCTATGAAATCTTGTTGACATACATAGCTCTATGTTCACTTAACCTCTAAATCTATTTCCTCATCTCTGAAATGGAAACAATGTCTGCCATATATAGCAGTGGTTGCTTCTAGGAACCAAACCCTTGCAAACCTTAAACACAGATTCAAGAAATATAAACTTGACTTATCATTATGTTCTAAGCTTTATAAGGACCAAGGTACCTACATCTTTGTCAAAGTAACACTAATTTTTAAAGCATTTTTCTCAAGGTAAGCGGTACAATGGATAATAGAGTACTGGTACTAGAATCAGGAAGACTGGATTTTAAGCCCAGCCTCAGACATTTACTGTGTGACCTTGGACAAGTAATTTAACCTCAACTGACTCCATAAAAATTTTGTTTTTACTTTGGGTACCTTATGGGTTACTTCTAAGGCTTATTTAATGCAAGACAGTTTAGGCCCATCATTATCTCAAACCACTAAGATCAAATTCATTTAATTTTTATCTCATACAAGTTTGCTTGACTATCTTGGAAGATTTTAAGAAATCCTCTATAAAGAAGAAAATGTTCTTAAAATTCTTTACCATATTTCAAGATCTCATTGAAAACTTCATCCAATCTTCTCCGAGTATACTCTATCAAATCATTATTCAGAAATATTTGCATTTTAGACTTCTTATTTAAAATTATCACTGATATCTTTTTCTCAACATAGAAAAGGAAAAGAGGAGAAAAAAGTTCAAAATCTATAAATTCAAAGTCAACAAGGTAGCATTTCATACACTAAGGTCCAACTTTGGAACTTTAAAACAAACTCCTTTCCTCCATGGTAACAGGAAGTAAAATTAACACAGAATAACAAAATCCATATATGTAATCCAAACTTCACTTTAATGACCAGTTTCAAACAACTCCCTAAAGAAACTTTTTTTTTTTTTTTTAATAAAGGAGCTAACAATAACAAGCTGCAACAGTTAAATAGCTCACCTTTTTCTTCACACCCTCTGGTGGAAGTGCTAATGAACAGACAAAAATCCACATAACAAGTATCAACAGGAAGAACTTAGATAACCAGCATTAAATAACTTCTGGGTGAGGGCAGGCTCTATTATCTGTCAGATTATACTGTTTTTATCTAAGACAACTTAACTAGTCGAACCATACAGTGCTCCTTTCAAAAGGTAAATGTAACTGAGAAATGTGATGCTACTCAAGTCAATGTTTCCAAACATAATCATCAGAATTTGTAATATTGAAAATTTATAATAAAATCAGTAGTCCCAAAACACAAGAACTCAGTTTTCAGTAAAATTTGATAATAGGCTGAATTTCCTTCACTTGTCCTTTTCTCAAACTTAAAACTTTCTAATTGCAGCAAAACTAGTTTGAAGCTAAATTAACAAAAAAACAGTGAAAGCAACTAAAACTAGACACTTCTTCATCTTAAAGGTTTGTCTCCAAATGTGACAAGTTAAAAACTCCTGGAAATCTGTAAAAATCTTGGAAAAACAAAGACACATACTGGGGTCAAAATATCAAAGTTCAGAATTTTCAATGATAACTTTCATATATTTGTCTTCAAACTAAGTTCTTTTTTTTTTTCTTTTAAACCTATGAGAATAAGCCAAGGTCTGTTTACTATTGCATAGGTCATAAATGCCCAGAGAGCTTGGGTTTCCTCAAATCCTAATCTTTAGATTTTCCCCATATTTCCCAAAAGGACAAGAATTAAGCTATTAAAAAGAGAAGCTCAGAAACATGCTTATTTCGGCTTATTTTGGAAGGAGAGCTTTGTTTTGTTTTTAATTCAAGTCACTCAAATGATTTAGTTCCTACCTTCTAAAACTTTTCACATACCATCCTAAAAGTCAGGCCCGTGATTGTTAATAATATGCTAATAATATGTTAATAATATCAGTTTCAACCACACATAAATTTTTCTGTGGGACTTTTTTCTCCCTCCATAATTCCATACTTCTTTCCACAAGTAGCATAGTGTGAATCATTATTTAGGTCCACTGGTGGTCTTCAGAAGTCGCAGGCTTCTGGTATGACATGAATTTTCCATCTTTTTTTTTTTTTAAATAAACTAAATTCAAGATTACATTCATCTGGGTAACAACTCATGACTTGTTTCACCTTAGTTTTATTCATTGGTATTGTTCATTAAATGTACAAATAATGATGGAAGAGTATGGTTTTATATGTCTACAGCAGAGTTCATAATGTTGCTGTTGTTAAGCTATCACAGACTCAAAGGAACAGTTTATTATGTGATTATCACTATTTTTTTTCCCTTACTAATGAAGCACACTGTGATAGTCTTAAAAAGAAATCTAAATAGCTGCTAAAATGATTTTTGGTAGGAATGAAAAATGCTTCAAGCTTTGTACAGTTGTCACTGAGGCATTCTAAAAAGGCCTAAAGCATTTTTCACTCTAGTAATCTGTATAGTACTCCTAAATAAAATTAAACTGAAAGGGACATTCCAATATGAAAATTTGCTCTCATGGATTATAACCATTTTGACCAATCAAATTATCTGAAAACACAAGGGAAGACAAAAAAGGCAACAAAGTTACTTTAGGTTAACTTAGAAAGGATATTTTCTATGACATTAAAATCACATGTTTAAATTTGATTTAATCTCTTATCCAAAGACTGGTCAGGAGATAGTTTCAATCAGCCAACAACCCTTTTATTATGTGCCAAGGACAAAAATGAAATAGCCCATTCTAAGGGGGCAACATGCACAAAACAAAATACAAAGTAGATACAATGTAATGTGAAGGAAGTGAAAACCAGGCTAAGTTAGCTAAAGAAAGTGGTACTTGAGTTGGCTTCAAAGGAAGCAATGGTTTGGAACTGTTATTCACCTGGAGAGCATTCCAAATATGGGGCAAGACTGGGGAAAAGCATGGAGACAGGAGTGGAATGTCCTAAATGAGGAAAAGCCAGTATGTCAGTTGAGGTGGGCCATACAATATTTGAAATAAAGTAAAAAGCGATGTGTAATAAGCCTGGAAAAGTAGGTTCAAACTAAATTCTGCAAGAATTTAAAAATCAAAATGGTTTGTTTTGGAATGACATGGTAAGATCTATGCTTTAGGAACAATCAAACTGGCAGCCATGTGAAAAATAAGACTATAGAGGTAAGAAACTCAAAACAAGAATAACTATAAAGCTACCGCAATACAGGTAAGAGGTGGTAAAGATCTGAAAAAGTGATGGATATTTTATGTATGTATTCAATAGCCATAGAAAAGATTGTGAGGATAAAATCAATAACTTGGCTATAAGGAGTGAAGGAGAAGGTAGTCAAGTTTGGAAGAAGAGGTTTGGAGGAAGAGATAATAAATTGAAACAGAACTCATGTTAAAAGACATGCTGAGTCTAAAGATGCCTATACAACATACAGTTGGAGGACATCCATGATGATATGAGACTGAACTATGGTCTATTTCCCTACTATAGATAAACAATCTCCACTGAGACTCACAAGGAATAGAATAAAAACAGAATAACAAAATAAAAATAAACTTTTCCAAATTCCTAAAAATGGATAAATTGGTGGTAGTCTTTTTTATCATAATTGGAAGACTATCTATGATATACAATTGAATACAGATTTAAATTTGAATTTGCAATAAAAATTTTCAGTTATTTTTTTCAGTATCAGAAACTTAACCTTTCACAACTGTGCCCAATAATATCCAAACCTAAGAGTCTTTGAAACAAGCACAACCACCTGTATCTCTATTTATATCTTCTATTTTCTATCAGGGTTTATGAACCATGTTTACAATCTATATCATTTAATCTAAAAAAATACCTTGCCAATTCAGTAATATTCTAGGGAAAAGCAGGATTACAAAGTAAACAATGTAGTACTATAAGAGATAAAGAGAAAACAGCAATGTGCTTGCTTAGAAGACAAGGAAGGGAAAAAAAGGAATGCATCACAGCAATTTTCTTTCTCCCTCTTCAATTTCACAAAATAAGTTAAGATAAATTGGATGTTTCTCATCTAGTAACTCAAATCAAACCATGTCATAATGGGACTTTGCTGAATCACTTAAGAGTGAGTTAATTAGCCAGTCAAATTCACAAGTTAGGCATAGGCACAAATAAGACTAAATTTGATATGATACAGGCCCTTCAGCTGAAAAGGACTTTGATAATGACCTAGTCTAAGTGCCATAATTTTCTTTTTTTTTTTAACAGATAGTAAAATGAAAACCCAGAAATGTTACATGACTTGCCCAAGGTCATGCAGGAAATTTTTTTAGCAGAACCTGTATTTGAACCTGGGTTTTCTGACTCAACATCAACTTCCTACAGAAAAAGAATACAGGTTCTCTATTTTGGGACAAGGTCAGAAACATTACTTATTTTTTAAAAAATCTATCAAATATACAGATTGTTTACATAGTTTTATGTATGTCAGTTCATAAAGTTTCCTTTTCAAACACTAGCTCAGAGCTTGGCAAGTAATTCATTTTTTAAATTGTTAGCTAATCAACCAAATTTTTCCCCATTTTCTCTTTGATTGATTATTCTCATGCATCTTCTAGAAATAAATATTGAGTACTTAAAGCACATAAAATGACTCTGGGGCATGTCAGCACTCCACTGAATAGCAGCCATCACAGCTACAGAATTAGAGAATATACCCACATTGATATCATTAGAACACTCCCTCCTCCCCTCAGAAAAAGTTAAGTGAAATTACCTTCAAAAATCTATTAAATAAATTTATTTATTAAACAACAAAGCTATATTCTAGATTCACAGAAGATAAAAAGAAGAATAAGACAGGTTCTTGCCGTAAGGAGCTTACAATCTGGTAGCAGAAGATAAGACACACAAATATGAAGTAGAGGAAGATAACTGCTAAAGAGAAGTGCAAAGTGCTAGAAGAGCTCAGAAGAGGGTTAGTTTACTAGTATATTAAAATGCTATTACTATGAATGGTTATTTCATTTTCATAAGGTGTAAATTTTTTTGAAGTTCTAAGATGAGCTTTTTTACCTTGTCTTATTTTTAGAAATACACATCACACTGCATATCACATGACATGATGTAACTGCTAGCAAAATGGTCCAAACCATTGAAAATTATCAATGGTTATAAGGGAAGGATCCCATATGTTGTGACTAAGATTTCAATACTTTCCATTCACTTTAATAAAGAATTTTTCTGGCCACAGAATATTTGGATTTTACATAGAATCTTTCACAGAATAGAAAATGTAGCCAATAACTTATGTAGAAAAAGCAGGAAGCTCTTTAACTTATAAAATGAGGATTTCCCCAATTTTAAGGAGAAACAAATAGGAAGAAATAAAACGTTTTTATGAAGAAGCTCTGGGAAGAAATTGTCTCCATTAAAGAAAACGCAAAGCAGCTACTATGGTTCACTACACGTTTAAAGTTTAATGCAGCGCTTGTAAAGTGTCCATTTTGCTGCAAAGGAATAATATAGGCCAACATAAAGTTATCTGAAGACATCTGAAAATTTCTAAAATGCTTAAACAACTTATTAGAAAAAGGAAGTGAATATATCCCTAAAAGGAGGGAGAAGGAAAACCACACATACCCATTTAAGCCTTGGTAAAAAGGAAATGAAAAGATCTGAAAAACTGGGAGGGGGGAGAAGTTATACATAAACCTGTATAAAGACTAAGCTTATTACTATTTACTACTTTCTGTACATTCTGTAATTAAATACATTAACAAAATCTGTAAGTCTAGCGATAGCACGTTTTGCTATGTAAAGATTAAGTAATTTTTTTTTCCACAAAAAGTTTTTTTTCCCTATTTGGATGACAATGAAAATATAACACTCCCCTCAATTAAAAAAAAAAACAAACCATGATTGCCAGCCACGTGACAATGGAGTGAGACGGTAACACCAGGATTGTGAATGGGAAGGGCGGAGGGAGAGTAAAGGAGATTTCTCTTTTGGAACTTTCGGCCCGCGGGGTGCCGATCTCCCGATCCCCCGAGGTTCCAAATACAATCCCCTCGGTCACTAAGATTCAGAACCGTAAAGTGCGTGGTTATAAATAGACTAAAGAAAAAATGCTCCTGCAATCTTTGGGAGAAAGGAAAGAGGGGGAAAACGGGGGGCGGGGGAGAATGCAATTTAAAGTGGCGCCATCATGTCACCCCTTCTAAAGCAATCAATAAGGAAGATTTCTGAAAAGTCACATAAGGCTCGGATATTGTTTCGTAAAAAGAGTCAAGGTGATTTGCCTTAATGATTAAAAAAGTCCTATATTCGTTCAATCTTCGGAAAAACAAACTATTCACCGTGGAGCAAACACAGTAAACTGGAAAATACACCCCACCCCACCCCCCCATCCAAAGCAGCGAGATTCCAACTCAGTATAAACAAATAAAACGCCTTCCCTTCCCGCTTAGCTTAGTCTTGAAAAAAAAAAAATCATTCGAAAACATGTCCGGCAGGAGACGGCTAGCTCTGAACACGTTAGCAACTAAGGGCAACAAAAATATGAGAATAACTGAAACAATCATTTCACCAGAGTTGTGCTACAAACCGTGAAACGCGCAAGATGGATGTTTGAGGCAGAAAAAGACCATTTGCAGTCAAGAGAAGTTCAAGGCGAGAGCCAGAGTTTTGTAGGTGGGTTTTTAATAGAATAAATCATGTCCTTAAGCCAGTATTTTTTAAATAAAACGCCAAGGAAAAACTGGCAAACGAGGTGGCAGCTGGTAGAGAAGGGCCCCCCCACCCCCCCCCGCCCTGGCGGGCGCCTCCCAACCTCGGGATCCGGCGAGGAGAACCCCGGGGAGGCCATTTAAAGTTATGGGTTTTTTCCCTTCCTCCTTTGGCTTTCTAGTTACAACTAACAAAGAGGGAGAAAAGGGAGCCAGAGGGGGAGAGAAGGAGAAAGGGCAGCAGGGAGGAGGAGAAGAGCAGCAGCAGCACCTACCACGTGATGGAGGAGCGTAGCCCGGGCGGATTCAGCCCCACAAAATGGGCGCAGTTTGCAAACAACCCCGCTCGCCTCGCCAGGGAGGGTCGGAAGGACCGTGGCGGCGGCCGAGAGCGGGAGCGCGAGACGGCCCCGGCTCCGGCCCGGGCCCCCCCTGCAGCCCCCGCTCTCCTCCGCCGCCGCCCGGAGCCGCCCTGACTTTCCCCGCGGGGGGGAGGGGAAGGCAGCAGAGGAGGGAACGGCCGCTTTCTCTTGTCTTTCTCGAGCCCTTTTCCTGCCTTCGTCCGCTTCTGCAGGGGCCTGGGCACGGCTGGGAGCCGCAACCCGAGCTGAAGGGCGGGCGGGGGGAGAAGGAAAAGCCGCCCCCCCGCCCCGCACAAACAAGCGCCGCCGTCTGCAGCCCGGAGTCCGCTGTCCCGGCCGCCACCCTCCGAACACCTTTTCCCCGGCCGGGGGAGCGCGCTCCGGCCGCCCCCGGCTCAGCTGCAACGAGGCGAGCAGGGTTCGCTGAGTAGCTCTCCTCTCCCGCCGCCTCGACAAGCGGTGGCGGTGGCGGTGGCGGAGCTGAGAAAATGGCGGCTGAGCTCCTTCTTTTCCCTCCCCCCCCTTTAATCTGAAGCGGAGGGAGAATAGAGCGAGCGAGCGGGCGAGCGCCGGCGACACAGGGAAGGGGGACAGCGCCTCCACCGGCTGCTGCTGCAAGGGACGCTAGGCCCCAGCCCACCGGCAGGGAGCGCTCTCCCACGCTGCCCCGCCCCCGCAAGGCGGCAGGAGGCGCGGCCGCCACCAACGAGGCAGCTTCGGCCGCAGTTATTGCATAGTAGGCTGCGGCGGCGGCGGCGGCGGCAGCAGCGGGACCCAGCTGTTCCCGGGACGTGAGGAGACAGCACGCGGCACTGCGGCAGCGGGGGCCGAACCCTTCCTCCGAGCGTGCATGAAGCTAGACGGGGGAGGGGTTCGCCTCGCGCCCAGCTTCCTGGCACCGACTTAATTAGCATGACAGCTTAAGGGATAGAACGGGTTTGTGGAACTTAGGAGCGGTGGTGCCAAAGGGAAGAGGAACTTGCTTGCCCGCGTATACGGACATGACTAAGGTGACTTACGCCACTATTACTTATAGCTAAAATGAATGTATAAACCGGATGCCATCAGTGCAGCCCGAGTCTGGCTCCCTACAAGAAATCTTAACAAACTGCAGTTCAGCTGCTAGACACCAAGGCAGCCTTCCGCAGCCACTCGGAGAGGGGGAGGGAGAAAAAGGAGGGGAAAAGTACGCCACAGTTACTGCGCAGGCGCCGACCAAGCCCCAAACCTGACCCAGCTAGGAAAAAGAGACCTAGACGTGAAAAGCGGAAATGGCGATCAAAACATCGCATGGATCTTCGGGAAATATAGTTTTCGTCCTGCCATACGGAGCTAGCGCGTCATAGCTTTGGCAATTCAGCCAAAACAGGCAAAGGACATTGCATAATAAACTTTTTATGTTTTCTGCTGCGATCAAAAGTTATGTAATAAAAGCATAACAAGAAGATTCACAGAAAAAAACATCTCACGTCTGATTTGAATTTTCATTTTCTGGTCAGATATGGATCAAATTGATGACATTTAGCCATTTTTAAAAGAGTAATGTTTCTAATTACCCTAGTCTATCAAAAACATAAAAGAAATCTGTTGAATTATGTCATTAACTCATTAAGACTGTCCCCTTTTGTATGGACAAGTAGTGATCTGTATGGATGGCAAGAATACACACAAGAAAGCACAAGCTTTCTCAAGTCCTAGAGATGTCTTCTCTCGTTTTAAAAGCAGAGATTTACCATACAGAAAGAAGAAATCTTTTAAAATTCTACCATTTTGTCCTATAAAAATGCACTATCAGGTAATCAAACTTAAGATTTATTAAGACAACATAAAATTATTTAAAAATCATTACTCAAAAGAATAGTTAATAGCCATTACCTTGACCTTTTTGTGGTTCACCAGAATCAATTTCTGGCTATTACTCAAAGTTGAAAAATACCTTTGCCAGGGATACAGAAAAATTTTGCTATCCACCCACATAAACCTATGCTGTTAACACCCCAGAAATGAAAACAAAGCTTCATGGTTCAATGAGCTTTTCACACAGCACCTACTTTGGATAGATCTATATGCAGCTCTTAAAAATCACATCCTCAACTTTATGCCTTATAGCAAAACTTGTCAACTTAAATATCTGAGAAAAAAAGACATAGCCATACACAAATATGCATTTAAAAATAACAATTTTGTATCTTTCCTATTTATATTATAAAAAGAGGAAAGGGTTAAAAAAAGTATATAATGAGTAATTGCAACAGAATAGCATAATTGTGCTTTTGAAAAACAGCACTTCAATTCCATCAGATGGCGCTTTAAGGCTCTAAAATTAGATGCTGAAAAATCTCAATTAGCAAGAGAAAGAGAAACACCAAATAAGGCGAAGCTTTCAGAGTACAATGTTATGTTCAAAGATGTTCACACACTGTACAAAAGAATAAATCTTGCTACTCTTAAAAATTGAGCTACCAAAATTAAGTCATAATATAGACTAGAGAATAAAATGGCAACTGTAAAGGGAGTATAGGAGATAGTTATTTTAAAATCATAATATATCTGGACCAAGTGTGGGGGCATTAAACTTTTTTCTTTTGAGGATCTGAAGAGATTAGGGATACTCAAGTAGTCACCTGCCTCCACAAACAGCAAAACTTTAAATACTCCCGTTCCAAATAAGCAGACTACAGTGTCCAAATGTGAATAATTTAAGCGTAGCCATTGAACTAGAGGGCATATAGCTCCCTAACTGTAATTCCTGTGGTGGAGTGAGGGGGAACTGCAGTCATATTCCTAAGGAAGACAATAATTAACTCTGTTGTCTTTAGCACTCAGCTGCTGCCTTCCCTACCCAATACAAATATCTTTCCTCATTCTCTAACTTTTTTCCCCTGAGGCAACTGGGTTTAAGTGACTTTCCCAGGGTCACACAAGTAGGAAGTGTTAAGTGTCCGAGATCACATTTGAACTCAGATCCTCCTAACTTCAGAGATGGTGCTCTATCCACTGCGCCACCTAGCAGCCCCTATTTCTCTTTTCTCCTTCTAAACAGATTCCCTACCTAGCTTGCTTTAAACATTACCAAATTTCTTGGAAAAAAAAAATCATTAGACCCTTATATACCATCAAGCTATCAACAACCCTATTATCCATAATATTGTTTCCTCTCTGCATTCTCTCTCCTGGTCCTTTTTGTCTTAATTGTAGGTGTTCCCAAACTTTGTCCTGGGTCCTTTTTTTTTCTTTTACCACCATGATTTAATCATCTTCCCTACAGATAATTTACAGATATCTTTCCAATTTCAGGCTCTCTTCTGAGTTCCAGAACTATATCATCAATTACCTATTGGACATTTCAAACAAATTGAAGGTGTCCAAAACAGAATTTAGAATCTTTTCCCAAAAGATTTCATTCTTCTTCTTAGGTTTACAACTTAAAAGTAATCATCAACTTCTCACTCTCCTTCACTTCTTATATCCTATCAGTTACCATATTTTGCAATCTCTAGATCCACAAAAAGCATTCCTAACTAACCTCTTCTCTCTACTTACACAGTCACCAAATGATGAGAAAATAAAGGTTTGAGTTCCAGCTTAACTTAGGTTACATGACACTGGGAGGGACAGACTGGGAGACTTAGGAGTAATAATGAGTGAAGGGCACATACTAGAATTTGCATTCTTTCACACACACATTAAAGGCGAAACACGATAGGTTTTTCATCCAGATGCATGTTAAAAATGACAATAGATATTTTTCATCTATTTGGTCTTTCCTATGTTGATGGACAGGTCCAACTCCTCTTCTAGGAGGCTCTCCATCATATTGAGGGTTGATGCAATCAACACAACAATATTTGCAAAGAGCAACATCTTTCTTCAACCTAGACTGTCTTGGATCTTTTCCCCATCACAGAAATGAATACTTTTAGCAGGCACTGAACAGAGTTCTTTCTATTGTTACTCCTTCCAAAAAAATCATGGCTAATGAGATACTTTGTTATAGAAAGATATATAAAGCTACATACTTATTCTACAAAATTTTTTAAAAATTATAACTGACAAAGAAGAAGCACAATGGAATCTTAAACTATCTTTCAGCTAATTGTAAAATGATTAACGATATGTGTGGTTTATTATTAATTATCATTTGGTATAAAGTCTGCTTGTTCCCTATAATCTGTTGTAAGAAAGTTGACTTTCTTGAAGATTTTGTATAGTTGGGAGAGTAAGTTCTTTCAATCATCTTTTTCAGACTAATACAATATGAATTTTTTTTAAATGCCTTTGATATCTTATAGTCCTCTAGATACCTTTTTAAATCAAACCCTCATAATTGTGTCTCTTCTAATTTCTCTTCACTTGGTTCAATCAAGCTATTTTTTCCCCGTCCCTTTTTTCTACAGTGCAATATTTTTACCTTCTCTACAAACACATCTGAAACTGAGATAAAGGGGCCTAAGTGTGATAATTCCACTGTTTTTGATAGAGAAAACAATATTCTATAACGATTATAATCTTTTCCATTTTTCTTCTCCTTACAATCCTTCCATTTTCATCCTTGAATACCCGTGGAATGATTTTGCTTAGCTTGATCTCTTACCAAACCTACTTTTAACTGATTTTATCCTCTACTGCTTCTCTCTACCTTACACTACTTCCTATCATCTATCATCCTACTATATAAAAAATTTTAATGAGTTTATATTTTAATCCAGCATTACCTTTGGCAGCTGTCTATTTTCATTTGGCATTAATATATATGGTATTATCCGTGGCATTTTCTAAGCTGTTTTGGTCTACTTGTTGTAGCAATGGATTAAAATTCCCTACTTGTTAAAATATAATCTATTTTATTCTATATGGGAAACTCATGAATCTCGGGATTTACATAATCCATAGTACCTCTATTAACAAATTGAAGATCACTAAAATCAACAAAGAAAAACTCAAAAAATAAAATTATCCACTGCCTTCTAAAGTGGCATTTTATTTCCATGTTCTTTTATTCCTTCCAGGGTTAGTAAGAATAAAATTACGGTATTTGTAAAGAGCTTTAAAAAATGACACAAACAAACTTGACTACTGTGATTCACTTTATTTAGCCATAGAAACTTGTGAGTATCTACCAAAAGCACAGATGATATAATCTATGTGGTTAGAGAGGGTATTAAGGCAATGAAAATAGATTCTAGAAGTACCAAAGCAAGTCTGCCCATGTCTACTCAACCTTTAACATTTTTCAGTCCTGCTTAACAACCCTCTGTTCTGACCTACATTTCCACACCTTCATCCATTTGTTCTCCCTAAAATACTTTCCCTCACTTCACCTCCACCAATCTATGTCCATCATTTCTTTTACATTCTGATCAAAACTTAATTCATCCCAGAGTCTATTCAGCAACTTATGCCTTATGCCATTTTAAAAGATCCATGGTTTTACCACTGTGGGCTCTTCCTCTACTACTATATAGATCTTGACCTCTTCCACATCTTAACAGATAGTCCACATGAATTGCTCCAATTCCCAAAACTGAATATTTAGTCAATCAAAAAGCATTCATTAAATATTTATTCTGTGCTAGGCACAGAAATACTAAGTCCTAAAGAGAGGAATATGAGTTTAAGAAGCTCATATTCTAACAAGGAAGATTAAAGTGGGCAAAAATCTATTCGGACTTAAAAAAGCAATGAGTAAAATAAAGAGACACTTAGATAGGGAATTATGAGCCCTGGGTTCTAAACTTATAAAGTTGCCACTTTCTTGCTGGGAGGCCTTAAGCAAATCATTTTATCTTTCTGTTCTTGTGTTTCCTCATTTATAAAATAAAGAAACTGAACTAGGTGACCTCTAAGGTCCCTTTTAATTCTAATCTTGATGATTCTAAAACTGACTCAAATTTCTAAGAAGCACTTCACCTCTCACCTAGATTACTGTAACAGCCTAAATTGCCTTAAATTTATTCCCACTCCCTACGAAATGTAGCCAAAGTAACTTTCCTTTACATAGGTCTGATGAAATGACTCCTTCTAACATAAAATATAAACTTCTCTGCTTTCCTTTTAAATTCATATACCACCTAGTCCCTAAGTTTTTAGACACCAAGATCAAACATAAAGTCCTCTGACTCTTCATAACCTAGCCCTTTCCTGCTTTCCCAGCTTTTTTATATTTTACTCTCCTCTCCTTTTTACACTCTGAAACTAGCTTTCTCTCTATTGCTCACAAATTACATTCTAATATATCTTCATGCTTTTGCAGTGGCAGTCCCTCATCTGGAACACACTTTCCTTATTCTTCCTTAGAAGTTCTTTTCTCTTTCTATAAGATACAGCTCAAGCACCATCTTGTACATGAAGTCTTTCCTGATCCCCCCCAACCCAACTCCAGCCCTGCCAATTACTTACTGGAGCCATCATTCTTAACCTATCTTGCACTTTGTGTTTCTTAACTTTATATTGAAGCTTCATGTATTTTTTATACATACATGTTGGTATGTACTAGAAGGCCTTTAATAAATACTAATAGATTAACAGATTCATACAGTCTGCCAAAACTTGCATTTTGTTGTCTTTGAGAACTCAAGATCACTAACACACTAAGAGGACTGAAAATATTTTTTGTTCTCTATTTTGTCTGTCCCATCTAATTACACCAAAAAAAGTTCTTTAGTTGGATGTTTCCATTAATTTTGAGGATTGGGTTTGGGTTTTTTGGATGCTCCATAATGCTATTTACATTGCTAAACCCAAAGAGCTCAAATCAAAACATACATTTACTAAGCTATTAAGCTCTTCAAAATCCAATCATTGAATAAATCCTTCAAAATCCTTCAAAAACATGTTACAGGAATAAGCAACAGCCAATTGAAAAAATGTTCCAAATTTCTAATTAGAGAAATGTAAATTAAAATGTAGTAGTTTTGTGACCTGCTTTCCCCCTTAATTTATATACAAAATATTATACATTATAATACTCAGAGAATCAGGAAGGGCTATTGGAGAGAAGGAGGGGTTTACAGGAAGATGTGAAGAAAACTAAGAATTCTAAGAACAAAGTACTTTTTATAGCATGGGGGACAAAAGCAAAGCAGTGCCATGTAAAAGGAACAGAAAGGAGCCCAGTTTGACATTTTGGCATTTGGACCACAGAAAATGGAAGAATAAAGGTGGAAAGATAGATAATGAGCTAAAAAATTAAAAAAGTTTATATTTTATCATACTGGTAATAGGAAATTGCAGAAGTTTACTGAGTTGGAGAGTGACAAGGTCAGAACTGTACTTTATTAAAATCAATGATAGTGAGGCAGCTAGGTGGTGCAGTGGCTAGAGCACCAGCCCTTAAGTCAGGAGGACCTGAGTTCAAATCTAGTCTCAGACACTAAACATTCCTGGCTGTGTGCCTCTGGGCAAGTCACTAAACAAAAAAAATCAAATCACTGATACCCATCTAAAAAATGGACTACACTAAGGAGAAACATGAGGAAGAAAGATCAAAAGTAATTCCAGTAATCTAAACAAAGAGCAGATGAAGCCCTCTATTAAGATGGTAGATATGAATACAGAAAAGGTAACCAATACAAGAGTTATAATGGAGGTAGAAACAATGAGATTTGGCAATTGAATTATATGTGGGGTAGGGGAAATAAGGCTTTGGTACAACCTGTGATTTCAAGGGCAGTGGTATGCATGCAAGAAATACAGATATTCAAAAAAGGGATGAGTATGTGGAAAAATATAAAGTATAAGGTGCCTAGTAGTCATTAGTTGTGAAGTACTGACACTCAGGAGAGTTACTAGAGCTGGATATATAAATCTGGAAGTAGTCAGCACAGAGATTAAACTTATGGGAAATGGTGATGTCAATATGAGAAGAAAACCCTTAACTGAGCCTTAGGAAATACCCAAGTTGGGGAGCATTATGTCAGCAAAAGAGACTTAATAAGGAGAGATCAGAGAAGTGCAAGAATCACAGTCACAAACCAAGAGATATGAGTCATATCATATAATAGGAAATGGGGAAAAGGGAAATGAAGAGTAAAGAAGAGGCCAGGTGATTTAAAAGGAGAAAAGGAAAAGATTATTAGGATCTTCCATAGGCTCAGATTTCTACACATCCTAAAGTGGCTACATGTTAATAGGAAAAAAGAAATTGTTATGTATGGGAAAGAGATAATGAATACCTGTGGAAAATGGCAAAGAACACTTAAAAGGTACCTATATGTGTTTATAAGAGAAACCTGACACTGAAATATACCCATAGTTAATCTTAAAAAATAGCAATAATACTAGCCATATTAAATAGTACTTTAAAGTTTGTAAAACTTTTACATACATAATTTCATTTGTCTTTCACAACAGTCATGGAGTTAGATACTATTAATTTCTTCATTTTACAATTAGACAATGTGAGGCTCAGAGAAACTCCAGGAAAGCAGCAGTGTAATCCAGACTACAGCAGGAATAAGACAAGGCAGGGCCTACCATACATACACCATCTCTGAATGAAACAAAGACCAAGCCAAGCCCTGACACAAAATTTCAATCCAGGAACTGAGGCTGTAAGAGATAAATAAAATGAAGAAAATGGATCTCAATGCATCAAAATTATCTGTTACTGGCTAAAAAAATTTTTTAAATGATCAATGGGACAAATTAGGTACCCAAGACCCAGAAATAACATGTCTGAAAAACCCAAAAACCACCGACTGGAATAAAGACTCACTAATCAATAGCAACTGCTAAGAAAACTCAGAAACAGTTTGGCAGAAATTAGTTTTAGACCAACTTCTCATACTATATACCAAAATAAGCTCCAAATGGATACAGAACCAAAAGAAAGGATAGTATCATAAATAAATTTAGAGGAGTTATCTTTCACAATTATGGATAAGGGAAGAGCTCTTGACCAATCACAGAACAGAGAGGTTCACAGGTCCAACACTCAAAGAATTTTGTACAAATAAAATCAGTGAACACATAAATATAAGAAAAAGTTAACTTGGAAAAAATGTTTTCAAGATATATATAAAATTAGCATAAATATTTAATAGCATGGACCATTCTCCAACAAATAAATTGGCATACAATATGATGTTTTCATAGGATATTTTCAAAAGTAGAAAACAAGATTATTAAATATCACATGCAAAAATGTTGCAAATCACTAATGATAAAGAAGTGCAAATTGAAAACTAGGAGGTTTCAGTTTACACCTTCAGACTAGCAAGATGACAAAAATGAAGAATGACAATTGTTGAAGAGGCAGGAAATGGTGGAATTGTAATTTTTCTCCATTTTGGAAAACAATTTGGAACGATTCCCAAAGAATACATAAACTGTACCTTTTTTGATCTATGGATACCAGTAGTAGGCATCTTCTCCTAAAGAGATCAAAGGAAGGAAGAACTGACAAATATGAAATAAAAAATATTTTTAGTAGTAACTCTGGTTGTAGCAAAGATGAATAAACAAAGAGGGTGTCTGTCGATTGTGAGAATGGTTGAATAAATTATGATATTTAATAATAATGATAATAAAATATTACCGACTCATAAGAAATCAAGAAAGGAACAGTTCCAGAAAAACCTGACATGTATGACTTAATAAAGAGAAAAGCGACATTTCTACAACATTGTAAAGCAACTATTTTGAAAGACTTAAAAACTCCTATCAGTGTACTTGCCAATTCCAACTCCTGAAGAATGATGAAGAATCTCTGTCAAAGCTTGACTAAGAGTAAATGAATTTAAGGTGTAGAATGAGAAATATTTCTAGACATGACCACAATCAGAATTTGTTTTGACTAGCCAATGCTTATTTGTTATAAAAGTTTGGAAGTTTTCTCAATGGAAGGGAGAATGATGGCAACACTATTGCCAAAAATGAGAAAAGAAAAGAAATAAGAATTATTAAAACATTAGAAATAAACAACAAAAATTAAGAGAGATAAGGATTTCAAAGTAATAATGGAGTGAGCTGAAGCGTATATGGTTCATTCAGACTCCAGGAGCAGAATAAAATTCCTCCTCTCTCACCTCGAAGCACCAATCCCAATTCACAGAGGGATAACCAGGACAAGAAACTCAGACGAAAGGGAAGCCTACAATTCTGCCACTCTGAACCAACAGAGCTTTTGAGTTGGCTGATAGGGTTTGAGATTAGCAGCAGCCTACGGTTATTCAGGATCCAACGCCAGTTCAGGAATTTGGAAGAGTTCAGACCAGGAGGATAGACTGCAGACTTTGCCCTGGATTAGCCCACTCTTCCACCTGAGCTCCTGGAACACAACACTCAAAGTCCCAACAAAGCAGAAGTAAGACAGCCTAGCCCTTTCTTATCTCTAGATATACTAAAGAGCCCACCCTTAACATCAAGTTTAAAGTCAAGAAGTAGAAAGAAGCACAAACTCAGAAAAGAGTGACCGCAAAACAACTTCAAGGAAAGCCTCAGAGAAAAACACAACTTAGGTACAAACAATTAGGATTCCTAGAAGAGATTAAACAAGAGTTTTAAAATGTTTTTAATGAATGAAAAGAGAGCATGTAGGGACAGGAGAGGAAGACTGGAAAAGAAATGAGAATTATGGAAGAAAGAATTGGGAAAGGAATTAACAGGTTGGCACAAAAGGTACAAACTTTTTTACTCAGGCCAAAATAATTCCCTAAAAAGAATGGTCAAATAGAAGCCAATGACTCTATGAGACAATAAGAAATATTAAAAGAAAGAAGGGTTAAAAAAGTAAGAGAAGAAAATGTGAGGTAGTTCAAAGCAAAAACAATGACTTAGAAAATATAGAAAAGGAAAAAATTAAGAATCACTGGACTTTTTGAACACCAGCATCCAAAAAAGAACACAGACATCACATTTCAAGAAATTGTAAAAGAAAACTGTTCATATCTCTTAGAATTAGAAGCCAAAGAAGAAATAGAAATACTACATCAGTCTCATCCTGAAATTTCAAAATGAAAATTCCCAAGAGCATCTTAGCCAAAATTCTGAGCTTCCAAGTCACAGAATACACACTATTTAGCAGTTAACACTACAAAACAGCGGAGAAGTTAGAATAAAATATTCTGCAAAGCCAAGGGTATGAACTTACAACCAAGAATAATTTGCCCTGAAAAACTACAGATAATGCTATAGTGGGGAAAATAATGAAGACCTTCCAAATCCTGATCAAAAGATCAAAGCTGCATTACACAGAAACTTTAAAGTTTAAATAAAAAGATTTTCATTAGGTTCTTGTCACTGGCTGAGGAAATTTATTTACTTAAGTTTCCTATGGCTAAAAATCATAAAGTTGTATCTCTCTCACTACCCCCTAATAATAATAATATATTTAAAACTTTTTAAAAGAAAGTAAGTTGTGGAATTTATTATATACTTTTTTTGAAAAGCAAGTTTTAAGTGATTCAGTTTCATGTTTTTTTTCTATTTTACTTTACATATGGAAAGGATCATTTTTTTCATGCTGTTAAATACAGAACAAAAACAAATAAATCAGAAACAACACCACCAATAACGAAAAACTTCTTACTTCTGCTCAACACAAAGTTTAGGTAACTAATGATGAATTGTGCTACCCACATCCAGGAAGAAAAATGATGATCCAGAAGTGCAGAATCAGATTCATTTTCAAACAGGCCCAAAATATGGAGTTATTGGGTTGTTTTTTCTTACTTCATTATACTTTTTCCAAAAACGAACTATTTATTTTATTGGCAGCAATGGCGAGTCACAAAGGGAAATAGATTTGAGAATAAATTCAAGAAAAAGTAATAAAAGAAACGCTGTAAATGAAAACATTAAAAAACAGAAGAAGGGATAGCCCAATGGAAGAATGGCTAGAGCACCAGACTGGAATCAAGAGGTAAGTTCAAAACCCCAGTTACCTTTTTTTTTTAATCCTTTTTTATAAGGATTTTATTTGTTAATATTTTGTAATCATTTGTTAATGACTGTCAAATTTTCATAATAAAAAAGGAAAGTGTTTTTAAATGAAAAAAGAAAATTCCCAATACAATGAAGAAATATTAAAGATTAAGATGATATAAGACTTCTATGACGGAGGCAAAAATCCTCTAATTTCATATTCTTAAAAACAAAATGAAAAGACTTGCAACTTCAACTTATTCTGCAAAAAGTGAAGTATACGTGTTTAAGCTGCCAGAAATGTTTAAAAATTTTTGAGACAAAACAAAGGAGATAAAACCTAGAAAAGTAAATACATTTGAACAATTATAAGGCCCTAAATGATGATCAAGTGCTTATATTCTAATTAAGAGGGGAGAAAAAAGAAGTCCCTTCAAAAAATCTCTATTTTTAAATATCAAAGAAGGAAGACTTACTCTAGGAGTGAAATTTTAGTTGGAATTGGAAGGAAGCCAGGAGACAAAGATGAGAAGGGAAAATATTACAAGCATGGAGGACAGAAAGAAAAAATGACCAGAGGCCAAAAATAGAGAAGATGGAGTTTACTGTTTGTGGAACAGTCAGGAGGCCAAGTGTCATAGGATAGAAGAAGATATAGTAGAAAATTAAGTGTAAGAAGACTGGAAAAGTAGGGGAGAGGGAAGAATTGCATTGGTTACAAAGTACTTTTTGAATGTCAAATTTTGTATGTATTTGATCCTGGAGGTGATAGGGACCTCCTGCAGTACTGAGTGGGAGGTGGGGATGGGTGACATAGACTAGTACTTTAGAAAATACCTTTGGTGGCTAAAAGAGAGATGAAATGGAATGGGGAGAGAAAATCAAACCCACCAGCAAGAAACTCCAGGAAAACTGCAGATATAAAATAAACCTTCAAAAATCATAGGCTTTTCTGTATATCACCAATAATAAAACCCAACATGAAGAGTCAAAAAAAGTAATTCCATTCAAAATAACCACAGAATGAATAAAACCTGGAATCTACTTATCAAAACACCCCCAAGGGTTTTATATATATAAATATATATATGTAATTATAAACACTCACACAAGAAATAAAAGTAGACAATTAATGGAAAAAACATAATTGCTCACAATCAGATCATACTAATGTAATAATTAAAACAACTAGCATTTACACAATATTTTCAGATTTGCAAAGCACATGCCATCTCATTTTATCCTCAAACACTAAGAAGTAGGCACATTATCTGAACTCTATAGATGAAGCCACTGAAGTAGGAAGAAATTAAGTAACTTGGCCAGAGTCACACAAGATATATATTCTTTGACACATAAAGCCAAGAACTAGGCCCATGTCCCAAAGTGATCAAAGCAGAGGATCATATGTACAAAAATATATGCAGTACTTTCTGAATTAGCAAACAACTAGAAAAAGTGCGTGTCCCATCAAGTGAGGAATGGCTGGACAAATTGTAATGGAATATTATTGCTCTATAAGAACTGAAATTGTTTCACAAAATAAATGATTAGTAATGAATGTAAAACAATAGTTAGACATACGTATCTACTTCTAATAAAGTAATAGATTCCTACCGTCATATTTCAGAGATGTTCAAACTGACACTTTTGCCTTACATGGCTATGTCACAGCTACAGCATAATGACAAGTTGAGTTATGTCCTATACCAATGGTATCCTGAAGGGATCACTTAGGTTCAAACCTTGAATCTAATAACACTGACCAGCTAGATGACAAGCCATTTAACCTTTTGATACCTATTTCCCCATCTAAAATGAAGTAAAGTATCACCTGAGGTCCTTTCTAGAACTAATTTAATCCTATTATTTTATCTACATATACACAATAAACTTGTGTATATGTAGACTGAAATAATATTGCTCAAAACTACTTTCTTTAACTGGAGTTCTAAGTCACCTACTTAGCTCCCTATGTAGTCTCCCAAATCCTAAAGAGAGAAAAACTGAAAGTACTGTTAGGTTGCACCCCCGCCAATCAACAACAGCAGAAAACAGCAGCAGAAATGAGGGAAATTACTAGTTTTTCACTGCAACAATAGTAATAAAGGAATTAGTTCCCTCTTCAGAAATTGATAAATCAAGAAAAGAATTAAATCTGCTTTAGCTAATAAAGGATTTAGTTCCCTCTTCATAAACTGATAAATCAACAAAAGAATTAAATCTGCTTCAGCTGAAGATTTCTTTTCATTTAAATTTCCAGGTAATTTACTTATTTTTTTACTTATCATTTAAATAGAAATTTTAAAAATTAAGTTACTATATAATAAATAGTACCTGTTGTTTAGCTGTTTCTGTTGTATCCAAATCCTTGTTATCTTCTTGGCAAAAAGATACTGGAGTGGTTTGCCATTTCCTTCTCCAGATCATTTTACAGATGAGGAACTAAGGCAAAGAGGGTTGAGGGACTTAGCCAGAGTAACACAGCTAGCAAGTGCCTAAAGCTACATTAGAACTCGGGAAGATGAGTCTTCTTGATTCCCCGGCTGGCCCTTGGTGCACTATGGTGCCACCTAGCTAACCTAAATACCATTGCCTAAATCCACAAACCTGTTGCATGAGTAAACTTATAACATTCCAACATTCTGTATAGTATAGGTACAAATATAGATACATACTTCCCCACCCACCCCCTTCCTTTTTTTCTGATCATCCAGAGCCTTATTAACATAACTTGTCCCAAATTATTATTCATTTCTTTCCTCAAAAAATCATTCTTGTTAAAAAATCTCCAAAATTTTATCAATTTCAACCACTATTCTTTCAGGCTCCCAAATTTATAACCTCAAATTTATCCTCCATTCCACACACTTTCATTTCACATAGTCAATCAATTACCAAATTTGGTCAATTTTACCTTCACAAAACTTCTCATATTCATCTCCTTCTCATCAAAAGGTGACTTAAAGATTACTTTAAAAAGTCATCACCTTAACTAAACCCCCACCACCTCAAGCACAAACCTTGATAATGGCCTTCTAAACTAGTCTCTCTGACTCAAGTTGATTGATCCCTGATCTAATCTATTCTCCACATAGCTACCAAACATTTCATCAGACCAAGTCACTCCCCTCCTCAGTAAAAAGACAAATGTTTCCTATTGTTTCTAGGTTTAAATATCAACTGCTCTGTAAAGCTTTTAAAGCCTTCATAACTTGGCTCCACCTTGCCATTTCAACTTCACAATACATTATTTTCTCCAAACTGGTGGTCTTATTATTCCTCACCATGGCACTCCATCTCGATGTAGGCCCTTTTTTCCCCACACCTAGAACTCCTCACTTCCACTTTACATAAAATGCATTACTTCCTTCAAGACTCGGCTAAGTACTATCTTCTACATGGAACTTTTCCAGAAACCTACAACAGCTAGTTCCCTCTCTCCCTAATCTGCATTTTTAAATTTATTCTGTGAATACTAACATGTATTGTAAATGGCTGACTTCCTAAATGTAGGCTTCTTGAGGGCAAGGATCATTTATTTTATTTTTATCTTTCTACCCCAACACCTAACCCAGAACCTGGTATGTAGTAAGCATTTAAAAATGTTGTTTAATTGATTTGATTCCCTACCTTAAGTATCTTAGGACACTGAGAGGCATATAAAGGTCTTGTTTAGTTAGCCCTTTGGGTAACCATTAGGGGAAAATCGATAAGATAGCCTAGCCTACTAAGAACCAGCATATATACATCAATTTGTTCTTTTATATCAAAAGGAGGGTCATTCACACTGATGACAGCTTTATCACCAGACTTTTATCTCCATTGTTGGAATAGAGTTAAACCAATGACATGTGACTTGGCACAGGATCCCATCTGCACAGTGTTTGGGCATGAAAGCTTTTGTGAAGGACAAAGGAAGAAAGGCAAAGGATGAAGGACCTCCACAATGACCATTCGTCAGCCAAACCATACTCAACTCTCTAATAAGGTTACATCTAAAGAATAAACTTTGGACAAAATTTTAACATGCTATAGAAAATTACCAAAAAGAAAAAAATATATATATTATATGACATCTTTTGCAATCTGAGTCAACTACTGATTTTCAACAGTATTGCACACACTTGTACATATGATATAGCAACCTGGCTATTAAGGTTTAAAAGTGGAACTAGTTTCTAAGACTTAAAAAGCAAGACCTGACAACTCTGTAGTTTAATTAAAAAAAAAAAAAAAAAAAAAACTTAACAGAAGATAATAACAGAAAATTGTTCAAGAACTGAATAAATATTTTTAACCCTGAAAAGAAACAGCAGCAACTGATAATAAAGGGTGTTCTAGTCTAAGAAGCAAATGAACAACTTAATGTTAATAAATAAGTAGCAAATATCAATATTAAACTTAATTAGGTCATTCTCTAATTCAAAAGAACATAAATGCCAAAAGCACAACAACTAAGAAAAAAAGACCTCTTACCTTAGCGGGCATCCAAGTAGCATTCATAGTGTCCAGGATAACGTGCACAAGACTAAGAAGCAAAAAGGAAATCTTAGCAAATCCTTTGGATCCAACAAGGACGAGCAGTTGTAAAAATCTTTACTGTTTTAAGAAGGACAGCTGAAACAGAAGATTTTAAAATTACAAATCAACATAATCTGTATACCTGATTATTTTTAAAATTTGAATTTCTTCAATTTTCTTAAAATTAAATTTCTAAAATTATCTCATTTCCTCATTTATCTCAACAATGTTACAGTAAAAATATTCTGCAAGCCCCCTTTGTATGTATATATACATACATCTATACTTATGTTTGTAAAAATAAGGTTATATGTGATGAAAAAAATTCTAAATTAGAATCTGAAAATCCTGAGTTCAGATTCTGACTTTTAAAAACAGGCAGAACTATGTGATCCTGGTCAAGAAAGTAATTTCACATATCTGAACCTGTTTTCTCACTTGTTAACTGAGTATAGTTCAGGAATTCTTAACCTGGGATCTACAGACCACCAAGGCATTCATAGATAGATTTGAGAAAGGTTTATGAAATTGATGGGGAGAAAAATGTCTTTGTTCTCACTGAACTCCAACTGAAATTTAGTATTTTCTTCAATTATGAATTTTAAAAAACTGAGACCCCCAAAGGGGTCCATGACAAAAAAAAAAAAAAAAATTAAGTATCTCCGGGCTAGTTAAATGGTTTCTACAATCTCTTTCTAGGTCAAATCTATAAAACTATATAGAAAGGATTACAGAGAAAAGGGAAGGAGGGTAAGTAATGAATTAGAATTCATCATCTGGTAGATTATTTAAAATCAAAGTCCTTCATTTTACAGATAATTTAGAAACCGAGTTTTTATATATAAAGTCAAAATACTCTTAAGCCCATGTACTCCTAGTTTTGGGAAAATCAGCTGTTAATATTTTTGAAATGCTGATAGGCCCTTAATATTTCTAAATGATAAGAGTAAAATCACCAATTTAACTAGAAAGGGGCTTAGTACTTAAGACATTTGATAACAGTAAACTTCTGATCATTTTAAACAATAATCTTTCCTTAATTGATTAAAAATGAAGTTCCAGGACCAATTATACTTCCAAAACAAACTTCCATCTTTTCTAATCTAATCTAATAATGTTTACTCTTTTGTTAGATTTTCCAAAATCCATTAGTAATCAATCCAACGTCTTCGATGGGTTCAATTTTGCCTGGTGGTATGAAAAGACCATAAGGTTCCCTTAAGAGTCCAGGATTAAATTCCAGTTTAACTAAAACGGGAGTAAGAGCTTAACAGAAGTGGATGACCCACTCAAAAAAAGAAAAAAAAAAATAGAACAGCATCCATTACTTTAGAATTTTTTCCTACATATGGAAAATAAAATTAAATATGTTTTCAATCTCTCTCTCTCTCTCTCTCTGACGATAAGAGTTGTTCTAGCCATGCCTTCGTCATCACATCACCTCCTGAAACTTGGCATCACTTCCCATGGCTTCGGTTAATTTCCTTACACTTCATGGTATTGGGAGGGAAGAGAAGGGAAGGTCGGGGGTCAACTCGGGTCCAGACCTCCTCCTCCCCCATCAGCACCCCGACCAAGACGCCTAGGGATTGGGGATGGGAATGGAAGTCATACCCATTCCTTCCACTGCCCTCCCCTCCCCTCTTCCAGGTGGCCCCTGGCCCCAAATCTCACCTCTACCTCTTCCAGCCCTCACAGTCGGTTCCTCCCCCCAAGCCCATTGTTGCAGAAGGACCCTGAGAGGCCCCGGGGCTGGGGGGAGGGGGCTGCGGCCGTTGGCCTCGGTTTTCCGGGGCCCCCACAGCTGGGCTCCGGGCTCCGGGCTCCGGGCCCCGCGCTCGCCTGGGCTCGGCCTGGCGCCCAGGGCTCCACCGACGCTCCCCTTAGCCATCCCTGGGGCTGGGCCCGGCGGCCCCGAGGGCCGAAGGTTGGGGGCAGCTGCAGGAGGGGTGGAAGGGGAGTGTGCAACACACACTCACACGCACGCACACACATACACACGCGTCCCCTCTCCACCCCCAACCCAGCCCGCTTCCGAGGCCCGCGCCCCAGCGGCCCCCCGCCCCACAGTCCCCTCCGTCTTCCCCAACGCGCTGGACCCTTCCTCCCTGCCCTGAGCGGCTGCCCCCTCATCTTCTGGGCCCCCAGGCCCCCCGCTCCGCCACGGGTACTAGAGCCAACGGCGGATCCCCCGGCCCCGGACCTACCTGCACGGCTCAACCTAGCCTAGAAGTGGAGGGGCGGGGAATTGTCCGCCCTCCTCCGCTTCTCATTGGCCGATCGAGGTCAGGACCGGAACTTCATTGGCTGCATATGAGTGTCCGTCAGGCTGGCGGGGCGTGGCGGAAGGGGGGCGAGTGATGCTGGTGCCCGGGTTCTCTGGTTCTCTCTGTCTCTCGATGTCTCTGTCTCTGGCCCTGTCTCTATCTCTTCTCGTGCAATCGGGAAATGTTTGTCCAGTGAGGCCGGAAGGGGACTAAGGGTAGATGGAAAAAATGGATGAGAATAAAGAGCTTTCCATTATTCTTCCACTGAGCACCCCTAGTCTGGTCCCCTGATTTAAGACCCTCTCTTCATTCCCTAGCACCACGTCTTCTCTTCCTAGCCTTACGCGCGTCTCCCCCTCCCCCTTCCCCCTCCCCCTACTCCCTCCCCTCCCCCCGCCAATCTCCTGGTTCTAGAGCAGGGTAGCGACAGGATTAAAACTGAGGCAGAAAGACCTTGTAAAAGGATGTGGCAACAATTTAGCATGAAGTCAATCGGGGGTGAAGAGTGGGGAAATAGGTTGGAGACTGGACGTGGAGAGAGGTAGAGGCAAATCTGAGGTGACACTGCAGGGTTAGATAGAAGAAATATTGGTCTGTAGACCTAAATGATATCTAGATGCAAGACCACTGAGGAAAGCAAGGATAATGTCACTGGCATTGACAGGAAAATTAGGAAGTGTTCTCCCACACCCTTCCTTGTACTTTAGACTGCAGTATCTCCCATCTCTCTCTTCAGACTGCCACCACCCTAATCAGGCCCTCATTACCACCTGCAACAGTCTTCTAATAGGTCCTCCCACCTCCGTTTTCTCCCTCCTCCCCCTCCAATCCGTCCTTCATACCACTACCACAAGGTAATCATCATATGCCACAAACTCTCTGATGGCACCTATTGCCTATGAAATAATATTCAAAACCCTCAGCTTGGCATTTGAGAATCTCCACAATCTGACACCAATCCCTACCTTTAAAGCTTCATCTTATATTATTTCCTTCCCTTATCCTAAGCTCCAGCCAAACTAAACTAGTTAACCCTAATGCCTCTGTACCTTTGTTTAAATTATTTCTTATGCATGGAATGCCCTCTCACTCCCAAACGAAATTTTACCCATGACTTAAAGCTCAGTATAAATGCCACTACCAGGAAACCTTTCTTTCTTCCCCAATCCTAAAATTTCCCCTCCAACTTTACATGGTGTATTATTGCTTTAAATAGCATGTTTTTGTGGTTATTTGCTTCCTGGGAGGATCCTCTGTAGCAAACTTTTGGGAGAACATGGACAAGAGTTGCACAGGGTAAGCAGGTATGCATCGGTTGTAATCAGCATCACTGGAAGGAACTCCCAAATGGATTTACAAAGCTACTTGAGCATGGTTAATTGTGTATGCATACATATCCCCTTACTTTTTAAAAAAGCAGGGTCCGTTAGGGTAGGGACCACCTCTTAAGTAAATATTGTTACCTCTTACAATACCTGCTGTTTCAGTGAATACTGGGTTGAATTGTTATTGAAGCCAATCTGATTTGAGAGTGGATACCTCAAGAAAAGAAAGTCAGTGGACTCAGAAGAGTAAGTAGTAAAACAGACAAACAGTTGAATTAGAAAAGAGGAGATTTGGGCTCTAGTGTTGGTTTGCAACAAATTAATAGTGTGACTTTCACTTGAGACATCTCTGGACCTAAAGAATTGAAGTGAAAAGGTATGAGAGCTGAGTTCTAGTCCAAATCCTTCTATTATATCTTCATATGGCCTTGGCAGGTCACATCTTCGTGACTGTTACCTCAAATATGAAGTTAAGGGATTGAATGAAATCAACTTTTTCAGGGTTATAATATTGTATAAGCGATGCTGTTGTTTTTTTTGGGGGGAGGAGGTTAATCTATTCAATATCAAATGTCAATAGGAAAGATAAGTAAAGAACTAACTCCAACACTTACTGGTAATGTGACCATGGCATATTTAGTGTATCATGGTGAGCCTCAATTTTTTCATCTGTAAAGAGAGTACTTTTGTTTGGTCTGTGTATCTCATTGAGATGCTGACAGGGAATCTTAAAGTACCACAAAAATGTGATTTGTATATAAAGGAATCATGTTATACAATTTTAAAAACTGATAAAAAGAATTTTAAAAAATGGAAAGATAATAATAAATAAAATAAGAATAAAATAAGCAAAACAGACCAATATACAAAATGACAACAATGTAGATGAAAAGAATATTAAAAAGATGCCAAACTCGGAGTAGTAAAAATAACCATTCTTGGTTTTAGAAACAGATTATGACACAAACTTTCCTCTCCTTGTCAGGGAGGTAGGGGACTACAGGAACACAATGTACCTTATTTGTTAGGGATATGTAGAAATGACTCATGCAAAATAAAAGGTATTAATAATGTCTCATTTTTAAAAAAATAACATGTGGGGGCAGCTAGGTGGTGCAGAGGATAGAGCACCAGCCCGGAAATCAAGAGGACCTGAGTTCAAATATGGCCTCAGACACTTAACACTTTCTGGCTGTGTGATCCTGAGCAAATCACTTAACCTCAATTGCCTCAGGGGGAAAAATAATAAAATAACATGTGAATTATAATAGTCATGGAAAACAGGCTTTAGACCAGAAGGAAACAGATTATCTAAATCTAAGCCACTCATTTTATAGAGTATAAACACTGTTTGGGGAAATTGTGAGGCGATATTGGAGATCAGTTTTTGGCTGAGCAGAGAAAAAAAATATTCAGTTTCGGACTGCACAGGGGCCTCTCAAATGCAGAAAATTCTGTCAGTCATTAGCGTTAAGTATATGTACAGTATTAGGGCCAGGGATACAAATCCAAAAAATAAAAAGACAGCCCCTGCCTTCAAGGAATTTACAATCTAATGGGAAAGACAACAAGCAAAAGGAATTCATGGCTCCACCCTCCAATCAAAGGGAAACGGTGGTGATGAGATGGAGGGCCTAAGCTGATGGTGGGATCTTGCAAGATGATGTTTTCCCATTAATGACCCTCCTGGCGTATGGTGGAAAAGTCAGAGAAGTGCTAAAGTAGTGCAGCCAGGAGAGAAATAAATGCCAAGAGTTGTATTGAGCTCTCTCTCCTATGAAGTGGAGGGTTTAGGAGGTCATGGCTCCACCCTCCCCAGTCACAGGGACAAAGGCTGATGATGATTTTTAGATGGGATGATATACATTTAATCCTGATAATTAGGCTCTTTTTTTGTCTTTCTTTGTATCCTCCACTTCACACACACACACACACACACACACACACACCCCTTTCCCTACTTTAACTCCCCTCTCCCCCACATTTAGCTTAGCACGCAGCACACAGGCAAGTATTTAAATTCTTTTTTGACTAATAGCTAGAATGCTCATCTATCACAGGACCATAGTGAGTTATTTCTTAAAGAGTTCATACCAGTGAAGTATAGCCTGTGGCAACATACTGTAGCAATGGATTTAAAGTATGGTTCCAGTTTTAGCCTATTAGACAATCTATTGTCAACCAATAAGCCTAGTTAAAGTTGTTTGTATATAAAGTGAGAGGATTTAGAATGGATGATCTCTAGTTCTCTTCCACTTCTGACAATAAACGTATGATTCTATGATCACAACGTTGACTGTAAGTGATGAAATTTTCACCCACAAATAGTTTCAAAGACCACTCACTAAATTATAGACAGGGAGCAATTTGCTATTGTATAGATGTTATTGTTTCAATTATTTTTTGGTTGACCCTCTGAGATTCTCTAAGAAATCCATCATCTCTTCAAATACAGAAAATTTTGCCTTGTCTTTGCTTATATTACTATATGATCAAGGTTGTTCAGACTGGAGAAGAATAAATAGGGAGATATGATTCTCTCCTGCTATATTGGAGGGATTATTCTATTTAGCCTCAAGAGACAGAACCAGTAGCAATAAATAGAAAAAATTTAGACTTGGTCAGGAAAATTTTCCTAGCAAGTAAAGCTGTGCAAATATGAAATAGTTTACTTTGAAAGGAAGTATCTTCAAGTACAGGATGGATAAACAGTAACAACTAGCACTTCTTTAGAGCTTTAAAGTTTGCAAAATACTACCTTTGTTATCTCACTTGATCTGGGTGACAATACATGTCAGGTATGTTTCAATGGGCATGCCTTTATGGTATGACTTGGTACCTTCTAATTATTTTATTCTGTGATTGTGGATTCTCTCAATTCAACTCTGAGCAAGGGTTAGTAAGTGGAGAGATACCCACACTGATAAATTCTTCAAAGTGTGGGTATATTTGCTCTTTATTATTTATATTCAGCATGTATTAGTATTGTTATTTTATCATTCTTGATGATGGTGGCATTTGCTAAAGATAAGAACACGCCCCACTGATAGTTTCCTTCTCAATTTTTATGTAATTAACATTCAATTATATGCCATGGAGATCTTACTATGTCTAATAAAATATTCATATCAGCATTCTTTGTGATAGCAAGAATTGATTGAACAATGACCAGATAAATTATAATTTATGAATGTAATGGATGGAATATTATTATTCTATAAGAAATTATGAATACTGGGAATTCAGAGAAATATGGGGAAACATTAACTGGTAGATAATGAACTAAGCATAATTTAGAAGAATATAAATAACCACAATGAGGTGGAAGAAAACATTGCCATTCAACAGTCACAGTGACTTCAAAAATATGAATATAAAAAAGCAGTCACAATCTCATGAATTATAAGAAGCAAGAGAAATGCTAGAGAAATTTTCTCCTCCCACTAGCAAGGTAGAGAGAATGAATGTGAAACAAGCTATACATTCAGAGATTATTGCCCTGTTAATTGGCTTAAATCTTTTTCTCACAAAGAAGGTTTAATGAAGATAGAGTTAAGGGTAAACGTGATATTTAAAAAAAACATGAAACAAAACTTTTCACAATAAAAGTTCAAATGCAACATATATTTCAATATTTTAATTTTCCCCAAGGAGACAAAAATAAAGGTTCATCTAAAATTTAGCTTTTTTAAATGGATTTTGAGAATTAGTCTTCTTATCATAGATTGAGATAATTTATCTTCCTGACTTCAGAAGAGAAAGACCTGAATTCAAGTACTCTCTCTTATAAATGCTGGTTGTGTAACTCTGGGCCAACTCACTTAACTTCTCAGTGCTCTAGGCAATCAATAACAGGCCCATCTTTATTCAAACCATACATTTCTGAGAGAAAAAACATTATTTATGCAATTTTTCCTCAGAATCCTTCATTAGTAATGTGTTCCAATCTGCTTACAACCCACTATGCACCTCTTCCATTTGGAATTTTAATTCTTTCAAGATTGTAATAATCTATACCTTGCAGCCATGCAATCTCACTAGAATAATATTGGTATTAAAAAAAAAAAAAAAAAAAGCTGTTGCAGGGAGTGTTTTGGAATCATTAAAAAAAAACTTTGTATTCTTCCAAAAGCAGATCACCCCCATACTCTTCCTCTTATCTAATTCTGGGCCAAGCTCAATGTCCATTTGCAATGTCAGTCCAAGATATATGGATGGATGTACAAACTTGTTTTGATAGGTGAATTCAATAGGTTGTTGTATGCTAAACTCTGGGCATTAAGCAATGTTCATCTACTTTGTCCATCTTTTTTGACTTCTTAAGCCAAATTTTTCTGTGTGATCATGGATTTCATTTAGGGGACTGTCAGGACATGATAAAACTGACATGATATCATGTACAAACAAGAAAATGTAAAGGAACTCAGCATGTATAGCAAATCATTCAACTTTAGACTGCTTTGGGCAGGCTCCCCAATGGTGTTGGTGGGGAGAATCTAATCTAAGTCAGGTAAAAAATGGTTATTTTTTAAATATATTACATATATATATAAAATATTATATTATAAATTTATTATTTATTTATTTATTCCACACAATATATATGTACAGGTGCATAATGACAAAACAACAATAATATATGGTATCTTTTATCCCCTCCCAGAAGATTGAGGCTTAAAACATCAAAACATGAAGTAGTTTGCAGGCCTCCTAAATGAGCATTTCATCTTCACTTTGGCTCTGTGTTGCCCAAACAGATCTCTCCAGGTCTTCCAGGTAATTTGACAAGATAGATGGTCAGTTTACTATTACCCTCCTTCCAGTGGTCATCTTTTCCAAGAAACATTTAGGAATTTCTATGAACTCCTGAAGTAACATAGACAGTACCAACTGAAGACTCAGGAACTCCAAAAGGAGCTCCCAAACTTTTTAAAATTTTATTTTTAATTTATGGTCTAAAAATAAGCATTTCCATAATAGTACAATAAAAAGATGATTGTACATGAAGCTTCAAATCTACTATAATTTGCTATTCCTTTAAAATATACAACAAAATTATGAAAATTTCTTTTTTCCCCTTTTCCTTCCTCTCCCTCACCTTAGAGATGACTATGATTAGATCCAAATAGGTATATATATAAAATTATTTTATTTATCTGTTCTTTCTTTGGATGCAGATAGCATCTTTCTTCATTCATGTGTCCTTTAGAGTTAATTTGGTACTTATAATATTCAAAGTAGCTTATTTGTTCAAAGTCATTCTTAAAACAATATTGCCGTTACTGTATATAATGTTCTCTTGGTTCTGCTCATTTTATTGTTCATTATTTCATGAAAATCTTTCCATTTTTTCTAATATCATTGAACTCATCATTTTTTATACCACAATTATATTCCATCGCTATTATATACTAAAGCTTATTCAGTTATTCCCCAATTGAGTGACATTCCTGCAATGTTCTGTTCTTTGCCATCACAAAAAGAGCTAACATAAACATTTTAGAACATAGAAGTCCTTTTCCTTTTTCTCTAAAGGGGTAAAGCAGTTGTCCTCTTAAGAGAGGACTTCAAAGAACAATTCAGGAGCTGAGATTTGGTCTGCCTGAAGCCTGATATCCCAAACTTGCAAGGTTACCTCCAAATCATCCATCTCAGAATCCCTACTCAGTCATCTGCACTCAGGAAAGAAATACAAAACAAGAGACAGCTAGTACTTTGAGACCTAGACTCCTATGAGCTCACATTTGAGATACTTAGACTCACATAAGCTGAAACACGTCCTTGAGTTGCCATGAAATAATAGCTACCATGTTATTGGGCCTGCTTCCTGCCCTCCCCATACAGAGAACTAATACTTGCCCACAGCATTATAGGAAGGGAACAACAACAGAAGCTTTTTTTCTCTTTTTTAACTGCTGAAGTACCTTGCCCCAAAGCTACTGTCCTAGAGTGAGAAGAGGACAGAAGGGACTCAGATGATTCAGGGTTTGTTATGCCATAGCAAATTATCTAACCCTTTACTGATGAGGCACTTGTGACCCTAGAAGTTGTCAGGAGAACTCAATGCACACTCTAAGAAAAGCCCCCATCAAGTAGGTATATCACCACCCATGCAATAAACTATATTAATAACAAGACCACATGATTATGTGTAGAAAAAAATTGCTAAAAAGCATTCATTGATGTTAGAAGCATTTAAAAAAGGAATACAAGACATTTCCCTAAAACCAAGAACTAGCATTTTTTGGTAAAAGAGAAGTTCTAGAATCTTTTTTAATAAGATATCTACTGTTAGCATTATTCTTTCACATGATACTTTAAAAGCTAGCTAGAGCAATAAGAAAAAAAATAAATTTAGGGAATAAACATTAGCAAAGAGGACGCAAAACTATCTCTACTAGGAGATAATGAGATGGCTTACTAAGAAATTCTTAGAAAATCAGTAACAAAAAAGACACATTCGTCAGTAAATAACAGAATTTCTAAAAAGGCTATATATGACAGAGGAATTAAATAAAGTGTTGTATCACTGTTAAAAGATATATTCCATAATAAATACTACAATCCCTAGTTCTCTTAATTTACATTATCATCATCATCACCACTACCACCATCATTATGATGATTAGCATTAATATTGTACCCTCTTGTGCCAAGTATTGTATTAAACACTTTTTACAAACATTATCTCATTCCCCAAATTCGCACTACTACTCGTTTCTCCATAGGCTGGTAACTAAACTAGCCCCAGATTCAATAAAAGTCTAACATTAAGACAATTGCCTGAATGAACAAATGAGTATTTATTAAACATTTACTACATGCTGAACATTGTGCTAAATGCTGGGGAAAAAAATTTCTTTGTATTGAATTTATAATGTAATTGATTTTATGCTATATTAATTTTATTACTGAGTTTACAACCACTCTTCTATGTTATTGAGTTGAGTCCAGGAATTTATCTTTTCCTGAGTTACTTTAAGTTATAAATAAGTTATAAATAAAAATTTTAACTACTAAACTTTCAGCTCCTGGGAAAATACCAGAATATCTGATGTTATCTTAAAGTCCTGAAGCTACTTTTTAAGTGATATATTTTCCCTAAAATGTCCTTGCACCATTAAGGAAAGCTATAATCTCTATAACAAATCTTTCTAGGAATTCCAGAGGATCTGCTAACTCAGGTCCTAGTCTTAGACCATTGTTTCTCAGTTTGCCTTAATTTTCAAATGTAAAGGTTACTCTAAATCTGAGATTTTAGAGTATCCATAATTCCCAATGGAAGCCACTCCCTGATGCCTGCCATTTGTCGAGTTACCTCAAGTCTACCTCTTTTGCATAGAGTCCAGAATAAATTTATAACTCTGAAAGACTTAACGTGGACCATCTAGCAGTCTCTCTCTTGCCCTGATCCTTAATAACATGATGGGGCTCATATTTTGGGAGGTCTCCATTCATAAGAATGAGGTTGAGTGAGAGCCTTTGGCAGGCAAGCAGGGGTCCTCAAACTACAGCCTGGGGGCCAGATGCGGCAGCTGAGGACAATTATCCCCCTCACCCAGGGCTATGAAGTTTCTTTATTTAAAGGCCCACAAAACAAAGTTTATGTTTTTACTATAGTCCGGCCCTCCAACAGTCTGAGGGACAGTGAACTGGCCCCCTATTTAAAAAGTTTGAGAACCCCCAAGGGATAGTCAAATTAAATGTGCATTAGACTTCCTGAAATGAATTCTAAAATTAATAAAGCATAAAATCAATTATATTATAGAATGAATAGCTTCCCAAAATGACTGTTTGCTCTATTATCTCTGAAAAATAGCTGTTCATCTGTTATTGGGCTTCAGTTGGTACTAAAGGGATTATATTATGTAGGATCACCTCAAATTGTTAGTTGCCTGTTAGGACTTGGAAAATACAAGATGGTCGGTCCCTTAAAGAAAATGGAGGGGGTAGCTAGGTGGTGCAGTGAACAAAGCACCAACCCTCAAGTCAGAAGGACCTGAGTTCAAATCTGCCCTCAGAAACTTAACACTTTCTAGCTGTGTGACCCTGGGCCAAGTCATTAGCCCCAACTGCCTCAGCAAAAAAAAAAAAAAAAAAAAGAAGAAGGAAAATGGAGAGATTTCCATTTTGTACCCAACTCTTAGGAATTTAATTAGTACATAATAGCTAAGTAAATAACAGGGGAGTATAAACAACCAAATATTTTTCTGCTTTCTTTCATACACAATAAATAAAAGTATAGAATTATCCAAAAACTAACACGTGGAAAGAAGAGAGGATTCATATTCCTGGGGTCGAATAATGACTGGAATACCTCTCCATCATCCAGCAACTGGTCTTTTGTTCCTTCTGTTCCAGTTTGCCTCCACAGGTGGTTTTCCTTCTCTGCCTCATTTCAGCCAAATTATTACTACTACCATCTGCCACTATAAGTGTTACTGGTTTTTTGTAACATTGCCTCCAAAAACACACCTGGCAATCAACACTTTTTCAGACCTTTCTTGTGAGACAGGCCCACAGTCACATCTGGCTTCACATAGAAGGACTCCAAAACAGACTTTCAAGAATTTTTCTTTAGTGTGTTTTTATCCTGAATTTATCAAATACTGGGTAAAAGAATATTTCCACATACAAAACAGAACAGAGCATTGTATGTCAAATCATAAATCTGTATTGTGTACAACTTTTCAAAAAATATATGATAAATTCAATGTTACTTTCAAAGATGTCATATTTGTTCCCTTCAGACTTCCATCTTTATATCTTTAAGATGGTTCAATGACCTTTTTTTATTTATTTTATTCTTTTGATAACAATATGGTTCTTCTTCCCAAATAAGGAAAAACACAATCCTTATAGCATAGCCAAGCAAAACAAATCAACTCATTTGTGGTGTCCATAAATGTGATTCATTCTGTACCTTGGATCCATCTCCCCTCAGTCAGGGGTGTGATTCAACAGCTGTCCTCTGGAATTTTGATAGGTTATTACATAGATCAGAATTGTTAAGTATTTCAAAGTTGTCTTCAAAATGTTGTTGCAATACAAATTGCTCTCCTGGATTTGCTCATTTTATTTTACAGATGTTTGCACATTGCCTCATATTGTTCTGAATGTCCTTTTTTTAATTTCTTAAGAGACAATAATATTTTATTATATTTATATACCATTGGTTTATCCATTCCCCAGTTGATGGATACCCCCTTTATTTTCAGTTTTTCACTATTACAATGCTGCATTTACTTTTATTTATTTTTCCTCAATTATTTTTATAAGATTGAGGTTAAATACTCATGTCAACAAGTGAAAGAAATGTAGTCTTTGATCTTGGGCATTTCAAAAGATCAGGAGAGCAAACCATGGTGGAGTCCAGATCACTTTTCTCATTCAGCATAGCACTGATAGGGAGCAAACTGTGATATCCAGGAGCAATTTTTGAGTTCCAACCCAATAAAATAATTCTTCTGGCAGCCATGCAATATCTATATGAAATTGATTGAACCAATGCTAGTTTCTCTCTAGTGATGGAGAGATAATATATTTATGATGAAGAAGTGTAGCTATATAGATACTGAGATAAATTATAAGCCTGTAAGTCATATGAAAATATGCTTTAAATCACTATTGATTAGAAAAGTACAAATTTAAACAACTCTGAGGTACCACCTCACATCTATCAGATTGGCTAATATTGTAAAGTGATAAATGTTGGAAAAGATGTGGGAAAATTGAGGCACACACATTATTGGTGGAGTTGTAAACTGATTCAACTATTCTGGAGAGTAATGTGGAACTATGCCCAAAGAATTATAAAATTCTTCATACTCTCTGACCCAGCATACTACTCCCAAGTCTGTATTACAAAAACTGGAGAAAAAGATCCACATGCACAAAAATATTTATAGCAGCTCTTTTTGCAGTGGCAAAGTGTAAGAGTCCTTTAAATGGTAAGGGTCCTTTAAATGGTCCAGCACAGTGCAACAGGAGGTTTAGGTGGCCCAAAAGTAATTTCTGTGGCTAGGGACTGCCCCATGGGCAAGGCTCTTGTCATACTGAGATAGCTGATTAACGGGAGACGGCTCCCTCTCTGATTGGCTGTGTGTGACCTCACAGACCCTTTTTAAGCCCACTTCCAGCAGATTGATCTCTTTATCCTGGGGTAGCTGAGCTGAGTGGATAGATAACCAAGAGAGATAAGGAGCTTGATAGTGAACACATGGATCTCTAGCAGACCAGGTGTTCACTAGGGAGTTAACAAGTTGGGGGAATATGTGAGCAAGTATAATAACGGCTTTAAGTTTGCACATGGCTATTCTTGAGCGTGCTATCTCTTATTAAACTCCGATTCAAGAAATCGTGGCCAGAGGCCTCTGAAGGCCTCAGAGCAGGTGAGCCAGGTAAAATTAATACTGACACTGCAAAGGTCAGTGGCCAGAGATACCCTGATGCCCTGGGAATTAGGAGAGACTGGCAATGTGAAATATCGGGTAACACTAGGGCTTTCACAGATGAAGTGACTGCCCAGGGTTAAGTAATAAAACAATATTTTACAGCAAAGAATTGGAAATTGAGGGCATGTGGTATTTGAATATGATAAGCAGGTGAATTTCAGAAAAGCCTGGAAAGACTTAAACTGATGCTGAGTGAAGTGAACTGAAACAGTAAAACATTGTACACAGCAACAATAACAATGTTCAATGACAAAACTATAACTGATTTAGCTTTTCTAAACAATACAGTGTTCCCAGATATTTCCAAAAGACTCATGATGGAAAAAATGTCAGTATGAATGCAGATGGAAACATACTATTTTCACTTTTTCTTTTTTGTGATTTTCCTTTTTGTGTTCGGATTCTTTCATAACATGACTAATGTGGAAATATGATGAACATGATTGTACATATATAATCTATATTAGATTGCTTGCCATTTTGGGGAGAAGAGTGCGGAAGGAGGGAGGAAAATTAGAAAATCAGTCTCTTGCAAAACTGGAGGTTGAAAACTATCTTTAAATGTAATTGGAAAAAGTGAAATACTAAGTGAGGAAAAAATAAATTATAACCATAATCCTATGATGAAAATGAGGCTGACAAAAGTTAAGTAACTTCCCCCAATCAAATAGTGCCTGAGGGAGGATGTAAACTCAAGTTTTCCTGTCTCCATATCCAATGTGCTCTATCTAAAGTACCACCCAATATCCTCACATGAAACTCTGTACCACCTGTTTTCCCACCTCTTTTTCCATATGTATATATTCTTCTTGTTATTCTAAATTTTATGTAAAATGTGCAAAAAGGTTTGTGGCAGCCCTTTTTGTAGTGGCAAAAAACTAAAAACTGAATGGATACCCATCAATTGGAGAATGGCTGAATAAGTTATGGTATATGAATGTTATGGAATATTATTGCTCTGTAAGAAACAATCAGCAGGATTATTTCAGAGAGGCTTAGAGAGACTTACATGAACTGGTTCTAAGTGAATGAGCAGAACCAGGAGATCATTATATATTCTAACAACAAGACTATACGAAGGTCAATTCTGATGGATGTGGCTCTTTCCAATAATGAGATGTTTCAAACCAGTTCCAATTGTTCAGTAATGAAGAGAGTCAGCTACACCCAGAGAGAGAACCATGGGAAATGAGTGTGGACAACATAGCATTTCCACTCTTTCTGTTATTATTTGCTTGCACTTTTGTTTTCCTTCTCAGGTTTTTTCTTTCTTTCTAGATCCAATATTTCCTGTGCAGCAATCTAACTGTATAAATATGTATACACATATTGGATTTAACATATACTTTAACATATTTAACATGTATTGGACTACCTGCCATCTAGGGGAGGGAGCTGGGGAAAGGAGGAGAAAAGTTGAAACAGAAAGTTTTGCAAGGGTCAGTGTTGAAAAATTACCCATGCATATGCTTTGTAAATAAAAACCTATAATAAATAAATAAATAAATTATATGTGAGAAAGTCAATCTTTTTTACCCCCCAAATCTGTTGTTGTTTAGACATTTCAATTGTATTTGATTCTTTGTGACCCCATTTGGAGTTAAAGATAATAGGACTGCTTCACCATTTCCTTCTCCAGATCATTTTACAGATGAAGAAACTGAAGCAAACAGGATCATGTGACTTGCTCAAGGTCACACAGCTATCAAGTATCTGAGGCCAAATTTGAACTCAGGAAGAAGAGTCTTTCTGACCCTGATCCATCATTCTATCCCCGTCCAATTCTCCCTTTCCTCTTAATCTTTTCTTCCCTTTACCTTCTTCTCTTCTGATTCTGTGCTGAATTTAGTCCTCCTTCATCAAATTCAGATGACAGTAAGATTCATGTGTTTCCCTCCTTCCCCTAAATCTTCCTCTGTATTTCTTTAGCAATTCAACCATCTGAGATAATGAATTTCACTCCCACCTCTCCCCTATTATATTCCTTTTTTCTTTTTTTTCCTTATGATCCTTAAAATATAGCAATTATAACATAGAGCAAGACTTTTCCTAGTTCTTTTGGCATATTTACTCTGACTCTGGAAAACATGATTTTGAGGGAACACTTGTTGCTTCTCCCACATTTGACTATAAACATTTCATCATTGTATTGTTGCTTCCAAATACTCATGTTTCTTTTTACCTCTGTTCTTTTATTTCAAAGCGTATAATGGTTACCTCCTCAGCAATACTTATAAGTATTCTATTTCATTAAAAATACTTTTTTTCTCTCCCTTAGGTTGTGCACAGCTTTGCTGAACAAATTATTCTTGTTGTAAGCCTTTTAATTTTTGCCATTTGGAAGAGCACATTCGAAGGCTTTCCTTTCAATTATAGGGGTTACCTCCAAGTGACTGTGGCTTCTTGGTTAGTCAATAAGCAATTAGGGTTTACAATGAGCTAGACACTGAACTGAGTACAAAAGATTCAAAGAAAGGCAAAAAAATCTCTACCCATAAAAAACATGTTAATCTAATGGGAGAAGACAACATGTAAATAAGTAGGTACATATAAGACATAATTCTAATAAAGTTATGAGAGGTGAAAACATTACTTCATCAAAGCCCTTTTTCTGGCTGCTTGCAGTATTTTTTCATTGATCTGGAAGTTTTGGATTTTGTCAATGATATTTGACAACTTGGATATAGCAAAATAAGAATGTACTTTTCTAGCTGATTCTCAGACTAGATCCCAAGTTTCTAGTTGCTTCTGCATAGCAATTATTTCCTTAATCATAGGTGACTGAATAATAATTCAGAAATGAACAAATAAGCAAAACACTTATTAAACACTTACCTTGTGCAAATCACTATACTAAATACTAGAAATAAAAACAAAAAAGGAAAATTGTCCCTGCTCCTAAGGAGCTCACATTCTAATGGAGAAGACATGGAAAGTTTCTGCTTCAAGTCAGAAGAAAGATTCCACAGTCCTTATGGTGCAGTGGCAAAACAGATGGTAATCCTTCTTTTTAAATGTCATTTCCATTTTAAAATTGTCTCAGCTTCTCTTGTTGACCCATTTGACAGTGCCAGGGACTTTGGTAACTAGAACTTTTTTCTTTTTGGGGTTTTCAGAGGATGTAAGAACACATATAGGAGCCAGAGGCTAGATGGTCTCTCCACGGGAATTGCTTCCCAGAATAATGGCTGAGGACATTGGGCTGAATGTATTTCTTTTCCCAAGGCTCTTGGATTTAGGGTTCTGAGCTGTTTCTATCAGGATCAAAAAGGAGATGTGGTAGTCAAGGTTGTTTTGACTTGCCTGGAACACCCAGTCTCCTGGCCTTGCAGAGAGCACCACACTGTTTCAGCTAGGCTGGTTTGCTTGCTCTATGTATGGCAGTTAGTTAGGTTGGCAGTTGGTAAGGATAGCTAGCCCTTTCCCCACAGGAGTTGGTTAATCAATTTAAGGACTGGACAGGAAGTAACACCAGTAATTTGGATGTGTTGCTCTTCACTGACTTTGACCCATTCAGTGTGGCTGCCTGCCTGTTGGTGGCAGTTGGTTAGCAGTTATTGTTGGTGTTGATGGTGAAGGAAAGCCTATGGTTTCTTCCCTCAGTAACAGTTGTGCAGAATAAGATATAAATTTCCAGACACAGCTATTTTGACAATTTGTTTTGATTGATGATTTTGGGGTGAAATGTTTGAGGGACGAGAAGAGGTTACCAAAATTGGAAAAAAGTGAAGATATGTAAGAAGTACTTAGTATAGTTCTAGAAATTGACACCTATTCTACAAGATTGACACCTATGATGATGTACTTATAATACATAGTGTATTATTATTTTTTAAAATTCACTGAAAAGGACAATCAGTAGGGAGTTTTTTGAAACAATATGTTAAATTTATATACAATTATTTCTTCCACATTGCAGGATTCAGGAAAGTAATGCCCCCATGATCTGGAAAATCCATATAAAAATTTTTGGCTCTCCTTTTGTACCCAAAAAGAAGTCAGACTTTTTTCTTCTTTTATGGGATATTTTCAGAATTGTATTATAAAATTTGGGAAATTTATGACATTAAAAGACAAAATAATGTTGATATTATATAACACTATACATAAATTTTATGCATTTGAGTTTCTAAAATTTTTTTTCCGTATCAGCTCCTGGCCTTCATATGTCATTTTCAGTTTCTGCAAAATTCCCCCAGAATTTTCATTTAATTTCTTATGCTGACCTACGATAAATCAAAACTGTGATGGAAAAAGTTGCTATGCAGAAGGAATAATTGTATTTGGAGGAAGAAACACATGTAATCCTTTTTCTGTTCTTATTCGCCTATTTTCTTATTTGATATTTATGTTCATAATTTTAAAAAATAAAAAGTATAGTATAATAGAAGTACTATGCTTCTTTAAGCCCTTTGAGTGGCTCATGTATTTTCTGATTATAGGTTTCTGTAAGTCCTTTGTTTTGTCTTACTGTTTTATGTTCTAGGTATTTATTAATGCATATTTGTAAGTCTTTGTACCTTAAGCATTTCTTTGTGGTGGAGGAAATAAAGAGCTCTCCTATGCCTGAAATTTATTGATTTTTACACTTAGCCCCTTTTCTAGAAAAGATTCCATTGATCCCTTTTGGGGAGCCTTGGCCATAAGCCATGTTTAGCTGTATCACTATTCCTTGACTTGTAATTATTTCATGAAAGCCTCCTGAAACAAAACTTAGATTCTGTTTTCTCCTCATTTTCACCATCTTCAATATCTTCCTCATCCTTAGCTTCACAAGGGCAGTTTTTATAGGACTCTTATTTTTGTTCAGATGGTATCTTATCTTCCTCTTTGGAATAATACTAATTGTATTGTCATTGTTTGCTTACTCTTCATCCTTATCCTCAGTCTTGTGGGATTCAAATTCTTTATTTTCTTCAGATACCCTCTTTCTTCCCATTCTTCCCAATTTTTGTTTGTTTATTGTCTAATGCCTAAGTAGGATAGCTCTATTTTTCTATATTGACTAGGGTATTTACTTTTTTGACAAGCAAATCTGCTGTGTTGAGCTATTTTTTGCTAGGTATGACAACAATAGCCTTTTGAGCTGATCGTATCTTTTTTTCTGAAGTAGCCATAGCCTTCTTTCTTATTAGTTACCATAACCTTTTTTCCACTCTTTTCTTCAACTTCTGACATGTTATCCTCATTAACTTTATCCCCTTTGGGTGAGGAGCTATTTTCTTAGACTCCTCTTGATTTTTAGGAGCCTTTCTGAGATTCACTAGATTGAATGACATGGATTCATTAATAAGGACTCAAGCAATACTGGTAGTGGTTTAAAGTGTTAGTAGCATCCTTCATTAGTATCCCATTGGTAATGGGGACCAAGACTAAGCCCTAGATTTTCTTTATTTATGTATGTATATATAATGATCCAGCTATGGAGGTCCTCTGAATAGGCCTTGGTTTCAGTGGAATAATCACCCACAAGAATAGTCAGGAATAAAGTCCGAAGTCTTTATTTTCTCTTTCACAATCTGTCTCCTTTGCCTGGGACCGGCCTAGCTTTCTGGGGGACCTTCAGATGGGCCTTGGTCTTAGTGGAGAAGTGAAGGAGACAGGACAGCCACCACGAAGGTCTTTGTCTTGGAGTCTGAGCTCTAGCCTCCGGTTCTCTTGTCTTCTCTGTCTATCTTGGAGTCTGTCTTCCCTCCTAGATCTCTTAGCTCTTATATACTCTAAGTACATCATCATAGGTGTCAATCTTGTAGAATAGGTGTCAATTTCTAGAACTATACTAAGTACTAAGTACATGTAAACTTGAGAATCATTATCTCAATTCCACTGAGTTAACACCTTGTTGTAAGATTAAATCAATTATCCTGAGCCTTAAGTATACCTTTTCAGAGCTCCTGCCCTCTACATCTATATATAAAAAACATTCTGAATTCCAAATTCTCTCCTTCCTACCCCTCTCTCACCCACTGAAAAGGCAAAAAATATGTCAATTATCCATGTAAAAGTATGCAAAACACATATTTCCCTATTAACCATATCACAAAAAAAAAAAAGAAAAATAGAGAAAATTATATTTCAATTTGCACTCAGAGTTCATCAGTTCTCTCTCTGAAGGTGGACAGCATTTTCTCATCATGAGTTCTTTGGAATTGCCTTGGATCACTGTGTAGATTAGAATTGCTAAGTCTTTCACAATTGAGCATTACAACTTTGTGAGCATTACTGCACACTATGATCTTCCAGTACTTCTCACTTCAATTTGCATCAGTTCAAACAGGTCTTGCCATGATTTTCTGAAATCAACCCCCTCATCATTTTTAAAAGCACGATAGCACTCCAGTCACAGTTATATACCACAACTTGTTCAGTCATTCTCCAATGATGAGCATTCCCTCAATTTCAAATTCTTTAATACCATAAAAATATAAGTCATTTCCCCTTTTTTCATTCTTTTTGGGGTATAGACATAGTGGTGATTAAAGGTCATACACAGTTTTATAGTTCCTTAGAGACCATAATAGACTTTGAAAGTTGAAAACTGATGAGTTCCTAGGAAGTGAAACATGATTATCCTTACCTCTTATATAACTTTCTTTTTTTTGTTGTTATAAGTAGCATAGTATAAATGTGTGATGAAATATTCCATCTCCATTTGCAATTTTAAGATATTCTGAACAATTCTAGTTCTTTGTGTATCAAATAGTTATCAGAATTCATCATTGCCTCAATGGGGATAAAACTTACAGGACTGCCATAAATGAAAATTTTCCAAAATGTGTTTAACTGGATGTTTTACAGTCTAATGAAGATGCTTAAATTCTATTCGATCACACAGACTTCTGACAAGCTTTAGCATAGCCTTGATAAAATAATTTTGTTAAGGTTGGGAAGGGAGGAGCCCACAAGTCTGGGGTCTCAGACCAGGTGTCTCAAAAGAATTTGCAGGCTTGAATCCATCTCCCAGTCAAGGGGCAAAGTTTTATTGCAATAGTAATTGTAACGCCAGTAGGCTGTAATTCTGAGGGAGGGAATTTCAGCAGCGAAACAGAAGCAAGGTGATATATTTATCCAGCTTTCAATCATAGATATGCTAATTCTATGGCTCATAGGTAGGAAGGCGTGGTCTCTGGAAGGAGTGGTTTTCTTGACCAGATTTTTACTGATAAGATTACCAGTCAGCAGTGAATTATTCACTATTGTCTCAGGAGTTTGATCTGTGGGAGTTTCCTGAGGTCAGAATTTGTCTGACTAAAAGAGTGGTCAGACATTGGGTATGGGGGTTTCCTGAGGCAGATTCCAAAGCTAAAAGATTTAGGACTACTGACTTATTTTTAGGACAGAAGCCCCCCCCCCCCCCAAGGTCAGGGGACCCCCAAACCACCACTATACTATTGAAGCTATACCATATCATTTTCCCCTCTTAAGAAGTTTGTGCCCCAAATTCATTTGGAACAGAGGGACCGAGGTCTCATCTTTTGGAGCTGCTTCATGCTGATAAGGGGTGAAGAGCTGCCCCTGCCCAGTGGGGTCCAGATTGGGGAGGGGGTGGCAATATGGCAGCAGCATCATCCAGGGAGTACTGAGTATCAGAATCAGTTAGCCAGTGATGTTCAGGGTGAATAAATAGTTGGAAGTTCATAGCTGGGACCCTGGAGGAAACAAATCTCATAAATAGGTTAAAAATGCAGGGGCCAAATATGAGCAAAAAGAACAATTAAAAGTGGAGTTAATAGGGATGATAGCCAGGAATCCCACCCAGAGGAAGGCTGGGGAGTGAGATGAGGCTATCATAAATGTCTCTTGTCCAAGAAACTTTTCGTAGGGTAAATACCAAGAATGTTTTCCCTAAAATCCCCCATTTTGCCTCCTTGAAGGGGTGGGGACAGTGTCTGAAGTGGTGTTATACACAGTGAAAGGAACACTCAAATGATCTAGGATGCAAGCACCCTAATGTTTAAAAAGGTGTTAAGCATTGGGTAGAGAGGATGACCTATAGAATGGAGATAATCTTAAATGGGTTTGATCTCCTTTAGCAAAAACCTGAGCCTTCAAGGAAGGCTTTTGCCCAGTTAGTAAAGGTGGCCACAAAAACCAAAAAGCAGTTTGAAGCCCCTGAGAAGGAACATATGGGTAGAATCCACCTGCTAGTCCTTTCCTAAGTAGGTTCTGTTCCCCTCCTGCAGATAGGCTTCAGGTTAGTTAGCAGCCCTTTGACAAACTGGTCATATTTGACAGATCTATTTAATTGTTTCTTCTAGCTTGTGACTAGTGAAAATAGGTTTCATAAAAGTTAGGAGAGCATTTTTTTTTCTCCAATGAGTATGAAGAAGCTTCAAGGAAGGTGGTGTAGAAGCATTATAAGCGAGTTTGCCAAAATAATTTTGGAATGGATATCCTACAATTATTATCTTTCTGACAAGAAGAGAAGGAATAGTCAGGTTAAAGTTATTCTCCTAAGGGGTAGCTAATACAAATGAGGTGGCATCCAGGGTGGGGATGGTGACATTTGGGAAAGGGGCTTTTGCCAAATAATGCATCAGGTCCCATCTGTGGGCTACCTTGAGGATGCTGAGGGTACACCCAACAATCATGAATACCCCCACTGCCCATGGGGTTCCCTAGCCTGACTAAGATGTTATCTCCCTACAAGACAGAGCTGGAGAGAAAATACGAAGAGCAAAGTTCATAAATAACAAGAAAGAAAGCTAATCTTAAGTGCCTCAGCCAGTTACTGAGTTATTTGAGGAGTGGGCTTATTCACTCTACAAAAAGCTGGGCTGGGATTATAAACTGACCTAAGGGTGTTTGAAACCAACTAGAAGGAGAAAGGTATGTCCCCTTTCTTCCCAGCTGGGTGCCATGGTCAGTGGCAAATGAACAGCACCACCGGCAGCTGAATCTGCAAGCCTGTTACCCTTGCACATTTAATAGAACTTTTTGCTGTCGAAAGTCCCCTTTCTTTTCATATGACCCCATGAATGTGCAAAATATGAAAAGCATTTTTGGAGTCAGTATAGATGTTCACTCTCATTCCCTTCCCTAGTTCCAACGCTCTAATTAGGGCAATGAGTTAAGCCACTAAGGCTGGGACAGCAAGAGGAGCCAGCCCAGGGATTTCAAGGTCCCAGACAGAGGAATCTTCTTCCTCCTAGATTTCAGAGGGAATATGGAAAGGTTTGGGGAGAAGCACAAAAAGTTCACCTGGAGGTCTGAGAAGGGAAAATTGGGTCCTCAACTTCACTATTTAGTCATACCCCAACAAGGGGCAAAAACAGGAGGGAATAGGAAAGGTGTGCTTAAATATCAGGCCATCAAACTGGCAGGGCAGAGGGGAGGTCTAAAAACAGTTCTTAAGTTTCCCTTCAATCCCCATTATTCTATAAAGGGAGGACTAATGAGACCAGAGTGCCAGAGCAAGACAGAAACTAGGACCCGTGTCAAAAGGGAATTCAGCGGCTTTACCTGCCACATCCACAGTCACCCTGGATATGGCCATTGTGATGGAGTGAAGGGGAGCCGACCAAGCCCCAAAGCCCTGCTGGAGGGCAGGGCAATGGGGGGTGACTCGACGCCCATGGGCAGTCTCTCTCTCAGTGCCCTTCCTGATTGCACTTGGGGCAAGGGCCTGGGAGTTTCCTTGGAGGACAATGGCCCTGGCTATAACATCTAAAGCCTGAAAGCCCCATGGTTCTTGAATATGGCAGCAGCTAAAAATTGAACCTGTTCTTTGTTTCTTGCTCTGGCCCTGCGGTCAGCTCCTCTGTAGTTGTGTCAGTCTCTATTATTAAAGACTCCAGAAGCTGTTTCTAACAGTTGAGTTTGGAAAGTTTGAGGTCCCAAGGCTAATTTCTGCAACTTCCTCTGAATATCTGATCTCAAGTGATTTATATATCTAATAGCAAATTCTAACAATTGCAGCTTATTATTTAAAAAGTTTACTAGGACTTAAATCCATAAGAGATTTTATTTAACATGTTTTATATGTTTAAACTTATCCTGATGCAAAGGATCCTGGTGCAAAGTATCAGTCATTATACAAGCTTATAGATTCTTAGTAAATACATTCTTTGTTTAGTAGCTATAAATCCTAAAGTTCATTTCTCAGGGCTGATTATCTTGCTTACCCTGATGGTTTCAAGAAAACTGGCAAGCTTACAAATTAAGGGGTATTGACAGAGACCCCACAGAAGAGCTTGCTAAATTGCTCACCCCAACTATTTTTAGTGCTTTGGTGGGATCTGTCATTTGATATCTCCCCTCACTCTGTGAAGGGGGGGAAAAAGTTCATACCCCATACCTGAAGGTAAACTGATAAGACTTTATGATTGACAATAACTTAGTTATCAGTTTTAGAGTTTTTCTAAGTAATAGCCGAATAGTCTTAGCTGTAGTTTCTATTCCCTTAAATAAGTTTCCCTCTTGTTTTAGGGAGAAAACAAGACAATTTTAAGAGCTGAAATAGAACAGATTTTAAAATTAACTTTATTTAATGAGCCTAGACAAATTGAATTGTAATTTAATTATTTTCCAAATCTATGCAATTCATTTCTCTTTTGTGAGCTAGGAAAAGATGTGTTTTGTTTTTTTTTTTACTGACAGGGCCCTCAGAAGTCTGATTCTAGATAACTAGAATTTTAAAGTAGTGGCAAACTGCCTTTTTCTTTCCTAAAGTTGTAAAACTCTTCTGCTAATATCAGTGCAAAAAAATCCCTTTCGTGGGCTTTCACATTAAAAAACCCATAAAGTTATCAAATGTGAAGCAATATATCCAGTAAAGCAGTTAACATTCAAATAACATGTTTTAAAGCAATTATATCCAAGAAAGTAGTTAATATTCATATAGTATGTTTTAAACTAAGTGCTTCACAACATCTATTTTTTTTCTTTTTTATTATAGTTTTTTAAATTTATAACATCTATTATTTCTTTTGACAAATTAAAAAACTAAGCAGAGATAAAATAATTTGTCATAAATTTCATAGCTAATATATAGAATTGAGCCAGAGAAAGGTGGTCTTACCAAATGCAGAAGCTAACTAGCTTTCCGGATGCTGCCAGGGATACCTGGATTCTTTTCTGGTGGTTCCTGGACAGAACCTGCTGAAAGTTAGGATGACTAGTATCAGACTCAGGGAATGCTGACCATAGAGTTTGATCCCCATTCTGTACCCATTTCTCCAAGCTGGGTTGGAGGTATTTGGGCAAGGTTGTATGGGGTCCCCTATTTCTGCAAGTGAGGCAAAATGTGAATTTCCCTATAGTCCTGAGATGAGAAGAGTTAGCAAACAGAGAAACTTGGACTATATTGATCTTGATAACAATCCCAACTGAGATGTTTCAGGATTTTTTTTCTTTTGCAATTTTAAAATGACTATTTGCCAAACTTCTTGATCATTGCTTTCAAAATTTTGAGAATTTGCTAAGATGTTTGGCTCTCACAATTTTTGAGAATAACAAAATGTAGCTGACAGAACAAACATGACACAGACATTCTACACAGAGACACACACACACAGAGAATGACATGAAAGAGGACAGTCCCATCTTTACCAAAAATCCATAAAATTTCTATAGCACTTCAGTCTTCTCTGGTGTCCCAGAGAAGGTGAAAAGCGGCAAAGGTTCACTAGAAACCTTATTGAAAGAATTTCCCGGATTGGGTGTCCCCAGTCCAGAAAAACTTGCTGAGTGTGGAACTCATGATGACCCAGATAAACCTTCTCCCAGTGGCTTGGGTTATCCCAGCTATGGGACTGAGAGAGAAAAATGGGGGACTTACCCTGACAAGGAGGGAATCAAACCAGGGGAGGCCAGACTCTCCCTGTACAGGGCCAAATGTTGAGGTTGGGACGGGGAGGGGGGGACCCCAAGTCCCAGACTAGTGCTGCAAAGTGTCGCAAAAGAATTTGTAGGCTTGAACCCATTTCCTAGTGAATGGGGAAAGTTTTATTGCAATAGTAATTGTAACGCATTACAAAAAGTGGGCTGGAATTCTAAGAGAATTTCAGCAGAGAAACAGAAGCAAGGAAATATATTTATCCAGCTTTCACTCATAGATTGAAATATGCTAATTGTATGGCTCATAGGTAGGAAGGAGTGGTTTCTGGAAGGAGTGGTTCTCTTGACCAGATTATTACTGACAAGATTACTAGTCAACAGTGAATTGAGGAAGGGTCTTATTCAATATTGTCTCAGGAGTTTGATCTGTGGTAGTTTTCTGAGGCCAGAAATTGTCTGACTAAGGAGTGTCAGACATTGGGTGTGGGGATTTGCAGAGGTAGAGTCTGAAATTAGAAAATTTAGGACTACTCATTTTTTGTTAGAACAGAAACCCACCAAGGTCAGGGGCCCCAAAAATCACTGCTATATTTCCCTAGAAGCTAAACCACATCAGTTTCATCAGCAAAAAATGATCTTTTCCCAATCTTTAGTAACTAGAATTGTTTTGCCCCAAAATGTTTTTCCTTTATAGCAAGGATTAGTAGCTATCTTTTTTCTAATGTTCTGTTCTTCCAACTCCAAGAAACCTATACTATACTGCAGAAGAATCAATAACAACCCCTTCAGTTGCCAGTTCCTTTGAAGATCTTTGTTATCTGAAGATTAATCAGGCTGTTTCACAGCAATACTTTGTCAGTTGTTGGTTGACACTATTTTTCTTTTAAGAACAAACATTTCTTTGTGCTTTGTTGTGACTGATTTTATTTTATCATGAATTTGAATGGTCCTTGAAATTGACTTACTCATGCCAACACATGATGCAATATTGCTAATAACTGTTGGTGTGCTCTCTAAAAGTGATGATTTTTGTACCTTCTCTTAGAATAATATATATTTTTTTAAAATCATAAAATTAAAGATGTGGGAAAGGAACGAAGCACATTTTGTTTATGACACAAAATCTAGCCTTCGTCAAAGAACTAAAGTCAGGGAAACCAACTCACTACAGTTCATCTGGTCATATTTTTAAGTCCAATGACATTCCAATGACAATAGATGTATGCATTTATCATGATCATCATCATTACTATTACAAAATGGAATTGCATTCAAATTTACTTGTCCAAAATAATTAATATACAATTGTACCTACTGTATAGAATAATTATGAGGTTCAAATGAAATAGTATAAATATATTGCAAATGTAAAAATAAAAGCACTATATAAATGTCAGTTATTGCCCCTACTAGTTCAGAAAGAATTAGAAGTCTGAGAAAATTCCAGGCATATTCACTTGAATGAAGGAATGAAAAGGCATGTAAATTAAACATTATCTGCTAGATACTGTGCTAAATGTTGGGGATACAAATCAAGCAAACAAGATAGTCTCTCTTCTCAAGGAGCTCCCATTCCAGTAGGGGACAATACATGTAAGGAAACTAGTTAGAAAGGTGGAGGAGTGCTAGGAGTGAGCTGTGGCACAGTTTAGATCTGTCTAGGAAGTAGGATGATGGCCTGGTTCTGAGCAAGATAAGATTAAAACTCATCTATTATTACTCAGGTTTTGGGGGCAGGAGTTAGAATTCCAGTAGGAAAAGAAGTAAAGTTAAAGAGCATAACTTGGTTAGCTTCAATAATTTTGAAAATTTTGATATAGAAGCATCTCAAAAACCTTGGGATTATTGTTTTTGAACAAGGATTTTTTTTTTTAATAAAAGGAAATGATTTAGAGTTGATAACTATATTACATAACCAAAAAATAGTCCCTGCCCTTGAGTTCATTTTTTACTGATAAAATGTAGGATGCAAACAGATAAGTAGACACATAATATTGAGCAGGGAAGCAGTAATAAAAACTAGAAGAATTAGTGAAAGGCTTCCTACAAGGTTGGAGCCTTGAAAGCAGCTAGAGATTCCTAAGAGATAGAGGAAAGGAGGGAGTGCACACTAGGTCTCAGGACAGCTTGGGTAAAGATACAGCAAAGCTTGGGTGGATGATGGGATGATTAGCTCAGAGAACAGATCAGGCCAGTTTGGCTGAAACAGAAGATATGAGGAATAATATGTAATAAACCAAGAATTTAGGCTGGAGACATAATAAAAGACTGACATATCTTGGAGGCAAATAGGGCCCTTGGAGGCAAAAAGGTTATTAGACTTGTGCTTTGGAAAGATCAGTTTTGTAGCTATGCAGAGGACAGAACAGGGAGAAAATGAAAACTGGGAGAACAATGAGGAGTCCATTTGCAAGTAGTCTTGGAAGAGGTAATCAATCAGTACTTGAACTAAGGTGGGAGATGGATGAATAAAGAAAAAGGGACAAATATGAAAGATAACATGGAGATAGAGTCAATAACACTTGATAACAATTGGGATAACATATGGGGGAATTAAGGAAGGAAAAGTTAAGAATGACTTTGAGTTTGAGAATTTGGATAACTGGAAAGCTCCAAAAAAGGAAGAGAGATCGGTTTAGAACAGAAAAAAATGAACTGAGTTTTGGACATGTTTAATTTGAGATTTCATGCAACATTAAGGTGGAGATTTCTTTTTTTTTTTTTTTTAATTTAATAGCCTTTTATTTACAGGTTGTATGCATGGATAACTTTACAGCACTGACGATTAATTGCCAAACCTTTTGTTCCAATTTTTCCCCTTTTTCCCCCCACCCCCTCCCCCAGATGGCAGATGACCAGTAGATGTTACATATATTAAAATATAAATTAGATACACAATAAGTATACATGACCAAACTGTTATTTTGCTGTACAAAAAGAATCAGACTCTGAAATATTGTATAATTAGCCTGTGAAGGAAATCCAAAATGCAGGTGGGCAAAAATATAGGGATTGGGAATTCAATGTAATGGTTTTTAGTCATCTCCCAGAGTTCTTTCACTGGGCATAGCTGGTTCAGTTCATTACTGCTCCATTGGAAATGATTTGGTTCATCTCATTGCTGAGAATGGCCAAGTCCGTCAGAATTGGTCATCATATAGTATTGTTGTTGAAGTATATAATGATCTCTTGGCCCTGCTCGTTTCACTCAACATCAGTTCGTGTAAGTCTCTCCAGGCCTTTCTGAAATCATCCTGTTGGTCATTTCTTACAGAACAATAATATTCCATAATATTCATATAAGGTGGAGATTTCTAACAAGATAGTGGATTATATGGGACCATTAAATTGTGAGCTCTTTGAGAGCAGGAACTGTCTTTGTATTCTTAGTACTAAGCAAAAGTTCTGGTACATAGTAGGTGCTTAATATTTATTGATTGACTATTAAAATGGATTAGATTTAAATTTATGGAAACTCATTTTTGTGCAATTTTTGTTTCTTTTATTTCTCTTTTTTCCTTTACATCTTTACATAAATGTATTAATTGATGAGGCTAATGACCCACAGCCATATAGTATCAATAGAGTGTGCTGGTGTTAAAAAGACAGGCTTTTTATCACTTTAAGTAGCTTGCAATTGTTGAAAGCACTGTGTAGATTCCCACATGCAATCCAGCCCACTCTTCTATTAAATTTTAGGTCTAATTCATTGTTACTTTATATCACCTATACAAAATGTATATATTTATTAGCTATGTCTAAGCTAAAGAATAGATTTTTTTTTCCTACTCTTTTTTCCATAGAGAGAGTTAGGCTAGTGAGTTAAGATTTAATGAAAAAGTCATGAAAATGGCATATTTACCAAAATGTCTATAGCAGAATATTTTGTGGTAGGAAAAAATGGGAGAAAATATTGACAAATTGTGGTCTATGAATATAGCAGAGTGTTATTATGCACAGTAATAGGAACTGCATCTGTGCTGTCACTGCTCTAGGGAACTTCCAGGTAAGGAAACTTCCTCTACCAAGTAAGGTTAGCATGCTTTCTGCAACTTAGTATTAAAGAGTTACCTGGAGCACTGAGGTTAAATAATAACTTACCCAGAAGCTCTTTTTGTATTGGTAAGGAATTAGAATTGAGTGGATGCCCATCAGCTGGGGAATGGTTGAACATGTTATGATATATGAAGGTAATGGAATATTATTGTTTTATTAGAAATGATGAGCAGGCTGAGTAAGTCTAGAAAGACTTATTTGAACTGCTGCTGAGTGAACTGAACAGAATCAGGAGAACATTGTACACAGTAAAGCAAGACTATATGTTGCTTTATGTTGGATTTGGCTCTTCAACAATTGTCTTGAATTGCAATTTAAAATAATCCCAATAGACTTTGGATGGAAAATGCCATCTGCATTCAGAAAGAGAACTATGGACACTGAATGTGAATCAAAACAGTATTTATTACTGCCACTCCTTTCACCCCCTAGTAAAACAAAGTAAAGGTGCTTCCATATCACAAGTAAGCCAGACTACCTGAAGAGGCAGCAAAGTACCCTGAGTGAAAGACAAGAGGTAGCGAGTGTCAAGAGAATCAAATTGTTACCATCACCTCAAGTACCACTTTCTCCCAGAAACTGAAGAAGATGCCCTAGAGCTCTGAATTCAAGAGTCCTGGTAATCTACCTGCTTCTAGCTGGGCCCCCAGAGCCATCACTGAAGAGAATTAGTGAAGAAAACATATTTCTCACCATCAACTGCTGAACAATTACCGAAAAGCAGGTAAGCACAAGAGCCCCAGGAATGGCACTTCCTCCCAGATCACTACTGCTTTCAGCCCAGACCCATCATCCTGGAAAAGAACTCTTATGAACATGCACAATGTGCTGAAGCCGCTTCCTTGTCAATATGGTCAATATGGTCAATATGGACAGAAAGGGAAATCTGTCAAATTTCTTGGCAATGTCAAACATTTCAATATCAAGTAGATATGGTTTTGTCAGTAAAAATGACATTAAAGATGATTCATTAACATTTTTGCTTCTGCACAAATGAATTCCAGCTGAAACCTCCTATTGATGAGGTCCTGAGTAGGTGGAGTAGCAGAAAAAGCCTAAAAATAAAATTATAATACTCCCTGAAGCAAGCAGGGAAGGACACTGATGTGATCAGCTCAGCCTTACAGTCCCAACCTTCTCCCCTTCTCTTTGAAGGTCTATATCCAGTCAAAAAGCTGAGTTGTGATGTTTAACCCCTGAGGTTAAATTTCCCCTGTAAATCTGCAGTCAAATGCTTATGACCCACACCATCTTTGCTGAATCCCTCTTGGGGTTAGCTTGCCATGGCATCCTACCTCCCGGTATCTGTATTCTCACCCCTTACCTTACCATGCATCATGGTGTCTTTATCGTTTTTATAGCTAACTCTTTTAGGTTGTTAAATTCCTCTATGGATTTAGCCAGTCAGTCAGTAGTGTACTCTCACCTCATGGCATACTTCAATTGTGAGTTCCATTAGAGAGCTTGTCTTTTCCCTTGTTAATTGTTAAAACCGCTTTCCTTGCTAACTATATGCTCTCCCAAACCTATTTCATATTTAACACCCCTGGTGTCTATTATACCTCTTCATTTTGTCCACCACCTCTTATAAACAAAGGGACCTTTTGGCAAAGAGAATGCCATTGTGAATTCTGAATGTGTCTTGTGTTTCGTATTCAAACTAGAAATTGCTACTCCAACCTCATTACTACATATGTATTTTTCCCACTAGAGCTCTTTGAGAGTAGGGACTGTCTCTCTACTTTTCTATTTGAATCACCAACATCTGTCATGTTGCTTTGTTTTTTAAAAATTATTATAGCTTTTTATATACAAAACATATACATGGGTAATTTTTCAACACTGACCGTTGCAAAAACTTCTGTTTCAACTTTTCCCCTTCTTCCCTCCACTCTCTCCTCTAGATGGCAGATAGTCCCATACATCTTAAATATGTTAAAGTATATGTTAAATACTATATATATATATATATATATATATATATATATATATACACAGTTATCTTGTTGCACAAGAAAGATCACATTTTGAAAGAAAATAAAAATAACCTGAGAAGAAAAAAAAAATGCAAGCAAACAACAACAGAAAGAGTGGAAATGTTATGTTGTGGTCCATACTCATTTCCCAGTGTTCTTTCTCTGGGTGTAGCTGGTGCTGTTCATTATAGATCAATTGGAACTGATTTGGATCCTCTCATTGTTGAAGAGGGCCACATCCACCAGAATTGATCCTCATATAGTATTGTTATTGAACTGTATAATGATCTCCTGGTTCTGCTCATTTAACTTAGCATCAGTTCCTGTAAGTCTCTCCAAGGCTCTCTGGTCATTTCTTATAGAACAATAATATTTCATAACATTCATATACCACAGTTTATTTAGCCATTCTCCAATTGATGGTCATCCCTTCAATTTCCAGTTTCCAGAGACTACGAAAAGAACTGCCTCAAACATTCTTGCACATACAAGTCCCTTTCCCTTCTTTAATATCTCTTTGGGATATAAGCCCAGTAGTAACACTCCTAGATCAAAGGGTATGGTGCTTTGCTTTTTAAGTAAGCTCATAAGTCACTTACATTTTCTCTCTCTTCTCTCTCTTCACTTTCTTTCATAGTGGAGGGGAATGATTTACTCTCAGTCAAGATGTAGATAGAATTGCCTGCCTTGTGTAACTCAATACCTGATGTTCTCTGATCCAGGTCCAAACCCAGCCCTAGTCATTATCTAGTTCCTTTGTTCTTTCTGGAGGTTTGTTTATATTTCTCCAGTCAAGATTAGTACTGGAATAATTAAGGCATTTTTTTTTTTAACAAGAAGGAAACCTAGTAGACATTCAAATGGGCCATGAAAAGGACATGTTGAGAGGATACAATGGAAGATTTAGAAAATCCAAAGCAACCTCCAAAGGATTTATTAATCCCAAAGTTATTAATCAATTATGCAAGACGAGGAATAAAAATTGTATATTGAAGAAGGAAAAGGTTGTGATTTCATTGGTATAGGAAACTCCTGGCTAAGTAAATTATCTTTACCAATGCATCTCAATACTTTCTATGCAATGTAGTGTTACTAGGCAATTAGAGAATTGCCTAGAACACTAAAAAATTAAACAACTTGTCCAGGATCACTTAGCTAATATGTGTCAGAAACTAGGTTTGAATCTATGTTTTTCTAGTGTTGAGGCTGATTCCTTAGCCACTCTCTCCCTCTATATATGCTATGTGTTGACACATTGCTTCTCTAACTATAGAAACTCAGTATAACCCAACCAATATATCTGGCCACTGGACCTAGATAATTCTGGAGGAAAAAGTGAGTCTGGTGACATTGCAGAGCTCTCCCTCCCTCAAATCCAATTTGCTGGCAAGTCACAGTGTCACCTCCCTGATGTCACAGTCTTCTTGGAGAACAAAGGACAAATTGCAACAAACCAATCAGTAACCCAAGCATACTGACAATTCTGACATGCTTAGCATCAGCCCAAGATATTATTTGGAACCAGACTTGGATGTGCCAGACTCATTTTCATTTCAAAGTGAGAAATAATGTCAGGTGCAGAGGTCTGCTTTGATCCTAGGTTTTTTGGTTCCTAGGCTTCCTTCTTTCCCCAGGCAGGGAAAAGTATTGTGAGGCAGTCATAGGCCTCTACTTTATTTTTTAAAAATTAATTAATTAATTAATTAATTTTTTTTATTTAATAGCCTTTTATTTGCAGGTTATATGCATGGGTGACTTTACAGCATTAACAATTGCCAAACCTCTTGTTCCAATTTTTCACCTCTTACCCCTCCACCCCCTCCCCCAGATGGCAGGATGACCAGTAGATGTTAAATATATTAAAATATAAATTAGATACACAATAAGTATACATGACCAAAACGTTATTTTGCTGTACAAAAAGAATCAGACTCTGAAATATTGTACAATTAGCTTGTGAAGGAAATCAAAAATGCAGGTGTGCATAAATATAGGGATTGGGAATTCAATGTAATGGTTTTTAGTCATCTCCCAGAGTTCTTTCTCTGGGCATAGCTGGTTCAGTTCATTACTGCTCCATTGGAAATGATTTGGTTGATCTCGTTGCTGAGGATGGCCTGGTCCATCAGAACTGGTCATCATATAGTATTGTTGTTGAAGTATATAATGATCTCCTGGTCCTGCTCATTTCACTCAGCATCAGTTCGTGTAAGTCTCTCCAGGCCTTTCTGAAATCATCCTGTTGGTCATTTCTTACAGAACAGTAATATTCCATAATATTCATATACCACAATTTATTCAGCCATTCTCCAACTGATGGGCATCCATTCAGTTTCCAGTTTCTAGCCACTACAAAAAGGGCTGCCACAAACATTCGTGCACATACAGGTCCCTTTCCCTTCTTTATAATCTCTTTGGGATATAAGCCCAGTAGTAACACTGCTGGATCAAAGGGTATGCACAGTTTGATAACTTTTTGAGCATAGTTCCAAACTACTCTCCAGAATGGTTGGATTCGTTCACAACTCCACCAACAATGCATCAATGTCCCAGTTTTCCCACATCCCCTCCAACAATCATCATTATTTTTTCCTGTCATCTTAGCCAATCTGACAGGTGTGTAGTGGTATCTTAGAGTTGTCTTAATTTGCATTTCTCTGATTAATAATGACTTGGAGCATCTTTTCATATGACTAGAAATAGTTTCAATTTCTTCATCTGAGAATTGTCTGTTCATATCCTTTGACCATTTTTCAATTGGAGAATGGCTTGATTTTTTATAAATTAGAGTTAATTCTCTATATATTTTGGAAATGAGGCCTTTATCAGAACCTTTGACTGTAAAAATATTTTCCCAGTTTATTGCTTCCCTTCTAATCTTGTCTGCATTAGTTTTGTTTGTACAAAAACTTTTCAGTTTGGTATAATCGAAATTTTCTATTTTGTGATCAGTAATGATCTCTAGTTCTGCTTTGGTCATAAAGACCTTCCCCTTCCACAAGTCTGAGAGGTAAACTATCCTGTGTTCCTCTAATTTATTAATAATTTCATTCTTTATGCCTAGGTCATGAACCCATTTTGACCTTATCTTGGTGTACGGTGTTAAGTGTAGATCAATGCCTAGTTTCTGCCATATTAGTTTCCAATTTTCCCAGCAATTTTTATCAAACAGTAAGTTCTTATCCCAAAAGCTGGGGTCTTTGAGTTTGTCAAAGACTAGGTTGCTATATTTGTTGACTGTTTTATCCCTTGAACCTAATCTATTCCACTGATCAACTAATCTATTCCTTAGCCAATACCAAATAATTTTGGTAACTGCTGCTCTGTAATATAATTTTAGATCTGGTACAGCTAAGCCACCTTCATTTGATTTTTTTTTCATTAATTTCCTTGAAATTCTTGACCTTTTGTTTTTACATATGAATTTTGTTGTTATTTTTTCTAGGTCATTAAAATAGTTTTTTGGGAGTCTGTTTGGTATAGCGCTAAATAAATAGATTAGTTTAGGTAATATTGTCATCTTTATTATATTTGCTCGCCCTATCCAAGAGCATTTAATATTTTTCCAATTGGTTAGATCATTCTTAATTTGTGTGAAAAGTGGTCTGTAATTTTGCTCATAAAGTTTCTGATTTTCCCTTGGCAGATAGATTCCTAAATATTTTATATTATCAGTAGTTACTTTAGGCCTCTACTTTAAGCGCTGATGGGGCTAACTCATTGGGTGAGGGACACCCCTAGTTTAGGACACAGCATGGGGCTCCTTAGCTTCAGTCTTTGCTCAAGGAACCCCTTGAGACAATCTACTCCAAGCCTACTCCCTTTTTAATTTTTGAAAATATTCACATATTGTTTTTACAGCTCAACAATTTTTCCCAGATATTTCTTCCTCTTTTCTCAGAAAGCCATCCCATATAATGAATATTTTTAAGGAAAAAAAAATGAACAACAATGAACAATACAATGAAAAAGTCTAAAAATATATACAATGTTCCATACTCATGCATCTCTCTCCATTGCAAAGGAATGAGGCAAGGATGTTTTCTCATATTTCTTCTTTATAATTTTGCAACAAACACTTTTGATTATTTTTGAGTGACTATTCTTTCCATTTGTTGTGGTCATTACAAATATTGTTCTCTTCATTCTATTTAACTCTGTATCAATTTCTCTAACTCTTTGTTTCTCTATATTCATCATAGCAGCCAATTCTTACAGAACAATAATATTCCAATACATTTAAATGCCACAGTTTGTTAAGCCAGCTTTCAATCATTGGACTTTTTTTGCTTCCAATTTTTTTGTTAGCACCAAAAGTGCTGCTATAAATAGTTTGGTGTATTCTGGAGACTTATTTATTAGCAATGACCTCCTTAGGGTGTAGTGGAATCTTTGGATCAAAGATTATGGTCATTTTAGTCATTACATCTGCACAGTTCCAAAATGGTTACACTAATTCACAGTTTAACCAATAAATACTGATGTACTCATTTTCCCATAACTCCTTCAACATTGACTGTTCTATCTTTTGTCATCTTTGCCAATTTTCTAAACATGAGGTTGTTTTGATTTCTCTTAGTAGTAATGATTTGGAGCATTCTTTCATATAATTGGTAATAGTTTAAAATTGTTTTTTTGAGAATTATTTGTTCATATACCGTGACCATGTATCTATTTGGAACTTTTCTGGATGTGTGTGTGTGTATGTGTGTGTGTGTGTGTGTGTGTGTGTCTAGTTGTTTGTATCTCTTATATACTAAAACCTTACCTAAGAAATCTGATAAAAAGATTCTCCCACCTTGATCATTTCCTTTTTCCTAGATGCTTCAATTTCTACAGAAAATTTTCAATTTCATGAAATCAAGATGATCTATTTTTTTTTTCTTTTGTAATTGTCCCTCTCTTCTCTGGTGAAGAATACATCTCCTACCCATAGTTTTGAAAGGTATATGATCTGTTTCTCAACATTTTAATGGTATAATCTTTAATATTAAAATCATGTATCCATTTTATATTTATTGTGAAATGCATAAAATTTTTATTTAAGAGTAATTTCTGTCAGACTGTTTTCTAGTTTTCCAAGAATTGTTTCTTATTCTTTCCTAAGACATTTATACTTTCAAATTTACAGAACAGTGAATTTCATTCTTTTTGGTTCTATGTTCCTTGATGAACTTATGAAGGAGTTCTGTGAGGGAGAAGGGGAGGGAGAGGGAGAAGAAGAAAGAGAGAACAATGGTTATTTTTCAGTTGTTTTAGTCATGTCTGACTGTTATCCCATTTGGAGTTTTCTTGGCAAAGATACTGGAGGTGTTTGCCATTTGGTTCTCAAAATCATTTTACAGATGAGGAAACTGAGGCAAACAGAGTTAAGGGACTTACTTAGGATCACATAGCTATTAAGTATTTAAGGCTGAATTTGAACAGAGATCTTCCTAATTCCAGGGCCAATGCTCTATGTACTGTGTCACCTAGTTGCCCCTGTTTTACAGGTTCTTATAATTTTTATTTCTTTTGGGGTGTGTGTGTGTGTGTGCGTGTGTGTTAATTTGAATACTTTATTCTAAGTTGGATAAAGGTTTATCAATTTTGCTAATCTTTTTAAAGAAGAAATTTTACTGCCATTTTGCTTTCCAACAAATCATTTTTTTCCCTCCAGTTTTCAATATCTCTTTTGTTTTTGTTGGCTTTCTGATTTTTCAAAAAATGTACTTTTAATACACTACTCTTCATTTCTATTTTCTTAATGCACACTTTTAGGAATATAATTTCCTCCATGAGAATTGCTTTATTTGTATCACAGAAATTTGTTTTTATATAGATATTTTTATACTTGTTCTTTGACCCATTTATTATTTAAGATTTCATTGTTAAGTCAATTGGGTCTGGTTTTTGGTTTTGCTTTTGTTTTTTGTCCTCTATGAATCGATCACTATTTTATTGTTTTATGCTCTGTAAAGGATGTTTGCTATTTTTGCCTTTTTATATTTATTTGCAATATCTCTATGCTGTAATATGTGGTTAATTTTTTTTAGAAAAGTTCCATGTGGTATTGAGAAAGCTATATAACACTCAGCAGTCCCATTTATATATGATTTGTTTTAGCTCATTATTGAACAATAATGTGTTCAATTCTTTATTTTCCCTTTTGTCTATATATTAGATTTGTCCCAAAGTGCTAGAAACATTAAAGTCTCTTGCTATTATTGTATTACTATCTTTGTTTTTTTGTGAATCAGCTAATATTTCCTTTATGAGTTTGGAACATAAAAGTTGAATATTGATATTGGTTTGCTGTTTATAGCATAAGCATAATGTAATTCTTTTTAAAAATCTTTATTTCTATTGTGAATTTTTGTTTTTCCTTTGGTAGTTTGGTTACAACTCCAGATTTTTTGGAATCACATAATACATAGTAAGAATTTTTTTCTAGCTTCTCATTTATATTCTGTATATATGTCTTTATTAGTTTTAGGTGCATTTCTTTTTTTTTTTTTTTTAAGTTTGTACTGATGTTTATTTCTTACATCATTGTAGGTATCTCATTTATTCTTTGTTTCTTCCAGACAACCATTCCACATGATGAATAGATTTTTTTTTTTATAGAGGAAAAAAACTCAGTACACTGATTGATACATTAAAAAAGTCTAACATGAAACATCTGTAGACCTTCCATCTCCTTTACACTGGGGGAAGAGGGTTTCTTCTTATCTCTCTTCATTCAAGTCCTGCTTGGTCTTTATAATTTTGTTATCTTTATTTTGATTTTTTTTTGTTGACCTTTCCAATTTCATTGTCGCAGTTGTATATTATTTCCTTGGCTGTGTTTACTTAAGTCAACCACAGTTCATATTTATCTTTCCATGCTTCTATGTATTCACTATATACATCATTTCTTACAGCACAATAATATTCCATTACATTTATGCACTGCAATTTGTTTAGCTATTCTTTAATTGATCAGCATCTACTTTGTATACAATTTATAGCTATAACAAAAAAAATTCTATAAATATTTTGGAATACAGGGAGACTTTTCTTAACAATGGATTTCTTGGCGTTTGAGTTTGATAATATAGTTTCTGGTTCAAAGGTTATGGATATTCTAGTTATTTTATTTGTATAATTCTAAATTTTTTTCCAAAATGATTATACCACTTCACATCTTCACCAAACTGTATTAGTTTCCACAATCCCTCCAACAGTGACTGTTGCATTTTTTGTCATTTTTGTCAATTTGCAGGTGTGAGATGAAGTTTCAGGAGTTTTTTGATTTACATTTCTTTCATTATTAGTGACAGTTTTTCATGTAGATTTAAATACTTTGCTATTCTTTTAAGAAGTTTGTAGATATATTTTGACCATTTATCAAATGGGAATGACTTAGTATAGATTATATATAGCTTATATATACATTTATTAGGCATTTATATATATTTATATGTATATATTGGATACCAAACTCTTATCAGAGAAATCTGAAACAAAAATTTTTTTCTTCCTCATTCAATTATTTTCCTTCTCTTAGATACATTGTTGTCTGTGCTTTTCTTTCCTTCTTTTTCTTCTTCTTCTTCTTTTTTTTTGGCTGAGGCAATTGGGGTTAAATGACTTGCCCAAGGTCTCACAGCCAGAAAAGTGTTGTCTGAGATCAAATTTGAACTCAGGTTGTATTGACTATCCACTGTGCCATCTAGCTGCTCCCTGAGCTTTTCAATTTAAAGTAATCAAAGTTTCCTACTTTATCATTTGTAATTACTTCTACCTTTAGTTTGGTTAAGAATATATCTCTTATCCATAACTATGAGAGCTCCCTTTAGAATGTATTGTGGAGTTTAGTGTGGTGGAAGGCTTTAATCTAAGTCTAATTTTTTTGCCAGACTGATCTCCGGTTTTCCAAGAAGTTTTTTTTTTTTTTTTTTTTCCTTAATCCGATAGGTAGTTTCTCTCTAGGTAATTTATATTTTTAACTTTATCAGACTCTAGATTATTCTATTGTTCTATATATCTGTCTAGTCTATTCCATTGATCTCTCTCTCTATTCTTAACTAATACTAGATGGTTTTGATGACTCCTGCTTTACAATTAATATATATATATTTGTTGTCTGAAAGGACTGATCCTCCTTTATCCTTCTTATCATACTTTCTCTTGATATTTTGTTTTTCCAAAAAAATATTGATATCAAGTTCTGTAAAATATTTCCTGGGTAATTTTATTGCTATAACATTAAAATTACAAATTAATTTTGGTGGTATTAAAATTATCATTATGCTGGCATGACCCTAGCTATAAGCATTAAATATTTTTAAAAAGTTATCTGCAACATGGTTTAGCTCGTCTGCCAACAGTTTACTTGGATGTGACCACTGTACATGCTACGATTTCTTGGAGCCACAGGTAAGAGTTGAGTGCCAGGTAAATAGCAAAAGCAAATAAGCTGCTCTAAAAAGGGTTGGGTGAACACTCAGATCAGAGCTGCTAGTCACCCTAATGTATTAAGGGGGCATTTACCCCAACCATGTGAAAACTTCTCCCAATGCAATGAGGCAGATGAAAATAATTTGTTCCAATGGTCATGAAGGTGGATGAAGCAACTGCTATGGAGTCCTTAGAGCTTGGTTAGTTATTGAAGAAACCAAGGTCATCCACGGCATCCTGGGCAATCACCAACAGTTGTCCCACTTTAGTCTTTGTGTGAGGCTGACTGTGGACTTCTAACTTAAATTCAATTCATACATAAGTTAAGATATCAACCCATAATATCACTGGTACTTTTTGAAAGTGAAGGACAACAATATTTATTTAAGAAACACTCTAATTAAATGTATACAAGTTTGTGGAGTGTGTGCTTTGGGAGGTTGATGCCTAAGTATTAAAACATAAATTTTTAATTACTTAGAATGAAATTTTCTTAATTGCTTCTTGTGTTTTGTTATCATTTTGTAGAAGGCTATTGATTTTCTTTTTTTTTTTCTTTTCTTTTCTTTCTTTTTTTTTTATTACAGTGACTTTTTATTAACAGAATCCATGCCAGGGTAATTTTTTTTACAACATTATCCCTTGCACTCACTTCTGTTCCGATTTTTCCCTCCCACCCTCCACCCCCTCCCCTAGATGGCAAGCAGTCCTATATATGTTGAATATGTCCTAGTTTATCCTAGATACAATGTGTAAGGCTATTGATTTTCTTTCCTTTTTTCTTTCTTTTTTTCCCCTGAGGCAATTGGGATTAAGTGACTTGCCCAGGGTCACACAGCTAGGAAGTGTTAAGGTCGGACTTGAACTCAGGTCCTCTTGACTTCAGGGCTGGTGTTCTATTCACTATAGCACCTAGCTGCCCCCAATGCTACTGATTTTTTAAAAAATTATTTTTAAAATAGCTTTTTATTTAGAAGTTATATGCATAGGTAATTTTATAGCATTGACAATTGCCAAACCTTTTCTTCCAATTTTTCCCCTCCTTCCTCCATCCCCTCCCGCAGATGGCAGGTTGACCAATACATGTTAAATATGCTAAAGTATATATTAAATACAAAATAAGTATACATGTCCAAGCAGTTATTTTGCTGTACAAAAAAAAATCATACTTAGAAATAGTGTACAATTAACCTGTGAAGGAAATAAAAAATGCAGGCAGACAAAAATAGAGGGATTGGGAATTCTATGTAATGGTTCTTAGTCATCTCGCAGAGTTCGTTCCCTGGGTGTAGCTGGTTCAATTCATTCCTGTTCCATTGGAATTGACTCAGTTCATCTCATTGCTGAGGATGGCCTGATCCATCAGAATTGATCATCATATAGTATTGTTGTTGAAGTATATAATGATCTCCTGGTCCTGCTCATTTCCCTCAGCATCAGTTCATGTAAGTCTCTCCAGGCCTTTCTGAAATCATCCTGTTGGTCATTTCTTACCGAACAATAATATTCCATAATATTCATATACCACAATTTACCCAACCATTCTCTAACTGATGGGCATCCACTTGGTTTCCAGTTTCTAGCGACTACATAGAGGGCTGCCACAAACATTCTTGCACATACAGGATCCTTTCCCTTTAAAATCTCTTTGGAATATAAGCCCAGTAGTAACACTGCTGAGTCAAAGGGTATGCAGTTTGATAGCTTTTTGAATGGTACTGATTTTTGAAAATTTGTTTTGTAGTCTGCATTTTTGCTGAAGTTATTGTCTTAATCAGTATTTTTGTTGATTCCTTAGAATTTTCCAAGTAAATCATCATGCTGCCAGCAAATACAAATGGTTTTATCTCATCTCAATCCTTTCTCTTGTCTTCCTGCCATTGCTATAATTTCTAAAACTGTATCATACTTATTGGAAAAGTTTCAAGTTCCATTGCATATAATGCTTGCTTTTGGTTTTACATAGATGCTTTTTACCCGTATTTTTAAAATAGGTCCCTCTATTCCTATACTTTGTAGCATTTTTCGCATAAAAAGTGTTATACTTTATCAAAGGCTTTTTCTATATCAAGAGAGATGAAATCATGGTTTAGTTTTCAATATGATTACTTAAGTTGATTTTTTCCTAATAGTGAAGCACCCTTGCTCCTCTGGTATAAGTCTGCTTGGCCAATAAGAGATTTCTTGGAAAAATCATTGTTTCTTTAACAGGATTTTTTTTTTTAAGAGCCAATGTTTGCTAATGATATTGGCCTATAGTTTTCTTTCTGTGTTTTATCTTCTCTTGGTTTAGATATCAGGACTAAAATAGTCTCCTAAAAGGATTCTGACAAAATATTTATCAATTTTAAGAATAATTTGTAAAGTCTGGATACTAACTGCTCTTTAAAAGTTTGGTAGAATTCTCCTGTGAAGCCATTAGGACCAGGAGTTTTTCTTTTGGTAGTTCTTTTGTGCTAGATTTATTTATTTTTCTTAGCTTGTTTTTTGTTTTAAAAAAACTCTATCTGGTTTTCTGATTCTTTAAGTATTTTATATTGTTGAAGGAATTCCTCTTTTGTGTTTCCAGTTTGTTTCTTTACATGTTTTAGGATATAACTGTACATAATATGTTTTGATTATTCCTTTCTTTTTCTTTTTCTTTTTTTTTTTCTATACAGTCTTATATAATTTGAATGGGAAGATCTTTCTCCTGATAGCTTGCAGAATTTGTTTCTCAATAGAATCTTTAAGTTTAACTATTATGTATCTTAGAGTTTGCAGCCTTGGATTTTGTTTTGTTTTTCTGAAGGCAATCTGTGAATTCTTTCAGTTGGAATTTAATTTTTTATGTTCAGAAGTTCTGGATAATTCTTTTCCATTTTCAGTATGGTGTTAAGGTTTATTTTTTTTTTCTTCCTTATTCATGTTGTTTTGGAAGACTTATGATGTCCCTATTCATTTTGTCATTGAGATAAATGTTTTACTTGCAAAATGAGCATAGTTTCTTTTAATGTTACTGGGTTTTGTTTTTGGAATTTTTTTTTTTTTTTTTTGCTTCTTTTCTAGATTTCCTTCATTTCTGTGTATTTGAACTTTCAATCTATTGTTCTTTCTTAAGTTTTTTGGTTTCTCTCTTTTGCAGAGTCTGTCATTACAGATTCCAATTATCTACTTGGAATCTACTCTGTCTATGTTTTTGCTATCCAGGACACAAATTCTGCTCTCAATTCTCATTTTTCTTTTGAACCACTCAAGAGGAGAATATTGTAGACCCATCTTCTCCTTGAATTTCATACTGTCCTTTGTCTCACCAAGAATTGGATCATTTTTCCTTTGCTTTTTCAATTTTTATTATAGATGCTTGAACTCATTTACTACTACATTTTGAGGCCATGTTTCTTTCTATTTTCCTGTTTATGTGCTTTTCTTCAAGGTCTTTGAGTTTCTTCTTCTTGAAATTTTTGGTAACTTTGGTCTCCCCTTCTCCCCTTTATTTTCCGTAGCCCTCACTTTCTAACTCTTTCCCCTCTGATTGTGTTTCTCTTGAGGACTAGATCTTAAAGTATCTCAGCTTTTTCTCATACTGGTTCAACAAACTAGATCTCCTGCTCCAAATGACAAAAATAAGTGATATACTTTTTTTTCTCAGGTATGGTGGCGTGCTGGATAGTTCTTTCTTCCCCTTGTGTCCTGCCTTGCTTTCTTGTTCCATGCCTTTAGATCCTTTTTTGCCCCAGTATTGGCAGTTCAAAACTTTGCAGCATTGTTTTTCCTAGCAGCAATAGATCAGAGCTTTTGCAACTATAGTGCTATGGAGTTGCAGACCTATGGTAGGCTTTTTCTCCTTAAGGACTGTGGCTAAGCTAGCTGTCAAGGCTCAAAAAAACTTCCATAACCTGGAATAGTCAGAGTTTTTATGGCATTGGAAAGGGGGAGAGGAGGCCAAGGTATAGGGATTAGTTTTGATATAAGTTTATAGTTTATAGTTATTTTTATAGTCCTTGCTGCTAGTGAAGTTTTACTTGTTGCATGGGATGGGATGGAAGAGTACTAAGTGAGCTCAAGGTCAGTAAGCATATTAGTTCATGGCTTTTGAGTATTCTTTTTTTTTTAACGTTCTTTGGGATTCTGGGTATCCTGGTTCATAGAGACATCTGAAACTACTTCATTTTTAAAAAAACTTTGAGAGGTTTCAGAAATCAGAGAAAATTGTTTAAAATGCTCACAATGGCCTGGAAGTCTGCTGTATTTTTTATGAGATTTTGATTTCTCATCCAATCCATAGTACCTTCTCCCTCCCTCTCTTCCCTTTCTCTCCTCTTCTCTCCCAAATTGCTTAATCTATTCACATGTTAAGTTTTGAGTTAGGTTTATATCTTTCTCTAACATTTATTTCTGAATTAGAATTTTTTTTTTGGGTTCTTTTACTTGGTCTCTTCAGTCATTTTTACTTAATTACTTAATGATTTACTTAATTTCTTAAGTTATTTAGAAGAAACTCAAAATATGTACTTTAGAAGATAAAGACTAAAGAAGGTATAAATAAGTAAAGCGCCAGGAATCATTGGATGAAAGTTTAGGATAAAAAGAAAGGGAAGAAAATTGACAATGAGAATGAGGGAAATTGTTTTTTGAAAAAATTAACAAACGAAATTGAGGGATTAGGAGAAAAAGGAAGATGTTAATTAATTACTTAACTGAGGTGAGGAAGAGACAAAGAAAAAAAGAAAAAGGCATTAAAAAGAAGCCAAAATGGGAAGGAAGCATTTGAGAGGGAAGGGAAGAGAGACTGTGAAAATAAGATTGTCTTAAGTAAATTGCCTTTCAGATATTATTCCTCTTTTTTTCTGTTGTGCTTCACCCTTAGAAACAACAATTCCGATGGGGGTAATAAGGATAGTATTGCCACATGGTAGAAATTTTCTTGTGCTTTTGATCATGAGTTCCACTTTTTTCACCTTGTCCCCTTTATCATCATTTTCTTTTCCATTTGCCAAGAAATCTCCTCTGGATATATGTTCTCCCACACTTTTGAATGCTGGTAGTCTCCAGGAACTCTGATTTTTTATTCTTGAAAGATGATGCTGTCCATGAAGACATAATATTTTCATAGATGCTCTCTCTGATCACCAAATCTTTGCAGATTATTTATATTGTAAAATTCCCTATATTGTTCTGTAAGAAATGACCAACAGGATGATTTCAGAAAGGCCTGGAGAGACTTACACGAACTGATGCTGAGTGAAATGAACAGGACCAGGAGATCATTATATACTTCAACAACAATACTATATGATTCTTTTTTTTTGAATTCTTTTTTTTTTTTAATTTAATAGCCTTTTATTTACAGGATATATGCATGGGTAACTTTACAGCATTAACAATTGCCAAACCTCTTGTTCCAATGTTCCAATTTTTCACCTCTTACCCCTCCACCCCCTCCCCTAGATGGCAGGATGACCAGTAGATGTTAAATATATTAAAATATAAATTAGATACACAATAAGTATACATGACCAAAACGTTATTTTGCTGAACAATACTATATGATGATCAGTTCTGATGGACCTGGCCATCCTCAGCAACGAGATCAACCAAATCATTTCCAATGGAGCAGTAATGAACTGAACCAGCTACGCCCAGAGAAAGAACTCTGGGTGATGACTAAAAACCATTACATTGAATTCCAAATCCCTATATTTATGCCCACCTGCATTTTTGATTTCCTTCACAAGCTAATTGTACAATATTTCAGAGTCTGATTCTTTTTGTACAGCAAAATAATGGTTTGCTCATGTATACTTATTGTGTATCTAATTTGTATTTTAATATATTTAACATCTACTGGTCATCCTGCCATCTGGGGGAGGGGGTGGGGGGAGGGAGGGGAAGAATTGGAATAAGATGTTTGGCAATTGTTAATGCTGTAAAGTTACCCATGCATATAACCTGTAAATAAAAGGCTATTAAATAAAAAAAAAATTTCCCATAACTTATTATACACTTCATTCCTCTCTCTGTAGGACCCCTTCCCACCAGTGAATCAAGATTCCTTCATTTCCCATGTCAATCCCTCACTGACATTTCACTATTCTCTCACAGCTTAATTTTATTATTTGTATTTCTTATTAGTGATATTTACTTTTTTGTTTCTATTGTCTAGGATGTTTGAAAAGCAAATAACTACTCATCACACTTTTTTGGGGGAGAGGGAAAGTGCTGCAAATGCTTCCCTTTTACTGAATATCCATCTTTCTCAGTTTTCATGGTATGTCATTTGGGGTGCATCCAGCTCTTTTGTTCTTTAAAACACATTATCCCATTTCCTTTTGTGGTTTCTGATAACAAATATTCTTGTTATTGAAATTTCCTTTCCTACATATTTGAAGATTTTTCTTCTGCTTCATGGAAATTTTGTTGTCATTGGAATTGTTAAATTTAATCATTATGTATGCTGACATTTGCAGCATAAGGTTTTATTTTGTTTTTACCTCGAGGTGATCTTTGGATTCTTTCAAATGACTCTTTGAGTTCTGTATTCAACAGTTCTGGGCACTTTTCTTGCATTATGGTATTCAAGTTGTTTTGAATTGTAAGATTCTTCTAAGAGACCTAGAATCCTTCAGTTATTTCTATATATTTCTACATATCCTGTCTTTGAGAATAATATCTTGCCTATACAGAGATCATGTGTTCTTTTGATGGTATTGCTTTTTGTGTCTCTCCAGATTTTCCTTGATTATAGAGACTTGTCAATGTGGATTCAGGTTTTTCTATTTGTAATTCTCATTTCTTTATTAAACTATTTGGGAATGTCTTGCTATGGAATCCTGGGCATCCCGGGGATTCACTGCCTCATCACCTTTGTACTGGTTTGGATGTCCTGATGGCAGTTTTTCTTTCCCCATTAATTATTTTCCTCTTTGATTTATCAGCTTGTGCCGAAGGTTTTTGCTGGGCTTTCTTCCTCCTGAGATCTTTGGTAATTTCAGATTTTTTTCCCCTTTTGCTCTTCCATTGGTTACTCCTTTCCCTTTCACAGTAAACCTCAAAGACTAGTCCTCCAAGCAGTTTCAGCCCCTCTTACTCGGGCACCAGACTCGTCTCTGTCTACATTGGATGCCAGTCGCTTTTCCTTCAGGCCCAATGGGGCTTCCCATGGTTGGCGTCCTGCTCCAGTCCCCTGAGTAAACAGTGCTCCCACCCTGAGTCCTGCCACCACAGATGGAGCAACCTCTTGGTGCAGCAGGGAAGCTGGATTCTGCTGGTTGCCACAGAATGGTGAGGTGAGGGACTTCCATGTAATAAAGTAGCCGGAGATAGCTCTAGCAGCAAAAGGAAGCTTTACCATACGCTCTCACAATTGGGCCTCGCTCCAGGCCAACAAGCAATCGAAGGGAGGAGGCGCTTTGCAGAGTTACAACAGCAGATTGTCTAGGAAGCAAGTAACAATTGATGATTAGCTACACTGTTTATTTCCTGTGGGACACTTGAAGTTCAGACCTAGGGATCACATGACTTCCTGAAACTCTTCCCTGTCCCATTCAGTCCCTTTTTATTTCATACGTTTGAAGATTTCTCACACCAACTCTGATATATTTCTTACACTAGGACATCCTTGTGACCTGGGCCTCCTGGCTGGTCACTCTCTTCAGTATGAATTGTAACTCACTCTCTACTATTTAGAACCCACACCTGCACAGCAGTGCTTTCAGGAACCATGTTAGCTAAGAAATCTTGAACTATTCTAGTGATTAAGTGCATAAGCAAGTGGGTGACAGAATATTGCTGCTTAAAGCAATGAGCAGGAATCAGAGAACCCACCAACTCCCATAATTGGTCATCACAGACCAACAGATTGGCATCTGGCAGCCATAGAACTACAGCCCTGTGGAGGCCCAGGGGCCTCGGGTCCATTGTCATAGCATTCCCACCTCTAGCAGTCTGGACCCAGATTCATTTGGGACAAAGGGACGAAGGTTTCACCTTCTGGAGCTGCTTCAGGCTGACAAGGGGTATAGAGCTAGGCCTGCCCAGTGAGGTCCAGACTGTGTGGGACGTGGAAGACCCCCTACCAAAAATGACTAGTCAGAGATCACTCAAAGTAAAAAAGCAGAAAAGGTTATTTATCATAGCAACTCATGAGTGGCCGGGCAGTCTCACTGAGAGATAAAGAGACTCACAGTGGGAGGCCCACAGTTTTTATACATTTCAGTTTTTAGCTCACATTCAGTTTTTTGCTCACAGTTTTTATACTTTTCAGACAAAGAACCCCAAAGATCCCACCTCTATATGTTATAATTGGCTACATAAGTCTTTATTCCATTATTTGGTTAGTAGAATGCAGTAAATAAGGTGATGGCATAGCTCTTCTGGCCATATATACTTTGTTTCTTCTTTGGACAATGGGATGTAGTCCAGGCCTTATCTAAAATCAGGTGACTCTGGAGAATCTGAAACTGCAGCCTCCAGGCTTCAGCTAATCTAGCTAATAGTTACTGATTAATATATGCTTGAGCTTTAAGTTCTTCACGTTTTCCACACAACACTGAGACAGCATACAGGAGATGCTGAATGTCAGAATCAGGTATCATGTGATTTCAGGCTGATCAAGTAATTGGGTTTTATGGTTTGGAGTGTGGAAGAAATAACTCTCACAAGAAGATTAGAAATGCAAGGATCAAATATGAGCAAAAAATAAAAAATAAACAAAAGTGGAATTCATATAGAGGTTACTAGGGAACTCCAGGAATCCCACCTAGAGGAAGATTGGGGGGAGGAGATGAGGCTATCATGAATGTCTCTCATCCAGGTAGCTTTTCTTAGAATATCAAGGAAAATTTCCCCCCAGTTCCTGCTTTTGTTTCCTCAAAGGAGATGGGAGCAATGGGTGGAACAGTGGCATTATAAACAATAAAAGGAATGCTCAGGTGGTCTAGGGTGCAAACACCACAATGTTTAGAAAGGATGACATCCAGAATGGAGATAATAATTAATCGTAAGTGGGTACTATCTCCTTTCTTACAAGGGAAAGCTTTTACTCAATTAGAGCAGGTATCAATAAAATCCAAAAGCAGTTTAAAGCCTCTGACAGGGGGCATATGTGCAAAATCCATCTGCCAGTTCTCCCCTTAGAATATATCCCTCTTCCAGAGGAGGATGTGGGTTTCAGGATGAGTTTAATAGCCCTTTCAGAATTTACTTGCCTGGGACCTATATGATGGAGTGTAGGAGTCAGGAATTGGGGAATTAAAGGTGTCATGGTCAGGGGCAAACAGGCAGCACCATGGGCAATTGAATCTTCAAGCCTGTTTCCCTTGGCCTGAAGTGAATCCCCCTTCTTTACAAAAGGTAACAGAAACTGTTAAGGAGCATGCTTAGGTGAAAGTGCAGGTCAATTCTCCAAGAGCCTCCATAGCTGTGATTCATAAATTTGAAGGAGTTGCAAAGCAGCTTTTTCTGATACAGTTGCTTGTGGATTGGAAATGAAATAAATTGGAGGCAGAGGGAAGAGGAGAAAGGTCAGACAACGCAACTGCCTCTCAGTCTCCTTGTATCGCCATCATCCTCTCAAATGAAGAGATCCATTCTACAGGTCTGAATTAGACCTCCAGCAGCCACTGGCAGGTGGCTCCCATATCACAAGAAGATTCTCTAGGCCCAGGGACAGCTTGTAGTAATTGTTCCCCTGTATACTTGGGTGAATGTTTAGCTGTCAAAAACCCCCTTTCTTTCCTTATAGCCCTCATGAGCATGCAAAACATGAAAGGCATATTTGGAATCAGTATAAATATTCACTTTAGGCAAAAAAGTTCTGAATCTAGTGGGAGTTAGGGTCTCCAATGATTGGCTGAGGGTGAGCTTAGAGTGTTCCTCAATTAGAAAGGTTATGGCAGTTACAGCTTTAAGGTGGGAGGGTCATCCCAAAGACACAAAGTTTCTTTGAGAAATAAGCAAAGAACCATTACATTGAATTCCCAATCCCTATATTTATGCACACCTGCATTTTAGATTTCCTTCACAAGCTAATTGTACAATATTTCAGAGTCTGATTCTTTTTGTACAGCAAAATAACGTTTTGGTCATGTATACTTATTGTGTATCTAATTTATATTTTAATATATTTAACATCTACTGGTCATCCTGCCATCTAGGGGAGGGGGTGGGGGGGGTAAGAGGTGAAAAATTGGAACAAGAGGTTTGGCAATTGTTAATGCTGTAAAGTTACCCATGTATATATCCTGTAAATAAAAGGCTATTAAATAAAAAAAAAAAAAAAAAAAAAAAAAAAGAGAGAGAAATAAGCAAAGAGTCTGGGATCAGTTCCATGGACTGAGTCAAAACCCCTAGAACTTGGCCCCGCCTTTCATCAATAGAGTAAAAGGCTTTGGGTGGGCCACAGTGGGGGAGAGATCAGTTTAGCTTTCAAGGTCTTAAAAGTCTTGACCTGATCAGGGAGTGATAAGATTGTCTGCTTGAGCAAAAGAGAGGTGGGAGTAAATTGGCCCAAATACAGAGTGAATAAGGAAAATGGGCCTTTAATCAAAGAAACTCTCACCCCAGGAAGCCAAAAAGTTAAGAATTTTTATGGCAGTAGCTAGAGAAGCCTCCAGGGCTGGGCTGCAGATCAACCTAAGATATCATTTACATATTTATATTGTGCTCATGTCTTCTACTGAGCACTTGCTCTGATTACAAAAATTTGCTATAAGAGGAAAAAGCAGGGACATAATTATAATGGCATCAAAACTGATCCTTCAAGGCCTCGGTCTGACAGGGTAAAGCATCCTTAGCTCTGATAACCAATCATGCAATAACAATTCCACCTCATAGCCAAATTCAGGAATAATCAGGTGGGAAACAAGAAACAGAACTGAGAAACTGAGTAACTGAATCAGAAGGATCCCACCTTACACAGAGGCTAAGGTTGTCCTCCCAGCTCTTGCCCAGAAAAGACATCCACCTGTAACAATTCAGGAAGGCATCCTTCTGAGTAACTTATGTCCTTTTACCCAAACAGTGAATTACTGACTTAATGATCCATCAGGCAATCATATTCAAATTCAAAACTCAAAACAATATTTAATTATAGTCTCAAGAGATTTCATATCAATATCAAGTTTCAAAAATCAGGTTTTATATCCTAAACTATCTATCCCATGTGATTGTAGAGCATGGCCAAAGCTAGACTGTCAGGTTCTGAATCCTGCTCCAGGTACTTCAAGAAAACTATAGATCATATTTGTTATCATACTCATTAAACAAGGGGACCATTATGCACTTAAATAAATATTAAATAATTTGCTGAAGACAAATGGAGATCTTGGTAGAAGTCATTTTCAGAGAATTTACACTACTAATAAAACTCTTAAAGTTTCTTAAATTGCTAAGCAGTGGAATCTTTGATACAGCATTAAAAATGACTTTGCTTTAAAGCAGCCATAAACTTGAAAAATAAAAAGATTCAGTTATTAACAATAGAAGCAATTAATTGGTGGGTGAAGTAGTGCGTTTCAGTGAGTGGGTTTGTTTTCTCACTCCTAAGGAGCAGCCATGCTCAGTAAGGGAAAAAGTGGGTGAAGCTTTCACCTTCCCACCATGCCACATGATATCTCCCCTAACTCCACTATGCTTCTCAACTCCACTTCTCTTCTTTAGAGCTAAGTAACTCTTTTAGGATGCTAAGTCCCTTTTGAGATTTAGTCTGCCAATTAAGGACATGCCCCACCAATTAAGGACAACTCTCAACAGTATGCTGTCTCAGTCTTGTGTGGAAAAGGTGAAGAACTTACAGCTCAAGCATATATTAAAGGGTGCTCCCTTTCTATTGGGTAATTGTTTCACTGAGGAAACCCCCCAGCCCCTGCTTTTGTTAAATGTTAAGATTCACAATATAGCTAACATCTAAATAACTTTGGACTAAATTTCATAAGACTTATACATATGTCTAGAAGAGCTGACAAAATTTGAAAGCACAGCTCATAATTTTTTATTTTTATTTTTTTATTTAATAGCCTTTTATTTACAGGATATATACATGGGTAACTTTACAGCATTAACAATTGCCAAACCTCTTGTTCCAATTTTTCACCTCTTACCCCCCCCCACCTCCCCTAGATGGCAGGATGACCAGTAGATGTTAAATATATTAAAATATAAATTAGATACACAATAAGTATACCTGACCAAACCGTTATTTTGCTGTAGAAAAAGAATCAGACTCTGAAATATTGTACGATTAGCTTGTGAAGGAAATCAAAAATGCAGGTGGGCATAAATATAGGGATTGGGAATTCAATGTAATGGTTTTTAGTCATCTCCCAGAGTTCTTTTTCTGGGCATAGCTAGTTCAGTTCATTACTGCTCCATTAGAAATGATTTGGTTGATCTTGTTGCTGAGGATGGCCTGATCCATCAGAACTGGTCATCATCTAGTATTGTTGTTGAAGTATATAATGATCTCCTGGTCCTGCTCATTTCACTCAGCATCAGTTCGTGTAAGTCTCTCCAGGCCTTTCTGAAATCATCCTGTTGGTCATTTCTTACAGAACAGTAATATTCCATAATATTCATATACCACAATTTATTCAGCCATTCTCCAACTGATGGACATCCATTCAGTTTCCAGTTTTTAGCCACTACAAAAAGGGCTGCCACAAACATTCGTGCACATACAGGTCCCTTTCCCTTCTTTATAATCTCTTTGGGATATAATCCCAGTAGTAACACTGCTGGATCAAAGGGTATGCACAGTTTGATAACTTTTTGAGCATAGTTCCAAACTACTCTCCAAAATGGTTGGATTCGTTCACAACTCCACCAACAATGCATCAATGTCCCAGTTTTCCCGCATCCCCTCCAACAATCATCATTATTTTTCCCTGTCATCTTAGCCAATCTGACAGGTGTGTAGTGGTATCTTAGAGTTGTCTTAATTTGCATTTCTCTGATTAATAATGACTTGGAGCATCTTTTCATATGACTAGAAATAGTTTCAATTTCTTCATCTGAGAATTGTCTGTTCATATCACAGCTCATAATTTTTATAAATTACCCAATATACATTTTAGAAAGCAACATATTTCATCTAATTAGGGGATACAAACATGTGCCCTCCTGAGGTAAGTTACCAGAACTTTGTTTTAATAGCCTTTTTTTTTTTTTAAACTTCCCCAGGTAAAAAGATTAGAACCCAAGAATTGACCAAATTGTTCTGCCAGCCTGGTGGGATTTTCTATTCAAGGTTTCAGTTCTTTCTTAAAGTCCTGACTTCTAATACTCAGAGGAGTATTAACCCATCCTATGCCTCCCTGAGCCAAGGGAACGTTTTTTCTTTTAATTGGAAATTTTTATTTTCAAAACATATGCATGGATTTTTCAACACTGACTCTTGCAAAACCTTGTGTTCCAAATGTTTCCTTCTCTTCTCCCCACCTCCTCTCCTGGATGGCAGGTAATCCAACATATGTTTGACATGTTTTAAAAAAAAGTTAAATTCAATGTATATATACATATTTATACAATTATCATACTGCACAAGAAAAATCAGATCAAAAATTTAAAAAAAAATGTAAGCAAACAACAACAAAAAAAGAGTGAAAATGTTATGTTGTGATCCCTACTCAGTTCCTATAGTCCTCTCTCTGGGTGCAGATGACTCTCTGCATCACAAGATCGTTGGAACTAGTCTGAATCATCTCATGGTCTAAAAGAGCCATATCCATCAGAATTGATCAGGCTATAATTTTTTTGTTGCTGTGTACTATGATCTCCTGGTTCTGCTCATTTCACTTAGCATCAGTTCACATAAGTCTCTCCAGGCTTCTCTGAAATTATCCTGCTAATTGTTTCCTGTAGAACAATAATAGTCCTTTACATTCATATACCATAACTTATTCATTCTCCAACTGATGGGTTTCCAGTTTCCAGCTTCTTGCCACTACAAAAGAGGGCTGCCACAAACATTTTTGCACATGTGGATCCCTTTCCCTCCTTTAAGATTTCTTTGGGATACAGACCCAGAAGAGACACTGCTGGATCAAAGCATATGCAGTTTTATAGCCCTTTGGGCATAGTTCCAAATTGCTCTCCAGAATAGTTGTATCATTCACAGTTCCACCATCAATGTATTAGTGTCCCAATTTTCCCACATCCCCTCCAGCATTCATCATTATTTTTGTGTAATGGTATCTCAGAGTTGTCTTAAATTTGCATTTCTCTGATCAATAGTGATTTAGAGCACCTTTTCATTTGACGAGAAATGGTTTCAATTTCTTCATCTGAAAATTGTTCATATAATTTGATCATTTAAAAGGGAACATTCCTTAAAGGATATAATTTAGCATTTAGAATCTTGGGGTAATTTTGGATATCCCTTTGAATCTGCTCTAATTCCTTCTGTAGTGGAGCATATGTCTACCTTCCAGGGCCTGGGAGGGGTTCATTGGATTAAGTCCTCTCTTCCCTTTTCAGGTCTGGAGGTCATGGCTTCCTAGGGTGGATATATATATATGGAGGAGGGAAAGACAAGAGTGGTCCCCTTACTGTTTTTGGAATCTCCTTTTTTACATGCCCTTTTTCACTTTTATCCTTGTTTAACATTATTCAGGCCCCAGAAAGCCATAGTCCCACAAACACTGCCTTCTCTGGATTAACCGATTCTTTACTGTTGACAATTTTTTTGTTTGTTTTATATCTTTATTTGACAAAATATTGTTGTCAAACAAAACAATAATATCTTATTTTTTTTGCATTTTCCTTTATATTTTGGCAACTTGTTCCACTTATTTACTTCCCAAGGGACTATCTACTGGTATTTATCATTATTCTCCGCAGAGGACGGCTTAGACTGAGCCAAGTACATCTTAATTTGAACCAAACTTTTAAGTTCAAGGGCCCAACTACGGTAGGGTCAGCCCGACCCTCAGTCACCCAGAGCTTATCCTGTCTAGAGCACCCCTTCCAGTCTGTAATCCTCAACTCAAGGGTCTCACGGGTCTTTCCTTTGGGTTGTGTGCACATGAGTTGCCTCATCAACTGGTCAAAATTTTGACTCAAGAGTTTCTTATGTTCACTTTGAGTCTTTCTGCTTCAGGTCACTTTACCTTGGAGAGCAAGGAGAAGCCCTGGATGCTTGTGGGCTACCTTAAACAGGGCAGGACACCATGCTGCTAGCACTGAGTTTGCCCTTTCACAGGTTACATGATCCAGATGAGCCCCCAAACTGTGTGCTTCAGAGGGGAGGGGAGGAACCACCATATAATAAAATAGCTGGAGATAGCTCTAGGAGCAAAATGAAGGTTTATTATACATTCTGGGAAGAAGTGGGCATCACTCCAGATGAATAAGCAATCAAATGGATGAGACGCCTTAAAGAGGCAGAAGGGCAGATTGTCTAGATCCTAAAACAGATGCGCTCTCCCCCCATTGACCCTCATTCTCACTGGCCCAACGAATGTGGTCTTACATTCTAAATGGAGGCACAACCCTTCTCAGGTTTGTTTATTTTGTTTCGAATTAATTGAATGGACCGAAAAGGAAGTTACCATTGTAAACCATTTGCCAATTTTTGCCCTACAATCCTCTGAGAATAGGGATCGCATGGATTCCTGAAATTTAGGCCTAAGATCCTACAGCCTCTGAGCAATTTTTACCTACCCATTAAAGTTGGCAGAGCCTACAGGACTGCCAAGGAATTTACTGAATCTCAGAGCTCTCTGCCAAACAGGGGTTGTACTTGGAGTCAAGAACTGCCTGAATCCCAGAGCTTAGTCTTTTCTGCTATATTCCTCAGCACATTAACCTCATTAGATTTCTTGGTGCCTTAAAGTGTAGACAGCTGCATTTATTTAGTGTGTATGATTCTTGGGTTGGAAAGTTGATAAGGATTGGAACTGGATAAGGACTTAGCAAGGTGATGAGTTTAGACTACGAGAGCTTAGAGCTATCCACTTATTTACCAAGTAGACACATTTTTAGCACTCTAATGTACTTACACCTTCTGCATTCATTATAATTTTGCTCTATCAGAGTTGTAACTAATAATTCTGATACTCATGGTAAACAACATAAAAAGTAATCTCAAATCAAATTTTTAATATTAATTCAGTTGAGGATCAAGGGGAATACTGAGAACTACCATGTGGAAGGGTAGAGCAGGAACAGGCAGGAGAAGCTGTCATAACAGGAAGAAAGTATTCCATTTGGTAGCTTCCTATTTTAACTATTCTTAAGCAGGCATTAAGTTCAGTTGTTTTTTAGCTACTAAAAGTATACAAGTAATTATATATTGTATATTTGTCTTGAATATTTTATTTAGTACTTTGGTCACTTTAGTTAAAAGTTGTATTTCCTAAAGGAAAATAAAACATTTCAAAGAGATTGTTTTCATCAAGAAGCATAGCAAGCTATCATTATATCTTTTCTCAAAGCTTTTTCATAAAGAATAAAAGATATTAAACCTTCTATCTTGTGTTGGTCAAACCATTAAAAAAAATAAAGCTAAATTAAGAGAGGCCTGAATTATTTATCAAGTGAATAGTCAAATTATATTTTATTTATAGTTGTCACTAAGAAAAGGAGGGTAAAACAGAATATTCACATTTTCTCCTGTAAATCATCAGTGTCTGTTTTTCTTAGACATATTGTAAAGGTCTTGAAGCTTTGATATCTGGGCTTCCTGGAAGTCAGAATGCTTTATTCTCATTTGCAGCCTAGAATTTTCTACAACCATGAGACATGATTTTTAGCAGTTATAAATACCTCTGTGTATTTATACAGCTCCTGTTAATTCCATCCAATTAAAGGTAGAACAACCAGATAGTCATCAAATCTGGAATATTTATCTTCTGTGTTCCTGGCTTCCCTTTTCTTTGTCTTTTTCTGTACCCTTAATAATCTCTTTCTCTTTTACCCAATCAAAACAGGAATTTTTTTTTTAATAAGTTAAAAATAAGTTTAAATAAGTTAAAAGTTAGCCTGAGTTTGTATACAGTCTTGCCTACCTAAAACCTTATACTTGGGAACTTAATTTATATATTGCTAACCCTCAAATACTTCTGTCTCTCAATTCATCAGCTTCCTTAGATTCCATGATTTGTGGGCTCACTCCACCTTGGCCACACATATGATCATATGTTTCTTCAGTATTGGCTACATCTTCTCTAATATTTCCAGCTGAGGAATAACAGAAGAGAATTCAGAATGCTCTTTGCTCCCCATTGCCATTTTCAAACTATCCCTTTATTATTTGGCAACCTCTTCTCCAAGGTTCATATCCAAATTTATCACTCAATCTAGATCCTGGCCAAGGCTCAAAACATTTTCCCTTTTTTCTCAGTGAGTTCAAAGCTTGACCTGATGTACTGTACTTCAGGACATAAGTTGATGTTGCCTTAAACATTATAACTTTTCAATTCCTCAATCTGTTTAATTCCTCTTTTATATCACAGAGGTCATATCCTTGACCTTGCCACCAACCCTTAAGTGTTTTACTTATGATCAAGAACTCTGAAGAATATGATTAGATAGAAGTAGATATAGTTGGAATAATAATCTGTACATTTCTTGACAAAGAGCAATGGATTTAATTATAGAATAAGATATAAATTTTTGGACATAATGTGGGAATTTGTTTTGTTTAGACTATACATACAACTTTTTTTCCTTTTAATTGTGGATAGGTGGCAAATACTTGTTAAATAATGTAAAAAACCATTCATCTTCACAGCAGCCTCCTAACACTTCATCCACTCCCTTTTCAATGCAACACACGTGTGGTCTCACTTCCCTCCATTTGAAATTTTGATGTTATAATTAACCAGTTTAATTATGCTGCCATCTGTTCTTGAATCCTGGAAAGTCATCCTTTGCCAACCTGAACCTTAGATTGCCTTCACCATATACTCTTACCATGCTGTTGAATGCTCCTGAAGGGAATTATTCAGCTGTATAGTCTTCATAAAATCTTAACCGGGCACTAATTGCTTCATTTCAATTTACATTTCCCTGATTATCAAGCTTCCAATAACTTCTGTCCCAAACTCCTTTTCTCATCACTACTTCCCTCCTTTGTTTTTTTTTTTTTTTAAACAGATATCTTAGATTTTAAAAGAGAAAATGAGATCCCTAATTTTATGCCTCAAATCCTATCCCCCAGTCTCTTTTCGCTCCAGTCCAAGAAAAAGATGGCTCCTGTGGATTGAATCCTTTACTTATATCCTTGATTCCATTGCTTCTTCTATTCTTTTTTTTTTTTTTTAATTTAATAGCCTTTTATTTACAGGTTATATGTATGAGTAACTTTACAGCATTAACGATTGCTAAACCTCTTGTTCCAATTTTTCACCTCTTATCCCCCACCCTCTCCCCCAGATGGCAGGATGACTAGTAGATGTTAAATATATTAAAATATAAATTAGATACACAATAAGTATACATGACCAAACTGTTATTTTGCTGTACAAAAAGAATCAGACTCTGAAATATTGTACAATTAGCTTGTGAAGGAAATCAAAAATGCAGGTGTGCATAAATATAGGGATTGGGAATTCAATGTAAGTTTTTAGTCATCTCCCAGAGTTCTTTTTCTGGGCATAGCTAGTTCAGTTCATTACTGCTCCATTAGAAATGATTTGGTTGATCTCGTTGCTGAGGATGGCCTGGTCCATCAGAACTGGTCATCATATAGTATTGTTGTTGAAGTATATAATGATCTCCTGGTCCTGCTCATTTCCCTCAGCATCAGTTTGTGTAAGTCTCTCCAGGCCTTTCTGAAATCATCCTGTTGGTCATTTCTTACAGAACAGTAATATTCCATAATTCTCTCCAGGCCTTTCTGAAATCATCCTGTTGGTCATTTCTTACAGAACAATAATATTCCATAATATTCATATACCACAATTTATTCAGCCATTCTCCAACTGATGGGCATCCACTCAGTTTCCAGTTTCTAGCCACTACAAAGAGCTTCCTCTATTCTTAAAAGACCTGCTTTTGACTCATTATCCCTTTATAAGTGAAACTGGTTCTTAAATTGAGTCTATAAATTTGTTTTTAAAAATATTTTGATAACTATTTAAATATAATTGGTTTTTTTTTTGGTGATCCAATATAGTTTATACATCTTAAAAACATTCTAAAAAATACAGTCAAAGGGGTCCATAACAACAACAAAAAAAAAAATTAAAAAAAAAAACAAAAAACCCTGCTTTAAGCTCTGTATCTCTCCAACCTCTAATCTCTTGGGGAAAGTTTTCTGTACTCATTCATGGCCTACTCCTCTTCATGCTTCCCTCTTATATGGTTTTTGATCATAACCTAACCTAAACCTGGTCTCTCTCCAAGGTTACTAACATAACCTTTGGATACGCCCAAAGACATTTTCTTGGTCATCATTTGAACTTTCTATAGTGTTCTACATAAACACCTCTCCCCTTCCTCAATATTCTTATGACCTACTCACTGAGGCAATTGGGGTTAAGTGACTTGTCCAGGATCACACAGCAAGGAAGTGTTAAGTGTCTGAGACCAGATTTGAATTCGGGTCCTCCTGACTTCAGGGCTGGTGTTCTATCCACTGCACTGCCTAACTGCCCTTCACTATTCTTGTCTGACAGAACCTCCCCAATCTCCTTCGCTGGACCATGACTCCTAGGCATGGGTATGTTCTAAAGCTCTTCTCTCTTATCATACTCCTACTTTTCTCCACAGCTTTGTGAATTCAATCATCATCATTCCTATGAAGATAAATGTTAGGCCTACAAAACACTGATTGCTTAATAATGCTCAGATATTTAGGCATCCACTTATTCAACTACATAACCTTCAATTCTTTTGTGAGCTCCAGCCCCACATCAAATGCCTGCTGAACATCTCTAAGTGGATATCCCAGACAGCTCAAACTCAACATATCCAAAATAGAATTTGCTATCCAAACTGACTTCTCTTCCTAATTATCCTCTTCCTGTAGAGCTGTGGTGTCAAAACTGAAAAGGGGGACATTAAATTGATTCCTATTGATCACATATTAGCTTAGAAAACAATGTTAACATAATGTCTTAATATATTTTTATTTTGTCAAATATTTCCCAATTACATTTCAATTTGATTCAGGCAGCACTTGGAAGTGTTGTAGGTTTCATGTCTGACACTTCTGCCGTGGAGGATAACACCATCATCCTTTTTGTCAACCATATTTGCTATGATTGCTCTCAACTTTTCTCTATCCTTCAAACTCATATCCCAATTAGTTGCCAAATTTTGTGGATTCTTCTACCACATTTTTTGCCATTGCCTCTTTCTTACTCACAATCACCATCCAAACTCTTTTCTTCTCTTACCTGATTAACTGTTGGAGCCCTTTAATGGATTTCCCTCTTTCCAGTCTCTTCCCCCTCTCCAAGTCTTCCATAGAGTTTAGCTTTCCTAAACTGTTTGACTGTCAATCTCCTGCTCAAAAAGTATCAGTAATCCTCTTATTATTTCTAGGATAAAATAGAAACCCTCATGGGTTTACAACCTAGCTCCACCTTACCTTTCCATATTTACTTATATAACATCCACTTCTCCTAACCCTACATTTTGGCCAAATTGGACATTTGCTGTTCCCCATAAATAACACCTCATCTTCTCCATGCCTTTGCATTAGTTATCCCCTCTCTTACACTCCACTTCTTGGAATCTTCTAGTTCTATTCAAGGCTCAGGGGAGATGTTCCCGCCATTGTGAGACCATTCTTTATCACCCCACTTGTTAGTGTTCTTCCTTCCATTACTTTCTGATTTTGCATTTATTTTTGTATATGTATGATGCTTTCCCCCAGAATGTAAGAGCTCTGAAGGCAGGGACTATTTTTATTTTGTCTTTGTATCTCCTGCATTTCAGGTGCTTGCTGAGTGATTTCAAAGATTTCTCTTAATTTTTTATTATAGACTTATGAATTAAAGGATTTTGCTATCTAAGGAATTTTTGGCAACATCAAGGAAAGTGGAGGTTTTGGGTGATAATGGACAGAGCATAATGTCTCTGAAACTAAACTTCTTTTCTCTACTCTTCCTTTGACCTTGTTCTCTCTTGGGAGATATATGCTTATGTCCCTTGTGACTGACTTCTCTTCCAAGACATATAATTCCCTCCTTTACCAGAGTTCCTTCCCATCAAATCCTTCTCCGAGTCCTTTTTTTCCTTTGCTTTCCTGGGCATTTTCCTAGTACTTTTCAGGACATTTTAGTTAGTATTTTATATTTTCATAAACCACCTTTAATTGTGGAGTGTATTCTACTTTATTTGTTTCTATGAAGTTTCTGGTTAAAATGTATCCTTTTTAAAAAGGTTGTATTTTAGCCCTACCTTGGTGGAATAGGTGATCTTAAGAACTAAGATTCCCTTAGAAATAAGGTCAATTAATGGTGGGAAGTGGAAACATTAACATTTACTGGGAATACAAATTAGTATTGCTTATTTTATGTTCAAATCTATTAATTAGGTCCAGCATTTTATAGGAAATGAAAGTTCAATATCACCCTTATTTTTCACTGTGCCTTGTCCTAAAATACAGATAGCATAGTGCTTTTTCAGCTGTAACAACTTGATTATAAACTGTTTTTAAAAGTAATTTATTTGGATTTTTCACATCCTTTAATGAATTGCAAATATATTAACAGAAAAGACTTTCCCCCCCAAAGACTGTACAATTTCTGAAATAAGTCAAGAAAAGCAAAAAGGAAAGACACAAAATTACATTGTTTCAATGCAAATAGTACACATCACACCCACACTTGCATCCCTCCCTCCCTCCTCCCCTCCCACCCCACTGTGTTGTCATGTTTTGTATTAAGAAAATGAGTCACCTTATTCCTCAGTGAATACCCATACTATGCTCTGGATCATAGACCTCCAAACTATTTTCTTCAAAGTGTTTTTTAATAGACTAAATACTGGTTATCACTGAGTTTTTTGTTTAAGGTATAACAGCAGCATGGTTCAAAGGTTACTTTTAGCTCTTGGAAAAAATAAAATTTCTTAAGTAATGAAATATGGAGAAAGCAGGGACCATCTTTCATTATTGAGTACCACCATCCACTTTAGAAGAATTCCTATCCTAAAATTCCAGAGTTAAGAACCCTTTCCAAGGCAATTTTTCAAAACTGAATTCCAATGCAACTTGTAACTTCTGAACAAAATTAAAAATACATACAAACAGAAAAAAAAATAAACTGTCAAGGTATACTTAGTAATTTAGTTTTAAAAATTTCTTCTAAATGAACTATAGCTGTTTGAAACAACTTTTTGTTCAATAAAAATGAGTTTTTTCTTTGGGTTTTTTTTTTTTTTTTTCCATAATTCCCCTTTCTACCTATTATTTGAAGGAAGAAGGGAAGAAGGTAGGGGAAAGAATTAGAAACTGTTGCTGGGTGGGAAAAAGCTCCATAGAATGAAATGGCTTTGAAAACTGGCCTAAGGAAGAAATAAATTAAGATTGATCCCAACAAAATTGATAGATTTCCTTCTACAATCATGTGGAATTGCCCTTGACAATTACCATTTTCCACTCATCTTCAATGGACTAGCACCAGAAAGATTTCTACCTTTGGTGTAGTGGATGTAAACTTCCAATACAGAAAGGTAACCAATTGTAGTTTAGAAAATGTTACTAAGTTCACTTTCTCCAAACAGTACAGAATGGGGTTATGTAGCAATACCCCTATTGAAAACTTTCTATGAAATGCTAGATGAGACAGTTGGTTTAAGGCTGGGCAATTTGGGGGTGGGGGGCACCGGGGTTGGGGTGGGGGAGAAGAAATTTAAACTAAATTTAAATGCTACAAAACTACAAGTGGATAACAAAATGCAATACTCTGCTAGAAATCCAAGCAGCAGCCCTTGGGAAATTTCAGTGGTGCTCCTTTTATTTAATCTGGGTTTCCTCATCAATTTTCTCAAGGAGCTTATGCTTATATGTGGATCAAGTAGAAAAATTTGATGAAATACCTCTCTGGCACCAAATACCTTCATCTAGTACTCTGACTTGCATTAATTGGCAACAGGATTTAGTGCATGTTTAAAAGAGCAGACAAATAGTGAATGAAAAGTCCACTCATATTCTAACATTAATAAATCCATAGATTAAAAAATTTTCATATCTCCTATAATCCACCTAATTTTCACAGCTTGGTTAGCAAGCACAAGTCAATGGTTGTTAAGTTTTTCCTTCATCAAATGACCCAAAACTGTATCTACTCCTGTAGTTAAGAAACTGTCATTTGATATATATTATGACAATGGCACTAAATAAAAAAATGTTAATAACTAAAGGTCTCCTAAAAATTACATACATTAAAATAAAGGAGGAACACATGTTTAAGGATTAAATAGGTTGTTGTGAAATTTCAATCATTCCCAATTTATTGTGCATAATTGGCTCTTTAAAATCCTGTAATATCATCATAAACTTATGTCTATTCCCCAAGGACACCATCAACCTAAATTGCCGTACATTACTTTGACACAGGAGAGAACTTCTGCCACCTTCACACAATCTGGTTTATGTTTCAACTAAAATTTTCTAGAGGCCTAAACCTAATCTACTCCAAATCAATATTTTGGTGACCTATGCCATTGAAAAAGAATTAGAAGCAGAGAACCTTTAAAATGGATACTACTACAACCCAAAATTAATTGCACATTCTTACATCCTGCTTTAAACAACACTTATAAAAGTTGAAAGGATACTGTTTTGAACAATATAGATTCAAGTTTACGGTAAAGATTCTAATTATGTTAAGGCTTCCACTGTCATGATCCTTTATATTCTAGATTGATTTAGTGTTTGTATACTGCTTATTATTATGAATTTTATTTTCTGTTAGGGGACTTGTTTGATCTTTTAATAGGCAACTACCCTATCTTTGAATGTTAAAGGTGATCCCACAGGGTTTAAGAGAAGAGGTGACAACCAACTTTTTAGTCTGTAATATCAAAACAATAGTGATTGACACTTTGAAATTAGGTGAATAAACTGAAAATTCTTGGTTAGGTATAAAAAACATTTTGTAAAAGCTGCTGTTCTGGGACACTCTTCTCTTACCAAGAGCAAGTTTACACTGTATGGAGGGACATTTTATTATTACACATATGGTGTCCAGATTATGTCCATTATATTTGTTTATAGGAGACACTGTAACTTTAAGGTAATTTACATTCCTTGGCATTCAAGTTACTCTGTAATAGGCAATGTCTTTTATTGTTCCATCTAGCACTTGCCAACACCATCCTTGAAGAACCTGGAAATGAAGGTCAGTCACTCCACTTACCAAGAACACAACTAAATTAAGACAAGTTTCTGGAGAAAGACCAAAAAATTCTGGTTCATCACTATTTCCCTTGGCTAACAGTTCCCTTAGGGCAAAACACAACTCTTCCTTCCATGATAGCTTTCCAACAAAGGGAGGCTTTAAAAAAAAATTAGGAAAAAAAACAAAAACAAAAACAAAAAACAAAAAAAGACGAAAGAAAAAAAAAAGTCTTTCCCCCACAAACTGTCGTGTTCATATAGGTGAAAGAGCCAATCTTGGTAGCAGATGAATATTGCACTGCCATTCATTCATTCTGTGTACAGTCTGGGTCCGATGAAAATGGCACACTCCTGATGTAAGTGATGGACAATGACAATGCTGGCTCAAGATGTGAAGACTCAGGACATGGAGGGACAAGAAAAAATAACAGCACTAGTCACACATCCAGGTGCAAATGTCTGGCTTCCAGAAGTTAAAATTCATCACTTTCTGCTGCATGAAGTTGTGTGTCATCTGCGTCTGTCATGCTGCTCTCTTGGGATTCATCTGTTCCCACTTTTAAGAATAACAACATAAAAAAAAAACAAAACAAAAAAACAAACCCAACACAAAAAATCATGTGGTCAGTACTAAGCTAGCAAATATGTCCTCTGTTATTAAGAAAGCAAGTCAGGTGAGCAGTGTTAGTTAGACACAAAATAAAAGCAAAACCCTAAACACAAATATTTAAAAATGCCTTTTGCCCTTTGTCTTCTTCACATAAAATGCAATTCCTTTGCACAGAATCAGAGAGGATCACTAAGTTATCCTTTAAGGAATTCCAGGATAGCATGCCAAAGAAAGCTGACTTTGTGGTTTACTGTGAGGATAAGAAAGGTTAGTGGATTCAGGGAAGTAAAGAAATATATATTGAAACACTTTCCTCTCAGTATATGAAATCCAAAGCCCTTTACTTGAATGTCTATTAAAACAAACAAATAGCAAGGGGATGTAAGTCACTGACTAGTCTTTTCTAATGCTTCTAGATAGGTAACGACCTTTTGAGCAAATTCTTTCTGAAAGAGGTATCTGAGGTTTTTAGGGTTCCCTGCTGAAAGCAGAATTTTACCACAGAAGGGAAATTCTTATTAGATATACTGCATTTATAAGGAATATTGTTTAAAAAAATAACATTTTATCAACTACATTTTTTATACAATGGCATTTTCATACAACTGTAGTAAAATGATAGTCATTTTACATATTTTGTCTCATTTGTGCCTCATAACAAACCCCGTGAGGCAAGCAGTGAGAGAAAGAATTATTTCTCATATTAATAATCAATTATAGAATTAGGACCAGGAAATTTTCTGAAGTCTGTAAGTTATTCAGTCTCTCTCTAAGGGACATAGCTAATCCTGAGATTAAATTAACTTTCTCCTCAAAGTCTTTCAGACCCCACACAGATGGGAAAGTCCATTGTGTTCTATACAGGGTTGGGTGGGAATACATTTTTTGATTAGATAGACCAAGACTGGGCAATTTAGAAATAAATGATATAATCAAAGCCACATTCTCAGCCCTTTGTTTCATTTCACTGTAATATGTGAGCATTATTAATAAAAATGATTAATTACCCAGAAACTGTGTGTCTCTCAGACTTTTTAAACAACACAGCAACAGTATTTTTACAGATGGGGAAACATTCAGAAAAAGATTAAATGATTTGCCCAATGTCAGTCACATCACTAGCAAGCAAAGATTTTCTGATGGCCAAATTTAATACTCTTCCTATTTCATGCTGTGAGTCTTTTTTTTTTTTTTATGCTGAAGCAATTGGGAATAAGTGACTTGCCTAGGGTCACACAGCTGAGAAGTGTTTAAGTGTCTGAGGCCAAATTTGAACTCAGGTCCTCTTGACTTCAAAACTGGTGTTCTATCCACTGCGCTACCTCGCTGCCGCTGTGTATGGGTCTTAATACAGCAAAATGAACATATAAAAAGGTACATGAACTTATTCTTGCCTTCAAAAAACTAGTTGGGAAACATATATATCTAATAAGATGAATACAATACAAAGCCAAAATAGTGGTATAGATAAGAACATATGCTATAGGAATACAATCTAATAGGAATAATGTCTATAATATTGATTTCTTAGGTTTTACCTATTTTGAAATTCCAATTTTAAATTAAAGAACAGTTTTATAAACCCTATTTTGTGTATACTATTATTAATGAATACCCTAAAAGTTAAAAACAATCAGTGTTTGCTTAATCTAACAAGGGAGACAGAATTATTTTTAAAATTTTTATTTTATATATTTGCCTGTTATGAGCTATTTATTAATGTCCATCACCCTACATAGTGGTATTTCAGAGTAGCATGTAACACCCACTACTATCTGGTAGTACCAAAAAAAAGTTTAGGTAGTACTTAATAGGTGATTTCATGTTGATCTTTGAAAGAAGCAATCAATTTAAGGTCATTTTAAAGTGAAATTATTCTAATGGCACAACTAAGTGTCTAAGCGGACTGAGTGCTAGGCCTAGAGTCAGGAAAACCTGAATTCAAATCCTTATCAAATCAAATTACTATCGTATTCTAGAGTAAGAATAGTATTTAAGGTTTTCCTTAACTTAATATGATTTATACAAAAGTCAAGTCAGTTCTATGGATGATACCCAATATAGACATGTTTCCTATGATTCAATGTGTATTTATATATATATATATATATATATTTCCATGTGTATAAACACCCACACATGTCCATGTTTAATATCCATGTTTTTATTGTTATAATAGTCTGTTCACTTAAGTTACCCTAGTGCTGATTCTCATGTGACACCACACTTTTTTGGTTTAGAGTTAGAAATACAAACCTGATTCATATGGATAACACTCACTGATCTGTTCTTCTTGAGTTATGGGTTCCTCATCATCTGGAAGATAACGCTTGTCAATTGCTTCTTTAATCTGGTTGTTAGCTCCTTTAGGGTCTAAATCCATTGCCCAGGAGAAATTCATCAGGGCCAGATGAGTCTGACCTAGCTTCTTGTAAACCTAAAAACAAATATTGAAACTACATTTTTCATTATGTTGTTGACTTTAATTGTAAGGATACAACTTTTAAAATTTAAAGTGAGTTCTTGTTAAATGTTCTAAGTTGTCACTTCAACCTGAATATTCTTTTACATTATATATAAATTCATGCATTTTTTTCTTTTGACTGGTTTTTGATATTTTCAAATGTTATTCTCCAGATTCAATGGATATCTTTCATCTGGGGCTATTTTCAGATTTTGAGATCATTTCCCATAACCTTAGATCTACAATATAGAACATGCTCTTTTGTTGAAGCAAAAACCACCATTCAAAAACAGAGGTCAAATTAACCTCATATAACCTTGGCTTTCCATATATTTGGTCAACAATCTTTGTCCTTATAATAGAATCTTGATCTTGTGAATTTTAGTTGCTACTTTTAACCAAGAATTTTCAGTGTGTTAGATCTAGCTTTGAACACTTTTGGTCTTAGTAACTGTACCAACTATCTTCCAATATTCTCCAGCTTAAATTCCAAATTTCCAAATATTTCTAAGATTCCATCCATCCATCCATCCATCCATCCATCCATCCATCCATCCATCCATCCATAAAGGAAGCAGAAGGTTTTTCATGAGTGTTACCTCAACTATAAACTTGCTTCTTATGTGGCTGGTTGAAGAATGCTAATTTACTGCAATCATCCTTCTTTGGAAAAGGATAGGGAAAATATTTTAATGTGTCCTGTTTTAACCACAGCTGTTTATATTCTTTCATGCAATGTAAAATTATAAACAAACAAAAAAAACCAATAAGAGGACTTTCTTGTATATATAATCCATATACTTTTTTGAATCCTTATCCTTAGAACCTAGCACATAATGTTTGCTTTGTAATATCAAGATTTAAAAAAAACAAAAATAAAATAAGGTTCCTACCCTTTTAGAAGCTTATGATCTAATGGGGCAGAAGGACAAATGGACACATTATGTACACATATAAAGTATGAGCTAAATAAACCTGAAGTGAAATAATTTTCAGCTAAGGGGTGGGACAGAAATCCAGGAGGATTTCACAGAAGAAGGGGCAGCTTAGCTTGATCTAGAAGACATAAATATATGGAATATATGAATTCTTCTAAGTGACCATAATGGCTAGCAGTAAAAACAGGAAAAGCAGATAATGAGAAAAGCAGAAATGTATAGAAGGCAAAGTCCCAAAAAGGATCCATCTATAGCTTTAGATGTAAATAACCTTCTAACAGTAAGATACATAAAAATGAGACAACACTCCAAATCTAACATCTTGTTTTCAACTTCCCATCTCTTGCACAAGTACAATCAGTTCTTGATTATAATACTTTATGAGACCTAATTGGTCTCCCAGGTTTAAGTCTCTCTCTTCTACCTACCCTTCACACAACTGGTAAAGTGATTTTTCTAAGGCAATACAAGTTTATCACGTTACTCTGTACTGAAAAAATCCCAATGACTCCCTATTACCTCTAAAGTCAACTATAAACTCCTCGTCTCAGCATTTAATAGCTCTTCATATACAGTAATCCCCTCTTTATGGACAAGCCATTTTGGTCTACCTGCTGTTTCTCACAGGTGATCTACCTCCTCCCTCTGCTCCTTAGTACTGGTAGTCTAACGCTATAATGTTTTCTACTTCTTTCTACATGAAATCTTTTCCAATACTCCTAGCCGTTATACTCTCTCAAAACTATTTTCTATTCATTGTGTGTCTATGTATGCATATGCAGATCCTGACAGGTTGCTTCTCCTTTTAGAATGTAAGCTCCTTGATGATAGGGACTGTTTCACTGCTGTCTGTGAGCCCAGCATTTAGCATGCTGCCTGGCACTGATTATTCAGTTGTGTCCAGCTCTTCGGGATCCCACTAAAGTTTTTTGAGCAAAGTTATTTTAGTAGTTTGCCATTTCCTTTTCCAGCTCATCTTGCAAGTGAGGAAACGGTGGAAAACAGTGTCACAGTGACACAGCTAATGAACGTCAGATTTGAACTTAAGAAGATGGGTCTTCTTGACTCCAGGTCTGCCACTTTGTCCCATGTCACCTAGATGCCCTTGGCACACAATAAAAGTTTGCTAAAAGCCTACTGTTGACTAACTAACTGGTCCTTTCTTCAGTGATTAAGACCTACAACTCATCCTTGACTGCCCTTATCTTGCAACTCTGATCCATTTCCTCCCATAAATTTCCCAAGAGGTTAATCCTATGTGGAGAGAAAACATTCCCTGAGGGAAGAATTAGTTAAACTTTTGAGTACTAATTAAGATCTAATTGAAGAGATTCTATAAAATTGTGGAGCCAGTTACAATCAGGATTATATCAAAACAAAACATTTGGTGGTCGCTATCTACAGAGGGAAGATTCCTCTCCTCTCTGGGCCCTGAGGTGGATCTTCCTGAGAGTGGTGAATAAATACCGTAGGAGAGTATACAGGCTCCTTATATAGTATATGTTCCCCTTGACATAAATGTTCAGGTTACTGGACAAAGTTCTTTTTGTTGTTATATCTGTCAAGCAATCTTATATAATTTTGATGCTTGTTAGAATTTTACTCTAGTGCACCAAAAAAAATTTTTTTAAATAGTATTTATAAGAAATGATGAATACAACAGAAAGATCTATATAAACTGTTGCAAAATAAAGTAATAATCAGAGCCAGGAAAAGCAATATATATAATAACTAGAACTATGAAAATAGAAAAGAACACACACAAAAAAATAAAAAATGAATATTACTAAATAACAAATAGAATCATCATTGAGGTAATCCTAACCATACTTCTTTGAAGAGGTAGACATTATACAAATAAGTACATTGCACATTATTTCAGATTTCTTTTGATCTACTGATTGTTTTTTTTGCTGGAATTTTTCCTCTTTATTATGTGGGGATGATTCTTGATGAGGAAGAAGAGGAAATTATGATACTATAAAACAAACAAAAACATAATTAAAAAAATAAGCAACAAGCCCATTAACATTGGTCAACATCTGTGTGATGGTAATAATATAGTCTACTGTGTAACATTTTTTTACCTCTGAAAATGTAAATGTCATTCAAATCCAACAGGATAAGTAATAGAGGACAGAGCAGTATGCCAAATACTCATGTAAGTAAACCCAGGAAATCAGGGAGGAAGCTGTGGTAACATTTGTGATAGAGAAGGAAAAGAAAGTCAGATGCTGCCTGACATAGTCTGTATTACAGGAAAGCAGATTTCAAAAGCTCTAGAAAAAGGATAGGCAGAGCTTCATAAACAAATATTCTACAGGGAAAATCATTAGAGACAAGAAGAAAAATCATTCCACCAAAGTTGTGAAATGATCCAACCATTCTGAAGAGCAATTTGGAACTATGGCCAAAGGATATCAAACATACCCTTTTATCCAGCACTGTCTCTCCTGGACCTATATCCTAAAGAGATTATAAAGAGGGAAAAGGACTCACATATGTTCAAAAATGTTTGTGGCAGCTCTTTTTGTGGTAGAAAAAATTGGAAAAGGAATAGATGTCCATCAATTGCGAAATGGCTGAATAAGCTTTGGTACATGAAAGTAATGGAATAAAATTGTTCTATAAAAAATGATGAACAAGGTGATTATACAAAGATCTGGAAAGATTTACAAACTGATGCTGAGTGCAACAAGCAAAACCAGAAATACATTGTACACAATAACAGCAAGAATGTGTGATCATCAAGTATGAAAAAATTTGGTTCTTCTCAGTAGTTCAATTATCCAAAGGAATCCTAACAGACTTTGGATAGAAATGCTGTCTGCAATCAGAGAAAAAAAACTAAGGAGACTGAATGTAAATCAACACTTGCTATGTTCACTTCTTTTTTTCTGTTTTATCTCTCCCATGGCTTTTCATTTTTGCTCTGATTTTTCTCTACCCACATAAAACAATGTGCATTAAAAATAAAGGGAAAAAAAAAAAGATAATTCCATCGAGAAGTAAAGAATGAAGCTGCCTAAGACCAATGTAAAAACACAGGGAAATCACCTGTTCAGAATTTTAAGACTTATACAGAGGATGGAAACAAGAAAAGGTTAAGAATGAACATAAAATGTGACAGTCATTCAAGAATACTATTAGCAGTGCTTAAACTGATAATTAATTGAAGCTGATAAAAAGATACTCTTTGACTTGACCCAAAGAAGGAAAAAGAAAAATGGGATCCAACCAACCTGTCTTCTATATCCTTTGAGATAGGTTTTTTTGTAACCTAGGGTGCATGTCAAGATCATGCCAGACTACTACTCTCTATCTATCACAAAGTCAAAAGTCATTTCTTGCCCTTAGACTTCCTATTATTTTGAGTCCAATACTTGTTAGCAAGGATAAGAGCCAGCATAGAATTTCCCTTTGAGGCTTTCTCTGCCTTTTGACTTTGATATTAGTCTATCTCAGGAGTGTTTTCAGGAGATAATGGCATAACTGGTCCCTCATTACTATTATGCCATGTGTCTATACTAAGCTTGTGATGTTTCTCCAAATCTTTACTTATTTCCTTATTCTTTCCTCAGTGACAAAATGGCTTCAATAACTCCTTTTGATCCTTATTCTTCATCATTCTTCCCTCTAGTTCTCAGATTTCCTCAGATAAACATACCTTAATAGTTTGCACATCTTCCTTATTATATATCCCATTTCTTTTGAATAAATTATACCTATATGGAGCTATGATCTAAGGGCTTTATCCTACTATATCTCAGGGTTACTGTGAGGTCAAAATCCTTTAATGAGGGATTCTAGTTCTTGATTTTTGCTTAAACTGGGGGCACTTATGTGTTATGAAGGCATGGTTTCTGTGATCTTCTGGGTATTTTGGCTATTAATCTTCTTCCTTTTTTTATAGCTATAGTATAGGTATAAGTACCTAACTTATTCTTATTTGTTAGGTGGTATTTATCTCTGGCCAGGAATCTCTTGTCCCTATATTTTTAAGTTGTAGTCTAGAAATCCATATCCCATTCTTCAACACTGTTCAGACACAACCAGTTGTTCATTTTTCAACATAACCTCTCTTGCAATCCTTGTCTTTAACAGTCAACACTGAGAAAAATATAATTTGTGTCCCAGTGATCTTCAGTTTCTTCTCAAATTCTATATCCCCAACCTTGGTCCAATATATATTAAAACACTTGTGACAGGCACTTTTTGTGGTAACCCATTATTTGGGTGCCTACTGATTGAGGCAGAAGTGATTATATACTATGATACATAAATGCAACAGGAATAAATAATATGTAATACCATAAGAAATTATGAATAAGGAATTCAGAGAAACGAGATAATTTTGGTTTATGGTGCAGTGAAATAAACAGAGCAAAAATCTCTCACTCACACATGTACACACAAACATTCACTCTAACACACTTTTTACAATATAAATGAAAATGTCATTAAAAGTAAGTGAGACACCTGTCAGATTGGCTAAGATGACAGGAAAAAATAATGATGATTGTTGGAGGGGATGCGGGAAAACTGGGACATTGATGCATTGTTGGTGGAGTTGTGAACGAATTCAACCATTTTGGAGTAGTTTGGAACTATGCTCAAAAAGTTATCAAACTGTGCATACCCTTTGATCCAGCAGTGTTACTACTGGGATTATATCCCAAAGAGATTATAAAGAAGGGAAAGGGACCTGTATGTGCACGAATGTTTGTGGCAGCCCTCTTTGTAGTGGCTAGAAACTGGAAACTGAGTTGATGTCCATCAGTTGGAGAATGGCTGAATAAATTGTGGTATATGAATATTATGGAATATTACTGTTCTGTAAGAAATGACCAACAGGATAATTTCAGAAAGGCCTGGAGAGACTTACATGAACTGATGCTGAGTGAAATGAGCAGGACCAGGAGATCATTATACTTCAACAACAATACTAGATGATGACCAGTTCTGATGGATCAGGCCATCCTCAGCAACGAGATCAACCAAATCATTTCTAATGGAGCAGTAATGAACTGAACTAGCTATGCCCAGAAAAAGAACTCTGGGAGATGACTAAAAACCATTACATTGAATTCCCAATCCCTATATTTATATGCACACCTGCATTTTTGATTTCCTTCACAAGCTAATTGTACAATATTTCAGAGTCTGATTCTTTTTGTACAGCAAAATAACGTTTTGGTCATGTATACTTATTGTGTATCTAATTTATATTTTAATATATTTAACATCTACTGGTCATCCTGCCATCTAGGGGAGGGGATGGGGGGGTAAGAGGTGAAAAATTGGAACAAGAGGTTTGGCAATTGTTAATGCTGTAAAGTTACCCATGCATATATCCTGTAAATAAAAGGCTATTAAATAAAAAAAAATTAAAAAAAAAAAAGTAAGTGAGATTCTGTTGAACCAGAATGGTCCCAGAGAACTGACAATAAAATACAGAAAAAAAAAAGTTTAAAAAAAAAAAAAGAAAAGAAAAGACAGAAGTCTTCTATCACAAAGGGAGGGAACAACCAGAGAAGAATGCTATAAGACACTATTAGCTAGAGTTACTACATTGGGTGATTTTACTTGATTGTTTTCAGTTGTTACAAAGAGGATTATATTTCAAGGTGGGGTAAAGGGAAGCTGAGGCTATGAGCAGAAATGATAGTAATCCAAAAAGATATCAATCAATAAAATTTATATTAACAATACTTCTTATTCTTGTTAAAAAATCATACATTCTTCTATGAGAGACCACTAATTGATCAGTTACCATCAGCTGCTCTGCTTGGTTTTTTATTCCATGAACATTTTGCCTTTCATGGGATAATAAGCTCAATACCTGGAATCTTATCATCTTGAAATGTAATTTAGTATCTTCAGTTGTCTTTCCTCTATGTTTGGATAACTGAGCATGCCTTTAATGGAGGATTCAAATTTTTCAAGCTAATTTCATTAACCATTATTAGCAACTCTACTTGGTTTCTCTGCTAGAAACATTCTCCCATTCCTTCTAGCTTTCTTTTGTGTACTGTCTTCCCTTAGTAAGAAGATCTCTTCCAATTCTAAAGTTATAGTGTGACCCTGGGCAAATCACTTAACTCCAATGACCTTGCAGTTTCCTCTTCCCCCCCAAAACAAAAAACAATTCTAAATCTATAATCCAATGATCTGGTATAGGAGGTGCAGATAAATAGTGATTTGGGCTTACAACCAAATAGGAAATTAAATATGACTGCAAACTGCTTTCAATGACCTCAATTTACTCACACATTTTAAAAATACATTTTTAACTGCATTTACATAATTTTCATTTATAAATACAAACTTACCTGCTTTACTCTTATTATAGAAAATAAAAATAAAAGTGGGAAAACAATTTAGCAAAAGTAGTCAATGCCTCAATTAAGTCTAAGGATATGAAATATTTCACATTGACAGTTCCCCTTCTTTGCAGGGGGAGGGAGACAGAATTCTTATTTCCTCTCTGGGACCAAGCTTGGTCATTAAAATTTTATAGCCCTCAGTTTTATTATTATTATTTTTCTCTTTCCAGTTTATATTTTTGTAGTCATTGTGCCAATAATATTCCTGGTTTTATCACTCCTGAATCCTGTATGAGGATATTTTTACATTCTGCATATTTATGGTTCTGTATGGTACAATAATATTCTTTTAAATCCATGTACCACAAATTGTTTTGCCATTTCTCAGTCAATGGTTATGTACTTTATCTATATTCTTTGTAGAAGCCCTTAATTTTTAGCAGCAATATTCTGGCAACATTTTATACCTAAAAATCACAGTACACAGTGAATTTATCTCAGGAAAATCAAATTATAAGTCACCCAAAGGGCAATGGAAGTAGACTGCATGCAGTATATTACTAATGATTCAGTGAGAATCGATGAAAAAGATGAAAATGTGGATGTGGGTAAAAAGATGCTATAATGGTACCTTCAGAGATATAAGAAAAAACAAAAGGTGGCTTCCAGTGGGATGGGTGGATCTGGATTTCACAAATTACAAGAAGGTCGAGATATAAAACTTGCTGAGAAGGAGGAGGTAAACATTGATGCTCTCTGTGTGGACAATATATTACATGGTATACTGGATAGGAAGCATTTTCATATTACATAAGGCAACCCTAGTTATATACTATTTCACACTATGGATGATTTGAATTTAATCTTTGCTCTCTCTGAAATGTTCAACTCACTCTTTCAAGACAGGTGAATGGGGTATCAAGGAAACTCTCTCCAAGGTACCAAGAGATAAAAACATTCTATTACCTTAAAATTTTATTGAGTGCCTGATATATGCAGGGTGGGATGAACCACCTCAGAGATCAGATTCAGTATTATAAAGTTCAGAATGCTTAATGACACCTGGACATCTTTAATTCAGGCTCTGTTACTGAGTGACTGTGGACAAATCACAATTTCTCTGAATCTTAGTTCCTAAAAGTATAAAACAAGTATAAAAAGGATAATCTTTAAGGTTCTTTTTAGATCTAAATTTTCAACCTTATCATAAAGGAAGGATAGCACAGAACTTTATAGAAGATAAGCTTTGAACTTCCCAACTATGATGGGAGAATTGAATTCTAAATTCTGTAGTACCATTCCCCATCCTTTACCATCATCCCCACAATGAAATATCTCTCTCTTCTTCTATCACACTAAAAAAAATACAATTATCCCAGGATTGGCAAAAACTTTATGATCTTAGAAAGTCTGAAAGCCCTGAGACCAAGGAGAGGAATAGTCTTAGTGAGTTACAAATGCAGATTACTGGCAAGAGAAGCTTCTACAGTGAAAAGGACAGCCAGTGGAAAGAAGAATACTATAACCCTATAATCATTAAACAAGTACTAGAGATGTTCGTGTCATATATAGTGTCAAGGTGAAATGAAAAGTGCCCAGTTGGGTAATACTGAAAAACTGCTTTGTGTTCTGATGAGGCTTAAATATTAACCTTCCAGCTGACTGTACCAGCAGATAAAAGGTACTGAATTTTGTTCTATAGTTCTTTTGGGAATTTGCCACCATGCTTCAGCAGTTGCTTTCTCTTGTGACTCTGTGATTTAGACTGGTCTTGCAAGCCTTGACAGTGCCCCTCTGTCACAAGTTATGATAGTGTGGACAGTGTACTGGGCTCAGAGTTAGGAGGTCTGTGTATGAATCCCAGTGGATAATAATTGTTTTAAGGCCTGAATACCTACTGGGTGGGATATCTCTGCAGAATACGGTACTCTGACCACTCTTCACTGTGGAGGTGACATTGCTCTCTTGGTTCTCTTGGCTAGTCTGATGACTGCACATTCTCTGTTGGGTCTTACCATGCTGCAAACACATGGACTGCCCAGATGGGTCCTGGGCTCTTTCCCTTCTCTCTCTGCTCTACAACCTTTCGTGGGGAGACTAGGACAGCTTCTCTGGGTCCAAGCATCATCTCTCAAGTGTGACTGATGGTGCTGTACATGGGATGCCATCTGCCCCTTGTCTCTTTAGAAGCTCCAGTTTCTCTTGAGGCTCAGCTCAAGTGCCATCCTGTACATGATGTCCTGCCTCATCCTCTAGCTACCAATACCTCCCTTCTCCCAAATCACCCTGTATCTTTTTGGATATACATGCATATAGCTGCTCTCCTCTGAATGTAGTTACTTGAGAGCAGGAACTACTTCACTTTTATCTTTGTATTAATGCCTAACACATAATGCTTACTGACTGGAAGTTGTTATGATACCGTATTTCTTTTCTCTTTCCAAAATCCCTAATGTGGCATATTTCTGGCAAAGGAAATGATGTTGCATAAAGTAAAGGAAAACACAAAAAACTTCAGTAAATCTCAAACCACTGGACCAAGTAATGTTCTTTTTACCAATCAATATGCATTCATAACATTTAAAAATACACTAACTCTGATGAAATTTTCATCTCTCTTTTGCTGAAATATACTTTCCCTCTTAAAATTGCTCAGCTTTCTTCAATAACATGCCCTAGATTAACCTGTTTTCTGCCTTCAGATCTCAAAATTAGATCTTGTATGTGCTTGTTTTGGTCATGTATTTTCTTAAGATTTTCTTTTTACTTAGAGAGATCTGTTCAAACCCCTTCTAAAAGTATAAGCTCTTTAAGAGTCGGTGCTATGTACTTAATTTGCATTTCCCCAAAGCACCTAATATATGGTAATTTAGACTTGTTCTTTGTGTGAAAGTTTTGTTTATGAAAGTCATTTTAGGATTACAACTTCAGTTTTTACCTTTCCTATTAAGAAGTAAACGAGAGACTCTTTGGGAACAATCTGTTTCAATTCTTCAAGTTCCTGTAAAGCAGACTGAAAGAGAGAAAACAATTAAGTCTCAGGACAATAAAGAAAATGTCACAAGTTCTAAACAAGAATATTCCTATTTAACATATTTCTAAAACTATCTTAAACTCTTTCTAGGTGTACTTCACTATTCTGCAGTTCTAGATATATAACATATATTAATATTAAATTATCTGGAAAGGAAAAACAAGAAAACAAAACAAAAAATCTTTTATCTGAAGAACTTTAGAATAAAAGAGTGAACAAAAAAAGCTTAAAGATGGAATTGTGTTTGTATTTATAGATAAGAAAAACATCAATGAGAGGCAATGATGTCAGGTAGGTAATCAAGGTGTCCCTGAAAAGGGAAGCTATAGAAAGAAGTCTAATAAAATACCTTATACAAACTATGTACTCAAATATTTGTTGAATGAATATAAGGAAAAAGTAACATAATTTTAAAAAATGCATTCTAGACAAAATTTTAGTCCCCCCCCACTTTTTAAAGCTTAGAAAATAAGGTGCCCCCCCTCCCTCTCTCAGAGGATCTATATTTATATACTGATGATATGGATATTCCAAATGTTTAAGAACATATTTATCTTTGAGAATTTTAAAATTATGATCACAGAAAAAAGTCATTTAAAACTAGGAGTTGATGAGTTTTGTGCATTTCTTTTTTGGTAGTATTCTTAGGGACAAGGATGGGGACTGGCCTGGGATTTTATGATGTAGGAAACTACAGGGTTAGATAATTCCTTTTGCCCAGATAGGTTGGGATCATCTCTGGAACGTATGGTCTGATTTGTGCAAGATAAGTGTCAGAGGCTACACAATCTTCAAGGCTGACTCTATCCATTATATCAAATGAAACAGGCACTTGTTGGTTGAAGTGCAAGATCAGTTTATTGTTTTAAATCACTTCTGTTTTGTGAACAAAATAATACTTTTTTTTGGGGGGAGGAGGGGAGGGGTTGGTGTGTATGTGTGCTACAAGGGAATATCAATGTATCTCTTAATCCTTTCCCTCTTTCTAATTACTAGTTGGTTTTGAGGAAATGAAAGCATAGGGAAGTGTGTGGGCTCCAAGAGCCTGTACAAAGAGATGGAAAACATTGATTTACAGGATTTTTAAGGAAGTAGTGTTTTGCTTCCATTCTACTGCAAAGAATTAGCAGAATACTGGAATTAGGCTTTGGAGATATAGAGAATTAAATGAAGAACGTGCTAGATAAAAGTCTCTTGATAATAACAGTTGTGAAACTTCATTAGATAAAGGATTACTAAAATTATTATAAGGCCTTTGATACCTTCTTCTTTTAAAGGAAATTTCAACAAAATGCCTCGATCCAAACACTTCAGAAATGAGGATATTTTCCCTCTGTATTAGATTTAAAAATTCATTCCAACTCTAGAAGCACATACCTAAGATATATGGCACTGAAGAATATCTAATAGCAAACCTCAACCATCAAATTCTATTTATTATGCTATACCTCTTTTTACATAAATTTTCTCTGGCATAGTCTCAGGTTCTGTTCTTTTCAGAATGATAATTTGAAATAAAAGCATATTTTTTGAGAAATATAGGTATCTAGTTAGAATAAATCTTATAGATTTCAAGTTTTGCAATTGGACAACTTGAAATAAGTCATTTGTTTTGAAATATATCCATCTATAAAATAAGGATACCATCACTTCAATAATCTATATAATCTATAAAATATATCTATATATTATATAAATAATATATTTTAAAGATATTTTACTTAAGCACTTGAAGTCTAGAAGTATATCAACATCATGCATCATCATAATTATTATTTTATATGGCACTTTGCAAAGTGCTTTCTTCTTAACACACTTATGAGATCAGCAGTATATTAGTTCCATTTTACAGATGAGGAAACAAGTTCAGAGAGACTGGCTTGACCATAGTCAGAGTTTATAAATTCCCCCTCTCCCTCCCCTCCCCCCAAAAAAGAAATTCTGGTTCTACTGTTCAAAGAAAACCCCATCTTTAATATTCAATTTAAGAGTATTTATTACCAGTAGGATTTGGCTTATAAAGGACAATGTTTTAAGAATCATCTTGCAAAATGTTAAAAAGCAAAAGGAAAATATTCATGCAGTTACTCCCTCTAGTGGATAGTAAAACTGAGTTTAAAAGTAGAGCCCTTCATGAGAGCTTAAAACTTTAGTGAAATGAAGTGGCTCCACTTTGGGTAGGATATTACAAGGACCAACAACTATTAACTGAAAGATCAGTTGAGATGTACTAATTCTGGGTCTTCCATTCCTGGTTCTTTTAACAAATTTCTGAGCATGGGGTGGGGGGGGGAGGGAGGGGAGTTATCTGTTTTCCTACTCAAAGACTGATACTGGGGCATATTGCCAGGCAAAATACATCTTCGTGACTATAGCTAAATCATAAGTGAGTGAAAGGCTTGAGAGTCAGTCAACCTATAGGCCACTGTCATCACTACTGTCTGTATACTACACCTGACCAAAAGTTTCTGAAAAAGTTTGTAAGGGCTGATTTAACCCATGAATAATATATTTATACCCGGTGTAATATTTCTGATGTTGCTTCTCATATACAACAAATTAAATCAAATGCTTCTACTGAAATAACTAGCTTTGAAATGTTGCCTCCATTAAAGTCTTCATCCATGCCTTGTCATAGCAAAAAAAGTAAACTAGAATTTTCAAAGACTATGCTAGCTGAGCACAAACTCCAACAAGTGCTATTAAACTTGATCACAGGTTTAGCTATAAACTCATCAGCTTAAATGTAGGTATGCTTATCGCCAGAGTTGGTCAACAAATGGAGATTTTTTTTTATCAGAACAATTCATGAAATTATCCACTAAGGATCAGAGGAACTATAGTCTATCCAGATCAGTGGAAGAAGGTATGCTAGCATGAAATTATGGGTTCTTGAGGTATAATATTCAAATGTCTTTATGTAGAAATTTCTTTTCAGTTAACAGTTAATATGGTGAGACAAGAAACAAACTTTTAGAAAGAAAAATTCAATGAAAATGAAGGTCTCTGGCTCTTTTTCTTCCTATGCATAGTGTGTTTTCAGTAAGAAACTAATAAGAATTCCTTTGGCTAGCTGTCTAAACTTCTGATTTTTTTATGACAAACAGAACTGAGAAAAAACTACTTGTGTTATTTTATGTATTTTCTATAAGCCTCTTCCCAAATTTTTTCACCTGTTCTTTCCTCAATACAACTTCTATCAAATTTTTACTCTATACTTTAGCTCTTCCTCCCAGTAGAAAAGACTAAAATGGGAGAAAAGGCATATTCTATTGCTACTTATACATTTATTTCAGTGGTCAAATTTCCAGTTCACATCTATCTTACCCGATCTGTTTTATCAACTATCTGGAGATACTCAAAAAAGTGAAAAATTAAAAAGTCAAAGTGTTAACTTATTTAGACTTTGAGGCTATAAAAGAGAAAAGAAGACTCAAATTGCAAAAAGTTCAGGCTAGAAAATAACACTATCCAAAAGAAGCCCCCTCCTCCATATGCCAATTAATTAATTAGCCAATCAACTTCTATACAACATTTTATACTAATTGTTGCCTAACTTACCTTATATTTTTCATTTGCAAATAAAACTGAGGCTCTGTGGAATTTGCATAGAGGGTTCTTGGGATCAATAATGATGGCCTTGTTTAAGGTATCCAAAGCCTTTTCAGATTTCTTTAATGCATGCTGAACCTATATCAGAAATATTAAGAGAATACAATTTTATATTACTTTGATTTTCAAAAGGAGATACAATATATGATGCAGTGCTGAGCCTAATTTATTATAAAAAAATGGAAACACACACACACACAGTTAAAATGGAGCCATTTTGTACACTGCTGAGTCAGAACTGTTTAGATATTATTTACTGGTCATTCACAATTTCTAAGTAGTCTGATTTGTACTTGCATCAAAGACTATGCTATATCTGCTGTATGAGCACCTGTTGTCTTAGTCTATACAAAAAAGTAATGCTCCCGTTTCTCGTCACAATTCAAAACTGCAAACTTTAGAGAGATCAGTGATAATGCTAATTTACCTTTTCCCTCTAAATTAATGAATATGAAATTATACATAAAACATTACTTGGTGTACAATAATTTTCTGAATTAAAAATAAACACAATTTCCTTGATTTTATTCTAAAATATCTAATTTTGCTTTTACCACATTTCCTGGAATCCTTACCAGCAATAACAGATTCTAATCCAAATGATTTTGGGAAATGACATGGTAGATAGTTGTTTTATTTCAGTGACAATGAATACTTATAGAGCATTATCATTCAAATAATTTATTTTTAAAAAATCAATTATAATTCACATTTATATAGTATTTTTTCATTTACAAAACACACTTTCTTCACAACTCTGAGTTAGAAATATTCCCATTTTAAAATGGGAAAAAACCCAAAAAAGAGACTGAATGAGTTGGCCATGATGACACAGACAGTAATACCAAAGCAGGGATTTGATTCCAGGTTGCCTGACTCCAAATGCAGGCTCTTCTCATTTTATATAATATTGCCCATGAAATGTAAAATTATTTCCCCAAAGAGGCAAACTGAATTGCTGACCATAAGATAAGAGCACAGTTCTCAAAAGTCTATGTTTATGGCAATGCACTGTCATGCTCCTATAAAACAAACAAACTCCTATAAACAAAACAAAAAACACCAATAACAAGAAATGGAGAGCATGAAAATATTGCTCACTTCTGTTAAGTTCATGCAACTAGTTTTTATCAGTAGTCAAACTGTAACCAGAATTACACAAATTGAAAGTTGAAAGGGTCCTTGGAAGTCAATTAATCCAACTTATAACAAGAAGAAATTTTCTTCTATAAAATATCACCCATTCAGTCTCTCCTAAAGACTTCCAATGAAGTACAAAACTATTATCTCTTGAAATGGCCTATCTTACTTTTAGATAGCTCCAATAGTTTGAAAATTTTTCGTAGGGTGACCCTAAATGCTAGGTGTTTAAAAGAGATATGCAGCTACTGTTGGCTAAATGAAGTTTTTATTGTAAATGGCATTTCATATTTCCCTATTCTATAATAGCTTGAAGAGTTAGCAAATTTCTGTATTGCCATTGGAACTTGCACAGTGCTTTGCACAGAACAGTCAATAATGAATTTAATTTTTAGGGGAAGGGGGAAGAACAGCATTATTTAACTCAGATAATATGCACAAAAGAAAAAAAAGCTGATCAACTATTTTTGACTCAGTTTTTGATAGAATACCCTCATCTGCCTCTTCCTTTAATGCTCCATTCTTAAGTCCTCCAATCAAATTCCTCCCTAATTTTTTCTTTAAAGAAGATTCAAATTTGAACTTTTCAGGTAACTCTCCATTATTTACTAACAGCTCTGTTTGGTTTTGACTCTATGGAACCCGTTCACTTCTACTCCCCTGGCCTCTCCTCTCCCCCAGTTTCCGTTTGCATTGTCTTGAAGGCAGGAACTGTCTTATTTGTATCTTCCTAACACAAAGCAGGTGTTTAGTAAGTGTTTACTGAATCATTTCTGAAACAGAAAGCTACTTACAACTCCAATATGACAAAGAAGAACTGAACTCTGAGGGTTGATATCAAGTGCTTTCTGGAAATGCATTTCTGCAAGGCTGAATTTTTCTTGTTTGTAATAAATCATTCCCAATCCATACCTGCAAGCACAAAAGAAAGTGTTACTCAGTTCAACTGCTAGGAATTTTTAGAAGCTAATCTTACTGAAGAAGTGGCCAAAAATTTAAATACCCTGGGACTTAAGGAATTAATGACAAAATGTTGGTTATCTTGTAGTGAGAAAAGCAAACTAGACAGCTAACTACTTTTAGAAACATACTATTAATAGAGTCCAAACAGATACTTGTTATTTTATGAAAAATAAAAAAATGTAAAACTTTATTTAGAAAAAAAGTATTTATTTTTCATAAAACAAGGAAGTAGTATTCTAGCTTACAACACTGCACGTGTGAAATTCTACTCTATGCTTCTGCCTTCCACAGCAATGTAGTTACATGATTATACCAGTATTTGATTTGAAGTATGAAATGGAAAGATAAAATTGAAGTAATGAAACCATAAAACCCAACAGAAAAAAAAAAGATTTAAAACTTTATATTATTAAGTATCTCTTCAAAATCCAAGTATGTTTTCTTATCAACAAAATTTTATTTAAGTAGATTACAACAGTATCTTATCATTTAGTCCTTCAACTCAATCAGCCAAAACAGTAGTACTTGGCTGACAAAAACAAAGGTGAGGGAAGCAAACAAAAATTTATTCTTTCTTATATTTGCAACAACAATAACAACAACAAAAAAGAATGGTAAATAATTGCTTCCCCAAGGAATATTAAAGAAAGGAAAAATATGGATGCCATAGAAGTAAATAAAAAATTAAATGTCATTTGTCTGAAACCACATTAGGAATATTTTTATATAGTTGAGCTGCCATTTATTGAGCTGATAAATTACCTAGGCCCCTTGTTCGTTTCTAATTTCCTTCTTAACTATTCCAACTATTGGTCATTCTAATGCTTTAATCAAAAGGGAAAACGGTTAAAAAACAAATTATTTAATTATTATTAGTTATTATCAGCTCTCACTAGGCTCATGATTAATAGTCCTCATTAGGTATGGTTAATAGTTAAAATGACTAATCTGATGTTTTCTCTAACAGTTATGGCCCGGCTCTGCTAACATTTGGTTTTATGTGTGCTTCCTATAAAGAAAATTGGGTTAAACATTTAACTATCACCAAGTATTGTTGCATGTAATATATATGATAGGTAAAAAACAGTTTACTAGATTAAAGCAGTTTTCAGAAAAAACACAACAAAAACTTTCCAAAATAACCACATCATTAAGGTTTTAATATTTACTTACCATGCATTATAATGTCTAGGATTGACTCTGATTGCATTTCTAAAACAGGCTAATGCCTTATCTAGTTCTTCTGTTAGCACGAATTCATGTCCCAGCAGTGTATAGGCATAAGCATAATTTGGATCAACTTGGATAGCTCTCTGGAAGAATTTAATTGCAATATCATGCTCTCTTTGCAAACTGAAACAGTTTCCTGCAGCACACCAGGCCTAATGAAATATAATAAAACATATCTAAGACATTTGTTTATACAACAACAATTATAAACTTTTTATACCATAGAGCTAATTCAATTAAGTCAGTCTGATTGATATTCTTTAGCCAGTGCATCAGTGTAAGAGTGTACTATATTTTGCAGATACTTCTGAAATATAAACATGCAAGTATAAAGAACTAGTTACAAGGCTTATTAAGTGTTCATGAATGAACGTCTATTTCATGAAACATCTTATTAACAGCAATAATATTCTAGTCAACTCTCTTGATTAATGAGATGATTTGCCTTATGACTTACTGATTTTATGGGGCTTCAACTCAACAATTTACACCCAATTCAGCAGGGCCCACCATGTGCAAGGTTGTGCTACTCACTACTGGGGCAATGTGGCCCTGGCTTGAGTGCCTGGAAAGGACCGCACAATTCAGAGCTGGGAGCAACCTTGGGCAGCCACCTCTCCCAGCTTATAAAGAGGAGCCGGAAGCCTGGGAATATGAAACCTTTTGCTCCTAGCCACAGGGACAAACTTGACAGAACCCCATGGGAGCTTCCAGGTGGGTGGAGCCATAGCATCCATTGACTTTTTCCCGACTGCTCCCTTCCCCATCCCCTCTGTAGAGCTCATCAAGGTTTGACTACATATAAAAGTGCTAACACCAACGTGCCTCTGGTGAATTTTTATCCATGTCAGTTAAGTCCTTGGAAAGAACTGAAAGAGCAACATCTTTCTGAAGATGCCAAAGTGTCGTGGAATAGATCTCCAGGCCCTCCACCCTGTAGTTTTCAATCCGTCTCACCTCCGAGAATATTCGTTCTGCCTGAAATAGGAGGAAAATCTGTCAGAGAGAACGCACCACCTACACACGTGTGCTTCTTCCTTCCCAGGCTAGATGATAAGATCTTATGGAAGAAGAACCTGCATAACTCCCCCTTTAGAATGCGAGGCACAGTGCTGTACACAAGAAGCATTCACTAAGTGCTCATTGAATGAAGTACAGGGAGGATACAGGGTCAAAATTCCCCATCAGTTTGAAGATCATCTACACTACACTTATGAGTCCCAGAAATTGGACATTCTTTTTCAAGTTACATAAAACCCACTTTTATGTAATTCCTACTTTAGTCATCCTTCCTAGAATCCCAGGATCCCAGGCCAGCCCTTGTGAAATTTTCAGAATGATATTCTTAAAGCATAAGTCTATCCATATTATCTTCCTGCTAAAAAAAAAAAAAAAAAAAAAAAAAAAATCTCCAGAAATTATTGTCTATAGGAAAAAATATTGCTTATTCTGACATTCAATACATTGCACAATACCCTTAATTCACATTACTCTCTTTTATATATTCCATGTTATAGCCAAACTGGACTATTAGGTTTTTAAAACAATAGCATTTTTATTAAAGTGGTTTAAGACTGCAAAGGGGCAAGCTAGGTGGTGTGACAGTGCACAGAGTGCCCAAATGCGAGTTCAAATCTGGCCTCAGACACTTATTGGCTGTGTGACCCTGGGCGAGTCACTTAACCTTTTTTGTCTCAATTTTCTCATCTATAAAATGAACTGGAGAAGGAAATGGCAAACCACTTTCTGTGTGATCCTGGGTAGGTCACTTAGTCCTGTTTGCCTCAGTTTCCTCATCTGTAAAATGAGCTAAAAGAGGACATGGTAATCCACTCTGGTGTCTTTCCCAAGAAAACCATTGTAATGAGTTGGATGTGACTGAAAAGGACTAAATAGCCCATATGTATACATCTTCATTCATGAAAAGAATTGGTTGATCCTAAGTACTCTTTAAAAGTTCTTCTAAGTGCTATGAGCTTGTGCACAAGCTAAAGATTCAAAGCTTGCTTCTCTATGCTTTGCTATTGTATACTGTGTTTATAGAACATATATTTATAGAGCATATTTATGAAGCAATTTTGCTTTTACCTCTAAACAAAAATTACATGAAAAGCATCCAATAATAAATATAGCAAATCTGGCAATTTGAGAATTAGTTGTTAATGTTCAATGTTTAAAAATAAACCAATTTATATTTTATTACATAAAATTATTTCAGAAGGAGGGTAATAAGAGAGGAAGAGAAATTATATTTTTGATATATTGTTCATTTTTATTAAATAATAACTTTTCTTCTGCCTATAAAAATTGATAGATTGGGGGGGAGAGTTCTAATATGCAAACTTATTATTATTTTTTAAATTATAGCTTTTTATTTATAAAACATATGTATAGGTAATTTTTCAACACTGACCCTTGCAAAACCTTCTGTTCCAACTTCTCCCCTCCTTCCCCCCATCCCCTCCCCTAAATGGCAGGTAGTCCAAAATATGCTAAATATGTTAAAATATATAAAACTGATTCTTATTATACCAGAAATTCACTCTAATAATTGAGTTTACATAAAGCACTCTGAACAGCTTCTTTATTCCTTTGATTTCGACAGTATTTCTAAAGATTCATCATATTTGTTCTGCTCTACAGGGAATATAATCTCAGATTAATGCATCTAGGGCCACCTCCAGTCATCCTGACCTCTTGCCACTGGATCCCAATGCAACTGGAGGAGAAAGTGAAGCAGGTAAACTTGCACAGCCTTTCTGTGCACTTTTTTTTTTTTTTTGGCTGGGGCAATTGGGGATAAGTGACTTGCTCAGGGTCACACAGCTAAGAAGTATTAAATATCTAAGGCTAGATTTGAGCTTAGGTCCTCCTGACTTTAGGGCTGGTACTCTATTTACTGCACCAACTAGTTGCCCCTAGTCCTCCTTCATAGAAAAAGTGCTTTATAAATCTTAAAGTACTATACAAATATGAGTTATGAGACTATTCAAGAAATGTGTAATTTTCCTTATCTTTGCCTTGTAAGAACCCAAGAGATAAACTAATCTACCTTTCAAAGTAAGGAAGAACGATTTCTCCTAAATTATAATGAATGAGAAAAATCATAATGCTATTGCAGAGACATTATATTCTAAATATTTCAGCTTTATCTAGGAATAAAATTGGAAATTTTCACTAGGCTACAGAAAGTCTCTGGTTGTCTATATGAATGTGTGTGCATATGTTTCTATACTCACCTGCATATACTCTGACAGTTCAAAGTAGGCTCTTCCAATCTGGCACAGTACCCAACCAGTATTATAGTGGTGAGAAGGGAGGTGGCTCAGTATGTTTATCGCTTCTTTGCAGTTATAGGAACACAAAGCTAAGTAACCTTTCCCCATATCACGAAGAAGGCTCATCAAACCTTCTAGGAAAAAAACAATTCAGTAAATAAAGTAAAAGAGCACAGTAGAATAGTACATGAATATAGCTATCATATACTGAAAAGCCTCCTACTCGTCTAAGGAAGAGGCAGTCAGGTGAATTAATGGATAAAGCAGAAATCAGGAAGACCCGAGTTCAAATCAGCCCCAGAGTCTTACTAGCTGTGTGATGCTGGGCAAATCATTTAACCTGTTTGTCTTAATTCACTGGAGAAGGAAATGGCAAACCATTCCAATATCTTTGCCCCCCCAAAATCCCCTGGACAGTATTGGTGAGGCATAGTCACCAGGTCACAAAGAATTGGATAAAAATTGTATAATTAAACAACAACTTCTAAGGAAAGGGTAGTTATGAAAGATATTAGGGCATTTGAATAAAGTAGTGTAAATAATTTAAAGTGACAAGTGAATCTATTTGAAGCAAATATTAAGACATTATAAAAGATTTAAAACAGACCTGCTGCTGCTTTCTGAATAGTGAAAGCTTGGATCTGTGGTGTTACCGTGGATATTTTTCCTTCTGAAATGATAGAAGAGTCCAATTTTGTAATTTCCAGACTATCATTTATGTTTGGTTGAGTTATTCCTCCTTTATTAGTCTTGCTTTTTGTTTTTCTGTTTGGAATTTTAGGTGGAAACTTCATTTTTAACTTTTTACTATTCTCCTGCAAAAAGAGTAAAACAAAAATAAAAACAAACCCAATAGTGTGGTTTTAACCATTAGGTATTAAAGCTTCAAACTGCATAAAGACTTTTGGGATACTCTGGATATTTCTCAGTTTTTTGAACATACTATAATATTGTCTTCCTAAGGCTGTCACTGTTTTTGTGACAGATTTTTACATAAATTTCCCCTCAGTGTATAAGCTTTTTCACAAGGAATATATTCTTTAGTCACTAATTTTACATGCAATAGGCATACTGACTAATCAAAGTCATTATAATCAGTCAACAGAAGTATAGTTGCTGGTGACAAATGCATTTTGTGCTTGAATTTACTGTTCAAAAGAAAAAAAGCATATGAATCACCACATGGGTGTTTGAAGGCAAATTAACTGCCAAAGTGAACTTCATGAAAACCCATACAATGTTTCCCCTCAGATATCATAAGGGATCTAATAGGTATGTGAAATATAGTTTTTAAGACCAGATATGGCAGGGCTCACTGATGATACTGGGAAAGATTGGTGAAACTTTTAAGTTTGGGAGCTGAGCTATATTTGTATTAAAGTCAATAAAGTGTCTGCACCAATTTGGTAGTTATATGGCCAATCCTGTGGCTATTTAAGGAGGGAAAGACTGGATCAGTTTAAAGCAGATTAAAGCTTCCATTTCAATATTAGCATCAGGCTCTGAGTGGCAGCTTTGGAGACCTAGTCTCTTAAAAACAAAACCCAATCAGAAGAAGTAAAAAACCCAGAGAAAGAGCGAGAGATAGTTTTAAATACTTAAAAGTTTCCAGAATGAATTCCAGAATAATTCCATAATAATAACTTAAAGAAATAACTCCCTAAAACTCAATTAACAAGAATCCTGCAATGTAGTAAGTATTAGATCAATTACCTTGGTTGTAGAACTGTCACTAGTAAAAAGTCGTGAGCTTCTTCGAGGCAGTGCATTGGGTGGAGCAGCAATAGTGGGGCTCAATACCTGAGGTGTTGTACTATTAAAAAAAAGTTTATTAAAGAAATGATATACTTTAAAAAATACATCTTAAATCTTAAAATGCTAATTACTGTTTCAACTCATAAAATATCAGGAAAATTAGATCCAAACGCAAAAGGTGATGAGTTTGGCTTTCTTCCCTATTTCTAATATTTAAATTTTATAAATTTACAGTAACACTGTTGAAGCACAGTGACCCTTTATTTCAAAGTGCTAATCTAAACCTCACAATATGCACCAAGTCTCTATGGTAACAAACTCATTCATAATCAATTTTATCTGAAAATCTATCTTCAGTATAGTAAGACTAAGGCAGTAGAAAAACATCTGGGCCAAGAACATATTCTAAACTTGTTGCTAACATAAATACTAATGTTAAACATGTGCATTACCAAAAAAAAAAAAAAAAATTCTTCAATCCACAAAATGCATCACACCACAAGATTTTTTTATGCTTCAGTAAACAGAACTTTAACTTTTATAGCCCACTCTACTTAGGATATAGAAGACCATGCCAAGCTTATCAGCCAGCTAAGCTTGGGTAAGTCACTTAACTGCTCTGAGCTTCAGTTTCCTCATCTGTAAAAAGCCTCACAGGGTTACTGTGAAGATCAAATGAAATAATATATGTATAAGAGCATAGAAAACTTCAAAGTGCTAGATAAATAATATGGTTAGCTAGTATGGCATATTTTTACTGTATAAAAAATTCCAAATAACACAAGGAATCAATGCCTTTGTAAAAAATACCAAAAATACCACTGAATACAACAAACATTTATGCCTGGACTACTCTTCCTTATGAGGCTCTGTGCAATGTGCTAGGGACACAAAGATGAAAAAGGACACAATTCCTGCTCTCCAAAGAGCTTACAATCTAACATATAGTGTGCATGTGTGTGGTGGGGATGGAGAGTTGGGGTGGAAAAAGGAAGGAAGGACAAGACATATATACAAATAGCTAGATATCTAAGTTAGAGAAGTACATAGGAAAGGGAAGCGTAATATGACAGGAAATGGAGAATCCTTTCTAACTAAAAATATAAGAAGATTCACAGAAGAAGAGGTGGCAATGTGAAGGAAGAAAAGGGTTTTGGCCTTTTCTTGGCTCATTTCAGGCCCATTGGAAGACAGTGGTCATGTACTATGGACAGACAACATGTTGACCGATGGGAGGAAACTGGTTGTAGCTACAAATCTCTCATAAACAGAACACTGGTAAATGTCCAAGGATTAAGAACAGATACCAAAAGGTGGGGGGAAATATAGAAGGAAAGGTGAAAGTGTTATCTCTACCCCTTTTGAAAAAATAAGGACCTATAATAGGAAAGAGACCATTTTCATCTCTATCCCATTGTTTTGTCCTTGGGAATCATGAGTGTCAGAGAAAGTAGCAGAAGCCTAGAAAAGATAAAGGGCACCAAAAAGTGCCTCTGATCAAAGATATATTCCCTATGCCATTATCCGATTAGCTATTTGTTTGGGTTGACATATTTTCCTTTAAGATGCAGATATCCCTTGGCAAAGTTAAACCTATTGATCAGTCATACTTAACAATAAACGATAGTATTTTAAATCAGAAAAAAAAAATTTCTCTAACCCTCAATGTCTAAAAGGAAATTTTGGGAGAATAGGTCCTTTTAGGAAAGAAGTTTTAAAAAAAAATTATTCTGTGAAAACAGGTCATAAAGAGGGATAGAAAGGGATGCACAAATGGGAAATTCTGAACCACGAAGAGTACTATTCTGAGAGTAGGGATTGAAAGAAGGGTGCTTAAGACATGGAAAGTGCCAAAGAAAAATCTCCTCTTCTTGGTTTTGTCCAAGACACTAGTAGTTACAAAGTCCTAGGATTCCAGAGGGGAAAAAAAATCAGCAAAATGCCATGTATTTAGCCTATAGATGTGAAAATATGGAACAAGCAACCTGACACATTAGTAATATTATGTTAAGTACATTCCTATGAATATACTGTGCAAATGGGAGTTTGCAAAGTTAAGTTTAAGTAACACCAAAACTCTTAGCTAACCTCTTAGGAGAAATAAAATTCTAAACACAAAAAAAATTCATCTCTCTCTGCTTTTCTTGGATGTATACACCAATTGTAAATGTTTTTATTTCATCAAGAGGAGGTACAAAAAAATTTAGGATGCTATTCAAATCTAGCTTTTTAATCGATTCTGGGAGATGTGCTTCAAAATTTTTGTTTTCTTTGTTTACATCCTCTTTTTTAATGGCTTTCTAATGAAGACTGAAATATTCTTATAGCTATCAGTAGATTCTGAAGTAAAAAGAATAAAGTACCTTGAAGAAAATCTTAAATGGTGCTACAGGACAATTTATGTTTGAAGGAAAAAGTAAAAACTTGGGCTATATGGATCATAATTTCCCCTCTCCCTTTAATTCTAAGAAGACAAATAGGTTTATTATTTATCAAGTCTTTCATTAACATGTAGTATAGCTCTCATAATAGTTTTAGGTTGAATTTTTGATAAAGTATGATTGTATTTTTATACATTCCTTATAATCAAGGTACAGAATTAAGAGAGACTTGAATTCAAATCCAATACAATAGCTATGTGATTCATAGGTGAGTTATCAGTTTCCTTATTTGCAAAATGGGTATAATGATAGCTTGTGTACTGCCTATTCACAGAGCAATTATAAGGACTGAATTGTGATAAACCTTCTAAGTTTTAATGTATAATGTAAATATCAAGTATTATTACTATTATTGTCATAGTTATGTCTACTTTTCAACAGATTATATATTTACTATTTTAAATAATAAGTATGGTATTTAACTATTGTTGTATTTTTGTTAAGACATACCATTATCCATTTCTTTGATTTCTTTTGAGAAAATTGGATCCTTATTCCAAAGACCTACCACTGGCATTAATTTCCGCAAATGAAACACAGGGAAGAGTAGACACTGCCAAAAATCGACTCTTTAAATAAAACACGTGTATAAACAGGTAGGAAATATTTTATACATGTTTATTTTGGATATAAAGTCACATGATGATTAATTAGCCTAAAGATGTTTTAATTCACTGGTAGCCTTTTATTTTTAATTGCAATAGGCATTCAATGAGAAAAAAAATACACTACTTATGAAAGCTTAATCATTTCACTGAAGCAAGGACAGTGTAGTTTTGCTTCAGATACAATTTAAATTATATAAAGATGCATTAAAAAGTCAAAGCTGGGCAATTCTATGTTTTAAAAAGTCATGTGGGCATTCTCAAACACTGGAGAAGTTGAAACCTGCCCTAGATCAAGAAACTATGAAAAACCATAGTGCCTCAGGGTGAGAACTGCAAAGAAAACTATACAAATGTAGGAGAAAAATACCAATAAATACCTTGTCTGTGGGCCAGAACTTTGTGTTTGTGCAACAAGGATTGGAGTTACCTCTCGACTATTTCCACTCTGTGAGAAGACAGACTTTGTTCCAGCTTGGCTGATTCTGCCAACAGACTGCATAACACAAAATTTTTATGTTTGCTATTGTGGCAATAATCGCACTGTGAATCACAAACTTAGTCATATTTTTTTTTCCAGATACATGTACAAAGGTCTCATAGTATATATGACCGCTGCTGTAGCTTAGTGCATTAAATCATTATTTCCATTTCACCTAAGCTCAGACATACAGTATCCTCACCCTCCACTCAACATATCTGAATCTCTATACCACTTTTAATATCAAACACAGAAGGAAACTCCCCTATGGAATCTATTCATATTAATTGAATACTTATGGGCAGGTTACTAAATTCATAAGCCAGGGATACAAGAGTTATCAGACCCAATCTCTGCCCTCAGGGGACTTACAATCTGGACATTTGGGCAAAGGGACAATATACATAAAAATGTAAGGAATAATACAAAGAAGTATCTGCTAAGGGCCAAATAAGTAGAATAGATAAATAAGTACTACAGAAATTTATGTAGTAGAGATCTCTATCCCAATACTTCCCAATTTCTGAGTAGCGTTGCTCCTGAACTTATCCATTGCTCTCCAGCATCTCCAATCTCTCTCCTTCCACTGACTCTCCTAGATTGGAAAAAACCTTCACTTGACCTTGCTGTTCCCTCTATATACATATTCTATTTCTAGACTTCCTTTCACTGCCAAATTTCTTAAACAAATCTATTATATTTGTCGCTTCCATTCCCTCTCCCTTCTCCCCACCTTTCCCAGTCCATTTCCCACTCCACAACCCAACCTTCTATAATTTAATATCTATCGGCCCCCATTACCTTATAGGCTCTTAAGATCACCTTCTGGTCAAATCCAATTGTCTTTTCTATGTTTCCATTCTGCTTGACCTCTCTAGGTCAATATTTGATACTGCTAACTCCACCCCTCTGCCTCCAGACCTTCCACCAATGGCCTTCTGGAAATATTTTTCCACTCTTAACTTTAATAATAAGGACATTATCTTTATTCTTCTAAATTTCTTTTTCCTGAGGACATTACCTATTTTTCAGCCCTATAACTATTCTTTTTCTTAATAGAATTAATTTGTTTTCATGGCTTCACCTATATTTTCTGATAATTCCAAATGGTTACCATTAAACTTGCCTCCTTTCCCTTATTTCCAACCTCCTATTAAACACTGAATGTCCCATCACAAGTTTACCATATTCAAAATCAAGTTCATTATTTCTTCATCAAACCCTAGAGTCAAAATTGACTTTAAAAAAATCTACCTGAAGTGCCCCTTCATACTATGTTGGCTCTTTTTAGCTGTCTTTACTTAGGGCCTCTCTATTCAGGCTAGCTCAGGATCAATTCACCAAGATAAATAAGGGAAGTAACAGCAGCCAGCTTGCTTATGCTATATGTGCCTGTTCACTTGTTTGCTTTTTCCCCTTGCTTCCTTAATATTTGTGGTCTTTAGGCTGCTGACAATGTTACCTTGTATTTGATCAAAGGCATTTCTCTACCTTCTTTAACTCTTAAAATTTCCTGTTTGATCACTTTCTATATTGACTTTGGCTTCCCATCTTGTTTGATCTTTCAATTATCTGTATTTCCTTGATATGTATTTATCTAGTCTTTGACCTACTGTTTTCTTGACCCTTGAATTCCCTGTATATTTTACTTCCCAAACCCCAATTTTAACTCAGTTGTTATGATCTCTTGCCACCATGGCCTGTAGGAATACTTATCTTTTGTGATAAATATGATACTTATGAAAATTTTTATTGCGTGCTACCTCACTTTATACTTAGATTACATCAACAATCTCTTCACTCGCTTCTGATCTCTCTCTCTCTTTTTTAAACTCCACACTATTGCTATTACTCTCCCTAAAACAATAATTTCATCATTTCTCTGCTACACTGGAAAAAAAGCAAACTAAAAATCCTATACATATCTATATCCCTTGCTTCCATTGTCTATTGTTCTACTTGTCTTTTAAGGCTACCCATGATCTGTTGTTATCCTGTTGATTACTCAAACATGTCCTCCTACCACTTAATATTAATATTCTTCATGGTAGAGAAAAGGTTTTTTACTTAAAAGGTCTATACTTTTAAAACATCAAAACTAAGTGCAATTAATCCAAATTCATACAAGTTCACAAAAACTAGTTGATTTTATTAACTAAAATGGTATTAACTTTTAATAAAAAGTAATTTATAATAATAGTTTCACCTTCATCTGACCACATTATCATACTTATATAAACATTTATCCCTTTTCCCACCTTCTGTCTTTCCAAATCTTAATAATTCTTCAAGAACTGATCAAATCAAAGCCCATCTCCATGAAGGCTAATCGTATGCCCTAAATTATAATCTACTTTCCTTGGGAAGAAACCATACTTTATATTTCATTCATATTCTCATAGTTCCAAAAACGACATAACTTTATGCGCACTATAAATTAACATAACCATTCAAATATAGTAACAATACAATTATAGGTAATTCCTTCATATTCCTAAAGAGTTGGTAATCACTATATGACTTCCTAATACTAGAGGACCTGTCATAACCATATGAACTCCCTGGAGCTTTTTGAAAATCTGAGAATAAATGGAGGAGTGAAGAAAAAGTGGAAAAATAAGAACAACTTTGGGGAGCTAAGTCCAGGGGTAAATTTTTAGATAGGGACAGCTTACCTGGATGGTGAAGGATGCAGGAACCCCTCACATCCAATTTAAAATTAAACTAACAGTTACTGAAGTTTTAATTTCACACTGATTGAATGAGAGATTCATTTGGGTTAAAGATTAGAATTTATTTGGGTTAAAAATACAAATAGCTACAGAAAAGGAAAAAGAAAGTCATTCACAATTTAAGAAGAAATATTTAAGAAGTTTTTCTCATTGGAGACTGGGTGAAAGGGAAGGATTCTTGAATAAGATAAGGCCTTACTATATTCCAAGCACTGTCCTAAATGTAGTAGAAACAAAAACAAAAGTGAAGATAGTTCCTGCCCCCAAGGAGCTTACACTCTATAGAAGTAGACAACAAATAGGAGTGTGGTATACTGGGAAGGATATTTTGATTCAGAAAGTTAAAGAAATGGTGAGTTGAGACATAGGGGAATAGAGTGACAAAGTGGGGGATTAAAGGCAACAGAGAACACTGGGTACTTGGGAGAGATGGGTAGAGAAAACAAAGTAGGATGATAACCAAAGCTAAAAGTAACCATTAAAAATGTTTTTCTTTCTTTCTTTCTTTCTTTCTTTCTTTCTTATTTTCTTTCTTTCTTTCTTTTTTAAACCTAGGACTATCCGTGTGCTTAGGAAGGGAGAAGGAATGACCTTTTATTCTTTCTTTCCTGGGCAACAACTTTTTGTGTTCAGGATTCCAAACTTGGATTGTTATTATTATTATTACAATTGAGCTTTGGTTTGGATTAAACAGGCTTCGGAGGAAGATTTAATCCAAGAAAACTAATCACCAAGTAAAACAAAGTTTCCTATGGGAAAATACATAACGAATTTTAAAAAACTAAGTTAAATGTGGAACTTCTGGAACATAACCCATTCATAAACTTGGGAACTTAGAAATTAAGTTTTAATCAATGAACAAATTAATTCTGAGCTAATCCATTAATATATTTCAACTTTTACCCTTAAAAGGGAAAATTTTTCACATATAAATATATATTTTTGGATATGAGACATATTTATAAATTTAAGCTTAGAAAATGGCCCCTGACATCACATGAATGTTTCTGATGACCTTTTCCTAGTAACTTCAGAAGTTTTAGTATTCATATTGAGCTACTTTAAATAATAAAATTTATCATTTTATAGTTAGAAAGGCTTTTAGAGACTGAATCCAAACTCCTCATTTTACAGATGAGAAAAACTAAGGCCCAGAGAGTTTAAATCAACCAACAAGTATTTATCCTGTTTCTATTTTGAACTGGCTGCTCCATGAAAATTTTAAACTCAACATATCCAAGAGAACTCATTATTTTTCCTCCCCAAACCCACCTTTCTTTCAAATATCTATCATTTTTTAGTTCAGCATCATTTTTCTAGGACTCAGGTTTGCAACGCTGGCCTGGAGTAGTTACTTTCACTCCCCCCAAAAACATATCAAATTAAGTGCCAAATCTTGCCATTTCTATTTCTTCTACACACACACACACACACACACACACACACACCTTCTCTCAACTCACATAGCCATCACCCTAGTTCAGGTCTTGGTCACCCCTCACCACCAATCTTTTAATTGGTCTCCAGGCTCAGGTCTCTCCTCTCTATCCAATCTATCCCTTGACATAGCTGCCAAAGTGGTTTTCCTAAAGTGGACCTACCCTCTCTTCCCAGAGTGCCCCACTCAATAAATTCTAGTAATTCCATAATACCTACATTTAGGATCAACTATCTGTTACCTGGCATTTAAAGTTCCTTACTACCTTTTTAGCCTTCTTACAAATTACTCTCCTCCACATACTCTATGGTTCAGCTATCTTGGCCTCTGCTGTTCCTTACACAGGACACTTCATCTTTCTATCTTTGTACCGACTCTCTTCTCCTTATTGGTATTTCTTAGTATCCCTGGTTTTTTTCAGTACTCAGCTCAAAACCTACATTTTACATGAGGTCTTTTCAGGTTCCCCAAACTTCTAACCTGCCTGCTAAGATTACTCTGCTTTTACATTTTAGTACCTTGTATGTACCTATTTATATGAATATTATTATCCCCAATGGAATGTAAACTCCTTAGGACTAGGACTGTTTTTTTTTTTCTCCCTTTGTGTCTCCAGCACTTAGCACTATACCTGGTTCAAAGTAAGTGCTTACTAAGTGCTTGTGGATTAGTTGATTAGCTAAGATCACACAGCTTTTCTAAAGCCCAGTCCAATTTTCTTTTTTACTAAATCATATTAAGAATCGATTTACTTCCTTAATTTATTTATTGAACTGATTACTATGTTTAGTTAGGATAATAAATTTTTATATATCCTGCTGAATACAAGTTATATTACTAAACATGTTCAAAGTATATACTTAATATATTATGTGAGGTTTCCTTGGATTCCTTAATATGAACAGTATTTAAAATTATTTCTTTCCTGAAGAATAGAACATCCAAAAAATATATTCATTCTGGTTATGACATTTTAAATAGGAAAAAACCCTTCCACCTAAAATTGTCTATTAATTTAAAAAGTTAAGATCTAAATAAAATTAAACACAATTATATATAACACAATAATATCTATACAATGATATATCTAACTACATAAAAATTAGAAGTTAACTTTTAATAAAAAATTTAAAAGTTGTATTTAATATTTGCAGTAACCTTTTTTAGGTTATAGAATTGTATTATTGCTATGAAAATATGAACAGCAGGCCAAACTCTTGTAGAATATTTTGTCCCTGTATACAAAGCTTTTAAAAAAATATGCTAATTTTGCTTAGAGAGATAGTAACAATATGACATCTCAAAAATATGTAAGGAAAAAATCTGGACATATCAATTAATGGATTAAAGTTAATGAGCTATGCTACTGGGGTGGTGGTGAGGGAGGTTTGTTTTAGATGCTAACAATTTATTTAGCTTTTTGTGTACATTAATCCAATTTAAAAAAGGAAATTCTGATTTCAAGATCCCACACCACCAATACCTTACTCAAGGCAGGACTCAGACCCTTTTTACTTGTACAACCCTCAAGTGAATGCCATAATCATGTCTACACATATTTCCTTTGCCACAATGGAAAAATTAAAAAAAAAAAAAAAAATCACTTTTCACATTGCTTAAAACCAAAATGCTAAATTTTGTAAAATGATTAGAATTTGCAACTAATTCTTTTTAAACAAGATCAGAACAGCATTTCAAAGGCAAGGTACCTTCTTTGAGGGGGCTCCTGTGGATGGCACATCAATTACAGAAGACGAGTTAGTGTAGTTTTGTAGATATGATCCATCTCCAGGACTTGGAGTTTCTAGTGGCAGTATCCCAAAACTGTGAGAAGTTGAAATCAAGGTGTCAAAAAGTTATCAAGTCACATATAAAGTAGCAGTATATTTAAGTTAAAAGGAATAAAAGGAAGAGAATGGTCAATTAGTCTGAGAAACAGTGAGGATTTCAGGGGCAGCTTAGTAGTAACTGATGGTGGTGAACTGAATCCTACCCCAAACTAAAAATATAGCATAAAAATTAAATTGTGTAGCAATTGCTGACAGAAGTAGATATTTAAAGAGATTTAGAATGTTGCTTTCATAAAAGATACTCCATGGAAGTAACTCATTTTCAAGACATAGGATTAACTGCACTTCAGTATTTAAAAGTGCCAATTATGGCAAATCTAATTAGGAGAGCTCCTGGGGCAACTGTAGAGGTCAATTCCATATGTAACCTTGTACTAATATACTCTTGGTCCTTCCAGGGAGAATGCAATGGTGACTTGTATTTCAATGGTATGTCACAAATTACTATTAAAAAACAGACACACAGCCTGGCCCCATGGGTCCCAAAGAATTCTCAAACTCCCTTCTACTTTCTCCAGCACATTTTGGCAAATTAAAATTTGAAAATTATGATTTTATTTCCCCTACAATTTAGCCATTTAGAAGGTGCAAGATTTCAAAAAATTTCACCATCACATACTAAATATATATATTTATAGGCATATACTAGAGAAACAATAGACTTGACTATAATGTCTATGGCATATCATTAAGAGTATTTTATCTAACATTTAAGAATCTAATTAGAAAAACTGTACTTATTTCACTTTCTGAAGAACATGTCAGTAGTTGATACAACATTTGCTTCACTTTTTAGTAGCCCTTAAGTTAATTGCTGCAGTACAACACAAAGTAAGTACTATTTATCTTACCTTGGAGTTAAAGGGCTAAGAGCAGCTGGTCCTCCTAATAAACTCCGCCCAGTTTTTGGTTTATTTTGAGCCTGTTTAGACAGAATGGTAGTTCCTGTTCCAAGGGGGACAGTGTCTGGTGAAATTACAGCTGAATCAATATAAGACACTGAGGAATCTGTGTTCAAGGAGTACTTTGAATTGGAGGATTCTAAATTCAATCTGTTTAATTCCTGAAACAGAAAATTTCTACAATAACAACAGACACACGTGGTGCTTTACATGTTTTGCCAACAAGTTTGCAAAGCACTTTATATATATTATTATTTCATTTGACAATAAGCTTGTGAAATTCTAGAAATATCATTTTCATTTTATAAATGAGGAAACGAAGGCTGAGAGAAGTTCCTTGATTGTCTAAGATCACCCAGATAGCAAGTATCAGAGGTGGGAACTGAAACCAGATCTTCCTGACTCTTGGTCTTGCATTCTGCAAACAATAACAGCTGTCTCCCCTGTCATCATGTCAACTAAAATATATTACTTAGTTTGTATCAATGATTTAAATTTGTATAACATTAAAATTTGAAAGTAGTAGTACTTGAAAGACTTACAATTGTATCCTGGGGTGTTTCCATCAGAACTGTTTCAGGCTGTCTGTGATATAAATTGTGATTAGATACTAGGGTTGTGCAAGTGTTGGGCAGACAGCTGCTAAAGTTCTGTAACGATGTTAATTTAAATGTTTGATCAGGATCTGGCTTTTCACCTGTAAAGACAAAAAGACCGCCCCCACAACAAGGTTATAAAGGTTAAATCTTTTCAAATTTAAACATAAATAACTTGAATTAATACATAGGAAGTACACAAGCTTAAAATTCACTGACCATTGCAAATGATTTTGTAATTTTTCATCTTAATCCAATACCTCCCTCTATCTTTCAGGTGCTCAGATTTGTCTTTCTAAAGTAAAGACTACAATGTGACTATTTTGCATTTGTTGTTTTTCAGAGAGGTCAGGGTACACAGAAAAGTGATACGGTTCCTAATTCACAGCAAGCAATTTAATCATACCCAAAATCCCATGGAGAGAAGTTATGATGCTACAATAAAAATATAGCTACAGCACATGTCAAATATGTGGCTACAAGCAGCCCACACTTCAAGTATGGCCCAAACCAGATTAAAATATAATTGGGAAATATTTAACAAAAAAACAAATAATACAATAAAACACAGATAATGTTAATATGTGATTTTCTAAGCCAATATGAGGCCCACAGGACATGTTGTGTATAGTTTAGTGGACCCTGTTTCTATTTGAGTTTGACACCAGTGTTCTATAATATGTGATTGCCACAGTTTTCCAGCCACCCTAAAATATTTAAGTACCATTCTTCCCCATTTAAGGCACTGGTTTGTGATTTATCAACATAATGATTTCAGTTTTTGACATTCTGTGAATAGCTTTTATTAAAAGTTAATAAATAAGTATACACCTTACCAGTGTGTACTAATACCCAGTGCTAGAAATAGTAGTTAACATTAAAAAGTTCTAAATGGTAAAGATTAACAACTTAATATGTCTAACAAATTCACCACTAAAAAGTCATAGATGTTCAGAAATATAAGCAGGGGTACTATCCCTAAATTAAGTCTAAACAAGCATTTAACCCTACTTGATAACCATGCTTTCAATCTTTTCTCAGTAAGATTTTGGAAAGAAAAACTCTTCCTGTAGATAAGTATTTTTCCTCTTAAAAAAAATAAAGAAAAAGCACAGGGGAAAAACAAAAAACCCACCTCTACAAACCTACCTATTTCACATAATGACTCAAAAGGGGACCAGAGGAAAGGATTTAAACTAAGGCTCTTTTGGTAACATTCTGATCCTTTGGCAAGCCGATCTGTCTTGCTGTAGAGAAAAACAAATAGTTTAAACAAGAAAGAGAACCCAAAACATTCAGAATAAAGTAATTACGGAATAGAAAAAGATACACCTTATGTAAGCACAAAGGGTCCTCTTCCTCAATGCTTCCCTGAAGTGTCAATTCCCCCTACTTATCACCCTTCAACTATGACTCCAATAGGTCAGTTCAAACCAGCTGTCAGGTGGAAGCACACATACACCTAAATTAGGAGAAACTTGAATAAAATTAAATGAGCTATCCACCACCTCCCTGATATACAAAATGCTAGGTTTTCTTTCCTATCAAACACCTATGTAATCAAGTCCTGAAGGGAAATAATTCATTAAGGTACTCCAAACTTATTTTTAACTTTGAGAAATAGTAGTGACTATTCTTAAAATACCTTAATTATAGAATATTTGAAAGGAGTATATGTATCACTTGGCTTTACTGTAATTATAAAAGCTTTCTTGTCACAAAAGAAGATAATTCTCATGAAAGCTTTTTTCATATAAAGAAAGCAAAGTAATTCTGTTGTCCTTAAAAAGTAGTTGTTCAAAGGCCTATATTACCGAAGATCTTGGACATATGGTTTATGAGATGTCAAACATTTTACAAACCTAAGGATCATACAAACATTATTTATTATTATTGTCAAGATGGGGTCTTAAAATGATCTAGATACCAAAATAATTAAAAAATTTACTTCTACAGATTTTGCCAGGATTAAGTCACATTTTAGGAGAATGAATATATATATCAAAAATAACATAGGGGTGATTCTTGTAAAACTCTAAAGATTATGTGAAACATCAGATGGCATTCAACTAAAAAGTTCCAAAGGAAAAACTGTAAAGCTGTAATAACATCATAAATGGCCATGATGCCAAAGGATGATGTCAAGTACAAAGTAAGTGGTGTAGAAGTTATTTGCTAAGATACTTTATGTCTGTTTATATTGGATTAATAACTGAATTAATTCTTAAAATAACATCTCTTTTCAAGAAGAGTCTATAGCCCCCAAATCCTCTTTTTTCAAACCTGGTAGATAACAAAATCTATAAGATGTAAGATAAATGAATTTTTAAAATGTATAACTAATTGAAGAAAAGGTAAATTTTTCTGTGGGAGGGAAATCCATGCTTTGTAGATTAGCTTAATATCAACTCATAAACACGCAGACAAAAACTAATGGACAAAAACAAACAAACAAACAAACAAAAAACTTCTCAAAGCAATATAGGAAAGCTTATTTAAATCCCAGCAATACAGAATCATAGAATCATATAAAATAGAGACCAACATAGATACAGAGATACAAATATAGAGGCCACTTAGTCCAACCTCCTAATTTACATATAAGGGAAACAGATCAGAGAAAATCATCCAAGGACATGGAGTTAAGTATGATATTTTCATTCATTCATTCATAACAAACGGATTGAAGATGTGTGAGCTTAACAACTGGTTGAAGAAGTTTAAGACAAGAATCTGGTAGGAAGGGAAATAATTCAAACTATAGTAAGCTGATAGACAATGAAAGGGTGGCACAGTGGACAGAATGGATAGTGCTGGGCCTGAAGAAAGGAACAGCTGACTTCAAACCTAGCCTAGACCACAGGAGCTGTGTGACCCTGGACAAATCCCTAATCTCTCTCTGCTTCAATTTCCACTAGTGTAAAATGGGGACAAAAAAAGCAGTGCCTTCCTTCCAGGGTGCTATCAAATGAGATAACACTGGTAAAGTGTTTAGCATATTGTAGACACTTAACAAATGCTCATTTCCTTCCTTCCTTTTCAATGAGGAAGGTGGTTTTGGACTCTTCTGACTCTTACTCCAATATTCTTTACACTGGGAATGTGATCAGATAGTTGCTAATGGGAATCAACTATTAATTTAAAATTAGATGAATTTAATTCTCACGATCACTCCATATATTCCCTTTACTGAAGGGAAGAATCTCATTAGAAGAAACAGAGTAGCCCCCGTAGTTAATACAAGAATAAGAAAAGAGTGCTGGGTAGGGCAGGATCCAAAAAATGACTGAATGTTTTATGACTCCAAGGCAAACAATTCCACCTCACATTGATGCCAAAGAGGCCAAAGTCAATACTTCTATGAAGATCCACAGTATCTTCTAGAAATACCAAAAGAAGATGTCACATTCATCACAGAATTCTACAGAACATCAAGGAGAGAAAAGAAAACAAGAGAATAGAAAAGGCAAGAAATCTCTTCAAGAAGTCAGAGGTATTAAGGAAAGGTTTCATGCCAAAATGGGCATAATAAAAGACAATAATGATAGGGATTTAACAGAAGCAAAAGAGATTAAGGAGGACAAGAATACACAAAAAAACCTATACAAGACAGATCCTAATAGCACCATAACCATAATGGGATGGTTAATGATCTATAAACTGGCATCCTAAAGAATTAAGTCAAGTAGATCTTAGGAAGAAATGCTAAAAATAAGGCTAGTGGAAGTGACAGAATTCTAACTGAGCTTTAAAAAACTCTAAAAGATGATTCTATTAAAGCACTGCACTCAATAATGCCAGCAAATCTGAAAAACTCAACAGTGACTACTGGATCAGAAAAGATCAGTTTATATCTCAATTCTAAAAAATGGAAATACCTAGAAATGTTCAAAGTACTGAAGAAATTGCACTCAGGTCACATACCAGCAAGGTTATGCTTATGATTCTGCATTGCTATGAAGAAGTTAGGTAACCCATATTTGGAGAAGATAGATTAAATGTGAAACAGAGAAGTTGTAAATGGAACCTAACTAGGAGAGTTCCCAAGTGTTAAGAGTGAAATGGTATACAGGAGATCATTATATACTTCAACAACAATACTAGATGATGACCAGTTCTGATGGATCAGGCCATCCTCAGCAACGAGATCAACCAAATCATTTCTAATGGAGCAGTAATGAACTGAACTTGCTATACCCAGAAAAAGAACTCTGGGAGATGACTAAAAACCATTACATTGAATTCCCAATCCCTATATTTATGCACACCTGCATTTTTGATTTCCTTCACAAGCTAATTGTACAATATTTCAGAGTCTGATTCTTTTTGTACAGCAAAATAATGTTTTAGTCATGTATACTTATTATGTATCTAAGTTATATTTTAATATATTTAACATCTACTGGTCATCCTGCCATTTAGGGAGGGTGGGGGTAAGAGGTGAAAAATTGGAACAAGAGGTTTGGCAATTGTTAATGCTGTAAAGTTACCCATGTATATATCCTGTAAATAAAAGGCTATTAAATAAATTAAAAAAAAAAAAAAAAAAAAAAAAGAGTGAAATGGTATAGAAAATAAATACATTGGTACAATGAATTAAATTATTAAGCCAATTCAAGCTGTACAATGATAGATTACATAGCTCAATCAATCAACAAACACTTATTAAGGGTCTACTATGTACTGGAAACCATGCAAATAGCTGGGAATAAAAATAATTGAAGGATTGATAATATAGAGGAACTTTTTTTTACTCTAAATGTATATTTAAATGGATGACATTATTAATGAATCTAATATTATAAATCACTCAATTTATAATGCGCTTTAAGATTCACAAAGTACTTTAGGTACCACCTAACACCTAGTTTGGCTAAGATAACAGGAAACAATAATGATAAATGCTGGAGGGCAGTTGGAAAACTGGGATACTAATGCATTACTAATAAAGTTCTGAACTGATCCTGTCATTCTGGAGACCAATTTGGAACTATGTCCAAAGGCCTATCAAATTGTGAACACCCGGGGCAGCTAAGTGGCGCAGTGGATAGAGCATCAGCCCTGAAATCAGGAGGCCCTGAGTTCAAATCTGACCTCAGACACTTAACACTTCCTAGATGTGTGACCCCAGGCAAGTCACTTAACCCCAATTGCCTCAGAAAAAAAAAAAAAGCATACTCTTTGATCCAGCAAGGTCATTACTGAGTCTGTACCCCAAAGAGATTATAAAAAAGGAAAGGACCCACATGTGCAAAAACGTTTGTAGCAGCTTTTTCTGTACTGGCAAGGCATTGAAAATTGAATGGATACCATCAAATGGGGAATGGCAGAAAAAGTTACAGTGTATGAATGGAATGGAATATTATTACTCTATAAGTATTGATGAACAGCCTGATTTCAAAAAAGCCTAGAAAGCCTTACATGAACTGATGCTGAGTGAAGTGAGCAGAAGCAAGAAAACATTATACACAGTTAACAGATCATGTCATGATCAACTATGATAGACTTAGCTCTTTCCAGTAATACAATGATTCAAGACAATTCCAAAAAGTTTGGGTTGGAAAATGTCATCTGGATTGTTGGAGGGGATGTGGGAAAACTGGGACATTGATGCATTGTTGGTGGAGTTGTGAACGAATCCAACCATTTTGGAGAGTAGTTTGGAACTATGCTCAAAAAGTTATCAAACTGTGCATACCCTTTGATCCAGCAGTGTTACTACTGGGCTTATATCCCAAAGAGATTATAAAGAAGGGAAAGGGACCTGTATGTGCACGAATGTTTGTGGCAGCCCTTTTGTAGTGGCCAGAAACTGAAACTAAATGGGTGTCCATCAGTTGAGAATGGCTGAATAAATTGTGGTATATGAATATTATGGAATATTATTGTTCTTAAGAAATGACCAACAGGATGATTTCAGAAAGGCCTGAGAGACTTACCAACTGATGCTGAGTGAAATGAGAAACAGGAGATCATTATATAATCAACAACAATAACTATATGATGACCAGTTCTGATGGACCTGGCCATCCTCAGCAATGAGATCAATCAAATCATTTCCAATGGAACAGTAATGAACTGAACTAGCTACGCCAGAAAAGAACTCTGGGAGAGTGACTAAAACATTACATTGAATTCCCAATCCCTATATTTATGCCACCTGCATTTTTTTATTTCCTTCACAAGCTAATTGTACAATATTTCAGAGTATGATTCTTTTTATACAGCAAAATAATGTTTTGGTCATGTATACTTATTGTGTATCTAATTTATATTTTAATGTATTTAACATCTACTGGTCATCCTGCCATCTAGGGGAGGGGGTGGGGGGTAAGAGGTGAAAAATTGGAACAAGAGGTTTGGCAATTGTTAATGCTGTAAAGTTACCCATGCATATAACCTGTAAATAAAAGGCTATTAAATTAAAAAAAAAAAAAAAAAAAAAAAAGGAAAATGTCATCTGCATCCAGAGAACTAAGGAGACTAAATGTGGATTAAAGCATACTATTTCACCTTTTAGAGTTTTTTGCTTTTTCTTTCTTGTGTTTTTTTCCCTTTTGTTCTGATTTTTCTTGCGCAAACATGACTTATATGGAAATGTATTTCAAAGTATTATACATGTATAACCTATATCAGATTGCTTGTAGTTTTGGAAAAGAGGGAGAAAAAAAATTGCAACTTAAAAATCTAACAAAAATGAATGTTGAAAATTACCTTTATATGTAATTGGAAAAATAAAATACTATTAAGGAAAAAAAAGATTCACAAAGTACTTTCCTCCCATAAACCCTGTAGGTCTATTTTCTTTATTCTTTATTAAGAAACTGAGGTTCAGAGAAGAAGTGACTTGTCTGAGGTCACATAGGTAGGATTTAAACTCAAGTATCTCCTGATTCCAAGTCAATATGAAGGGAACTAGGTTACAGGTAGCACAAACCACCACCACCACTATTCCCCTCAAACCCCTGTGGAGTCAATCCAGAACCCTGTGCCCAAGAGCCTCGAAAAAGCACCACCTTGCTTCCAGCCAGTCCATGAAGCTGTTGTCTAGGGAAACTTTGCCTCTTCAGCAAATCACAGCTACTGGATATAAAGAAAAAAAATATTCTTACCATGAAATTCCTTGCTATTGTTCAGTGGTTAAAATCAGGGATATAGTTTTATCAATAGAACTGACACTAAAGATGCAATTTCCTAAGGAGCACAGGTTCTTTCCATCTGCCTACAAAGTCAACTCATGAACTACTTGACAGCAAAGAGTGTCTTGTTCTTTCTATTTGTATACCTATACTGAGTGCAGTGCTTTGAAAATAGGAAATACTTAGTGCTTTTTCATTCATTCTCAAGATCTCATTCTAAAGAGACATTCCTAAGTCTCTGATGGTGGTGGAAGTTACCTGAAGGTAATGGTTCAGAAAGAAATGTTTAAGATTCATTCTACTCATTCCCTAACATTAATGTGTTCTGCTAATTCTTCATATCACTTCTTCCTCTCTACTCTCCACCCAAATCTCCCCCAAAAAGAATCAAACTAATTATAGGCATTATCAGAAATTATACTGGAAACAAAAAATACCTATTGTCCCCATGTACAAAAACTATGAGAGATATGCACCTAAAATTCTGCATGTAGTTTTAGTGTAAATAGATATATGATATCTAAGATAAACGCTACTGGGTAGTAATGTCCTACTTTGGGAATTTAATTTTACTTTCACCTACAACTTCTATTAAAATAAGTAATAAGATACTTTAGAGAGAAGAAAAGGCTATTTTGTCTTCCTCTACATGTGTGTAAGGGTTGCTTAATTATACAAACTAACCTATCACGGTCGAATTCTCATAGAACTACAGAGCTACCTAGTTTTCCTTTAGCTGTAAGAACAGGGGGCATATGTCATATACCTATTCCAATTCAGGTGTGTTGTACTTTTTCTTGTTATTGTATCTTCTCAACAAGATCTCATATAACAATCTCAATTCAGATATATTATATTTTTCCTTCTTTTATCTTTTCAACAATCATTACCACTAGTTATTTTTGAATTCTTCATTAGGGTCTTTTTCCCTCTAGAAAAGGAAGGAAATCTCAACTCCTTCCCAGAAATGACACAATTATCTGGAGTCTAACATGCCTTAATCTTTCACAAATGATCCTAACTGATGAAATGCCATGGAGTTTTCATTCTTGAAAAAGGCCTTTGGTTTAAAATTTCTGAATTCCAGGTCTCTGCTACAGTATCTTTTTATAATAACTGACATTGTTTTCTGTCAGTTATTTGAAGAAACTGATAAATCCACCAGCTAATCAAGAAACATATAGCCAGGCATTACTATGTGTCTGGCACTTTGGTAAAAGGTGGAATATAAAAGCAAAAATTGCTTCTATTCTTAAGGAGCTTAGATTCTAAATGGTGGCAAGAAACATGAAAATAATAAGATACATAGAAGGTAATCTGATAAGTGAAATCAGAAGGAGGGGAAAGATAGGGAAAGGGTTCTTGAAAAAAAAATAGGGAGATTTGAGTAGAGTCTTGAAAGAAGCTGAAGTGCAAATGAGGAGGGAGAAATGCCAGACATATGAGAGAATGAGCTAGGGTAGAATCAACAAGACTTGTCAACAGATTGGATAAGAGAGGAGGAATCAAGGATGACATCAAGTTTTGAGCCTTGGTGAATGGTGGGAATGATAATGTTCTTGAAAGTAATAATAAAGTAACTAATGGAAAACAAGTGAGGGTCTTTTCTTGGTGTGGCTTATGGAAGAAGCTGGATGGCCAAACTTCCCAGAATGTCTAAAATTTTAAGAGTGCTCCTTTATTCCAATACTATTCCCTCATTTAGAAACATGGTCAAATAAATTCTACTCTTGTTCCTAGATATGTTATTCTAGCTCCAAGGTTCCATTCAGCAACTTTCACTAACTTTCAGTTCCAAAGTTTCCTTAAAGGGACTACTTTTCTGTCTTTCTACTTATCTCTCTTTCGTCTACTTTTACCAGAACATAAGCTCTTTGAGGCAGGGATTGGCTCTAATTCTGTATTTATAGCCCTGATGCTTAGCATAGCACTTGACACACAATATAGTAATTAATACATATTTTTTTTTGATTCATTCATGATAAAGTGTGGGAAGAAAAGAGATAAGGAAGAGACAGAGACAAAAAAATCCCTAAGTCCAGTCCAATTTGTAAGAATTATTTTTAAGTAACTATTATCTTTTTTGTTTTTAAAACATTCTATACCAGGGTAAGGAGTCAAAATGATAGATTATTAGCAACTCAGCTGAAGTCTCTTAATGGTCCCCTCCAAACAACTTTAAATTTTGGAGCAGAAGAGCCAAAAAAGGTCAGTATGAGCTGTTTTTCCTAAGAAAACTTAATAAGTTGGCAAGAATTTGTGACAGCGAAGCCTATCTGGACCTCTGCTCCCTCCCTCCCTCCACTTCAGCAACAATAGCAGCCAGAGTAGTTTTGGGAGCTCTCTAGAGAAAATAAAGGAGTCAGACAGTTGGTCAAAAAGAGATTACAGGGGAACCATTGCTGGCACTTTGTACAGCAGGTACTTATTAGCAACTCTATGACTCATTTGCAATTCTAGATTTCTTTGGAACTGTAAGGTGGGCAAAGGATCAGTCCCAAGGAAGCAGGTAGCTTGGTAGCAGTTCTAAGACAAATAGAATATTAGCACTTGTGGATTCAGGAGACTAGGACCCTTCCTTGGTAAACACGACTGCAAATCTGGAAGGCAATGACCATACCTCTCCTAGGACTACACCACAAGGAAAAAAATACTAATTGAACTCAAGGCCAAGAAAAATTCTTGGAAGAGTTAAAGAAATATATAAGAGTGACAGTGGGAAAATTGGAAAAAGAAATGAGAGTATGCAAGAAAATTATGAAAACGGCTTGGTAAAAGAGCCATAAAAATTCATTGAAGAAAAGAATTTCTTAAAAAGCAGAATTGGCCAAATGGAAAAAGAGGTATTTCTTAAAAATTATAATTGGATAAAATGGATAATTTTGATTCTATAAAAGTTTTTGAAAAACAAAACCAATGCAACCAAGATTAGAAGGAAAGCAGAAAGTGGGTAAAAAAATTTTTTTTTATATCAAGTATCTCTGAAAAAGGACTCATTTCTCAAAAACACAGAGAACCGAGTTAAATTTATAATAATCTGAGACACTTCCCAATTGACAAATAGTCAATGGTATGAACAGGCAATTTTCAGATGAAGTAATCAAAGACATCTATAATCATATGAAAAACTACTGTAAATCACTATTGATTAAAAGTGCAAATTAAAACAACCCTGAGATACTATCTCATACCTATCAGCTTGGCTAACATCACAGAAAAGGAAAATGATAAATTTTGGAGGGGATGTAGGAAAACTAGGACATTAATACAATGTTGATAAAGTTGTGAACTGATCCAACATTCTGGAGAACAATTTGGAACTATGTCCCAAAGGCTATAAAACTGTACATACTGTTTGATACAGCAATACCACTACTAGGTTTGTATCCAAAGAAATTTTTAAAAATGGAGTGGGGGGTAGAGGGAGAATTTATATGTACAAAAATATCAGTTCTTTGTGATGGTAGTGAACTAAAAATCAATGGAATGCTCATTTTTAAAAGAAAAAAAAAGCTATGAAGAGCAGGATGGCTTTAGAGAAACCTGGGAAGACTTGCATGAACTGATGCAAAGTGAAGTGAATAGAAGCAAGAGATCATTTTACACAGTAACTATAATACGGTATGATGATCAACTCTGAATGACTTAGTTGGTCTGAAAAATACAACGATCCAAGGCAATTCCAAAAAAACTTATGATGAAAAATGCTCCAAAGAAATGATGGTTGGAGTGCAGATCAGAGCACACTTTTTAAAAAATGAATTAACATTTTTTCACATGTAATTGAGAGCTACTTGAAGAAATAACAATATGTTGGGGGAAAAGAAAAAAAATCTTTTTCAACTGGAGTCAATTTTCCTTTTAAAAAAATAACAGAAAATCATTATAGTGTAGTAGATAGCTAGGCTGTTTCTGTTAGGAAGAATAGTTTCGAATCTCACCTCTAATGCTTATTGGCCCTGAAACCCTAGGCAAGTCATTTAACTTGTCAGTAACAGAAGGAAGGAAAGAAGGAGGAAAGGCAAGGAGAGAAGGACAAGGAAACAGAGAAAGGGAGGGAAGACAGAGAGAGAGAGAGAGAAAGGAAGGGAGAAGAAGAGGGAAAGAAGGAAAGAAAAAAAAAGAGGAAGAAAAATCCAGAATGCTAGCAAAGTCTGAATCAAAACTATTTTTCATGGAGGGGGGAGATATTTAAACTTAGAGAAAGCTTCAGGTTTTTTTTTTTACTTTCTTCCTTACCTCCCTTTCTCCCCTTTTCCCCCTGGCCTTTTTAATGATCTAGATTTTGGTATTCTCCAAGGTGAGGAAAAGGCATAATTTATACTTTGGAAATTATAGAAACCAATATCTGCATTACATTTATGGTCTCCAAATGCCCTGGGAACCAGATGACTATGGTAATAGCTGAGTGAATGCTATTTGATAAAAATAAATCAGTATAACTTTTTAGAGCTATAAGAAATCATGTCTTGCAAATAATTAATTTGATTGGTAAGGTACAGAAAAAGTAAGGTAAATTAAGGAGAACCATTATCTTTATTATAAATAATCAAAGATTTCTAACTGTTAAAAATAATTTTCACTTACCAATATACATGTCCCAATAATGAAAGTGTGAAGCAAGCTGAATCACCAAACTCTGTAACAATATCATCATGGCTTTTCTGCTTATTTAAAACTCCACCAGATAAGATCTGTTCCCCCTCAGCAAGCCTTAAAATGAAACACAAATTTAGGCACAAAATCATAAATCACTATATATAGATATCTTCTGTTACCAATCTCTACTAGAGATAGAAACAGATAAAGCAAAAGTCTGTCACCACTCCCCCCCCCCCCCAAAACAAAACAAAACAAAAGCCCTCCAACAACCAATACCCATTTGATTCTATCATTAAATAGGTTAGGGTAATCTGAGATACACAGCTATTCTGGGCATTTAGGGGAGAAAAGGAAAGCATATAATTTTTAAAATAAATGCTCTCAGCATGACTCTTTCTTCCCCAAAGAGCCAAACCAAATATTAAAAATTACTTTTTTTAAGGAAAATAAAAAGGGAAAGTTAGCAAAACCAATAAATACACTTAAAATGTTTGAAAATATATGCAACATTTAACACCTATGAACCTCTAATCTTTGTAAAGGGGTGAATGTATCTTCTCATATTTCTTCTTCGGGGCCATACTTGTTCTTTGTTGTTTAACATTATTCACTTGTATTTTGTAGTGGATATTCATTGACATTATTGTAGCTACTGTGTAAAACTGTTTTCTTGGCTCTGTTTACTTCATGCTGAATTATTTCATATAAGGCTTTCCATGTATTTATGATTTCTTGTATATCCCAAGCATCACATTTTGTCTAGCCATTTTGTTTTCAGTTCTTTGCTACCACAAGTGCTGATATAAATATTTTTGTGCATATGGGAATTTTATGTAAGCAGGTATTTGTCAATTTTAGTATTCGTGGGTGGCATGTTCTTTAAAAAATTTCAGTTCTATATTTGAAACAAGAAGTCAAATTAATAATAGAATGGTAGATCCCTGGAGGAGGTAGAGATACTTGTCCCAACTTGTTACAGTTGGAATGGCAGAACCAGAATTTGAACGTAAGTTACCTGATTCTAAGGATAATACTCTGAATTTTGTAAGTCTGAGGATTTTTTTTCTAAAGAGTAAGAAAAAAGTGACCCAGTAAATTTTTACTTGGGAAAATAATTATAAAATGATATAATAATATATTAAAAGAATGATGAGATTCTTAGAGTTTGTCAAGTCTAATTCTTTTATTTATAAATGAAGAAACTTTGTCCAGATGGATGAAGTGACTTATCCAAAGTCATTATTTCCTATTAAGTTCTACCCAGCAATCTCTTAAAGTAGTAGTGGTGAATGAGAAAATAGGATTCTGACCCCAATATAGGTTTGTGTACAACAGGAAACTAGGGTATATAAGGATTATATTTTAAGTTTACTTTTAAAAATAGGTTTCCATCATGAAAAATATTTCTAACATCTATTCTTGACTAATCTACTTAATTTATCATAACTATAACCATATAAACCATATATAAGCATTTGAAACTATAACTATTCTAACATAGAGAATGACAATCCAATGTTATTTTATACAAGATTAATTTTTGGTGTATTTGAATTGATTTAAATATAAATTAAGAATGAATAACGTGGGACTTTTGCTGAAAGAATCAAAAAGCAAATAAATATATATAGATAGGCTTTTAGCATCTAATTTCTTGATCCTTTTTTAAAGTATTAAAATAACTCCTTTAGAAACTTTTAAGCAAAATATTACTACACTATAGGAAATGATAATATGAAGAATTCAGTAAATCATAAGACTAAAATGATTGATATATAGTGAAGTAAGCAGAATCAGAAAAAAAGAATAAATACAAAAATGGAAATGGAAGTTACCAAAAGGGAAAGTGCATAATGTATTATAATAATGATCAAGTTTGGCTCTGGAGAAAAGATGAAAAAATGTACCTCCTTTGCAGAGGTGAGGAACTATAGATACAGAACATTCTACAACCTATTATATTCAGCTAATATGTTAGCTAGTTTTTTTAAATTGGTTTTTCCCTTTTTTATTTTTTTTTAATCTTCATTACAAATTACAGAATGTATGAGAGGGAGTGAGAGGGATAAATGGAAATGAAGATAATGTAAAAACAAATAACAAATGAATTCTTGAAAAACTTTTCAGGAATTTCCTAGATCTTTTTAGCTTTCTTTTGTAAAAAAAAGTCATCAGTTTAATCTATGGACAAATAAATATTGAGCTCTTATCAGTATGTATTTCTTAGGAGGTCTGTTAATAAACCGTCACTGAATCTTCAAAAATAATTTAATAGAATTTATACTTTTAATTATCTCCAGACATAGAATATCACAATTTACTTGGATAAATTAGTTAAAAAACGTACAGGAGTATTAAGAATAACCAGACCACTTCCCTTGCTCGATAGGAATACCAAAAAAGGGGAAATTTGCAGGGAATTGTCTCCTAGTCACAGAGTATGGCTGGGAATATATATATATATATACACACACACACACATATATATACATATATTTATTTATTTGTATTAGCCCCAAAGAGTTACCCACCCTGGTTATGCTTATTTCCAGATTTATTTCCTTCAGTCCATATCTGAAAGCAAAGGTAATGTCACTTGTGGCATCTCATCTCAAGTCAGCAAGAATTTGTTAAATATAGGTTAAATTCCAACAATTATTGTGATGTTACCTTTGTATTACAATAAAAACACTTCAGTTTTTTTTTGATAATTATTCAAATACAATAAAGTTTTAATATAAAATAATTTGGACAGTAATACTGAATTTATAATAATAGGACCTAACAAATAACAGTATTCTGACTAAATATACAACATTAGTAAAGAAAGGTTAATTAACTTACTTGCTGAGGTCGACGCAACATTTTGCAAGTAGATATTTACACTGTGGTGTAGTACAACTGTGTCCCTTCAAGAGTCTATATGCTTTATATGCCTTTCCTGAGCGATAATAACAGGTTGCCAGTAAAAACAATGCTTCTTCTGAGTGTACTGAAGGGAAAAAAATTCATAAAATGATTATCATTTTGTCCTCAATAAAAATCAACTATAAGAAATAAGATTCCACAAGACCGTAACTAAGATAGAGATTACTCACTAGTAACTAAAAACAATGTAAAATCAAGCAATTATTTAATACAAAAACAGTTCAGAAATTTCAATGAGGATAAAACTTATTCACCTACAACTGAACAACAGAGTAATTATTTTTCAGAAGGACACAACAAAAACACAGATCTGGCTGCATCACACAATTCTATTCAAAAATCTTTAATGGCACAAAATCTAAAATCTTAAGAAAAAGAATGAAAAAAAATAGGAATGAAGGGGAAATGGTCTTTTTACAGGTTCCGAATCACATTATGAAGAAGTAATTATCAAAACTACTTAATAATAATTTAAAACAGAAAAATGGATCAGTGGAAAAAACAAATAAGTAACAAGAAACAATTGAACTCAGTAGTCCAGAGATATTTAAATCCAATACTATCTGAGAAAGTAATATCTATCCAATAGGAACTAATAAAAAAAAGGTGGAAAGCAATTTGACTACCACTGAAGTTTAGACTAGTATCTTGTACATATTAGCAATTTCCAGGCAAACATACTACTTAGCTATCAAAGGTGATATTATATTGGAGAAAAATAAGAAATGTCTTACAACTATGGGAAGAGGGAAATTCTTAATCAAATAAGAGAAAGAAATGATTATTTTTTTTTAAATGTCATTCTCCAATATGAAGAGTTCTAAAAAGAAGTCATTATCAATGACCATAATCAATGACTATATGAAAACAAGAATAAATATATCTCACTTCTTTTTGCTGTAGAAGTGGGAGATTAAGAACATATAAAGTAGCACAGATTTTCAGACAGTCAATCAACAAGAATTTATTAAGTATCTACTATGGGTTAGGTACATGATTTTGGTTAACGTTTTTGTCATAACGAAAAACTCTTGGTGATGAGAAGCTTTAGAACAGATAAAATAACGAGATTCATTTGGAAAGACAAAAGGTTAAACATCAAGAAAAAAAAAAGATGGAGGGCTTAATATTTAAACTGAAATTGTTTATTTTATCATTTATGATCATCTCTGTACCCTGTTTTGTTAAATTCTTTCCCACTAGCTATACTTGTGAAAGATAATTCTTATATTCTTATCTAACTTTTTAAATGATGTAACCTTTGGAACTTAGATTATATATCCATTTAGATATATATCCATATATCACTTATTTTGGTGAAAAATATTAGTGACTGTCTTAACTCATTGCTATTGTTTTAGTCAATCAGTAGTGTCTGACTTTATGATTTTGTGGACCAACTGTTCATGGGGCTTTCTGGGCAGAGTGATTTGCCATTTCCTTCTTCAGTAGATCCAGCGGATCCCAGAGTCACACTGCTGGGAAATAGCTGAGCCTGAATTTGAACTCAAATCTTTCTAACTCCAGGCCTAACTCCTATGCACTGACCCATCAGGTACTTCACTAACTATTGTTTCTGACAAATTGAGTCCCAGTTTTTTCAACAATTTTTATCAAATAGAAATAGAATTCTGGAAATGTTATTATGAAGCAGTAATTATTAAAAAATATTTATTTACATTTAAAAATAGGAAAGTGGCTTAGCCCAGACAAGCATGATCCAGAAGCAATCATACATAGTAGCCCACAAAATTACTAGGGAGAGGGCTTCCTATTTAATAAGACTAGTTGAAAAAACTGGAAAACATTTTAACAAAAAGTAGTTTTAAACCATCACTTATACCACAACAATGTATGAATGTCATATTATGAAATAAAGCTAGAAAGAGCAAGAATGCATGGAATGAGAAGAAAGTCCAGGAAAGAAACTCTCCTTCTTGGGAATAAAGTAGGAGAGAAAGAGGGGAGGAAACAAACTAGTAAAAATGCCATACTAGCCAAAAAAAGACCAAAAGGAGCAGTCAAATAGGAAGGGAACTGAGAGAGAAACATTTTTAAGTTTTCACTATGAGAGCGCACTGGAGATACAGAAGAAAAATAGAATACATATAAAATGAAGACAATTTAGTTTGGAGAAAATGGGGGACTAAAAATTAGGGGGAACCAGAAAAAGCTTTATGAAGGAGGAGGAATCTGGTCTGAATCTTTAGGAAACCAAGCATGCCCAACTGTGGAAGTGAGGAAGGAATGTGTTATATATAGGCCCAGAAGATAGCAGACACAAAGAAAAGGGTCACCTCTTCCTTAGGGACTGGACAAAAGGAGAATAAAAATATAAACGTTTTCAAGCACAGAATAGGGGTACAGGAGTGACCTCAAGCAAAATAATCTAGATTTTTTTTCCTTTGAAATATGAGTTAATGTCATCTGTTCCTAAAGAAAAGGGCAAGAAACAGTGAAGGAAGCTTGAGGAAAGAAAAGGAAATCTGAAAGAGCCATTGAGGCCAGGACAATAGAGCCTCAACTGTGAAAAAAAAAAAAATGCAGCAACAGGAAGACTTGGATTAACACGAATCTGGGATGGACATTAGTGGCATAGCTACAACACAGAAACAGGAAAATGAGCAAAAAGTTATTGGGGGTGATGCAGAGTCGCGAGTTAGGCTTGTTGTGTTCCCTCGTGCTCGACTCTGTGACCCTGAGGTTCACTTTTTCCAAGGAATTTTCTTGACAAGGATAATCGGAGCAGTTTGCCATTTCAGCTAGGAAGTCTCTGAGGCTGGATTTGAACTCAGAGTTCCTGGTGGGCCTGATGCTCTTTCCACTGAATCATCAAACTACCTCCTGGAATCCAGGGTAAAGTTGAGTTAATGATGACGTGTAGATACAGTGAAATGACAGGGGCTTTGTGCTGTGGTAGATATGGATGCTACCTAATAGGGAAGAATGATTTTTGTCTTAGTAGACAGTGATTGTGAATCATGAGGCTAAGGGTAGCAAGTGGTACAAGTTTGTTAGCTGTGGAAGAAAGAAAATAATCAGGTCAAAATGAGAATGATGGTGTCAGTGTTCATAGGTTATTACTCTATTCATTGGGAAGCTGGGAATATAGTTAGCAGGTAGAGGTGACAACGCTTTCTGGACTGTGTCCTGAATCAGTAGATATCTGCTGATTTTGTTTCCAGTGACTGGGTTCCCATTCAGCAATAGCTTCATTCCCAATAGAAGATAACTTGTTCAAGGAATGAGCTCCCACTGTCTTAATATTGGGATACTTAATATTGTATATTAATATATATTGTTGTATAATGCATATTAGTTAGTCCTGTAAGGTCCCTAATACTCAAGATCTTAGTTGGATGTAAATCATATGCCAAAGTAGTCAATTAAACTGAGGAGGAATTTTAATTCCCTTAGCATTTCTCTCAAAAACAATTCCTTACCATCACAAAATTTGACAGTGATAAGAGGCCATCTAATAAAATTCATATATACTTGTAGTTCATTCTTCTAAAACTAACTATAAAACAAAAAATAAAACCTTTGCCTACAAATTATTCTGTAAGATTTATGTCACAAACATTTCTTCTGTTTCCAACTAGTATAGACCAGATGATAGTCTGAAAATGCAAATAATACTAAAGAGCAAATGAAAAATGAATGGATCACATACCTTCAGCATACAGTCTTTCTGCAAGGAAAACTGCATCTCGGAAAGCATAGTGGTTTAGTGCTTGCCATATAGCAGCCTAGAGAAAGAGAGGAAAAAAAAAAAAAGGCCTATGAGATCCTTATGGTTCATACATATTTATGTCCACAGTGTCTACACTTTACAGAGTAAAGGTTAAAATGAAAATTTCAAATTAGTATCCATAATTCAAGCAATGTCAATACTTAGCTCTCTAGTAAATGATGCCTTGACTAAAACTGTTTTGGGAATTCAGGTCCTTTTAAAGTGATTGATTAATGTGGGGATAAGCTCAGCACCAGTGCTACCAGCAAGCATTTGTATTTCAACAAAACTTTCTCATTAAGGATTAAAAAATTATAAACAAGGCAACTCCTTAATTCTGGTTCCTCAAAATCACTTGTATGACTCAGTTGTCCATCAAATCTAACCTTATTAAAGACAAAAAAAAAAAAAAAAAAAAAAAAAAAAAAAAAAAAAAAAACTCAGTTCCATATTTTTCAAACCAATTCAGATCTTGAAGGAATCTGGAAAGAAGAAGCCTGCTAAACAAATAAGACCAGTGAGAAGGTTCCAATTTCATCTTTATTCTACCTTCTGACTGTGATGAAACTCATTAGGGTAATACTAAACAGAAGTCTCTAGCACATTCATTACTGCTTCCTCAATGCTATCATTGCCCAAAGGATTGAAGGAATGCTGAGAATAATAGCTATTTGTCTTTAGTTCTCTAGGGTTCTTTCCAAAAACCCATGAAGGCAGATCATAAAATATTTGAGCTAATGTGAGGAAATTTGACTAAAAATTATATATTGAGCAAATAATTTATAGGGATACATATTATTTACTCAATTCAGCTTGTCTCAACACAGGGACCAGATTTTTACATTTCCCTTTGTCATTTGGAAAGTTGACTGGTTTATTTTATATTACCTCATTTGACAATCTCTCATCTATTCCCATGGATTTTACTACCTTTTCTGTCCTACTCTCTGCTGAGCTCAAATCTCACTTCTCCAACTGTTTTTCAGACATCTTGAACAAAATGTACAGTGACATCTTAAAACAGAACTCATTATTTTCCCTCTAAACCATCCCTCCAATCTTTTCTACTAGTGTACAAAGAAACATGCATCCTCCCAGTTCCTCTGGCTACAACATAGAAGTAATACTGGAATCATCTCTATCTTTCATCCTCATATCCAAACTCTTGCCAAGGCCTGTTGATTTCACCTTTTCTATATCTCTTCAATATGCCTACTTCTCTCCTCTTATTCTGCCACCAATCTTGAACAAGCCCTCATCATCTCACATCTCAATTATTGCAACAAACTGATGATAGTCTTTCCCCACTCAGATTCATTTTCCATTCAGCTACAAAAGTGATATTCCTGAAGTGCAGATCTGATTATATGATTCCTCTACTCAATAAATTCCATTTTATCTTAAACTCTTTTTTGCCTCCAGAAGCAAATACAAAATGCTTTTTGGCATTCAATAACCTTCATAACCTAGCCTCTCTCCTACCTTTCTAATCTTCTTATGCCTTACGCCGCAACATATATTCTCCTAGCTAGTCCATGAACAAAACACTCCACTTCTCAGTTCCAGGCATTTCCCCCATCCCCAGAATGCTCTCCTTTCTGTGCTTCTACTACTGACCTTCCTGGCTTCCTTTAAGTTCCAACTAAAGTCTCTATAGGAAACTAAAGTTTCTATAGGAAGCTGTCCTAAGTCTTCTTAATTTTAGTGCTTTTCCTCTGCTAATTCTTTCCAATACATAGCTTGCTTTGTATATATTCATCCTGTATATGGCTTACTTTTTTGTATATTGTCTCTGCCACAAGACTGTAAGTTACCTGAGGGTTGGAACTCTCTTTTGCCTCTTCGTTATATACCCGGCACTTAGCATAGTGCCAGGCATATAGTAAGCTCTTAATATTTACTGACTGATTGAATTAGATGCTAGAAAACCTTTAAGAATAGGCCCAATAATTGACCATATCAGAAAACCTATCGAGCTAAGTTCAAAAGGCTCACCACTACATTGACAACAGAATAATAAACTTTTTAGATACATGAGTCTTGAAGATTATTTACTAAATTGATAAGTTATGAGGTTCAATGCTGACATAAACATAAAAAATTACTTTATTGTTGGGTTTAAATTGCCATATTTAATGTCTTTTCTCATTTCTCAATATTCCTGATCTTTTCTTGTGGCATGAGACTACTTTTCTCTCTTGGATTCTAAAACACTGCTTCTATTCTTTCTTCTATTGTAAACTGCTCTTTTTTTTTTTTTTTTAAACTTTCCTTCACTGCCTCAAAGTGGTTATCTCTCAAGGATTTGTCCTCAGTTATCTCTACACTTTTCTTCCTTGTTGAGCTCAACCAATTTCAAGGCTTATTATCTCTATTACATTTGAATGTGATTTTTTTTTCAATTAAAAACCAATTGGTTTTTGTGCCTTCCAGCTCATTCACTGGGGTGGGGGAGGAAACAAACCAACAAAACTCTCGTAACAAATATGTCTAGGATAGCAAAACAAATTCTCACATTAGCCATGTCCAAAAATGTCTTATTCTGCATCTTGAACCTATATCCTTTCAATCAGGGAGTGGATAGCATGAGTCTTCTCTGGGTTTAAATATAGCCTCAGACATTTACTAGCTAGGTAACCCAGTTAAGATCTGCCTGCCTCAGTTTTCTCAAAGAAACTATAAAAATGAGGATAAGAGCATCTGCCTCATAGGGTTGTGAGCGTCAAATGAGATATTTATAAAAAGTACTTGGCAACTCTGGGAGATGACTAAAAACCATTACATTGAATTCCCAATCCCTATATTTATGCCCACCTGCATTTCTGATTTCCTTCACAAGCTAATAGTACAATATTTCAGAGTCTGATTCTTTTTGTACAGCAAAATAACAGTTTGGTCATGTATACTTGTGTATCTAATTTATATTTTAATTTATTTAACATCTACTGCTCATCCTGCCATCTGGGGGAGCGGGTAGGGGGTAAGAGGTGAAAAATTGGAACAAGAGGTTTGGCAATTGTTAATGCTGTAAAATTACCCATACATATAATCTGTAAATAAAAGGCTATTAAATAAAAAAAAAAAAAAAAAAAAAAAAAAAGTACTTGGCGTACGTAGTCCCTGACATATAGCGGGCACTATGTAAATGTCTATTACTTTCCCTGCTTCTCCTGTATCATACTACAGGCTTTACTAATTGCTTCCTAGAAAACTCTAGTCAATCAAAAACCATGTACTAATCACCTATCACCCATTTGCCAGGAATCTGGGGTAGGCACTGGAGATACAAAGACAAAAATCTAATAGTTCCTGCCCTCAAAGCACTCACATTACAACAACTTGAGAAACGTGTTTGTTTGTATATGTAAACACACACACACACACACACACACACACACACACACAATTTTATATGAAATATATACAGGTAATATTGGAAAGGAAGGCACTAACAGATAGGAGGTACAAAACTTAGTTGAAGTTTTGAAAGTCTTTGAAAGAAAGAAAGGAATTTCACAAGAGGGAAAGAAAGATAACTTTTTAGATGGTAGATGATCAGTGTAAAAGCAAAGAGCTTGAAGATAAAGTATTGTGTGTCAGAAATACTAAGAAGGCCAGTTCAGTTTTTTTGGTAATGTATGCAAAACATTGGTTGAATGAAGCTAAGTTATGAAAAACTTTAAATGACAAACAAAAATGTTCACATTTTTGTTTCACATCTTCACATTCACATCTGCTCCTAGAAATAAAGATGAGTTTAGAAGAAGGAAGGATTGGGAGTAGAGAAAAGATGAGTTATGTTTTGGCCATGTCATATTTGAAATGCTCATTTAAGCTGTCCAAGGAGCAATTAGGAATGGAACAGCTTTATTTGTATATTGTATGCTGGTATATATTCATATTCCATTGAAACTGGCCTGAATCGGCCATCCTCAGCAACGAGATCAACCAAATCATTTCTAATGGAGCAGTAATGAACTGAACTAGCTATACCCAGAAAAAGAACTCTGGGAGATGACTAAAAACCATTACATTGAATTCCCAATCCCTATATTTATGCACACCTGCATTTTTGATTTCCTTCACAAGCTAATTGTACAATAATTCAGAGTCTGATTCTTTTTGTACAGCAAAATAATGTTTTGGTCATGTATACTTATTGTGTATCTAAGTTATATTTTAATATATTTAACATCTACTGGTCATCCTGCCATTTAGGGGAGGGGGTGGGGGGGTAAGAGGTGAAAAATTGGAACAAGAGATTTGGCAATTGTTAATGCTGTAAAATTACCCATGTATATATCCTGTAAATAAAAGGCTATTAAATAAAAAAAAAAAAAAAAAAAAGAAAAGAAACTGGCCTGAATCATCTCATTGTTTAAAAGAGCAACATCCATCAGAATTGATCATCATATAATTTTCTTGTTGTTACAACAATTTCCTGGCTCTGCTCATTTCACTTAGTAGAGTTCATGTAAGTCTCTCCAGGCTTCTCTAAAATCATTCTGCTGATCACTTTCTATAAAACAATAATATTTCATAACATTCATATACTATAACTTATTCAGACATTCTCCAACTGATGGGCATCCAATCAGTTTCCAGTTTCTTACCACTACAAAATTTTTTGTATATGTGGATCCTTCCCCCCCCCCCCCTTTTTTTTTTACAGTCTTTTTGGGATATAGATCCAGTAAAGATACTGCTCTTCCTACAGGCTTGAATTCTCAGCCATCTACGTCTCTTTTCTCTCCTTTACACCCCCATATCCAATTGATTATCACGAGTTATCACATCCTTTTGATTCTACCTTTCCAATGTCTTGCACTTATTCCTCTTCTCTGGTTTCATTATCAGCACTCTAATTCAGTCCCTGATCATATCTCCCTTGTACTATTACAAGAGCCTCCCAACTGGTATTCCAATCTCCAGTCCAATCTGTTCCATACACATTGTTTTGCAAGCCAAAATAATCTTTTTATATGCAGGTTTGATGTCACAGCTCTGCTCAAAAACTTTTTAGCAGATCCCAGCTACCTGTTGAATAAAACGTAATTCCTTAGCCCGACACTTTCTATAATCTAGTTCTAATAAACCTCTCTACTCTCTTTTCCCCTTAATATTCTCTTTTATATAGTCTACCTTCCAAGCCAATTTGATCATTTGCTGGCCTTGAATCTGTAAAGTTGCCTCCAGTGCCTAACCTATGTAACTTTTTTTTTTCACTTAATAGTATTTTATTTTTTTCCCATTACATGTAAAGATACTTTTCAACATTCACTTTTATAAGATTTTGATTTCCAAAATATTTTTTCTCTTTCCTTCCTTCTCCTCTTTAAGACAGCAGGCTATCTGATATAGGTTATATATGTACAATCATATTAATCATATTTCCACATTAGTCATATTGTGAAGGAAGAATCAGAACAAAAGGGTAAAATTACAAGAAAGAAAAAAAAGTAAAAATAATATGGTTCAATTTGCATTCAGACTCTATAGTTCTTTCTCTAGATGTGGATAGCATCTTCCCGCATGGATTTTTTGGAACTGTCTTAAATCATTGTATTACTGAGAAGAGTTAAGTCTATCAAAGTTGATCATCCCTTTGTGTACAATATTCTTTTGGTTCAGCTCACTTCCCTCAGCATCAGTTCATCTAAATCTTTCCAGGTTTTTCTGAAATCAGCCTGTTCATTATTTCTTATGGAACAATGACATTCCATTACATTCACATATTATAACTTATTCAACCATTCCCCAATTGATGGTTATCCCCTCATTTTCTAACTCCTTGCCACCACAAAAAGAGATGCTGTACATTTTTGTGCATGTGGGTCCTTTGCCCTTTTTTATGATCTCTTTAGGATACAGACTTAATAGTACCCCATGACTTTTTAAATCATGTCCCCCAGTTGGTTGAAATTCTTCCCTTTCTTCAAGGACTAGCTAGGAATTGTCCTCTTCCATTAAGTATTCCTATTGACTTCCCATGCCCTCATCACATACTTATTTGTGTATAAATTATATCTACAACACTAAATTACAAATTTCTTGAGGACAGAAACTATTGTTTTTCATTTTCATTTTTTTTAATACCATAGGCTTTAAACATTCTAAGTACCTAATAAAATTTATGCTGCACTGTATCCTAAAACTCAATAGTGACTTTTTTATATAGTAAGTATTTAATAAATGTTTGCCAAACTGAATAGAATCCATTTATTTTCCCTGAAAAATGGCATATTCCTTTAAGGCAGGGATTCGATCCGATTTATCTTTGTATTTTCTGCATTAGATTCCCTAGCATAATATATTAGGGGACTAATAAATGCACATTGAATCATTCTAATTTATAGGTTCTTTAAATAACCCCCACTGAATTCTGTTTCCCTCCTCCTCAGTATTTCTGGTTATTAAACTTACACCCAAACTTTAGTCAATCAAATCAACACTTCTGAAACTTCCTAAAAGGAAGTATTAAGACATAAAAAGCTTATCTTTTTGATGAAGAGAGGATTCTGGGGAGAGATTCATTTCTTTAAACAACAGTCTTAAATTCTACACTATAAAGAGAAATATAGTCTTACACTTTACTTTAGAAGGCAAATTTTCAAAACAATATTCAAGTGTTATCATTAGATATTTTTGCACCATTAAAGCCCAAAGCCCATTAAACCCAATGTCCATGCAAAATTATTAAACTTACTTCTCTCTGGGAATATGTGACTAGAGAATGGCAATAAAAGACAAAACTAGGCCTCCAACTACCTGTAGAGTAGGGAAAAGGGTTAGAGCGAAAAAGTATTTGCTTAAAATGGCTTTGTTGATCTCAGAATATGCTTATAGGTTTTCAAGATAAATTTTGCACATAAGCAGTTCCCATCTTCCAAACACTGGACTGGCAATATGAATATTAGTACAAACTCCCAGCTCTTACTCTCCTTCCTTGCTCCACACGTCTCCAACAATTGCTTTTTGTTCCCTTAAGTAGGAATGCTTAGAAATTGATCACCTAATACAGCAGAATAAACCTTCTTTTATGCAACTGGAGGATTTAAAAATTATTAAGACACTCAGAAATAACTGGCCAAATCTTCTGGCCATGAGGTTTCTATCCTTATCTCTTACCTTTGAGGTTAAGGAATAAGAACTATAGTGCCAGGGAACCAGGAAATAAGTTTTAGACTTTTAAGTTAGGCAGAACAAAACCCGCCAGTTAAAAATGGTGATTAAGCGAAGTTGAAATTGTATTATTCATAAAACATTAAGATTGGAAATGTGTATTTAGTCCAATCCCCTCATTTTACTAATTTCAAACTATGGGCCACAAAAGCTAAGTGCCTCACCTAAGGTCTTCCAAGTGCTTACTGTAGCAAGAGTGAAACTAGTATCCTTATTTTCTATTCTAGTTATTTTTCCACTTCACTAGTCTACCTTTCAGGTTACATATGCTAGAAAGGCTTTTATGATCTGCTCTAGGAATCACAGTTTACTTCACCTTGTTTTTCATGAGAAAAATGCATCCTGAGTTTCAACTAACAATTTATAATCCCTAGCTCATTAAGTACTGCTTATGATACAAAATTTCCAGTTATTAATGATAATGAAAGGGAACGTCAATATAGATGCTATAAAATAGCTATTCATTTCCTTGATACCACAGCATAAGTGTCCCTAAGTTAGAAATTTAATAGCAAGAATAAAAAAGCCAGAAGGGAAATTGGAAGACACTTGGCTTTTTGATACAGACCTTTATGAAACAATATATAGACAACTGGAAAATTATGTTCCTTTTTACATTAACGATAACCTATTTAAAAACATATCTATTCCCCTCCCCCCCAACCCCACGCGAGAGAAATGTTAGTATCCCAAATTATCAGAATTTAGAGAAACTTAATTTTTTGGATTTATCAAAGTTGGATATTTGGGTATATCAGACTTAGTGAACAATGGTAAACTGAGAATTAGCAGAAAAGAACCCAAAAGGAATTATTTCACAACAGGTGGTTTAAGGATCGATTCTTTTTGTCTCTTAAATAAAAACAGACTGGCCAGAAGTGAGCATAAGGCTACTTATGTAGATAATATACAACAGAACTGCCACATACCCCTTATCTACACCAGACTATTAAAAAGTAAGCTCCTTGCTGGGCAAGGCCAGCTTTTATTCCTATTTGGAGACTGTTGAATGAAGCTGGAGAAAATCAAGACATTATTTTGACTGGGTCCACTACAAAGTTATATCATAATCTCAATTGGAACTACACTGCAGCAAGGTCTTTACACTAACTGATTTGCAATCCTATTTATCCCACAGAAACTTTTCATCCCTCTTTAAACCCTCCCATGGCTCTCTCTTCCCCTTTAGCTGAGATCCTTGCCTCATATTTCACATCTAAGTTTCCTCTTATTCTCTCATTTTGTATCACCCAGATGCCTTCTATCATTCTCTCTCTACTTTACCCTACTACTCTTCAAATCCAGTTTCACAATGAAGAAGTGACCCTTCTCCTTGACCAGGCTAATCATGCTATTTTCATAAGCAATTTCATCTCTCTTTTCCAGCAGATCACCCCCCCCTCTATCATTTCCACCCTCGTTTATCTTCAGTTTTTCTGATGATCAGATTTACTTATCCAATCCTAATATATCTCAATCTCTACACTTGCATTTTCAACTGCCATTTACATAATTCAACTGGATGTTGAAGTTGTAAAATGCAGTCCAGTTAGTTTGATTAGGATATTTATTTTTTTACTATTCTAACTTGACAAACACCAATAAATATAAATATTTCCATATATGAAGAACAGAAAAGAGAATTGAAGATGAAACTGTGACTCTCCATTAAGTACAATGTATTTTTTTCAAGTATATACAATAAATTCCGAATCGAATCCTATTTGTCAGTGTTTTCCTCTGAATCTCCTTCTGTTCTCTCCCACAAATACAAAAACCCAAATTAATCCTGTTATCATTCTTTTCTTCTTCTTTATGCACCATTATCACTATGGCTTTTCATCCAGACATTTAGCCATATACCCAGGTCATCTCATCTATGTGAGCTCATCTATTCCTTACCACCCCTAGCCTGGCACCCTTCATGACAGACCAGTGACATTAATTTCTAGGCCTTTCTGAATCCATGCCCCAATCCTTGAGGAAATTAATCCACTTATTTTTAGTCCTCATTCACAAGTGAATATACAGTGAATACACAATCTAGACCAATTAGTCCACTATAGCCAGTACTGGTTGCCTCTAGGCACCCAAGCATGGGCTTCAGTTTCACATCTCATTCAGTTATCAGATATTACCATCTGCTAGTTGATGATACCAGTATACCTCCTTTCCTGCCTCACTTCCTTCAACCTCCACAGAGCAAAACTTCCTTTTCTGGTAACTTCTTCCTATTGAGTTGAAGGCAAGGACTATCTTTTTTAATCTTTGTATTCCCAGTGCTTAGCAGTGCCTAGGGGACATACTAAAATATACTTAGTTCAGTGGTTAGGAAAAAGGAAGACAGTTCAAGATTGTTTTCTAGAATGGCTATATCAATCCACAGTTCTTTCAACAATGCAACAGTGTACCCTTCCATCTCCCCTCCAATAATAATCATTTCCCTTTTTATTGGATTACCTCTGCCAGTTTATTAAGCATAAGTTGCTATAAGTTGTTTTAATTTGTATTTCTTTCATTAGCAACATATACTTATTTATAACTTACATTTCTTCTCTTGAGAACTGTCTTTTTCATCTTCTTTGACAACCTATCTATTGGAAAATGACTTGTTTTTATATATTTGAATAAGTTCCCTATATATCTTGTATATCAGGCAAAATTGCTGCAGTTAATTGTTTCCTTCTTAAAAACTACTAGATATCCATATTTTCAGATGGCAGTGTATTGAATGCATCAAACCCCAAGATACTGGAGAACCTACCTCCTGGAAGAGGTCTGTGACCACTGCAAAGAGTCTGGCTTATTTATGCAGACAAGAAAGATCAAGCGGATAAAGAAATTTCTATTGCCCAGATCTCAACATAAATTTGAATGGCAATGCTATAAAATTTGTCCAATAGTATGTCTGTCTTTCTGGAACATATAGCATAAGTGAATAAAGAGTTAAGTATTGAGTTGAAAGGAGAAAGAGAGTAGGCTGGATTGCTTTTGGGAAACTGCTGAGCTCTTTTAACTGATATTAATATTAATACAATATTAATATTTGTCCAGTGTTGCTATAAGGCACCAAAATCTTGAAGACTACTATTTCAGAAAAAAGATAAAATAAAGATAAATATCAAACAGAGGGAGATGAAAAGAATGTAGGTATGAGCAGCAATGAAGAAAGAGTATAAAATAATTTAAATAAAGTATATAATTAAGGATTAAGCTAATTATATAGCACAGATAACAGGTGGATGATCAGAGTGCTTCATTTGTACCCTGAAGATGTCAGGAGAAATGAGAACTTTCAGCATGTTGGCTTGCCCTCCTGTGGCAAAGTTTTAGAAGAACATTCATGAGAGATGCACAGGATGGATGGCATGAATTAGTTGCAATCTGTATTACTGGAGGAATGGGAGTTGATGAGCTCAAAGATCCATTTGGTCATTTGAGTACTGGAATTTTATTTCTGCAAACTTTAATTTATGCATTTAGGAATATCCAATTTATCTTTATGCTTATCTCTACTGCTTATATCATCAAGAACTCCCTTATCCATAATTGTTATGGGCTAGAACTATGAACTTGAAACAAAGGATTCTTACAAGATACTAAATCCGTGGAATTGATGGAGACAATAGTTACCTAATTTAACATGGTTCAGTAGAATTGATTTAATCCTACAAGGAGATGTTATGGACCAGAACTTGAAACAAGGTACTAAGTGGAACTGAGGATGGTTAAATCTAGTTTAGCATTGATTTAATCTTACAACAAATAATGCTTTCCTAGTGACATAATGATTGGTTTGTACTCAGTGTGGAACTTATAAGGTAGAAGCCTCAGCCAGGGAGATTCAGAGAGACAAGCGGACAGAAGGCTGGAGGCTGAAGGCTGGAGCACAAGTCCTTGGACTCAGACAGATTCATTCCATCTCACACCACTTTGGTGGCAAAGCTCTCTTCTTTCGCCTCTCCACTGAAACCAAGACTCCCGAAGGCCTCCAGAAAACTAGCCTCGTCCCAAGTGAAGGAGATAGGATTTTGAAAGAGACAATAAAGGATTTAGACTTTAACACCTGGCTGCACTTGTGGTGATTACTGAACTGAACTGAAAGCTGATCCCAGAGACCCCAAGAAAACCTCAACAGAGAACATTACACATAATTGTGAAAAAATTTTTCTCTATCCCTATTCTCTAATTTGTGTTGCTTTAAAAATCCAGTTATGTATCTACTTGGAACTTATTATAGTACATGGTATAAATTGCTAGTCTAAAGTTATCTGTCAGATTGCTTTCTTATTTTCCTAGTTTTTGTGGAACAAATAGTGAATCCTTAACCCACTAGCTGAGGTTTTTGAGTTTATTTAACAATATATTATTTAATTACTATGTTGATTTGTTTCTGGGCCTGGTAAATAATCTTACCAATTAACTTTTCTATTTTCTTAACTAATAACAAATTGATTTTGATGATTACTGCTTTATAATCTTTGTAATAGAGTTTGAGGTGTGACATTTCTAAACTCCCATGTCTACCGTCTATTTTATGACTTACTTTGAAACACTTTCCTCTAATAATTTGATTGGTATGGCACTGAATACATTGGCTAGTCATTTTTATTTTGTTGTTGATAATATCTAGAAAAGCTGAAAATTTGTGAATTTATTTTTACATCATGCCATTTTGAAGTCACAGACTTAATTTTTAGTTGAATCTTTATAGTTCAACAGAACAAACCATCATGTTATCTCTAAAAAGGAATAACTTTCCTTTTTGCCTATGCTTATTCCCCAAATTAACTTTTCATTTTACTACTGGGGCTAACATTTATAGAAGCATATCAAATAGTAATGATAAGTAAACATTCTTGCTTTATTCCTAATTTATTCCTCTCTCAAATTTTTTCCATTATAAACTATGTTGGCTCTTGGTTTCAGAAAGCTACTATTTAAAAAGGAAAGGATCACTTATTCCTATTTTTAAAATGCTTTGTAGAGCAACAGATGTTAGACTGTCAGAAGCTTTTTCTGCATCTACTGAAATAATCATGTGAATTATATTTTCTGTAATTAATACCATCTATTGTGGTTAAAGTTTTCCTTATAACAAATAACCCTCCATTTTTGGATGGAAATCCAGTCTGATCATAGTATATAATCTTTTAAATATACTGTTGTGATAACTTTGTTCATATTTTATTCATTATTTTAAAATTGACATTAATTAGTAATTATATTCCATATTTGTTTCTGTTTTATCTCTCCAAAGTTAGATATCAAGACAATATTTGTATCATTAAAAAAAAGTTTGATAGACTCTTATTTTTTATTTGTTGCACAACAATTTATATAACATTAGAACCAAATGTTTTGAATGTTTGTTACAATTCTCTTGTAAATCTATCTGGTCTTGGGATTGTTTTCCCTCCCCCTTTGTTAGTTCATTTATAGCTTGTTCACTTTGTTTAATCTGAGACTGGGTTTTCTAAATTCTGTGTTTATTATACTACTAAAATTGTTATTTTATATTTTTGTAGATGTTCAGCCATTTTATTTGTTGACAAATTTATTGACATGTAATTGGGCAAAAGAATTTCTAATAATTTCCTTTTATTTTTTATACTGGTAATCTGTTTTCTTTTTTTAAAAAAAATCAGATAAACCATTTACCTATTTTATTATGTTTTTAAGAAATAATTCCTAGTTTTAGGAATTTAAGAAACTTCAAATGTTTTGTGCCTTCAATTTTAATTCCTTTATAATTTCCTAAATTTCTATTTTTATATTTATGTATATTTTAACATTTTTAGTCCTTCTATGTTTTTAGTTGCATTTTCAATTCCTTGATCTGTTCTTTTTTATTGATGGAATTGTTTAGAGAAATAAATTTTCCTCAAAGGATTGCTTTAGTTGCATCCCAAAAATTTTAGTATGTTGTCTAATTATTATCATTTTATTTGATATTATTTATTTTTATTTTTTTTTATCCACCCTTTCTTTAGGCCTGAATCCTTTACAGATAGAAAGTTTTCAGAAGAAATCAAAGCTATCAAAAATCATATAAAAATACTCTAAATCATTAATAGAGAAATAAAATTAAATCAATTTTAAGGTACTACCTCACACCTATCAAGATTGGACAGAAAAGAGGAATAGTAAGTGATATGGAAAAATAAAATACACTATTGCATTGCTAGTGCATTTCTGAACTGATCCAACCATTCTGGAGAACAATTTGGAAGCTCGGTCAAATCTAGGCAAGAGATAATGAGGTGTCTAGACTACAGTTATGGGTATATGAGAGAAGGGAAAATTTAGGAGAGATGTTTGTAAAGGGAGAAAGGACAAGTTGTGGCAACAAACTGGATATGTAGGATGACTGAGGAGCTGAGGATGACATCAAGCCTGTATGAATAAGATCATTGGATAGATAGGAAGTTCTGAAAGAGGTAGGGAAAGGGGAAAGTGGGAATAATTAGTTTTTTTTTTTTCAGATATAGTAAGTCTGAAATGCATATAGGACATCCATTTCGAGATGTTCCAAAGGCAATTGGAGATGCATGACTATAGTTCAGTAGAATGACTATTTATATCTAGATATAAAGGGCTGAGGATCATCAGTAAAGAGATGATAATTAAATTCTTGCGATATCATCAAGTGAAGCAGTCTAGGATGAAAAGAGAAAGGGGCCTATGAGAAAACTCAAGGGACAAATAGACAAAGAGGTATTTGGACAGAAGAATCAGAAAAATGTAGTGGGTCTAAATATAACATTTCTTCCAATTCAGACAAGAGAGGTTTGTGTGATACCTATTCCTCTTACCCCTTTGTCCATTTTTATATATTCTTTTCCTCATAAACCCCAGTCAAGAGAAATAGTATTTTGTCCCTTATTTTCTTATGGGGATATTGTCAAAGGTATTCTGTGTAAGTACCTGATTCCCGTTAAAACCATTATATTTTGCCTTGAGGAACAGCATATTGAAAGTTTTTCTCTAATTTACAGTGATAGTAATTAAGGAGTCACTTTTACTTGTAGCTATCACTGTAAAGCACTTATATTGGGCTTAAAAACATAACAGGCACTGAGCTAAGCACAAAAGATTGAAAGAAAGGCAGAAAGTTCCTACCTTTAAAGACCATGCCACCTAATGCGAGACAACATGTAAATAATAAGTATAATCCATAGCTGAGATGAGAAAATACTACTTGAACTTCATCTTTCTGGTTGCTTGCAGTACTTTTTCTCTGATCTAAAAGGTCTATGCTATGCTATTCCTGGATCTCCTGTCCTCTCTGCCACAAGATACTTTGCTTCTTCAGCTAGGTTGGCTTGCTTTTTCTGTGCACAGCAGTTACTTTTCCAGGATATTCTTAAATCAACTTTCTCATTATTTCTTATAGAACAATATTCCATTCCATTCATATACCATAACTTATTCAGTCATTTCCCAACTGTTGGGCATCCACTTAATTTCTAATTCCTTGCCACCACAAAAAGAGCTGCTACAAACATTTTTTGCACATGGGTTCCTTTTTCCTCTTTTATGATCTTTTGGGGATACAGATCACAGTAGTGATACCACTGAATCAAGGGATATGCACCGTTTGATAGGTTGTTGGGCATGGTTCCAAATTGCTCTCTACCATGATTGGACCATTTCACAACTCTACCAATAATGCACTACCTTCCCCCTCCAACAGTTAGCATTATTTTTTTCCTGTCATCTTAGCCAATTTGATAGGTGTGAGGTGGTACCTCAGAGTTGTCTTAATTTGCATTTCTTTAATGAATAGTGAGTTAGAGCATTTTTCATATAATTATAGATGGTTTTATAATTTCTTCATCTGAAAATTGTCTATATTTTTTGACCATTTATCAATTGGGGAATGACTTATATTCTTATTTGTTTTGTAGCAAGCACCCTTTATGAATGAATCATGAATGCATTTTGACCTTATCTTGATATAGGGTGATGAGATATTGGTTTATGCTGTACAATTTTTTTAAATTATAGCTTTTTATTTATAAGATATATGTATGGGTAACTTTTCAGCATTGACCCTTGCAAAACTTCTGTTCCAACTTTTCCCTTCCTTCCCCCCGTTCGCTCCCCTAGTATATGTTAAACACAACATATGTATACATATCCACAGTTATTTTGCTGCACAAGAAAATCGGACTGAGAAATAAGGTAAAAATAACCTGAGAAGGAAATAAATTCTGCCATACTATTTACCATTTTCCCCAGCAATTTTTGTCAAATAGCGAATTCTTATCCCAGAAGTTGGAGTCTTCATCAAATAATAGATTGCTACAGTCATTGACTATTGAGTCTTGTATACTATTTCACTGATCCACTACTCTATTTCTTAGCCAATACCAAGTGGTTTTGATGATTGCTGCTTTGTAATATATTTAGATCATTTCTGACATAAAAGTGGGTTTATGAGGCTCCTTTGTGACTTCACACAGCCATTTTAATAAAAAAGCTCTCGACAGAATTTGGAGCCTTCAGTATCCTGGATAAAATACTAATAGCTACGCCACTGCCTTTAAGAGTATGTCTGGAAATTATATTTCCTTTCAATTTCACTTTTTATCAAAGCAAATATGTTATGAAAGACAATACTTAATTTTATTGGTTGTGTTTAAACAAAATATAATTCAAATAATAATATATAATTTCTGGCTCCTTTAATAGCAAGGAATCTACTACTATTACTACAACAAATAAATTAATTTACATTTATACAACACTTTATGGTCTACCCATTTCATGTATCATTCAATTATTATTTATTCACTATATATTACATAGAGACTTAGAATTAGGTAACACAGGAGAGGTAAATATAAAGAAGAGTATAATTATACTCAATTTCTAACTCCAAGACTTTCAACGGCTCTTCACTCCCTGTGCAGTAACACCCCAACTTCAGAGTCTCTTAATATATAAACATCTATCTTAAGTTCTATGTCCTAGAGTATGTCTCAACTTTGTTTTTCTCACCTTACCCTTCCACCACTATAATACAGATACCTGCCATTCCTTGTGCTGTGCTGCTTAAACCTTTTCTGCTCATGACTCCTTTTTGCCCAAGAAAATTTTACCCGACTCCATCTTGAATCTGAGCCAAGGCATTTCTAGCATCATTTGTGCACGCACAGTGCAAAGTGCACATGTGTGTTCAGAACCAAGGCCATAGTGAAAGTGTGAGTGCAACATGAGCAAGTACTGCCAGAAACACCTTAGATTCATTACGGGTTTGAATTTGAATTAGTTTTTGGACTTTTGTGTTCAGAAACCATTTACTGGTGCCAAATTCTTCACAAACCTGACATTCAATTATGTGACTCCATATGGGATCACAATGCAGTTTTAGAAGCTTTGCACATACATACCCTGTTCTTTCCTATTTCCATAATTTTACTCTTGCCATACTGCTGGATAAGAATTATTTCTCCCTCCCATCTTCACCAGTGGAAATAGTTCCCACCCACCATAGAAGATATAGGATTTGAGCACTGGACCTTGACGTCATGCCCAAATTAATTCATCAAAAGTTAATCTGCTATTTTAATTCCCTCAATTATACACTCCTTGGAAACAGAAATGATTTCTTATCCATTCTCGTCTTATCCGTAGTACCTACTGTAGTATCTTGTCCAAGTAAGATGCTCACACAATATCAATTTATTTTTTAAAAAATTAAGCACTTTCTGTTTACAAAGCACTATGCTAAGAGTTGAAGGAGAAAAAAGTTATGAATAAAACAAGACACCAGCTTTCACGGTATTCATGGCCTAGAAAATGGAAACAGAGATTCCATATGAATCTAACAGAAGATTATATAAGTACAAGCCTCCAAGTGAGACTTTTGGGTAGCACCCAATGACATTCACAGGCATTTCTTAGTCTCACTAGTAGAATTCTTAAATAAAGATAAAAAGTTATTATTTATATCAGAAAAAAGATTTAGTTACAAAAGCTATAGTGAAACAAGTTTTCAATTCACTTCAATATTAACGAATGTAACTATGAAACTATGAAACAAGTCAAATTAAGTATCAGTTAAACAAGTTAAAATACACTATTGTAAATTAACAAACTGCTACAGTAGGGATATCCAGATGTGAGCAACTTTTAACTTTTTGATATAATATTTGTATTATGTACAGTAGGATATGACATAATAACAATAAAAGCTATTCTTCAACACTAGATAAAAATTTTCTCAACTGTGTTAAATTTAGATTATATATAGCAATCATTTTACCCATGTTGCTATTCCTTACCCCACCTCCATCCTAAACTGTCTAAAAGTTTTCCTTCTGAATACCTCTAGTACTGATATTTGAGAGCAAATAACTCAGTACTTATTAAAAAACACAGAATCTTAGAACTGTAGTTCATTTCAACACGGAAAATGTGTATCCAGTATCAGTATTCATCACTAAGAAGAAAATGAAAATGAAAAAAGGATCCCTGCCCCCAAACAGATCTAAGAATTCATCAAGTATGATCTTCCCTATTTTACAGATAAAAAATCTAAGGCTAAAAAGAGTAAAGAGAACCATAAAAATCAACCAATTAGTATTTATTGTTTATTCTGTACCACGTTGGGGACAAAAGTACAAAGAACAAAATACCCTTACTCACAAGGAACACATATTATAATGGAGGAGAAAAGTACATATAAAACTATATAAAGCATAAATATAAAATGAATACAAACATATATAAAATATTAAATACAATCAAGGAAGTTGGGGGTTGGGGGTTCAGGAAAGGCTTCATAGAAATTTGGACTGTCTTAAAAGGAGAGTGGTCCTTCATAAGTTAGAAATAAAAAAAGAGTACATTCCAGCTTATGGGACAACCAGTGCAAAGGCTTACGGGATGGAGTTACATATAAGGAACAGAGAAAATGCCACTGTGGTTGAATTGTTGGTAACTATTTTTTATTAGCAAATCTGCTTGTTTCAACTCCATCAACCCCTTAGTATCCTTTCCACCAAACCTCTTCAGCTCCTTTTGTATATTCACCTTCCCCAAATATATTGTAAGATCCTTGGGAGTAAGGATCTTTTTCTTATCTTTATGCCTAGCACAACATAGTGCCTGGCACATCATAGATGCTTAATAAATAAACTGAAATGCAAATTGTAGAAGGGAAAGTAATGACCAATGAGGGTGGAAAACTAAATTGGGACCAAATTTTATATGGTTTTAAAACTTATTTTATCCTAGAGATACTAGGAAGTCACTGGAGTTGGATGAGTAGAAATCATGTGGTCAGATTTGTGTTTTAAAAAAAATTAACTTGGTGGCAGTTTATAGGAAGGACTAGAAGTGGGCATGGATTTCAGTGAGAGAAATTAATCAGGAAGCTGTGATAATAGTCCAGGTGAGAGATGATAAGGGCCTGAACTAAAGTGGTAACTGTGTTAAATAAAGAAACGGGTTAAGATGCAAGAGATGTTGTGAAGGCAGAAATGGCAAGAATTTGCGATTGACTAAATGTATGTGATGAAGGAAAGTAAGGAGTCAAATATAACACCAAGATTAAGGATCTTGGAGACTGGAAGGATGGTGATGTCTTCAACAGAAATAGAAAGGTTTGGAAAGGGAGATTCAGTTGGGGAAGAAATTAGTTTTGAACAGTTAGTTTTGAACCATCCATTCTGACATGTCCAATAATAATGATAATGTGGGGTTGAAGCTTAGGAATGGATATATAGACTGGAAATCATTTTATGGAAGATGGGAACTAATGAGATTGCCAAAAGAGATAATGTAAAGGAAAAAAATATAGAAAAAGGTCTAGAACTTTGATGAATAGTCATAATTAGTGGCTCATTAGTTCTTGTTGTTCAGTCAAGTCCAATTCTTCATGATCCCATTTGGAGTTTGGATGATTAGCAAAAGAGAAGGAATGATTCAACAGGGAGGAGATAAACTAGATAAAAGTTGTGTCACAAAATCCCAGTAATTATTCTACTTTCTCTACCAAAGAATTCAGTACCTATAATACAGTCTTCTTCAAACCACATTACAACCTTGTATTAGAGGACTTAAATGTACATGTTTAATGTTTCCTCAAGCATCTTGGCTTCCTATTTCAATCTCCTCTTTGTACATGATCTATTCCTTTATTCCACCAGTCACACAAAAGAATGGTCACACTTTTGATCTCCTAAATTATCTATTTCCATCATTAAGAATTCTGAAGTACTTTAACCGCAATTTCCTGTCATTCCATCTCTCCCTATACCTTACTTTTACTAGATCTATTCTTTGTCCTCATTATGACATTCAATTCTCCTACTCTCCCAAAACAATATGATTTTTTGGTCTTCTCTTTGCTTTTTCTCTTCTCTTTTCCATTCCTCCCTTTTCTTGATCTTATTTTTTTCCTCAATAGTATTCTATTTTTCCGAATACATGTAAAGATACTTTTCAACATTTATTTCTGTAAAATTTTATATTCCAATTTTTTTCTCCCTCACTTCTCCCCTCCCCAAGATAATAAGCAATCTGATATAGGCTATATATGCACTATACTTTTAAATATATTTCCATATTTGTCATGTCATGCAAGAAAAATCAGACCAAAGGGGGGGGGGGGGAGGAGGAAACACAAAAAAGGTCAAATATTACGCTTCGATTCACGTTTAGTCTCTATAGTACTCTCTGGATACAGATGGCATTTTTCATCCAAAGTCTATTTGAATTGTCTTAGATCACTATATTGCTGAGAAGAATCAAGTCTATCATAGTTGATCATTACATAATCTTGCTGTTAACTGTGTATAGTGTTCCTGGTTCTACTTCCTTCAACATCAGTTCATATAAGTCTTTCCAGGCTTTTCTGCAATCAGCCTACTCATCACTTTTTACAGAACAATACTATTCCATTCCATTCATATGCCATAACTTATTTAGCCATTCCTCAAATGATAGAAATCCACTGTTTCCAATTCCTTGACAATCCTTGTCAAAAAGAGCTACTATAAACATTTTTGAACATTGGGTTCTTGTCCATCTTCTATGATCTCTTTAGAACACAGATTGCTTAATCAAAGGGTATGCATAGTTTTATAGCCTTTTGGGAACAGTTCCAAGACTGGATCTCCAGAGGGACTGGATCAGTTCACAACTCCAATAATTGCATTAGTGTTCTACTTTTCTCACATCCTCTCCAACATTTATCATTATCTTTTCCTTCTTAACCCTACTGTTAACCTGTTCAACATTATTAAGCAATCTTCCAATCTTGAATCTCTTGCCTGCTTATCCAACCACTATTCAAGCCTTATGCAACTCTGAAGCTCAGGTTGCTCCCAGAGGTATGGTGTTAAATAGTGCTAATTACTCAAACTAACTGGGTCCTCTACAAATTAATGTTTCCACCTTCTGTGAGGCAATTCTCCTACTTTTATTAATCCACTATCACATTCCCCACAATATGACCTCTCTCTCCTTCTGTAATACTCTCCCCTCTGCCTCTCTCCCAGTTCTTTACAGAGGACTTGGGCCCTATACTTAACTAAGCAAACAGAAACCAGTTGTATACTCTCTCTCCCTCTTTTCTCCATACCAAATACCTTGACATCATCTCCTGTTCATTTCTTCTTTACCCCAGATCCCAGTCTCTGATGAAGAGATATTCCTTCTATTCTCCCTCAACATGTATTCCTGATCCTATTCCCTCTATATTATGGAACTTTGCTCTATAATCGTCTCCTCTCTAATCTTTTATCTTTTCTATTTTTGACCAGCTCCTTTTCCTATTATCTACAAACATATGCAGGTTTCCCTTGTTCTTTTTCTTTTGTCTCATACATTTACTTCACAATTTTTCATGTAACAAGTATTTTTAAAAAAATCTATCTCCCATTTTCCATCCATCCACTGGGCAATTAAAAAAAATGCAAACCTAAACCCCAAATCAACCACTTAATATACACCAATATTGCCTGGCAAAAGAAATGTATCTTTCTGCACTTTAATTTCATTATCTTTCTTAAAGGAGGCAAGTGGCATGTTTCATATTTACTATTTTGGACTCATTGTTTATCATCATGCTATTTGATGTTAAATCTAATTTTTAAAAATAATGTTATCATTGTAAAATATATTCTTAGTTCTGCTCATATCAGTTTATGTCAGTTCATAAAGGTTTTTTCCAGATTCCTCTAAAAATTTCAATTTACCATTTCTTATGGCATAATAATATTCCATCATGCTTATACACATTTGGTTACCCATTCCCCAAATGGAAAATATCCCTTTAAGTTTCCATTTCTGACAATTACAAACAATTAAACTACAATAAATATTTTTGTACCAACAGATCATTTTCCTTCTTTCTTTTATTTCTTTGGGTTAGAAACCTAATAGTGACATATCTGGGTCAAAGGGTATGCACAGTTTGGTAACCATTCAGAGAAAGTTCCAAGGAGTGGACTAATTCATAGATCTACCAGCTGTATATTAGAGTACCTGTTTTCCCACAACTCTTCAACACTTGTCATTTTCTTATAATCTTTTATAATCAGATAAATGTGAAATGAACCTCAATGTTGCTTTAATTTGTACTTCTCCAATTATATGTAATTTAGAGCATTTAAAAAATATGATTAATAGTCTGAATTGTTTCCTCTGAAAACTGCCTATTCAAATATTCCCGTTTTATATATATATATATATATATATATATATATATATATAAGATATTCCTTATCTATTGAGAAATGGTTTTAACAGGATAATTTTAGAAAGGCCTGGAGAGACACACAAGTACTGAATTTAAGTGAAGTGAGTAGAACCAAGAGAATATCGTATACAGTGGCCAACAAAATTATGTGATGACCAACTCTGATAGACTTGTGATGGAGACAACCATTTGCACCCAGAAAAGACTGCGGGCATTGAATGTGGATCACGACATAACATTTGTACCTTTTTTGTTTGTTTGCTTGCTTTGTTCTTTCTCATTTTTTTTTCTTTTTGATCTGGTTTTTCTTATGTAGCATGATAAATGTGGAAATATGTATAAAAGAATTGCACATGTTTAACAAATATTGGGTTGCGTGCTGTCTAGAGGGGAATGGGGGAAAGGAAGGAGAAAAACTTAGAACACAGGATTTTACAAGGATGAATATTGAAAACTATCTTTGCATTTTGAAAATTAAAAAGCTATTTTTTAAAAATCTTAAAATAAAAAAAAGAAATAGTTTTTATTCTTATATATATTTAAATCAGTCCCCATATACCTTGGATATTCAACCTTTGTTAGAAAACATTTTTTGCACAGAATTTCCCCCCCAATTGTTACATTAGATCTGTTTAAAAGTACAAAAACTTTTAAATTTTATATAATTAAAACTTTTTACCTTGTGTGATTTTTCTCTATCACTTATTTAGCCATGAACTATTCTTTCTATTATACATAATCCAAAGAGTAATTTTTTCCATGTTCCTCAAATTTATTTACGATGACCTTTTTCTATGTAGGTCATGTATCCATTTGGAATTATGCTTGGTATATGGAAATGTTGGCCTAAGCATGATTTCTGCCAGACTGCTATTCAGTATTCCCATCCATTTTTGTCAAGTAAGTCCTTCTTCCAGTAACTAGGATCTTTGGGTTTATCAACCACTATGGTAGTTTATTTCAGTATTTGTTCTACTGATCAACCTAATTTTTTTTTTAAACTAGTACCAAATTGTTTAATAGTCTGTTGCTCTGCAGTACATTTTGAGATCTGGCACTGAGTTTCCATTTCTTTTCACTTTTTCATTATTACCTTTGAGATTTCCTGACCTTTTGTACTTCTGTGTGAATTTTTATTATTTTTTTTTTCCTAGCTCTATAAAATACACTTTGGGGAGCTTGGTAAAACAATAAACAAGTAAATTAATTTAGGTAGTATTTTTGTTTTTATTGCATCAACTCTATCCATGAATAATTAATGTTTTTTCAATTATTTATTTCTGCAAAGTATTTTAATTTATAGTTAGATCTATATAGTCTGTGAGCAAAATGTGAAGTTTTATATTTTGTAGTATCTATAGTTATTATGAATGGAAATTCTCTTTCTAGTTCTTCTCACTGGGTTTTGTTGATATATTTATAGGAATATTGATGAAATTTATGTGACATATCCTGCAAGTTTAATGAAGTTACTATTTCAATACTCTTTAGGGTTCCCAAAGTATACCATCACTTCATTTTTAAAAAGTGATAATTTTGTTTTCTTTTTATCTATGCTTCTTCCCTTAATTTCTTTGTCTTGTCTTATTGCTATAGATAATTTGTCTACTATATTTAGGTAAGTAGTATTTATGAAAACAGGAATACTTGCTTTACTCTTTATCCTACTAAAAAGGCCTTGTTTCACCTGTTCTAACAAAACAAACAAAAAAATCTCACCTGGCCTTCCATCCATCCATTTCTTCAAGCTTCTTATATATCTTTTCTTGATTCTCAAACTCCTGAAAAATGCTGATTATTCTTATTTCCTCCATTTCTTCCCTACGTACTCATTTACCTCTCAACCATTTGCAATCTGGTTTCCAAATTCAATTCTTAAATGAAACCTCTTAATGACCTTTAACTCTGTTGGTCTTTTCTCAGTCTTCATTTTCGTTGATTTTTCTGCAATTTAAACTACTGAATATCCTGCCTTTTTAGGATGCTTTCATCTCTCCGGGTTTTCATAACATTGTTCTCTTGGATTTCCTCCCACTTATAGGACTGTCCTTTTCAATCTAATCTGTTGGATTATCATCTATATTATGCTCCCCAAGTATGAGTAGCCCTCAAGGCCCTACCCTAAGCCCTCTTTTTTTCCTTCTCTAAACTCTCTCATGTAATATCATATCAGTTCTCATGGGCTTAATTATCATCACTATGTAGATGTCTTCTAGATGTCTATTTCCTGAATTCTGGTTTAGCATCACTAACTGCCTTTTCATGAACAAAATTGTCTTTTCCTATCCCAATTTTTGGCTAACATACTTCTCTATTTTTGTCAAACTTACCACTATCCAAGTTCAAAGTGATATTATCCTAAACTCCTTACTCTTCCTCACCTCATATATACAATTAGTTTTCAAGTGTTGTCAATTCCACCTCAATAACACCTTTTATATCTAGAACTTTCTTTCCATACACATAATACCATTCTATTTTAAGTCCTTATTACACCTTATCTGGATTATTGAAATAGATCCAACTGATATGTCTGCCTGCCTCAAGTCTTTCCCTTTTCTAGGTCATCTTCCACAATGATGCCAAATTGTTATTTCTATGATAAAGGTCTAACCAAGTTATTCCTGTTAAATTAATCTAAGCTCTCAATTTCCTTTAGAATCCATGCTAATTTGTCTGGTGAGCATTTAAAGTCCTTTCTCAACATAGCCAGCTTTATTACATAACATTCTCTTTCACATGCACTATGGTCTAACTAAATCGGCCTTCTTGCTATTCTTCAAACAAGATCCTCATCTCTTTCCATGCTTTTTTATAAGCTACTACTGCCACTTCCTCCTACTCCAGAGCCTAGGATGCTATTTCCTCCTCTCATCCCTATCTCTAAAAACCTCTTGTCTTCTTTAAGTTTAGCTCAAGAGCCCCTTTCCAGAAGACCTTTCCCAACTCTTCTCTCCTCAGCTACTAGCACTTCTCCCCAATAAAACACTCTGTATCTGTTTATGTGCTTATATCGTACAAGATGTGTCCTCCAGTAGAACATAGGCTACATGATAGCTTAAGAGACTTCAATTTGTGCCTTTATTTACAAATGCTACCCTTACCAAGTTCCTAGCATATATAAAAGAAATTCATGAAATATGCTTGTTGATTGAATGACAGTGGACAAAAATCTAGACTGAAAACGAGACCTAGATTCTAGCTCTAGGTCTGCCATTCTTTGTATGATATTGAAGTTGTTTAATCTCTTTCAACCTTGATATCCTTACCGATAATATTCTATGATTAAATTAATTAAACCTGAAAACTGAGGATTTTGATAGTCTAACTTTCAGCACTCCAATTGGCTTATTAGATCATTATACTAAGCTACTATATCATTACCTTCCAATTCATTGTGCACACCACTACTTTCCTTCCCTAGCCCTCAGTTTCACACAAGAATCTAAAATAACTTTCTATTACTGGACTAAGTCAAAACTCCATAACTTAATGCTATCCTAGCTTTCAAATATCCCTTTAAACAAGAATATGTTGTGCAACTCTCACCTTTTATCCCAACCCCACATTTATCTTTATGCTTAATCAGACTACTATATATGCTAGAAATATGCAATTCATTCTTTTCAACCTAGCCAAATCTTACCTATCTTTAAAGGCCTAATGAAAATTCTATCTTTCCTATTAAATGAGAAAATATTTGTAAAACACTTAGCATGATACCTGACATATAATAGGCACTGCAAAAATATATGTCCCCTTCCATTCTCCTAATAAACTCTTCCTGATCAGAACCATTAAAGAGTAGAATAACTAGAAATTAGAGATTATCCAACCCAATGATGTTTAAAGTAGGGAATTGTGGCATGACCCCAGTAAATACAACCAATTGGAAGGCAAGAGCTAATTACTAAACTTATTTCTAACACAACCACATAATTCCTTTAATTCACTTCTGCTGTCGCTACTATTTCAGTTGTAGGCCCTTGAACGTTTCTAAACTGACAAAGGTACCTGTGCAAGGACAATTTTTCTACCACGAGTATATCCACACCTTACCTATCCAGATTACTGTAGCTATGGTAGATGGCTCCTGAAGATCTTGTATTCTGAGGCAGTGGCTGTAGACCAAGAGCCTTAGCCCCATTTTTTGTTTCTAAAAGGAAAGAGTTAGATCTTACAGATTGGGATCCCAAACTCACTCATTTTCCAAACCTCCCTACTACATCTGTTGAGAGAACCCTATCCTTCTAGTCAACCAGCTTCGAAAACTTACTCACTCTCAAGCACACCACACATCAAATCAATGGCCAAATCTGTCACATTCACTACTTCCACTTTCTTTACTCATACTTAATATCCCCATTCAGGACTAGATGATAACAACTGGTTTCTCTGCTTCAAGTGTCCCACACTTATACTCCATCTTCTAGGGAGGTAATAAACTGATCTTCCCCAAGTACAGGCCAAGTCACTGTTCAACTCAATGAACTCCAGACTAGTTACTGCCTCCCAAATTTTTGTATTTGGGATTGCCTATGGAAGTTATATAAAGTGCTGCTATGTTTTGCTAACCATCATCCTACAAACCCGGCATCTATTCTATATACTGGATCTGAATTAAAGGCCCTTCCCACTCTGAAGGTCAGTCTTGGGCAGCACTGAGAGAAGATACATATCTCAAGAAGCAGAGGCTTCAGAAAAACCTGGGCATTAGTGGGACCCCTCATTAGGATCTGGTCTGGACATAGGTAGGGGATGTCCCAATCTACTGATTTCCTTAACCAACTACCACTCCCTCTTGGGTAACAATTGATTCTTTCTCCCTGACCTCCTCGTAGCTCTGCCACATAAAACAAATTTTGAGATTCAGGGAAAAAATTTTATTCTGTCATGATAGGGATAGAGATGCAATACAGTATATTAGAGAGCTGGTCTCAAATCTAGGAATCATGGATTCAAGCCTTACGTCTTACAATTCCTGGCTTTTGGACTCGGGGCAAGTCACTTTAACCTGTCAGTGTAATAGGCAAGTATTCTTAAGATTATAAAGTTGTAGAGAAGGTGCCAATCTACATTGGTAGAAGAAATTCTTCACTGGGCTCCCTATACCAATGAATCCCTAATAAAATCATAAATTGTGTTCCACAGTGAACCTTCAAAGTTACTCTAGGTTTTGCTAACACTACTGATTACTGGGAAGGTGTATAGAAAAAATAAAAGATACAAAACCTCTAAAGTGAATTAAGTAGCTTCCTCACTGGTTACATTGAAACTAGATTTCTTTTCTCTACCTAAAGGACGACTATGATTGACCTTTCATTTAGATGGGAAAAATCAGCCTCTTTGTCTAGACACTGCTCTTTTTCTCTTGCTCTGAAATCCAGATTTTACCTATCAATCTGATTTTCCTTTCCCCTACTTTTTAGCTCCATTTTCCAAACCACCCCACTTTCTTCCTCTTTCCCTACCCATTTGTTTGGGGAAGGGAAAAAAGAACTCAGTTGCCCCTAAAGTTTAGCATGGCTTTTATATTGCTTTTGCATTATAGGATGAGCTGCTGTAGAAATTGTAACATTTCAGTTCAGTAACAGATCAATATTTGTTTCAAAGACAGTCCTTTAACTCAGTCATCACTCCATTAATTTAAGAAACAAATAAATAGAAGGGGGCAGCTAGATGAAGCATTGGATAGAGTACCAGCCTTGAAGTCAGGCGGATCTGAATTCAAATGTGGCACTTTCTGGCTGTGTGACCCTGGGCAAGTCATTTAATCCCAATCACCTCAGCAAAAAAAAAAAAAAAACCAACAAACAAAAAACCTCATCCAAATAGAAGCCCCTCATCTTATCTACCACAAACCAATCGCTCTTATTCCTTCTCCTGTGGTGTACAAAATAGGAACCAACAACTTGACACCAAAACTTTAAGGCAGATCAATCTTGCCTTCATCCAGGGTATGAAAATTTAGAGGGTGCCAACAACAATTAGAAATAACTGAGTTCAACATCTAGTTAGCATGACCAATTAATTCCAATGGAAAGCTATCAGATGGTGGGTGACCACAGTCCAGGTAACTTCTTACCCAGCCTGCCAGTCTACCACTTCCCCATCCCTTCCATTCCTGATGACCTCCATGACAGCATTTAATGACATTTTGTCTCACTGCCTTGAGTGCAAATGTGTTTAGTTTACAGGTCTACTTCTGAAAGGTGATTGTAATGTCTGGACTAACTCTCTGGAGGACCTTGGGATCAGCCCAAGTTGTTGGTCTTAGAGGAGGAGTGAAAGAAGCAGGAGGGTCCACCACAAAGCTGGTAAAAGATGGAGTCCAGAGTCTGGAATCTTCTCTGTGTGTGTGTCTGAGATTCCCTTAAATACCCAAGTACAATTCTTCACTGGGCTTCCTATACCAATGAATCCCTAATAAAATCATAAACTGTGTATAAATATCCAAGTACATCTATACACACACACTAAGTACATGAAACCATTACATCACGATAAGCACTATGCTGTCCTTGATTCAAGTATACCTTTTCAGAGTTCCATCCCTCTACAGATGATGATTCTTGATCTAGATAGACAATGAGATAAATCTAGAGAGCAATCTAACCTAAAAGTTGACTAGTAACTTGTCCTTTTTAATCTTTTTCCAACGATGGGGCAGAAAAAATTAGTGAACTATGTATGACTAAACTTCTAGGAACCCTTGTCAAGAAATTTTTTAGGCCAGGCTTTCCTGAAAGATTTTCTCTCTTCTCATAATTCTTACCCAGAAAAATCAATACATAGTATATTGAATATATATTTACCTGTGAATTCTCAGTTTGTGACATAAAAACCTTTACTAAAAAATAAATAAAATGAGAGATTCTTGAAAGACCACCTTTGACTTCAAAGAGAAACATTTCTATTCCATGTAAAGAGCCTGCTCCCATAAGAACTATCTTCTCCAACTTTCCCTATGAGCAGGAAAGTCTCAACTTTTATACCCAGATTCACAATCCATGTGATTTTTTAGGTGAAATAAGGTCGCTACAATTCATCTTTGTCATGAAGAGAAGGGAAATACTTTCCAAGTCCATGTAATTTCCAAGCACCATTTTTTTCTCTCTAGTCTCTCAAATTGGTAAAGAAAGAAGGAAAGATGACAATAATCTCTATGGTCTAGTATAAATAAATACTATACTATTTGCATACATTTGTATGTATATATTGTATATTGCATATAAGTGCTTTCATTTGGAGTGGTTTCTTTTTTTCTGTTATATCAATGGAGCAAATGAATGTATATAGAAGCTTTTTACTCTTCTTTCTCCTTCTACTTCCCCTTGCAAGGAAAGGGGAAAGTGTATGCCTTGACTGGAGAAGAAAGATATTAGAGGTAGCATGGTGGTAGTGGAGAGAGGGCCAACCTGAGGAGTCAGGCTGAACAGGTTTCAAGAGTTCCCTAGAACATAAAAGCTATGTGAGCACAGGCAAGTCACTAAACCTTTCAGATCAGCTATTCAGGGATGGTTTTGGAGAAGGGATTTCTACCCTGATGAAATCACAGATCCCAACAATAAGAGACTAATTTTTGGAGGCAGTGCACCAAAGATACAAGGGAAAGCAGAGGACACTGGAGGATGCCCACAATGCTGAAAAGAGGAAGGCAAGCATACTATTAATATGGCCAGCTGTCTGGCCAGGGCCTTAATTTTCCTGAACTGTCCAATTCAATATACCAAATATTTATTAAGCACTATGTACAAGGCACTGTGCTAAGTTCTGGGGATAAAAATAAAATTAATTTGGGAAGTCCCTGCCCTAAAGGAGTTTCTATTCTACTGGGGAGAGATATAATAAACAGATATAGGGCATATACATAGATATGTATATTAATGAGATGATAATTTGAGGAGGAAGGAGAATATTAATGACTGGGTTTTCAGGAAAAGACTCCTTTGAGGTGGCCTTTGAGCTGAACCTCTTGAGGGAAACTAGGGAGTTTAAGAGAGAAATAAGGTCAGGGCAAAATGAATTCCAGGGATGGGAGGAAGGGGAAAGAGACAGCCTATGCCTGAAGGCAAGGGACAGAACGCCAAATTCAGGAACACAAAGCAAGCCAGTTTTGCTGGAACATTGACTATGAAGGGGAATGATGTGCAATAAGCCTGGAAAAGTTAAGTTGGAGTTTGAGTAGAGCTTTAAATGCCAAAACAGAGGAGTTGCTTTTTTATTCTAGAAGCAATTGGGAACCACCAAAGGCACTCAAGTAGAAGGAAATGATATAGGCTTCTTTTTAAAAGAACATTGCTTCAATAAATATGTAAAGGATGAATTCAAGAATAGAGACTGGAAGTTGAAAACCAGAAAAGAAAGCTGTTACACTGTCCATAACAAACAATCAGGACCTGAAACATGAATGAAAAAAGGGAATAAATGGAAGAGATGTTTTGAAGGAAGAATTGACAAAACTTGACAATTGACTGAATATGAGTGGTAAAGGAGGGGGAAGAGTGAAGGATGACTGAATTGGGTAAATGGAAAGATTCAACAGAAGGGAAGATTTGTGGGAAGAACCAGTATGGTGGGGAGCCAATAAGTTCCACTTGACACTCTCTGGGTTTAAGGTGTATATGAAGCATCCAGTTAGAGATATCCATAGGTAGAGCTGGATATACGGGCTTGAATTATCTGTAAGAGATAAAGCCATAGGAGCAATGAGATATGAGACAATGTAAAGAGAAAGGGAAACCCAGGATGAAAAGGACACCCATGTTTAGGGTTTTGAATACAAAAAGTGACTAGTAAAGATGATTGAGAACAGTCTGGTGGGAGAGCTAGCAAAAAAACAATGTCATGGAAACCCTGAAAGAAAAAGATTATCCAGCATGATGGGACAGTTAATGCTGTCAAATGCTTCAGAGATGTTCAGAATGGTGAGGACAAAGAAAAAGCCATTAAATTTAGAAATTAAAGAGATTATTTTATAAAGAGTTATTTCAGCTGAGCAGTGGGAATGGAAACCAAGGAGTTGAGAAAATCAAGGTGACTTTTAGTAGGTGTTTAATAGAACAAAAGTAGAGGATGAATAACCTGAGAAAATAATAAAACTAAATAAAAAATTTGGTTTGTCATTATTTTTAAAGGATGACAGGATCAAGTGAAATTTTGTTTTTTTTTAAAGGATAGGGGAGAGCAGGGTACATTTGAAGGTAGTAAGGATGGATCCAGCAGCTAAAGAAGAAGAGCATGAAAATTATAGAGAAGGGATGATTGTGGAGAAAAACTCCAGAGAGGCCCCATCTCTTCCTTCTCAAAGATAACACTTCTATTTGTACTGGATCAAGTATGAAGCAAAGGAGGAAAATAGGGAAAATGCTGGGACTTGCTATGTAAAAAAGGAGAGAATAAGGGAGCTCATGATAGGTAGCCTCATTTGTTTCAATGACATAGGAAGTCACATCCTCTGTTGAGGAGGGCAGAAGTGGGGTAAAGGGATAAAGTTAGCTTGGAGAGAAGAGATCTGTAACACTGTGGGGAGTGGGACAGCAAGTTAATCAGAAAATTATAAAAAAGCTTCTGTATAGCTTTAGCTATATAGCTGTAAAGAGTCAATTGGGACCTCATAGGAAATTTGTAGTAGGCCTACTCAACACTCCAAATATATCTTTATCTTTGCAGACAATACCCTTAATGTAGGTATTTATCTTTTTGCTATGCTACTAGAAATTCCTCTTTCTTGTCTTAGTCCCAGCTCAGCACTGAACCAATCTCTAGCATCATCCCATTTTGACTGTTTCTCCTTGGAAGTTGCCAAAGATGTCTGCTCCATCCAATGTTCTGACTGTGCCATATAATCAAAGTTTGGTGGTGGACTCATTGCTCTATAGATCAAATCCTGGAAAAAACCTCACCTGGACAAAGACCCCTGAAAGAAAGGGAAATGATGCATTTTTTTTTTAACCATATGAATTTAATAAGTTACTGGATTCTAAGGTTTAGCAAGGACTAACGTACATCATTGATAAAAAATATTTAGATGAAGAAGGAAAATTAGCATGTACCATCCAGGGATTTTTGACCACAAACTTCCTCTTTTTTATTATAACATCTGATGCTCTTTACAGAGTCTGTAATTATTAAGTAATGGCTGGACTTCAGTGATGGTACAAGCCAATCACTTTAGGGGGAAAAGTAATAGTTAAGAATAATAAAAGCTAATATTTATATACTACCTAGTATATGCTGCTAGGAGCCTAGCATTTAAAAATATTCTTATTTGAGCCTCACCACTCTGGGAGATAGATTCTGAAAAAAGCCCAAAACATCTTTTGAGGCTAAAGAAGCAAATTATAATTCAGTATCAGCATAAAATGTCTTGGATGAAATTAATTCGAAATGCAAATGAAGTAACAGAAGCAAGCATATACTGACTAAAATGAGAAGGGGTACAGGGAACTATCGATTTTATATAGGCCCCACAAAGGCAGAACTTCTCATTTAAGTTTGTTTGTTAACAAGAGGAAGGCTGGTTGAACAAATGAGGAACTATCTTTGGATTTTTCACTTTTTACACTAAAATATCTTGGATATGTGGATAATCTTAAATTAGAGCCCCACATTATACTGATTGAAACACTAATGGCCCTGGAACTAACAAATAGGGATGACATTATTTAAATGTTTACTGCTAGATTCATTAGGTGGTAGTAACGGGTACAGTAATGGTAATATACAGTACTTCTCAAAACCCTAAAGTCTTTCCTGGCCATCATTTGCTTAAAACCCAGAGAAATCCACGACAAAGGTCCACTTATTTGACATAACCTAGAACCTCCAATCCTCAAACCAGGTTCATCACCAAGGCACAAAGGATTCAGTTCCTTCAGAAAACACAGCAAAAAATGATTTGGCACTGCATCACATTCTTAAAATTCAATAGTTTTTTCCTGTTCAATCCCAATAGAACAGAATGATTGTATATCTGATTTGGTATTAATAGTGAAGATTTCAAACTGATTTAAAAAAAAAAAAAAGGATGGGAAAGACATTCGAATTTTCTTGTTTTTTTTTTTTTTTAAATTTCACTTAATGTAGGTGCAAGAAGAAAAAAAATACCCTGTGATCCCATCATTATCTGTGATAGAAAGACCTGGCATTGCTATCATCCCCACCCTGCCCTGCCCTACTCTACCGTGCCTGTTAGGCAAGTGTGTGTATCTTATACCTGAGCCCGGCCAGACTAAGCCACATGTCCAGTGGTGAATTCGCCCTGAAATTAGAAAGCAACAGGGGCTGGGGAAGGGCCAAGTCACCCAAAGACCAAGTTCTCGTTTAAAACACCATTACGCTCCCTGCCTCCCCCCACCCCAGCCCCAAATCTGCCACCGCGCCAAAAAAGAAAAAAAAGCAGCAAACCATTCCCCCAACTCGCGGGTTCCTGGGGGACGCCAAGCCAGCCGGGTACTAATCCTCCCCCTCCACTATCGACGCGACGCGACCCGACCCTCTCGCCCGCAGTTCTCCGACGCCTTCTCTCCCTCCCTCCCTCCCTCAGTGGCGTACACGAGGCGTACCTCTCCCCTCGGGGCCCCCGGGGACTGACAGGAGGGGCGGACGGGGGAGCGCTAGGGACCCCGTCCTCGCCAAAGGGCTCCCGGGGGCGTGGGCCCAGGATCCGGCGGCCTAAAGGCCGTACCGGCCCGGTCCGCAGAAGGGGAGGAGGAGCAACGTCCCGGGGCCTAGGCCGCGCCAGGCCCTGCCCGAGCCCGAGCCGCAGCCCGCCCGGGGCCGAGCGTGGCCTCCCCGCCGCCGCCGCCGCCGCCGCCGCCGCCGCCGCCGCCACCGCCGCCTTGGGCTGAGGGGGGGGCGAGGTCCTCGTTACCTGGACGGGTTCCTGCAGCACCGTCATTCTCAAGGCTCAGGCCCGCTCTCCGTCGCGCCTCAGGCCCCCCCGTAGCGGCTCCGGCCCGGCCCAGCCCCGGCTCATTTAAACTCAGCAGCGACCGTTACCGGGGGATGGGGGAGGCCGAACGGCTGCCGAGTACACCCGAGTGCAACACGGAAACCGCCGAAGCTAGGGCTGGCCGGAAATGCCCGAGCTCGGCCGGAAAAACACGAAGGCCGGCGAAGGGGCAGAGCGTTGCCGGAAATGCTTGAAGATTAGCCAAAGAAAAACCGAGCCTGGTTTAGACCGAGGAAGCTCACGCTCCTGTAGGGCTCGGTTACCCGCGCACGCCTTGGCCAATCAGCTACGAGCAGGCTAACCCGGGACGTCGCGGGACCGCCGGCCCGGCTGCGCGGTGGCGGCGCCTACCGAGTTGAATCAATTGAACCTCCCTGGAGCCCTCGGATCTCCCGGAACCGGCGCCGCCGTGGCGCAGCCAAGTCTTTGCATATGCCTCCGCAGGCTACACACTGGAGTGGAAAATTCCAGCTGAGGCTCGGTGGGGGCGAAGCTGGGCTCCGAGGACCCCAGTTGCGACGCTCCTGCCCCTTGGAACCGGTGTAACTTCCGTCCAATCGTTTACACTCCCCGGCGCTCGGTGTTTTCCTCTGTTAAAAGAAGGGGATCGGATTAGAGGGCTTCGGAGGGCTCTTCCAATTCTAAGTCTAGGAACCATTTAAGCGCTCACCGCGTACTACAAGTATGGCTTAGTTCTTGGGCACGTGCACACGTCGAGTCCGAGTCTTTTACGTTTAATTGAATTTAACAAGCACTTCTTTTAAGCACTTATGACGTGCAAACATGGCTCCAAACACACTCGGCCCTTTAAATTTAATTCCGTTTTAACAAGGCACAATCTTTGGCTTAATTCTCCGCTAGCACATACAAACTCAACTCGAGCAATTATAAATCACCTACTATGTTCAGAACACTGCTTGGAGGAGAAAACAAAGACAGAGAAAAAAAATTTCCTGCCTTGAATTAATTTATATTTTATTTGGAGAGGAGGAAGAGGATATTACATTTTAGAAAAATAAGTAGGAGATAATTTGAGGAAGAACCCCCAAAAAGAGTGGAATCAGTAAAAGCTTCCTTCCCTTTTTTTTTTCTTTTTCTTTTTCTTTTTTTCTTTCTTTTTTTTTTTTTTTAAATAAGTTCATTCTAGTTTTTCAGGCCTTGGGGGTATCGTTTCATACTAACCAAACTTACAAGAAACAGATTTAACTTCTAGAATGCCAAATTATCAATTTGCACTGGGAGATCTATCGGGCAAGGTCACTCCAGATTACACAGCTCAGAGCACTGGTTGGTAAGCAAGAGAGCAAAAGGAATTGGATTTCCTTAAGGGATATTTTCATCAAGCTATGGTGGTCTGATAAACTGTTCTTAGCTCTAGGGGCAGATGTATTTGAGTAAGAGGTTTCTAGGGGTTTCTAGTCTTTAGAATCAGAACAGTCTCCTAGAAACACACTGATACATTTTTACTTTTTTTTGCTTTCTCTGCCTGAAATGCACCTCCCACTTTACCTCAGTTTCTTAGAATCCCTGGAATCAATGAAAGAAAATGAGCATGCCCTTCAAAATAATGCGCTTAGCATCATGTTAAAACTTGAACTTGTAGTGGTGAACATCATTCTAAAGTAAAATGCTGACAGAGATTTCAAGAATGTCATTGCATCCAATAGAAGGTAATCCACTTAAAGAGATTTCTGTTCTACGCCAAGACAAGTTTGAAGCGATCCAAAATGCTGACTCTCCAACGAATCAAATAGTTCTTCTTGAAGCCCAGTATCACGAACTGAAACCAAAACTTGATTTCATTGCAAGTATAAGAAAAAGGTGTATCTGCAGCTGGTGGCAGAATTCATGGTTGAAAGTGAATGCTTCAGACATTTTGGAAGCAGAAAGTGAATGAATTCATGGCAGGTTTTAACATTTTAACCAATAAGCTAAACGAGAATTATCAGATGCTGACTCTGGGAGGTGACTCTGAACTAGAGACAGTTTGGACCCATTCTCTGATGGAGTTGTGTTTAATGTACTGCTGCCCTCCCCACCCCCCCAAAATTGGAAAAAGATCTTTAATTTTTCAGGAAGAGAGAAGAAGACACTCAGTTCCCTGGCTCTGATTTTTGCTCTCCACCATTATAACCCCATATCCCTTTATTTCATGGTGCAGCCCTTGATTTTAAAAATGTGTCCATTGTGGCACTTTACATATGTGAGTAAATGAAAAATTCCCAATTTATAATCATTTCACTTAGAAATAACATGTTTGAGATTGCTGATTGACTTATTGAAATTTACAAAACCCACAACAACATGAAAAGTGTGGTAATAAAACCCAAAGTCATATTATTCAAAGGACTGTGCTGAACTCAAGTCTGTGGTGACCACTTGTTGAAAGAATAATCAGCATGTTTTATTATTGATCTATGGCTTTTGTGCTCTTCTAGTTTTGTAAATATATTTTTATAAACTTTCATATCTGAAAAAAATACCTGGTTTTACTCAAGTCTCAGCTCAAGCACCATCTTCTGTCTGCCAGAAGCCTATTGCCTCCTTCTATCTACTCTGAGGTCATCTACTTTATCTACCTTCTCTTTATATCTAGCTGTCTAAGTGCTCAATGCATAGAGCTCTGCATTGGAGTCATTGGTTGGTTATTGTCCTTGAAGAGGACCAAAATGACATCACTATGTTAGAATTGAATTACAGGGTGTCTAACGATGGCTAATCATTCCAGTGTGAGTTCAGAATGCTCTGCCACAGGTCTGACACATAGTTCCTATCAACATTTGGGATGGAGTCTTAGGAAGAGCTGAGTCCAAATCCAAGCTCAGTATTGGCTTGTGAGTTGGGCAAGTCATTTAACCTCTGCTTAAATTTTCTCACTTGCAAAATAAGGATAGTTATAGTCCCTTCCTCCTAGAGTTATTGTAAGGATCAAATGAGATAGTATTTGAAAATAATTTTGCAAAATAAAATATTTAAATGTATATTGCTTCTTCCATTAGAATTGACTAATTTTAGTTTTTTTGATTGTTTTCTCAATGTTTAGTATGGTATTCAGCATATAGTAAGTGCTTCCTAAGTGCTTATTGATTTATCAGTAGATTATGTCACCTGACATCTTATTTATGACAACTTTACCTTGGGCATGTTACATTAGATAGATCATCACTCATCTTAGTTTACATGAGAGGCAGCATAGTATAATGGAAAGATACCTGGTTTTGAATCTCAGCTTTGATACTTACTAATAATGTGACCATGTACTAGTCATGTCAGTTCTCCAAGCATGAGTTGCCTCATCTATAAAATACCTATAATACTTACCTTTTAGGAAGAGATGTGAGGATCAAATGATTTAAAACACTTTGCAAACCTTCAAACACAATATGGACATTAGTTATAGTTCCTACATATATAGTTATAGCTACAACACACATGCTATATCTATATGTAACATGTGTATCATATATTGTTTTACCTATAAATAGCATATATTATATCTACATGTAGATATAATACATATCTACATATAATATATAAATTATATTTTATATTTGTAGAAGAATTACATATAGTCTCCTTGGTAAAATTGGGAAGATACTCTGGATTCTTTGATGGAAGCATAGGAGATACTCCTTATAAATCACTTCCTCTGTGGATGGTTAAACTTATGAATCATTTGGTATGGATTTTTCTGGATTTCAACCTCAAAGGATGATATAAAATCTTGTGAAGTTCTGGGGATATACCTTGTTTGGTTCTTTTACTAACATGCATTAGCCAGATGTGGAATACAAGATACATATAAATTATAATTGTGTGAAAAAGCACATTGGGAGGAAAATGCATTTGTACATGCATATTACTCTGTATTATGAACTATTATAATAACATTCTTCCTGCCTCAGATCTCTCCCTATTCTAACATATCCTCTATGCTGTTGCCAAGGTGATTTTTCTGAAGCACGGATCTGACCACATCAGTCCCTCAGCTTACTGAACTCCAGTAATTCTCTATTACCTCCAGGATCAAATATCGTCTTCTGCCTGATATTTAAAGCTTTTCCAAATTAAATCCTTTCAAATTCAGCATAGTACCTTGTACATAGTAAGTACTTAATAAATGCAAATTTTATTATCTTGACTTTGTCATCTGTTTTCTTCTGATCTTTTTAGTCTTATTATACTTTACTGGCCTTCTGGAATTCTTGCTGTTTCTCTTATACAAAAATCTCTTATCTCTTTGTCATTGCATTTGCAAAAGACTTTCCTGATCCTCCTCGCCTTTAGTGTCTCCCCCTTCTTAGATTACCTTTTACCTACTCACTCTCTCTCTCTCTCTCTCTCTCTCTCTCTCTCTCTCTCTTTCTCTCTCTCTCTCTCTCTCTCTCTCAACAGTTAAGTAGGTAGGTGGATGGTAGATAGGTAGGTAGGTAGATAGCTATGTAGATCGATAAATGAGAGGGGGGAGAGAGGAAGGAGAGAGAAAGGGAGGGAGGGAGGGAGGGAGGGAGAAAGGAAGAGAGAGAGAAAGGGAAGAAGAGAAGGAGACAGAGAAAATAAGGGAGGGAGAATGAGGGAAAGGGGAAGGGAAAGAGAGAAAGACAACCTTAAGATAGTTTTAAACATCCTGTATGTTATTTATCTTGCATACACAGTTTTTTACATATTATTTTCCTCATATGTCCCCAATGTTTAGTATGTTGTTCAGTATATAGTAAGTGCTTATTTTCTCACTGATTGATTAGGACATGAAAGTAGCTGGGAATGCTGAGAAGCAGTATGATACGGTACTCAGTGCCAGATATGGAACCAGGACAATCTAGGCTCAAATTCTTCTTCTTACATTTATTAGCCATGTATGACCATATTGTGTATCTGTGTGTGTGTGTGTGTGTGCATGTTGTGTTCGATGTGTTTATCATATATATAATTGGGAGCAAACTTTTTGACATTAATAAGTCTTAATTTCTTAATTTACAATAATGCCTTTGGTATCTATCCATATAAGATTGTTAGGAGGCTCAAATAGCATTGTGTATATAAAGCATTTAGCAAACTTTTGAGTGTTATGTAGATGCCACTTATGGGCACCCTATTCAATTAGTTCACTATTACATATATTGTGGACAAATACCACATATAGAAAATGAATTGAAACCCAACACCTTATACCAAGATAAGGTCAAAATGAGTTCATGATTTAGATATAAAAAGTGATACTTTAAGCAAAGTAGAGGAACAAAGGAAACTACTCATCTCTGTGGAGCAGGAAAGAATTTATGGCCAAAGAAGAACTAGAGTATATTATGAAATGCAAAATGGATAATTTTTATTATATTAAATTAAAAACTTATTATATAAACAAAACCAATGCAGGAAATAGAAAACTGGAAAAAAAATTTACATCTAAGGGTTCTGATAAAGGCCTCATTTCTAAAATATATTGAGAATTGACTCAAATTTATAAGAATATAAGCCATTCTCCAATTGATAAATGATCAAAGGATATGAACAATTTTCCGATGAAGAAATTAAAACCATTTTTAGTTATATGAAAGAATGCTCTAAATCACTATTGATCAGAGAAATGCAAATTAAGATAACTCTGAGGTACCATTACATACCTTTCAGATTGGCTAAGCTGATAGGAAAAGATAATGATAAATGTTGGAGGGGATGTGAGAAAACTGGGACACTAATACTGATCCAAGCATTCTGAAAAATGACATAGAACTCTGTGTACACTCTTTGATCCAGCAGTGTCTCTATTGGGTCTGTATGCCAAAGAGAGCATAAAAACGGGAAAAGGACTCACATGTGCAAAAATTTTTGTAGCAGCCTTTTTTATAGTGTCAAGGAATTGGAAACTGAGTAGATGCCCATTGTTTGGAAAATGGCTGAATAAGTTATGGTATATGAATTTTATAGAATATTATTGTTCTATAAGAAACAATTAGTAGGATCATTTCAGAAAGGCTTGGAGAGATGTACATGAACTGAGGCTAATCTAAATGAACCAAGAGAGCACTGAAGACAGCAACAAGAAGATTATGTGATGATCAATTCTGATGGTTGTGGCTCTTTTCAACAGTGAGGTGATTCAGGCCAGTTCTAATGGATTTGTGATGGAGAGAGCCATCTGCATCCAGAAAGAGGACTGTTGGGGGCTAATTGTGGCTAACAACATAGTATTTTCATCTTTTTTGTTGTTGTTGCTTGTTTGTTTTTTGCTTTTTCTCACTTTTTTCCTTTTTGATCTGATTTTTCTTATGCATGTGATAAATGTGGAAATATTTATAGAAGAATTATACATGTTTAATATATAATTGGATTGTTAATTATCTAGGGGAGGGGATGGGGGGAATGGAGGGAGAAAAATTTGGAACACAAGGTTTCGCAAGGGTGAATGTTAAAACTATCTTCGCATATATTTTGATAATAAAAAGCTATTTAAAATAAAAAAAATGAAAATTACTTGGACTCAGAATTGAGTAAGATAAGGCTACCTAGCATTGCATTTGGGAAATTATCCTGGGATTTCAAAGATCTCAAGTGGCTTACTGCTAGAAAAGCCTACTTTTTTCTTTTTTTAATAATTAGAACTTTTTATTGACAGAACCCATGCCTGGGTAATTTTTTACAACATTATCCCTTGCACTCACTTCTGTTTAGACTTTTCCCCTCCCTCCCTCCACTCCTTCCCCCAGAAGGCAAGCAGTCCTATACATATTAAATAAGTCACAGTATATCCTAGATACATTATATGTGTGCAGAACCGAACAGTTCTCTTGTTGAACAGGAAGAATTGGATTCAGAAGGTAAAAATAACCCGGGAAGAAAAACAAAAATGCAAACAGTTTGCATTCATTTCCCAGTGTTCTTTCTTTGGGTGTAGCTGCTTCTGTCCATCATTGATCAATTGGACCTGAATTAGATCTTCTCTTTGTTGAAGAAATCCACTTCCATCAGAATACATCCTTATACAGTATCGTTGTTGAAGTATATAATGATCTCCTGTTTCTGCTCATTTCACTTAGCATCAGTTCATATAAATCTCTCCAAGCCTCTCTGTATTCATCCTGCTGGTCATTTCTTACAGAACAATAATATTCCATAACATTCATATACCACAATTCACCCAACCATTCTCCAATTGATGGGCATCCATTCATTTTCCAGTTTCTAGCCACTACTAAGAGGGCTGCCACAAACATTTTGGCACATACAGGTCCCTTTTCCTTCTTTTGTATCTCTTTGGGGTATAAGGCCAGTAGGAGCATTGCTGGATCAAAGGGTATGCACAGTTTGATAACTTTTTTTTTTTATTTTTTAAAATTTATTTAATAGCCTTTTATTTACAGGTTATATGTATGAGTAACTTTACAGCATTAACAATTGCCAAACCTCTTGTTCCAATTTTTCACCTCTTACCCCCCACTCCCTCCTAGATGGCAGGATGACCAGTAGATGTTAAATATATTAAAATATAAATTAGATACACAATAAGTATACATGACCAAAACGTTATTTTGCTGTACAAAAAGAATCAGACTCTGAAATATTGTACAATTAGCTTGTGAAGGAAATCAAAAATGCAGGTGTGCATAAATATAGGGATTGGGAATTCAATGTAATGGTTTTTAGTCATCTCCCAGAGTTCTTTTTCTGGGCATAGCTAGTTCAGTTCATTACTGCTCCATTAGAAATGATTTGGTTGATCTCGTTGCTGAGGATGGCCTGGTCCATCAGAACTGGTCATCATATAGTATTGTTGTTGAAGTATATAATGATCTCCTGGTCCTGCTCATTTCACTCAGCATCAGTTCGTGTAAGTCTCTCCAGGCCTTTCTGAAATCATCTTGTTGGTCATTTCTTACAGAACAATAATATTCCATAATATTCATATGCCACAATTTATTCAGCCATTCTCCAATTGATGGGCATCCACTCAGTTTCCAGTTTCTAGCCACTACAAAAAGGGCTGCCACAAACATTCGCGCACATACTGGTCCCTTTCCCTTCTTTATGATCTCTTTGGGATATAAGCCCAGTAGTAACACTGCTGGATCAAAGGGTATGCACAGTTTGATAACTTTTTGAGCATAGTTCCAAATTGCTCTCCAGAATGGTTGGATTCGTTCACAACTCCACCAACAATGCATCAGTGTCCCATTTTTCTTGCATCCCCTCCAACATTCATCATTATTTTTTCCTGTAATCTTAGCCAATCTAACAAGTGTGTAGTGGTATTTCAGAGTTGTCTTAATTTGCATTTCTCTGATTAATAGTGATTTGGAATACTCTTTCATATGAGTGATAATAGTTTCAATTTCATCATCTGAAAATTGTCTGTTCATATCCTTTGACCATTTATAAATTGGAGAATAAAAGCCTACTTTTTTCACATCAATATTCTCCTATAGATGTAAGATGACTGCTAATCATGAACCACTATGATCTCAAAATAAATAAGTCCACTTGTGGATCCTTGATCATGAACCACTATGATCTCAAAATAAATAAGTCCACTTGTGGATCCTTGATTTTAGCATCCTAGCTACATTCTTTTATTTTTTTAAGATAAGATTTTTTAAAAATCAAAACTTTTTATTTACAAAATATATGCATGGATAATTTTTCAACACTGATCCTTGCAAAGTCTTCTTTTCCAAATTATCCCCTCCTTCCCCCACCCCTTTCCCTAGATGGCAGGTAGTCCAATACATGTTAAATATGTTAAAATATTTGATATCCTACACACACACACACACACACACACACACACTTATATAGTTATCTTGCTGCACAAGAAAAATCAGATCAAGAAGGAAAAAAAAACTGGTTAAGAAAACAAAATGTAAGCAAACAACAACAGAAAGAGTGAGAATGCTATATTGTGGTCCACATTCAATTCCCACAGTCTGCTCTCTTCATTACTGAACAATTGGAATTTGTTTGAATCATCTCATTGTTAAGAGAGTCACGTCCATCAGAATTGATCATAGTAGTCTTGTTACTGCCATGTACACTCCTGATTCTGTTCATTTCACTTAGTATCAGTTCATTCAAGCCTCTCTGAAATCATCCTACTGGCTGTTTCTTACAGAACAATAATATTCCATAACATTCATATACCATAATTTATTCAGCCATTCTCCAATCGATGAGCAGCCATTTAGTTTCCAGTTTCTTGCCACTACAAAAAGGGCCACCACAAACATTTTTGCACATGTGGGTCCTTTTCCCTCCTTTAAGATCTCTTTGGAATATAAGCCAGTAGAAACACTGCTGCATCAAAGAGTATGCACAGTTTGATAACTTTTTGAGCATAGTTCCAAATTCTAGCTACATTCTTTCATCTACCTCTTCTCACAGAATTTTTGACTTTGTCAAATATTCAACTCAGATACTTGTTCCTATTGAATCAGAGACCCCTGAGGCTTGATGGAATGAAACTCATGAGTGTATTATGATTCTGCATTGTTGTATTTAAAATAAAACAGGATAAATGAAAGGTGATAGGGTAAATGGGGTAGCACTGTATATTAAAAAAAGATTGACCCATATGGGAAAATCCAGGAAACAAAAGAAGGAAATATGAAAGTATTTGGATCAAAGGAAGGAGAAAGAAGAAACAGAAGTGATTTTATCATTGGAGTACACCAAAGATCACCTGGACAAAAAAGAGTAAATTAGATAGGGAGTTTGGGATATAGATCAGGAATCTAAAATAGAGACATTATATAGTAGTGATAAGAGATTAATTATCCAGATACATGCTGAGTCTTGCCTCCTACTCTCTGTCTTTCTCTCCCTCCTTCTCTCCCTTCTTTCCTTCCTCCCTCCCTCCTTTCTTCCTCTCTCTCCTCTCTCCTCTTCCCCCCCTCCTCTCTCTCTTTCTCTTTCTCTCTCCCCTGTCTCTTTTCTACTTTACCTTAATGATAAATTCATCCTTTGAAAGATAAAGCAGACAACACGGGGAAATTCTCTTTTGGATGAGTCTCACAAATAGTGATTACTGGGATGGAAATGGTAGAAACCCTGGAGAAAAGTGGCAATTCCATCCTAAAATTTGTAATTTTAAAAAGGAGATGAACTCTGAATTTGGGAAGGAAGTGGGAAGAGTAAATTGCAAACCATACAAAGGAAGGATAAATAGAATCTTATGGATTAAAATGCTTCAGAAGAAGTCAGTATAAGAGATGTAGGAGATACTTAAGAATGAAATTCTGAAGACATAAGAAGGAATGATTCCAGTGAGGAAGAAAAACTGAGACTTGTCTGAAGAGATCAATGTAGCTGCAGAGGAAACTCACTAATCAATTTGTTATCAGGCCTCACCCTCCAGATTCTTTTAAAACCCCTTTCACAGTTGACAAACACTGCTATTCTCATTGTTTTCTAAGTCCACAGCCAAGAGGGCATGTAGTCTAACTTCCTGCCCAATTCAGAAATCCTTCTTCAGCATTCCTGCTTGGTTCCTCTGTTGACAGGGATTTCTTTGCCTACATTATTAGATAGATCTAATTGTAAGAAATTTCTTTATTGTATTAAGCTGAAATTGGCTTTATATTTACTGGTACTAGGTCAGCACTCCTAAGTTACACAGAAGACTTTAATTTAACATTGTCAAAAGAATATTGAACCCAAAGTCAAAAGACTTGTGTTCTAATTATGACTCTAATACTTAGTAATTTCTCTTTTCTAAGCTTCTATTTTCTCATCTTAGAAATGAGGACAATAATATCTGTACTTCCTGCTTCACAAATTTGTTAAGGTAAAGAAGGTTTAAATCTTAAAGCACTATATAAATTTCATTTATTACTACTACTATTTCTACTACTGCTACTACAATGAGGTTAGTATAACATCTCTGTAGACCTTCAGTTTTATAAAAAGTCCAATACCTCTTTTCTTCCAAGCTTTCTTTTTTGAGCCTCCCAAATATTTGAGTTAGCTCTGGCAATGCATCTATTAACCTTATCATCTATGTGTATATCTCTAGAAAGTATACTGCCAACGCAAATGAACTCTCTAAGTTTCTCCATTTACTGTGACTGATAGTTGCACTTATGGATGGTGGGATACTGGATGATGGAAAAACCTCTCTTTTCTTCGTATTAATTATCAGGTCAAAATTAACATAAGTGGCAGTTTATGGCAATCCATACTCTGTTGCATCTCAGTCTTAGAGGTTACATTGAGTGCATAATCATCTAAGAACAAAAAGTCGCACATTTAGTTTTGGTTTATAACCTTTTCAAGTTAAATAATACAAAGCCTTTGTGCTGAAATCATTGTTGTATGCCTGTGAAATCTAGACAGTCTGGAAAATCAAATCATTTCCATTTGATTTGTCTTAGGAAGATTCTAAAGATCACTTAGCCAGATAAAGTAATGGACAGTGAGGTTCTTTCTTGAGCCAAACACTCAAATTCTACTTCAGAGAGGCAATTCCAATGGGCTGACCACATTTTTTGGAATGCTGAATATACATTTGCCTAAAAGACAATTTTATGGAGCACTCACACAAAGTAAGCCAGCACACAGAGGCCAGAAGAAGTGAAACAAGAACATTCTCAGTGTCTCTCTGAAGAATGTTAGTATAGATTGTGAGATATGAGACAATGACACAGGACTGTCCAGCTTGGTGTGCCCACATCAAAGAAGCTATGAATTGCAGCAGCTTAAAAAAACCAAACAAAATAAAATATGAAATGAACAATTTAGAGACATCTCATTCTTTTATGAACTATTTATGCCCAAACTGTGGTAGAACATTCTGAGTTCATATTGGTTTGAACAGTCATGATTGACCCTAACACCATGATGCCATTTTGGTCTTCTTCAGTTATGAAGGATAACAATAAACTACCAAAACTACAAATTACTATTATTACTACCATCATTGCCCCCTACTACTACTAATTATTATTATTAATAGTAGTAATCTCTCTTCTATATTACAAAACCTTCAACTATTTGAAGGTAGCTATGATATGTCTCAGTTTTTTCTTTTCCAGGCTAACAATATCCACTTTCTTCAAATGTTCCTTGTAAAGAAGTAAGAAATATTTCTCAGGTTAAGAAAGAAATTATTACCATCAACAGATAGAGAAGATCATGGAAAGCACAATGGATAGTTTTGATTATGTGAAATGAAAGGTTTTATACAAACAAGACCAATATAGCCAAAATTAGAAGAAAAGCAGGAAACTGGGAAAATTTTATAACAAATTTCTCTAATAAAAGCCTTACTTTTCAAATATATAGGAACTGACTCAAGTTTATAAAAAAAAAAAAGCTATTCTTCAACTGATAAATGGTCAAGGGATATGAATAGACAGTTTTCAGAAGAAGAAATCAAAGCTATCTGTAGTTACATGAACAAATGCATTGGTTAGAAAAATGTACATTTAAATAACTCAGAAGTTTCACCTCACATTGATCAGATTGACTAACATTACAGAAAAGGAAAATGACAAATGTTGGAAGGGATGTGGAAAAATAAAAATATTAATGCATCATTGATGGAGTTGTGAACTGGTCCAATCATTCCAGAAAGCAATTTGGACCTATGCCCAAAGGCCTATAAATGATGCATACCCTTTAACTCAGCATTCCTACTTTTATGTCTATATTGCAAGAGATCAAAGCAAAGAGGAAAGGACCCATATGTCAAAAATATTTCTAGCAACTCTTTTTGTGGTGGCAAGGAATTGGAAAATGAGTGGATGTCATCAACTGGGAATGACTAAGCAAATTATAATAAAATGATTATGATGGAATAACATTGTGCAATAAGAAATGCTAAACAGATGGTTTCAGAAAAACCTGGGAAGACTTATATGAACTGATGCAAAGTGAAGTGAGCAGAACAAGGAGAATATTGTACACAATAATAGCAATATTGTAACAATAATCAACTGTGAAAGACTTAATTACTCTGTTTAATACAATAATCCAAGACAATTCCAAAGGACTCATGATGAAAATGCTATCCACCTACAGAGAGAACTATTGAATTCTTAATTGAAATAGAAATATTATTGTTTCACTTTATTTTTCTTGTGTTTTTTTCCTGACATGTTATGTATATGATTTTACGTGTATAATTGATATCATATTGCTTGCTTTCTTGTAATGTCTCAGTTTCCCTGAATTGTAATATCTCAGTTTTCCTGCCTCAGTTTCCCTGAATTGTAATACCTCACTTTCCCTGAATTATTATGCTATACCCTGAATAAAATTACTATTGCCGCCTTTCCCCCTCCCCCCAATTTCCTTACCTCATTAAGCTCTGGTCACTCTCACATTCCAGTGAATTATATAACTCCAGATGGCTTATCTCAAATGCCTGAGCAATGCTCACTATCTCTTGTCTTAGACTCTCTATCTCCTGCTCCCACCTTCTTGTTGCCCAGCCTGTCAGAACTAAAGTTATGATCCTCCCTGAAATTATGACTTACCTAGTGTTCTCCCCCCTTGCCTTTGTTACCCTTATAGTTGGAGCCCTATAAAAGGTCTATGTTTTACTTGCTAGAAGGCAGACATCTTCTGGGCAAGAGTCCTGTCCAACTGGCTAACTCAAATTCTACACTACTAAAATATTAAAACCTAATCTCTGTCTTGCTTCAGTTTCTCTAGCATTACATTCTCAATGAGTGGCACAGGAGTAAGAGAGAGGGAGAGAATTTGAAACACAAATTTTGAAAAATATTTGAAATAAATAAAGAAACATCTTCTTAGTTTCTTAATCCCTCATCATTTTGGTCTCTTATTCTGAACACATTTTGAGTTGTACACTTCTATTGTTAAATTGTCAAACATTGTATTGTAGATATAACTGAATATAATAGAATTATTATTTTCTCTGTTCTGTTTACCATCCATACGTGAGGCCTAATATTGTATTAGCTTTTTAATTTAATTAAACCTTGTTTTTGAAGAGGAGGGGGCTAGGCAATTAGGATTAAGTGACTTGCTCAGGGTCACATAGCCAGTAAGTGTTAAGTGTCTGAGGTCAGATTTGAATTCAGGTCCTCCTGAGGCCAGAGCTAGTGCTCTATCCACTATACCATTAATCTAGCTGACCCTGTGTTAGCTTTTTTAGCTCATATTGTGCTGATGATTAAGGATGTGGTTAGCTAAGTCCCACAGATCAAAATCAAATCGAGTTTTTCCTCTATCTGGTTATTGTACAGTTGTGATGATTTGAAATATGAAATGTGAAAGCTTGTAACACTTGAGTACATACATTATCACTATAAAATTTTATTTCAAATAACTGCACCTGTGAATCCTGGCTCCTTATCCTTGTGTTTGACTCATTTAACAGAGAGAACATGTTCTGATTTGCCTTTCCTAATGATTTACATACAAAGCAGATACAAATATTCTTTCTTTGATTTAGGTCTATCATATGTAACTTCTAGGAACCAGTTTCAGGCCATAATGACTGAAGGGCTTGTTCTCAATAATGACAAAAAGTCTTTTTATTGAGTAGAAATTCTAAAGAGCTGAAGACTTCATGATTGCTAAGCCAGAACTGAATTGGTAGACAAATAGGTGACTGCCTCTATGTGACGCCTTTTCTTTGTATTTATGAAAGAGGAAAGACTTCTTTGACGTATCTTTCCATGAGCTAATGGAGAAAGGGCAGCTGTTTTATCTCCCACCTGGCCATGGTGACTATGAGCACATTGTCATTCTGCCCTTTTGTATCTACTCATCCTTTATCTTAGGTGAACACATATTCTGAGATGTAAATAACCAGGCAATTTTGTGAAGTCAAGAGAAAAAAAATCTCATTAGAGGTCAAAGCACAAGTAGTACCAGTGCAACCAGAGGCAATAGTGGCCAATTATAGTAGAAGTACATCCAATGCATGTGAAAAGATAATCACTAGAGGATGACTGCAGTATGGCTCTTCATGGTAGAGAGAAGTGTTATGTATGGATTAGAAAGGGACTTAGAATTTTTCACTCATGGAACAGAAAGCTACAACTAAAGAAAGTTGCATAAGTTTTACATATATAAAGGGCTTTCCAGGTCAAGATTTGGGAAGTACTCCTTTGCAATACATGTTCTCTATACATATACCTTACTAGTATTATATTTTAAGTTTGAACTTGCTTTCTTATTAGATGTTGTGTGTTAATTATGGGAGAATCTAAGAAATAATTCTTTGTACCAAATATTCTTACCATAAATCTAAATAAATATTTTTGTAAAAAGCTAATTAACTCTACTGGCTGGTTGTTTATGGGACTCCTGAGCAACAATGTTAGAAGTACTGCCCCTCAGGATTATCTTTAAGAATTCTGGGAATATTAGTAATCACTCCTCAGGGGACCTAACCTGCCAATTCTAGTATGAGTTGGGGAATAGACACTAGAGGGAATACTAGGCTCAGAGTTCAACCATTTCTGGTGGCTGTGCACTAAGACTGTTCATCTGCTGTTGGAGTACCACAGCTGATTATTAAATAGACTTCCTATTTTGAAGTTATAGCTCTGTAAATCTTAAAAAAATTTTTTATTAAAGCTTTTTATTTTCAAAACATATACATGGATAATTTTTCAACACTGATCATAGCCTTGTGTTTCAAATTTTCCCCTCTTCCCCACCCCCCTCTGCACTCTCTCCCCTAGTTGGCAAGTAATCCAATATATGTTATACATGTTAAAATATATGTTAAATCCAATATATGTAAACATATCTGTACAATTATCTTGCTGCACAAAAAAGATCTGATCAAAAAGGAAAGAAAATGAATAAGAAAACAAAATGCAAATGAACAACAACAAAAAGAATAAGAATGTTATGTTATGTTCCACACTCAGTTCCTGCAGTACTCTCTGGTGTTGATGGCTTTCTTCATCACAAAATCATTGAAATTGGCCTCAATCATCTCATTGTTGGAAAGAGTCACATCTTTCATAATTGATTGTCATATAATATTGTTATTGCCATGTACAATGATCTGGTTCTGCTCATTTCACTTAGTATCAGTTCATGTAAGTCTCTCCAGACCTCTCTAAAATCATTCTGCTGATCATTTCTTATAGAACAATAACATTCCATAACATTCATATACCATAGCTTATTCAGTTATTCTCCAACTGATGAGCATCCATTCAGTTTCTAATTTCTTTTCACTACCAAAAGAGCTGCCACAAACATTTTTGCACATGTGGGTCCCTTTCCCTCCTTTAAAATTTCTTTGGGATATGCACAGTTTGATAATTTTTTGAGCATAGTTCTAAATTGCTCTCTAGAATGGCTGGATCCATTAACAATTCCAACAATGTGTCCCAGTTTTTCCACATCCCCTCCAACATTCATCATTATCTTTTCCTGTCATCTTAGCCAATTTGAGAGGTATGTAGTGGTATCTCTGAGTTGTCTTAATTTGCATTTCTCTGATCAATAGTGATTCAGAGCACCTTTTCATATGACTAGAAATGGTCTTAATTTCTTCATTTGAAAATTGTCTGTTCATATCTTTGACCTTTATCAGTAGAGGAATGACTTGTATTCTTATAAGTTTGAGTCAGTTCTCTCTATATTTGAGAAATAAAGTCTTTATCAGACACACTGGCTATTTCCCCGTTTTCCACTTTCTTCTAATTTTGACTGTGTTTGGTTTTGTTTGTGAAAAACCATTTTAATTTACTGTAATAAAAATTATCCATTTTGCATTTCATAATGTTCTCTATTTCTTGTTTGGTCATAAATTCCTCTCTTCTTCAAAGATTGAGGTAAATTATTTCTTGCTCTCCTAACTTGCTTATAGTATCATCCTTTATGTGTAAATCATGAACCTAGTTTGACCTTATATTGGTATACTGTGTGAGATGTTAGTCTATGCTTAGTTTCTGCCATACTGTTTTCCAGTTTTCCTAGCTATTTTTGTGAAATAACGAGTTCTTCTCCCGGAAGTCTCTGAGTTTCTCAAATAGAAAACCACTATAGTCATTTAACTATTGTGTCTTGTATACCTAGCCCATTACACTGATTCACCACTCTGTTTCTTAGCCAGTACCAAATGGTTTTGATGACTACTGTTTTATAATATAATTTTACGTCTGGCATAGCTAGGCAAACTTCCTTTGCATTTTTCTCCATTTATTCCCTTAATATTATTGACCCTTTTTTTTTCTTCCAGATGAATTTTGTTATTATGCTCTAAAATAAATTTTTGGCAGGTTGGTATGGCACTGAATAAGTAGGCTAATTTAGATAAAATTGTCATTTTAATTATATGAGCTCAGCCTACCCGCAAGCAATTAATATTTTTCCATTTGTTTGTATCTGACTTTATTTGAGTGAAAAGTATGTAAATGTGTTCATAAGGTTCCTGGGATTTTCTTAGCAGGAAGACTCCTAAATATTTATATTATCTATAGTTATTTTAAATGGAATTTCTCCTTCTATTTTTAGCTGCTGGACTTTCTTGTTAATATTTTATTTATTATCAATTATTTTTATTAACATATTTAATATTAGTTTAATATCTTCAGTTTTATTAAAGTTGTTCAAGTAGTTTTTTAATTGATTCTTTAAGATTCTCTGAACATACCAACATATCATTTGCAAAGAGGATAGTTTTGTTTCTTCATTGCCTACTCTAATTCCTTTAATTTCTTTTTCTTCTTTTATTGAAAAAGCTAACATTTCTAGTACAATATTGAACAATAGTGGTGATAATGAACATCCCTATTTTATTCTTGATCTTATTGTGAGCTTCTAATTTATTTATTTATTTAATTAAATTTCTAATTTTTATCCATTTAATGTTTATTGATGGTTTTAGATAGATACTACTTATCATTTTAAGAAAAACTCCATTTATTCCTATGCTCTCTAGTGTTTTTATTAGGACTCGGTGCTGCATTTTGTTAAATGCTTTTCCCACATCTATTGAAATAATCATATGATTTCTGTTAGTTTTGTTATTGATATATAACAATTGATAATAGTCTATTATGCTGATAGTTTTCCTGATATTCAACCAGCCCTGCCTTCCTAGTACAAATCCCACTTGGTCATAATTCTGCCCTGCACAAAACCCCATCATTTGCTTCTCAGACCAGGAAAATCCCCAAAACTTGGGCAAAGTAAAAAACTTTTTTTTTTTTTAAAGGTTTGAGCTCTTTCACCTAAGAAACAGAGGTGTTTTGTCCCATTTTGCCAGAAAAAGCCTTACTTTCCCTGATTCTCTAGCGCCTTGTCCTTTTCTAGATGTCTCTAGAGATGGAGAGATGATAAAATGCTCCCTGAGTAAGGGGGCCTTTTGTCAGAAAATGTAGGCATTCTCGTAGCAGGTGTCCCTGAGAGAATACTGCTCAAGCCTGAGGCTTCTGAGGACTCAAACCTTCCCGGGTATTTGAGTGTCCTAGCTATAGATGAAACAAGAAGCTTTACCTTGTCCAGATTTTGGGGGTTTTCCCAGTTAGGAAACCAAATGATGAGGTTTGGTGCAGGGCAGAGAGTTGTGGGAATCCCTTCTGGTTGGCGCAGGTCCAGCACGAAAGAATTCATGAACCTGAAAAGTCAGACTGGCAAAAAGTAGTTTATTGGCACTGAGAAGTCAGCTTTTGCTAGGAAGACAGATTCCCGAGTTACAAGATCCTGGCAGAGAGAGATAAACAGAGGTGTTAACACTGAGAAAAGAATTTCTTCTTAGCAGGCAGAGGGTCCTGATAGGCTGCTATGCCAAGGAGAGAAAAAGGGGTTCCTTGGCATGGCATGGTCCTGTTTTGGACCTTCTGCAAAGAAATGAGTGAGCAGAAACCTATTTTATCTTGGCTGGGGGCTGGGGGCAGTTTGAGATGAAATCAGACCAAGATCTTCCAGTTGAATAGAAGATTTCCAATTGAATGAGTGGTCCTGGACTAATCTTCAACTCAATAGAGAATGTAACAGAATGAAACTATTTATCTTGATTCCCTGGGGCTGGTCTTTTGCAGGGGAGAGCTTTTCAGAGTTCAAGGAGAGTTTCTCAGGTGTTTACCCCAAAGTCAGGACAGTTTCAGGGTTCCCCCATCAATTTCACAACTCCACCAACAATGGATTAGTGTCCCAGTTTTCCTATATCCCCTTCACAATTTATCATTAATTTTTTCTGTCATCTTAGTCAATCTGAGTTATATCTACATTCTGCAGAAGAATTATATCTATCAATGATTAAGTAAAAGGGCAGAGTTCAGATAGCTCTTAACCCACCTTCTCATTGAAATGCCTACCAATTAGGATTATTTTACCTTTACCAAAGACAGTACAAATGACATATTGTCAGCCCAATAAGAAGGAAGACATGTTTAGATTTAAAAGACCTGTTGGCCCTCACTCAGGCTCTTTGGTTATTGAGTCTATTCACCCAATTAATTTTTTACTGTTTGCTTAGTGAGGATGCTACATGGAACAATGGATAAAGTGCTGGGCTTTTAGTTTGGAAGATTCATCTTCAAATCTGACCTTAGATACTTCCTTGCAGTGTGATCTTGGGCAAGTCACTTAAGCCTCTTTATATTCCTGTTTTCCTCATCTGCAAAATCAGCTAGAGAAATCACTCCAGTATACTTGCCAAGAAAACACCACATAGGGATCATGAAGAATTGGATACAACTAAAAAAACATGACTGAATAACAAAAAAACCCAAAAGCTAACTTATCTAATTAATTGACCATGCTGAGGTCACTGACCCTGCTGAAGGGGGAGAGAGATTGACCAACTTTATTATTAGCTATGTGAAGCATTGTTAATAAACTATATTCTTACCCTGAAGAATATAATGCCTCAGTTTGCCTTAGTGTCATTTTACTCATCACACTCTTTACTGCTCACCATAGGAAGTTTTTTCCCTATTAAGTTTAATATATTTTTATATCAAATTACAAGGTTTGAAGAGTCAGATGTGACTGAAATGACTGAACAGCAACACAAAAATACTAACCTGCATGTGCATGTTAAATTTTTCTTGGTTCATTTCAGTTAAGAATAAGTCCATTTCTTTCACCTTCCTTCTCTTTGTGTATTTTTCTCACATAATCCAATTATGAGAAACAGCAAATCCTTCCTATTTTGTCTTCTTTTCTACACTAGGGTATCTGAAGTTGCTGAGGATACAATGCAGAGAACTAACCATTATATGATCATAGAGTGTATAGGAAAGATTAGCACTCTGGAGTGAGGGTTTGCCAAACCCTTTTAAGGAATGCTCATCCAGTTTGTGTGTTCATCTGTCACCTAACTCCCATCTGTGGCTCCAAGAAGCTGTAGCATGAGCAGTGACCATACCTAATTAACTATCTTGGCAGACAAGCTAAACCAGTTTAAAGGTAAATTGACAGGTTGCAAACCTGTTAGTAAGTGGGGGGATGTCTACCACAAGCATGTGAAAATTTCCTTTGATAGAATGGACTGATGAGAACAATTTGTTCCAATGGTTATGAAGCCATAGGTGAAGCAAGTGCTATGGAACACTTTGGTCATCTACCAAAGATGCCAAGGTTATCCACTGCATGTCCAGGCATCACAAATGTTGTTTTAACTTTTGTCCTGCCACTGGACTTTTATGATTCAGAAAGAGAGGTGAGGCTGAAAATCTTGTACCTCCCTTAAATCCATGTTAAATCATGTTTGAGTCAAGATATCACCCTGTGATGTCATTAGCCCTCTTCAAAAACAAAGGAAGAACAACAACACTAATATACTTTTACTTTCACTTGCCCATTTTTTCCTCCTGTTAAAACCCTCAGAATAGAACCAATTCACCTGATAGAGCTTCTCTCCTTTTTAAAAATGTCCTCAAAATCCTTGGAAGACATCAACATTCTGAAGAGATCTTTGTTTCCTGTTCTCCATTAAAATGTGAGCCCTACATCATCATAGACCTCCTTCCAAGTGCTTCAGTAAACTTTCTTATATTTCTTTGGATTCTTATGGTTTTTATTTCCAAGTTCTTTCTTATTCAGCTCTGGTACTTTCATTACAAATGCTTGTAAGTTCTCTCTTCCACTAAAGGTACATTCCCCATCCCCTAACCCTCATCTCTCATAGAATTATATTCTGCTTTTCAGGATAAGTTATCCTAGATTGTAAGCCTATCTTTGGTTTTATGATATATTGTATTTTGAGATGTCTAATTTTTAGGAGTAGCTGCCAGGTCATATGTGATACTCTAATTGTGGCTTCTTGATATTTAAACTGTTTTTTTTTTTTTTTTTCTGGATGCTTGTAGTATTTGTTTGCTTATTTGTTTTTAATAGATGAATTCATTTTTTAAATTTATTTTTAATAGCTTTTTATTTACAAGTTATATGCATGGGTAATTTTACAGCATTGACAATTGCCAAACCTTTTGTTCCAATTTTTCCCCTCCTTCCCCCCACTCCCTCCCCTAGATGGCAGGATGACCAGTAGATGTTAAATATATTAAAGTATAAATTAAATACACAATAAGTATACATGACCAAATCGTTATTTTACTTTACAAAAAGAATCAGACTCTGAAATATTGTACAATTAGCCTGTGAAGGAAATCAAAAATGCAGGCGGGCATAAATATAGGGATTGGGAATTCAATGTAATGGTTTTTAGTCATCTCCCAGAGTTCTTTCTCTGGGGGTAGCTGGTTCAGTTCATTACTGCTCCGTTGGAACTGATTTGGTTCATCTCATTGCTGAGGATGGCCAGGTCCATCAGAATTGATCATATAATATTGCTATTGAAATATATAATGATCTCCTGGGCTTGCTTGTTTCACTCAGCATCAGTTCATGTAAGTCTCTCCAGGCCTTTCTGTAGTAGATGAACTTAGAATTTTGGGGATGGCATTCTCAGAACTTTTCCTTTTGGGGTTACTTTCTGGAGGGATTCCATTTCTTGAGTAAAGTTTACCTTCTAAGCTACTTATTCTTTCAATTCTTTCTCAAGCATTTTTATTTCATTTTTACTTCTTGCTTGATTTCTATTATAGTGTTCATTTGGAGAATCTAATTTTTTCCTTTTAACTCTTTGTTTACAATTGTTTTAGAGTTAATAAATTTTTTTTCTTTGATTTATTTAACTCTAGTTAGGGAGTTCAATTTGATAAAAAAAATTTTTAAATTTATTTGCTTTGATTTATTCAACTCTCCTGGTTTTCTGCCAACACTAGTGTCGATCTCTATTCTTTGCTGCATTTTTGGAAGAGGTTGTCAGCCCTTCTTAGTCTTACCCTTACCCTTAGTCACTGAGTTCTTTTTTTTTGACCTTGAAAAAAAGGTTTAGATTCTGTCTGCTGGCTTTAGATTCCCTTTAGATCTTTTAGGTTCAGAAGAATGGATCTTCAGGAACCTAAATGGTATCTCAGGACATACTATTAGGAATCTTAGAGCCCCTGGACCTGGACTATCATGATCTGAGAATTATAATGAGGTGATTCAGGTCAATTTCAATAGATTTGTGATGGAGAGCTATCTACATCCAGAAAGAGGACTATGGGGACTGTATTTTAGATCATAGCATAGTGTTTTCACTTTTTTTATTGTTGCTTGCTTGCTTTTTTTTCCTCTCATTCTTTTAAATCTGATTTTTCTTGTGCAGCATGATAAATGTGGAAATATGTTTAGAAGAATTGCACATGTTTAATCTATACTGGATTACTTGCTGTCTAGGGGAGAGGGGAGAAAAATGTAGAACACATGGATTTACTATCTTTGTATGTATTTTGAAAATAAAAAGCTATTATTAAAAAAAAAAAAAAAAGATCTGAAAGTTATGGCACTGTACTGGGGAGACATTAGACCTGATGCTGTTTTTTTTTTTTTTTTTCAAAGTTTTCCAAGGTCCTCACTAGAGTTTTCTGAATATGCTGGGATTTCTTAGGAAATCCACTACTCTTGTTGCTTCTAGACACAAAGTCTGGTAGGCTACATGTGCCCTATCTATGGTCTGTGTGTAGCTTTTCCTTTGGTTTGGGGCAATTTTTAAAAATTATTATTACTCTTTTATTGTCATGACTTTTTTGCTGATTTTGAGGGGCTTGAATAAGCTCTGTGGTGGAAGAAGTCACCAACAATGAATAGTTTTACCATTGTGGATTTCTTGAATATTATTCTCTCTGATGTGAACTTCAGGATTTTGCTGGAATAGGTATTGGAGAACATGTTACTCTGTTACCTATTTGGCAGGACCCTTAGATTTAGGGTTGATTTAGGGCCTATAATATTCCAGGTATAGTGCTAGACACACTGATACAAATACAAAGAATAAAGCAAACCCTGGTCTTTGGAAACTTATGTGTGAAGACCGTGTATTTTTAAATCAGCAGGAGTCAGGAATTTGGGTTAGGGGAAAATCGTCAGTTTTTATTCTCAGTGAAGAAGGATCGGAGGTGGAAGAGAATGGGCGATAGCAATGTGTGCCGCTGAGTCAAGAAGCTAGCTGGATCAGCAGCCACACGACCAGCAGCTAGGAGAATGGAACCCAGGCCCAATCTCTCCCAGCTTCCCTTCCTGTCTCTCTTTCTGCCTCCACCCACCAAAATCGTCATTTCCTCTACAACACATCAGGACTTGCACGGAGAGTGGGCAGGGACCATTCGTTATCCAATCATGTATATTAATGGAGTATAGCCCAATTACTATTTAGCCTCACGTACTTGAGACCTCAGTGCATCAACTCAAACTTCAGCCCATTACACTTATGTATTCTTTTTTCACAAGACCATTAAAAATTGTTCTCTCTAAATAATATTTATATTTGAATATTAGAATTAAATAGTTCCAATAATCAATTTTGTTAATACCTCAAAATATAAAGCTTTATGAAAGGAAAAAACCAGATGAAAATCCTGTGGAGTTTAAAAAGTTCATGATGAAAAATCATTTTGATTTAAAAAGTGATTCACCAACATTTTTCCTACACTAGGATAAATGAATCTCCAAGTGTCTTTAAAATAGTTTGATTTTTTAATGGAGTTTTTCTTTCAGTTTCACTTTCCTCTTCATTTAGATTTGATCAAAGAAATCTATCTTTCCTTTTCAGCAAAATTTTAGTTCTATTCAATTGGTATATCTAGCCCATGATGTTTCCCTTTCATAAAGGACTTGTCCTTTGACTCTTCAAGCTGAACTGGATTCAGCTTTGGAGAAGCCTGATCATTTAGAGAGGGAATCAGATTTTTTAGCCCCTTTCTCCCACTCCTGAGTTCTTGGGTAGGTGGCTCAATTCTATGATTTTCCCCTAAATAAGGTCACCAGAATTCTTTCTAGGGAATATATAAGTAATTACAATAGAGATAGATAATTTTCCCCATTACAATACAAATACTTAAAATGTAACATTCATAAAAACATTGACTCATAAAGAATGTGTAAAGATGTGAAATAGCAACTCATCATACATTATATTTTCTTAAAGTACTGTCTTTAAAAGGATAGAATTATCAAAAAAATAATAATTCAAAAAAGAGAATAGTTGAGATAGATGGAGGAAAAGTTTAATTCTTACCCATACCTTCAAAAATGAATGAAAAAAATTCAATAAAACAAAAGAAATTAGATAAGGAAGGAAATATATAATATAATAAATGTAAGGTAATTTTTAATCAAATTTCTCAGATAAGTGTTTGGCATTCAAAAGAAAGACAATGTATTCATCCATCCATCCATCTATCTGTCTATCTATCTATACATCTAATATATTAGCCATTTCCTGAGAAAGGATGACAAAGATGACAACTTTTTACAACCATATGGATGTCCCAAATTACTACTAATAAGAGAAATTCATATCAATATAACCCTGAGGTTTTACTCCTACACCATACCCTTCAAATTGGCAATGACAAAAATTGGAATAGGAAATGTTAGAGGAATTGTGGGAAGATTAGCTTATCTGCACATTCCTGGAGGAGCTGTGAATTAGTGCAGTGTTTTTGGAAAACAAATTCTGCAAAAAAGGTGACAAAAATGTATATCCTTTAACTCAGAGATTCTACTACTAGTCATATACCTAGGCATATATCCTGAGGAAATCTTTCATAAGAAGAAAAATTTCATGTAGGCCAAAATATTTATAGCAGCAATTTTGGTGATAGTAACAGACTGGAAAAAAATAGTGGATTCCCATGAGGAAATGGCTAAACAAACTGTAGTAGTTGAAATGTAATAGAATGTTATTGTGACATAAAAATGATGAATATGGTGAATACAGAGAAACACGAAAAGCCTTATATGATCTGATGCAAGATGAAGTAAACAGAGCCAAGAAAACAATGCACACAATGATCACAGTAATATTTTTAACAACTTTTTTAAAATTTTCAGTTCCAAGTTCTCTCCCACTCCTCCTGACACTTCCTTTCACATTCATTGAGTTTGTGCATATGAAATTATATAAAACATATTTTTGAATTAGTCACATTCCCACCACCCTCCCCCCAAAAAATCAAGGAAAATTTCAAAGGGGGAAAAATAATTCAATCTGTACTCTGGAACCATCTGTTTTCTATCTGGAGAGAATACCATTTTATATCGAGTCTTTTGGAATTGTCATGGATTGTTATATTTATCAGAGTTACAAAATCTTTCACAGTTTATCTTTACAATATTGCTACTATATAGATTGTTCTACGTGATTCATTTTGTTTTTCTGAAACCATCTCCGTCATGATTTTTTGCAGTACAATAATATTCCCTTACATTCCTATGCCATAATGTGTTCATCCATTCCTCAACTGATAGCCATCACCTCAACTTCTAACCCTTTATCACCCCAAAAAGAGTTACCATAAACATTTTTGTACATATAGATTCGTTTCCTTTTCTTTTCATCTCCTTGGAATACATACTTAGTAGCAGAATTTCTGGGGCAAAGAATATACACAGTTTAATAGCCCTTTGGGCATAGTTTCAAGTTGTTCTCCAGAATAATTAGACTAATTTTTAACTCTATTCCAACAGTTCAATAATGAATCTATTTTCCCACATTCCTTCCATAATTTGTCATTTTCCTTTTCTGTCATCCTATACTGTTTGATAGGTGTGAGAGGTAAATTTTCAGTTATTTTAATTACTAGTAACTTAAAGCATTTTTTATATGACTAGTGTAGTTTTTATATCTACCTCTGAAAACTGCCTATTCTTTTCCTTTGACCATTTGGGGAATGGCTCCTATTTTTAAAAATTTGGCTCAGTTCTCTACATTTCAAAACAACTTGCTGTAATTCCATCCCCCTATCCAGTTTTCTGCTTTTCTTCTTATTTTGGATGCATTGGTTTTGTGTAAAACCTTTTTCAATTTCATGTAATCAAAATCTCATTCTTCATGAATTTGTTATTATTTTTTTCTGTCTCTTTAAGATAGTTTTTTGGTAGAGACTGGCAATGTTAGAACACTGTTAGAATTTCAACCATAAGACAACCAAATGTAAATGTTTCAAAATTACAAAGAATATGCATAGTCTCAATAAAAGATATATGAGACTTCTCATCCTACCTCAACTCCTTTGAAGAAGTAGGAGATCCATTATGTGGAAATTACATGTATTTTAAAAATATATATTATTTTTCCCAGTTATATATGACAATTTAAAATATATTTTTAAAAAATGTCTAAATTTTCTCTCTCCCTCACCTCCCACTTTTCTGAGACAGTAAGCAGTTTGGTATAGATCACCCATGTTCAATCAAGATTGTATGTATTTTCACTCTGGGAGTGAAGAGGGCTAGGATCCACAGCTAGGGTCCTAGGAACTGAAAAGTAAAAGTGTGAAAAAAAAGATTTAACATGGAAAGTGGTCCTTCAGATGAATTTTGAAGGAAACTAAGCAGTTTGCCTAGAGAGTACTGGGAGTATGCAAGGAACACAAAGAAGACCAGTTTGACTAGATCAAAGAGTCTGAAAAGGAATTGATATATAATAAGATTAGAAAGACTGGGGCCAGATTATAAAAGGATTTTTGAATACTAACAAAGGCAAATGCAGATGATCTTTGTTGAAATCCAATCTAATCTAATAGATATAATAATATACAATCTCATTAATAAACATTTATTAAATACCTACTATATGCCAGGAACTATTCTAAATCCTGGGGATACAATTAATAAAAAGAAGACAGCCCCTTTCCCTAAAAAACTTACAATCTAATGGGGAAGAGGGAGGAAGATAATACAGAAAATGAGGTAAAAAAGGGGAGGAGTGAAAGGGAAAACTAGAATACCTGGGAGATAGGGGGGATATCTCACGTAAGGCAAAGGAGAGATGAGATGGTGGGGAAGGGCAGCATCTTTTTCTGGGGAGTTGAAATCAGCCAGAGTAGCAGATACAAAGTGGAGGGTTCTGAATTCAATATCTATCCTCTATCAGGGATAGCATTGGGAAGAGTTTGGTTCTTTGTCCTCCAACCAGAGAGGAGAGGTGGCTGAGGGAGAGATGGTGTCAATCAGGGCTTGAGTTGGTAACATGGTAGTGAGATTAGAATTGAATTTATTCTGGAGAAAGCATCTTGTTCCATGTAGCTGAAGCCAGTCAGGGTAATAGCTACAAAGTAAAGAAAAAAAAAGATATTAACCAAATAGATATCTGCCAAATAGTACAACTATTTTGGAAAGAAAATTGGGCAGTATAGAATAGCAACTAGAGAATTGTATTGCCTGAGCAATAGGATCATCAGTTCCTATACCAAGCTCTCTTTCTTAGAACTTCTTCACCACAAAAAGTCAGAATTCAAAAAGTAACGTCTTTAAAATCCCTTTCCAGGTGGCATTTGTCTCCTGTGCTATTTGTTTCTATCACAAGGTTACATGTTCAATGAAAATGGAGGAAAGGGAAGAGAAATCTTCTCTCTTATTACAATCTGTAAGAGGCTCAAGAGAGCAAACTTGGAAGAGAGTAGAAAGTGATGGAAAGAGTAGGAGGGGAAGAAAGAAAGTGGAGAGAACCAGAGCTAAATAGCACGAGAATGGTGGATACTACCAAGTAGAAGACACAAGCAGTGTAGTTAGGAAGCTATAGAGAACATGGAATAATAGTTTAATGTGACCAAGTTATGGTGTGATTTTTCCAGAGCTTCAGTGGAATGGTTTTTTTTAGCATGTTAGCTGGCCCTTATGCATCAATGTGCCTCAGCCTTCCTCTCTGAAACAAGATAGAAAGAAACTAAAAATGTACATGATATTAGTCTCACTACCATACATTTTCAGAGGCGGATTACAGGGGGATTTGATCACTACCCCCCTATAGGTGTGTCAAATGGCAGCCATTTTTCAAGTCAATTTAATGTAATTTAACATTTACTTATTAATTCCAGAAAATATTGACTATCTGATTCACTTCCCTGGGACTTACTTTCCTATCCAATCTTAATTAAATGTCTTTTGGCTTTTGGATTCATGTGCTTTTATATGGTCTGACATTTTGAAAAAAGTGTCATTGGTAGACTATGGTTTGGATGGTAGATAAGATAAAACAGCACATAAAACCCAAGAAGTATCAAGGAGTCCCAAAGTGATATGTGAACTTGCAGGGCTCAAGACTATATCGTTGTCCTCATTCTATAGATGACAAATAAATTTGAATGATTTTAACTAAAGTATGTGATTTGAATGATTTGTCCAAGGTCACATAGTCACTAAGTGACATAGATCTGAACTCAGTTCTTTTCTATTTCTAGGATTAGCTTTGTTTTTGCTTTATGTAAGTTAACTCTGCTTTATGTAAATTGAGGCTGAAGTATGGATAGATCATTTAGGTAGATATGTTCAGGAGGCGACAGGTCTGCAGACCTCTACATAAAGCTCCCTCCCTGAAGGAGGGGGTTGTCACACGGTTCAAAGAAACTTGGGGTCTTAGGACAAAGAAACTAAAGCAGGAGGAAGGCCGGGTAGCATCAGCCACTTTGGGCCTGGCCCAAGTCCAGAGTTTAAGCAGGGATAGAAACAGGGAACAGATACGTGGGGGTTGGACACAGACACAGGTGAGGATGGGCACCATGCGGGAGTGGGGAACAGAAAGGTGATACCTACCAGCAGACACACTAGGGGGCAACCAGGACAGCGCAGGAGGTCTAAACCTAAGTCCCCAGTCCAGCAGTGGAGGTCCTCCTCAAGTCCCTTCGTCTGCTTTCACTGGAAGGCTTTTGTTGTTGTGATTGTTGTTTTAGGGTTTTTTTGTTTGTTTGTTTGTTTTTGGTAGGGGGCCAAACCTAGAGGCCAGAGTGGAGAGAGGTGGGTGGGTGGATGGGGGGGGCAATTCTCTTCAGGGGTAAAATTAACATAGAAAGGTTTGGGGGTTAGTTTTTTTTTTTTTGAGGCAATTGGGGTTAAGTGACTTTCTCAGAGTCACACAGCTGGGAAGTGTTGAGTGTTTGAGGTCCTGACTTCAGGGATGGTGCTCTATTTACTGTGTCATTTAGCTGCCCCTTGTTTTTGTTTGTTTGTTTGTTTGTTGTTTGGTTGGTTGGTTGGTTGGTTTTTGGAATGATGATTTCTTTCAGAATTCTTTAGTTAAAGTTGAATTTGAATAAAATGAGAATTGTATGCATTACCTTCATTTCAAAATATGTCCTTTCCCCTTTATATCTAGTAAGCAATTTTTTCATGACAAAGAATTATTTTTATTATTTTTTAATAGCCTTTTATTTACAAGTTATATGTATGGGTAATTTTACAGCATTGGCAATTGCTAAACCTTTTGTTCCATTTTTTCCCCTCCCCCCCAGATGGCAGGATGACCAGTAGATGTTAAATATATTAAAGTATAAAAAATACAAAATAAGTATACATGTCCAAACCATTATTTTGCTGTACAAAAAGAATCAGACTCTGAAATATTGTACAATTAGCTTGTGTAGGAAATCAAAAATGCAGGCGGGCAAAAATATAGGGACTGGGAATTCTATGTAGTGGTTCATAGTCATCTCCCAGAGTTCTTTCGCTGGGTATAGCTGGTTCAATTCATTACTGTTCCATTGGAACTGATTTGGATCATCTCATTGTTGAAGAGGGCCGCATCCATCAGAATTGATCATCATATAGTATTGTTGTTGAAGTATATAATGATCTCCTGGTTCTGCTCATTTCACTCAGCATTTGTTCATGTAAGTCTCTCCAAGCCTCTATGTATTCATCCTGCTGGTTATTTCTTACAGAACAATAATAAATAAATAAAAGGAGTCTCCTCATCTATAAAGTGAACATAGTACTTGTGTAAAGGGGCCTCCATTGGTTATTCCACTCACTTAAAAATGATCACATAAAGGACCTAATGAAAATAAACAATGGATCCCCATTGTAATACTTATTATTCTTGAATAATCTCGATTCCAGATGTTTTTGTGAAGCAAGTACTTTTTAATCTTTAAAGTACTATATAAAGATGGATTATTAATGATGTAGATAATGAGCTTTGGAAACAGCTTTATAAACACACATGTGTATAAATACATCAGATTATTCATATACCACATATATATGTATGTATACCAATGCACACAGTATGCACATTTATATTATTTGTGTAGTATATGTACACACGATGCACACATCTTTATACACATACATATCATGTATGTGAACCTGCAGGCTATGTGCATGCATAGACATAATACAGAAGTATGCACATGTCTTGCACATCACATGTATGTATATATGTATTCCACATGTATGCAGTTATGTATAATAAACACACACACATATATAATGCATCTCTGTATTTATATATGCTGTATGTATATGCATATATGCACTATGGATATATATGTATATTAAATAAGTGCATATGTAAATATATGTATATGTATGTACATATATATGTGTGTATTATGTGTAAGCACAGTGCATTGCATACTATTTGCATATTTGCACATGTATATGTATGCTAGTTGGGTGCATATACAAACATATAATTAATGAGTGCATAAATGTACATGAACACAAGTGCACATCCATTTCCTACTTATATGTGTGTGTCTATTTCTCTAGGCAACTCACTAATACTTTAAGTTTCAGAGAAAGTGTCCATCTACATTTTGTTCCTCTGGAAGTTCCCTATATCAATGAAATCACAGGTTTAACCCGTAACCCTATTCAATAAAGCTTTTTATATTATGTTGTTGTGGTTCCATCATTTCAGGTGACCCTATTTGGGGTTTTTTGTCAAAGACACTGGAGTGGTTTGCCATTTCCTTCTCCAGTGAGGAACTGAGGCAAACAGGATTAGTTGACGTGTCCAATGTCACACTAAGTAAGTGTCTAAGGCTGGATTTAATATTATTAATCATCAGTATTAGTATTAATCATCGAGATTGGACGGGTCCTTAAAGATCAAATAGTTCAGTCACCTCATTTTCCAGATGAGAAAATGGAGGCTCAGCATGGGGAAGAACCTTGTCAAGGTCAAGTAACTAGGATAAACTAGATTACAGGGGTCCTCAAACTATGTCCCGCGGGCCAAATGCAGCAGCTGAGGACGATTATCCCCCTCACCCAGGGCTATGAAGTTTCTTTATTTAACGGCCCACAACACAAAGTTTTTGTTTTCACTATAGTCTGGCCCTCCAACAGTCTGAGGGACAGTGAACTGGCCCCCTATTTAAAAAGTTTGAGGACCCCTGCTGCCTGGGCCCTATCCCCTGCACCACTGTGCTTTTTTCTTTCTTACCGAGGGCTTACTATGCGTTGTGGAGTTGATGTCACCTTTCTTTCTTTGGAAAGCCTTGGTCCCTAGGAAACAGCTGTGACCCTCCTCTGTGACAAGAAAGGGACATCTGCTCCTCCAGCTGTCTCACTCACTGGCATCTTAGGGTGGAATCCTTGGAGGAAATGCAGCTGGAGAATGGGAGTGGGAGAAGTCTCCGATAGTTACTTATTGCTTTTCCTCAGTGGATGTCCTCACCAGACACAACTTGTCATCACCTCTCCCTTCTCAGTAAAAGCAATCAAATCCACCTGTCGCCCAGTTCCTCTGGAGATTTCCTGGTCCAGTTTAGCTTCAGGCCACCAGGTGGTGCTCTCTAAGCAATCTCTCCTATTCCCTAACCTCTGTTCTGACTGCTTGTCTAAAGGCCCACCTCTCTTGCAATTTATGTCTGTTATTCAACATTATATTAAGGCCTCTTGGCATCCCTACATACCAAGATTTTGGAGACTTTCCCTCACACTTTGTAATGTTTTGTTGGTTTTTAAACGCCTCCTGCCCCCATTGTGGAATTATACTGTAATGTTGTAATTTTAAAAATCACAACACTATTTTTAAATGGTAAATTGATTTCATAGAATCGTGGGATCATAGATTTGAAACTGTAATTAAGTTTAAGGTTCATTTAATGCAACTCACTTATTTTAAAGTTGAGGAAACAGACTAGAATTTTTACATTGGTTGGTTCTTGGAATGTTTACCGTATTATTAAATCCTGTATTTGATTTTGATTGAGACTGATAAGAGAAGTATAGACACTGTATCATTGAAACTCTGGTGCCTAGTTGAGAAATATATACATGTATGTGTATATGATTGGGTGAGTTTGGAATTCCAGTAGGATTATACTTTTCGGTAAGAGATCTATTGGGGGAAAGTTTCAGATGCTCTTTTGGAATAGGAATCTAGAGAAAATTTGTACTACTAAAGGGAATGCCTATGGGAGTGGGATGCTGAGAAATAAAGTTTAGTGAGTTTTAAATAGAAAGAGACTCTTTGAGAAATTTGTCTAGACCTCAGTTGCATGGTCTTATGTGCTAAAGGAATCTTGGTAGTTTTTACCCAAGATAATTGGTTTCTCACTACAGAGTGGAGGGATTACTTGCAGTTGACTCCAGTGTTTGTGTAGAGAGCACCATGTTCTCTGTGAGACTCAGTTTCCCTTAGATGAAAAGTTTGATTTTATTTTTCTTTGTAATTACTCAGTGATTAAATCTGTTTGGGGCAATTGCACCTACCCAAACTGACTACTCAGGAGTCACTCCAAATGATGTACAGAAAGAATTTATTAGAATCTCAAGAAGCAGACCGTCCTGGCCTGTGGCCCGAAAGGACAGGAAGGATACCCACAGGAGGAGAGTCATTCACTTGAAGATGCTTACAACTTTTATACATTTCAGACAAAGAACCCCCCCAAATCCCATCTTTACAGCCTGTGATTGGTTACATAAACCTTTAAACCCCTATTTGGTCAGTGGAATGTAGTGAAAAAGGTAATATACAGTTTCGGCCATATAATTCCTTCTTTGGACAATGGAATACAGTCCAGGTCTCATCTAAAATCACATGACTGGGGCCTAAAGACCTGATCTACTTTAGTTAACAGTCTCTGATCAATATGTGCTTAATCAAGCACATGTTGATGTGTTATTAACGTGTAAGTTCTTCACCTTTCCACACAAATCTATTCTGTGAATATAGGATCTGAACAGTGTTTTCAGCTCCAGGGGGAAAAAGAGAGGGTTAAGTATCCTAGCCTCTTGGGTCCCAAAGCACCAAGATAAGTCCATTTGGATTCTAGATACTAGAGTAGTTTGCCATTTCCTTCTTAAACTCATTTTACAGATGAGGAAACTGAGGCAAACAGGATTAAATGACTTGCTCAGGGTCACATAGCTAATAAATATGGGAGATTGGAACTCAAGTCTGACTCTGGGCCCGGCACTCTATCTGCTGTCACTTACCTGCTCCTAAAATGTACTTCTCTCTATTTCTTTTTTGTTTTTTTCATAATTGGAAAACCTATTGCCTATGCATGTATGCACATGCATAACCATGTGTGTACATAGACACATACATCTACACACAAACAAACATAAAAATCCGGAAACCAAGTAAAATAACAATCTAGTATTTTGGTTTATCCCTAGCATTGATTTCTTTTTTCTTTTTTAATTTATGGAATAAAACAAACATTTCCAAAATATAGCATAATAAAAAAGATGGTTGCACATGAAACTACAAATTTATTGTGTACAGCTTGCTTTGCTTTTAAATGTAGAATAAAGTTATCATATGAATTCCTTTTATTTCTTTTGCTTTTTCCCCCCTTCTCTTCCTTCCTCCCACCTTAGAAATGGCTACCATTAGACACAAGTAGGTATTTATATATAAAATTAGTCTATATCTACTTCTATTTTTCAGTTCTTTCTGTGAATGCAGATAGTCTCTTTTCATACATCCTCTTAAAAATTATATTTATAATAATCAAAATGACTTTGTCACTCAAAGTTGCTCTTAAGACAATATTGCTGTTATTATATGCAATGTTCTCTTGTTCTGCTCACTTCACTCTTCACAATTTCATGTAAGTCTTTCCATACCTTTCTAAGATCTCCATTTCCACTTGCTAAAATTCTGTTTTTGCTTTAAGATTTAGCTTAGATACTACCTTTTCTGATTTTCCAGTCAATGACAGTATTTCATGATCTTCTGCCATCTTACATAGCACTTGATTTACAATTCTCTTGCATGTGAGTGTCATTTAAATTATTTGTTGCTTAATATGTCAAAATTTTCTTTTAGATTATAAGCTTCATGAAGGCAGAGACTGTCTTATTAACCTTTATACTTTCCTTAACTGCTAGTACAGCAAAAAAGGCTGAGGGAAGGAAGGAATGAACTAGGCTAAACATTTTTCAAACAATCTTACTGAAGCACTGATCAAATACTGATTAAAAATAAAATCAATATTTAATTGGTGGAACGTACTGAGAGATTTTTTTAGCAGAATTATTGTGGGCAGTAAGGAAATCCTTTATTTTCATATCTTGCTAGTGTCAGAATTTCTTTTAGCCTTGCTAGTCTTTCCATTAACCTTAAAAAAATCTGTTGTCTTCTGCTACCAAGAGCATACATTCTGACTTTATAGTCAGTTTGCATTATTGAAATTTATAGCATGTTTGGTATGGAAAGGTCAGTGATCATCTGATCTTAACCTATTCTTTTTACATATGAGGAAACTGGGTCTCAGAGTGAGGAGGGTTGACTCAGGGAGGATTTTAAAAAGCTAGCAAGTAGAAGAATAAAGACTTGAATCCAGGTCATCTGACTCACAGAATAGATCAAAGAATTCTATAATTAAAAGGTACTTTTGAGACTATGTAGTCCAAACATCTTATTTTACAGATGAGGATACTGAGTTCTAAGAGAGGTTAAAGACCTTGCTTGTGGTCACATCAGAGACAGAATTTGAATTCAAATGTTTCCTGATTCTTAAGTCCAATTCTTAAGCTATGGTACAAGAGTAGATTGCCAAATCTAGATTTTTTTTTTCTCTGCATAGCAATATTCCTCCTCTCCCAACTTCTCCAGGAACACTCAGAATTAGTCTGGGTTTTTCTAATTACTAGCCTAAGCAATTTACAAATAATCTCACTGGAGCACTGACTAACTTTCTAAGTACTATTACAGGGAAGATAAACTCTGAGTGGGAAGATTACAAAACTTCTAAAGAAAATTAAATAGTTTCCTTTTTGGTTACAATGAAAACTAGATTTCTGTTCTTCACCTCAAGGACTTCATTCAAATTTTCACTTACATAGGAAAAGTCATGACCCTGAAAATGAGAAAATCCTTTGCCTAGACATTGTTCCTTTCCTCTTTGCCTGAATTCTGTAGTTTTCTGGTCTTACCAACCTGGATTTTGTGGTTTAAGCAGAGAGGGATTTTATATCACCAGGGTTAGGAGGGAAAGACATATTAGTATGATAGTTAACATTTACAAAGGGTTTACTGTGTACCAGCACGATATTAAGTGCTTATTTCATTCAATCTTTGCAACAACTATGGAAAGTAAGTGCTATCATTATTTCCATTTTACACAAGAGAAAACTGAGGCAAACAGAAATTAAATGACTTCCCCAGGATCACACAGCTAGAGTATCTGATGTTCCTGATTCCAAGTCTATATATTCTCTCTACTGCATCAGCTATCTGCCCCAGAGTGGAGTTTGCTGCTTAAAGGATGGCATTTTGATGTGGTTCTAATGGTAGAGAATTGATGTGAGAATCCCCTCTGGTCAGCACACAGGTCCAACGTGGAAGAATTCACAAACCTGAAAAGTCTAAATGGCAAAAGGGATTTTATTGGCACTGAAAAGCCATCTTTGTTAGGTCCTGTCAGAGGAATAACAAAAGGTTATCATTGAGAAGAGAATGTCTTCACGGCAGGCAAGAGTCCTGGCAGGCAGCTGCCAGACCAAGAAGAGAGGTCCCTTGGCAAAGCATAATCCTATTTCAGACTTTTGCAGAGATTTAGAATTCAAATTTGTCTTTTATTGATGGTCTGCAGCTTGGTTCCAGTTGAAAAGAGAGTCAATGCCCCCAGGCCTAGATATTTACCTTGGCATTTTAAGCCACTCAATAGGAATATCAGGCCCAGATCTCCAACTGAATAAAATCATTTTGAAGGCTTTTCCTCAGAGCCTTGGGAATTTCCTGAAGGGGGATCTGGGCCACCCCAAAAGATCAATAGAGTATGATTTGACCAAGATCTCCAAATGAAGGAAGCCACTAACTTGTCTGGGAAGATATGCTTTTCCAGAGGAGGGCCTGAGACTTTGAATCTCCCTTCTTTTCCAGATTAAGGAGAACACAGTTTCAGAGTTCACCCCCATCAATGCAGACTGGAGTTCTCCTGACAACCCTGGGATGGCAAAGGGTACTCTCATCTGGACAAAGAAAGGTTGTTCTAGATGTCAGAGGTTCTATTTCTAGTGAGTTCTTGACAGTAATAGGTTTAGAATTTGAGGCTCTGGTTCTTGGCAGCATCCTAGAGATTTGTCTAGTGTTTGAGACTGGTCTTAGTAGCTAAGGAAAAATCGGTGGATTCAATCTGACTGGGTTTTGCAGATGCAGTGCCTGTTTTAAGGTTGGACTTAAGCCAGAGCAAATCAGTGATTCAGGCTTGAAACAAGAACAAAATAAGACACTCAGAGGCCGTCTAATATTTAACAAACATAAGTTTGCTTAACAATAGTTTAGAGATGATATTCAGCAAGAAAACAGCACTGGCTCTGGTGGGCATTAGTGAAATATTGAATTGAATTGAAATAATGAAATTATTGAAATAGTCCCTAGCCACCACATTTATCAGGGTAGTATGCCTGGTATGAAGAGTTTATTGGCTCACATAATAGAAGGTTACTGTTGGGTTAAGGGATATTGACTTTTTATGCCCTGGGCTTTTTTTTTTTTGAATGTCATATATGTATAGTGTGAGAAATGGAGGGCATTTGGTTTTCACAGTTATGAAAATTAAATTGGAGAAATGAAATTTAAATTAGAAAACTGAAACCCACAAGGGCATTAAGGAATAATCAAGGGTGATGGTTTATTTTCCTCCAAAAGCGGGACTGACTTTTGTAATCCAAGGTGTGATCAGAGATTCGAAAAGATTCTTTTGTTCTTTGCCCTTAGCCCTTTTCTGTTACCTTTCTCTTTCTAGAATGGAAGCCCTTTTGGGGCAGAGACTAGCTGTGTAAGGAGGAGTGGAGATTCATGTTCATGTAACTTCTGTAATTTCCAATTAATGGAGGATCAGGGGAAGGGCTTATGTTTTAGGTTAGGAAAAAATGGTGCCTTTGGAATTTCAAAGATGTGTCTATTCACCCATTCTGAATGTAAGATGAAGAATGTAAAATAATGTAAAATAAATCTTTTCTCCATTCATCAGTGAATCAGTGAAATAAGATATTTTGTTTCTTATACAATAGAGCTTCTTAAACTTTTCTACTCTCAACCCTGATGGTGGCAGCCCTTTTTGTAGTGGCAAGAAACTGGAAACTAAGTGGATGCTGAATGGGAAAAATTTGATATTTCTTCAAAAGGAAACTATAAATTAACCAAGCTATGGTATCAGGTTCCTTTTTTCCCCTGACTTTCCTCCCTGACAAATAATTCCCAGGACATGGGTGGATAGAACAATTCTGCAAAGGTATAGAACAGACTGATCTAGCATTTATCTACCCAGCCTATAGGTTGAGAGCAGATCTCAGGGTCACCAAAAGGCATGTCTTTGTTTAAATTTGAATTTATGAGTTGCTTCTCCATTCGATGTAGCTTTTGAGCTTAGAATATAAGGTCACATTCTCAGTCAATGAGGATGAGCCAGCAGGAATGGGATTAATGTTGCATCGGGGAAAATATATATTGCTCCTACTGCCCGTGCTTGGTGCCTCGTTTGTACCTCTTGTATGGTGGGGATGACCCCCACTTCTCAAGAGAAACAAATAAAGCTTTCTCCTTACACCTTGAGAGATCTTTGAGATTTATTGGATGGGTTGCATACCACAACAAGTTGGAGAATGGCTGAATAAGTTATGGAATTGAATATGAATTGCCAAACCTAGATTTTTTTTTCTCCCTGCATAGCAATATACAATAGCAATGAAGATTGGAATAACATCCATAAATTGTGGAATATTATTGTTCTATAAGAAATGATCAGCAGGATGATTTCAGAGGCCTGGAAAGACTTATATGAACTGATGCTGAGTGAAGTGAGCAAAACCAGGAGATCATTGTACATAGCAACAACAAGATCATATGATGATCAATTCTGATGGATGTGGGCCTTTTCAACGGTGAGATGATTCAGGCCAGTTCCAATGATCCCATGAAGAGAGCCATCTGCAGCCAGAGAGAGGACTGTGGGAATTTAGTGTGGATTACAACATTTCAGTCTTTTTGTTGTTGTTTGCTTGCATTTTATTTTCTTTCTCATTTTTTTCCTTTTTGATTTATCTCATGCAGCATGATAATTGTATAAATATGTATGCATATACTTCATTTAACAAATATTTTTGCCATGTTTAACATATATTGGATGGCAAGTAATCCAAGTATCCAAAAATATTTGCCATCTAGAGGAGGGAGTGGGGAGAAGGTGCGGGGAATTTGGAACACAAAGTTTTGCAAGGGTTAATGTTGAAAAATTATCCATGCATAATATGTTTTGAAAATGAGAAGCTTTAATAATAATAATAATAATAATAATAATGATGATGATGAAAAAGCTCCATTTATAGTGAAAGCAGAATGATCAACACAGTGAGAGCCAGGCTACCACCACAGGATAGGGGCTTGACTTGAGACCTCTAGAACCAAAAGAAGAGACCTTTGCTCTAAAAGAAATCTACCTTTGTAGATTTTACTACTATGCCATTGACTGGCAGGTCAAGTTCCAAAAGGGACTTTTTAGTTATTAACAAGCGCAAAGACTTGGGCTAAGTTCCCTAGAGAAATTCACCATTAACAAAAAGCAAGACATCTTCAAAGCAGGTTAAGTTCCTAATGAACTAGCCTTTGTGATGCTTAAACAAATTAGCTCCTAAAAGGAGCTGGCTAAGAAGTGGGATACCAGTAGATTCTTTTATAGAAGAAAAATAACCCCGGGGATTGACATCATCACTTGCACTTTTGATTAGATACAGTAACTGTGGGAGTCACAATAATTTTATCAAAGCAAGGAATTCAGACTAGGTGTTCAACAAAGGCCTGCTGCAATAAATGTCCATTTAAGGATAACAAAAGGTCTTCTTAAGTATAAAAGATTCACTTAAGGACTGGATAATTCTGTCCAGGCTCTTCCCTACTTGCCTCCAGGAATAATTTGGCTTCCACTTGTTTACAATAATTCAGCCTTTCTCCAGTTAATGTGCCTCCCTATGGTCCAGAAAACTACAAAGGACCTAGGGAGGTACATTAACATATATATTCAATCTTTCTTTTTCTGCTTCAGATGATAGAGATTCATGAGCTGTCCATTCCCCAAGCTCCTTTCTGCCTGTTTTTATACTCCTTTGTATCCCAATTATGGAAAAGTAAGTTCTTCTTCCTCCTTCCCCCCCCCCCCCCACACACACACACACAATTCCCTTTTTTCCTTTCTTAAAAGCCAAGCAACAGGAAGATACCACATCCAGACCTAGAGGTGAATTTATGAGTTGCTTCTCCATTCGATGTAGCTTTTGAGCTTAGAATATAAGGTCTGTTTTTTTTCCTGAGTCCATTGGGGTTAAATGACTTGCCCAAGCACACAGGTAGGAAGTGTTAAGTTGTCTGAGGTCAAATTTGAACTCAAGTCCTCCTGACTTCAGGGCTGGTAATCTATCCACTGTACCACCTAGTTGCTCCCTTCTTCTATTTGAGTGTAAATACATTTTTAATTCATTTGTTGTTGTTATTCAATTTGCCAACTTTTTCTGACTCCATTTGGGCTTTTCTTAGTGGAGATAAGGACTCATTTGCCATTTCTTTCTCCTGTTAATTTTACAGATAAGGAAACTAAGGCAAACAGAGTTAAGTAACTTGCCCAGAGTAATATAGTTAGTAAGTGTCTGAAGCCTTATTTGAACTCAGGAAGATGAGTCTTCCTTGATCCAATCTTGGTTCTAGCTGCCTTTAGTCTTTTTTAATTGTTCAAATGTAATTACCATTTTATTCACCTTTGTTTGCATTTAAAAGTTTCTTCTACATTCATGTTTTTTTTTTTTAACCCAAAATGATTGTTTTATTTATTCCCAGCTTCTTAAAATATGGTTTGTGACCTCTTATAACTGAATGTGGGGGTTGTGAAATTAAGATTTATTATCAGTAAATCTTTGAGTTGCATACCTATTTTATGTACCTATAAACCAGGTCATCTTAAAAATTTCCTGGGTCTGGGGCAGCTATCCACTAGTACAGTGGATAGAATACCAGTCCTGAAGTTAGGAATACTTCAATTCAAATACAGTTTTAGGCAGTTAACATTTACTAGTTGTATAATCCTGGGCAAGTCATTTAACCCCAATTGCCTTGTAAAAACAAACAAAAAATTTCTTGAATGAAAAGGGGTCAAGAGTGGTTGATGACATTCTGTTTCCTAGAATAAATTATTCTTGGTTGTATGTCTTCTTTTTCTTTTGGGAATATTGTATTATAAGATTTTCCCTCCTTTGTTGTAGTTCATGTCATATCTTTTGTCCTGACTGTGTGTCTTTAATGCTTGAATTCTTTTAACTTGAAAGCTCTGGATTGTGACTATGAAATATCTGAGTACTTTTGGTTCGGGGCTTATTTCAAGATGTGATCAGTGAATATTTTCTAGATGCTTGTGCCTGGACATAATGATCATTAAAATCTTCTCTTCCTTCAAGAATTACCCTTTTCTTCAAAAAAGGAACATTACATTCTTTAATGCTGGTTGTGCTTGCTTTTTTGGGACAGGCCTGACTTGGGTTTGTTTGGTGGTTCAGACTTGGGACTAGAACAAAATGAGATGCATGTGGTCATAAAATTTGTATAGTGATTCATTAATAGGTACTGCTCCTAATCATACTTATCAATAAGCAGAAATATTTGAACAATGTGTTTATTAGCTCAATAATGTGTTTACTTCTTAGATAATAGACTCACTCACTGAGCTCTGAGTAGCAGTTTTAGCAAACCAAAACAGATGCAATGGAATTTTACAAACGGCAGAAGGGAAAGGTAAAGATTTATACATCATAGAAGAACTAGCAGAAGGGGAAGATCATATCAGGGAAAATTATAAACAAGTCAGTAAACAGTAGGGTTAAAGTTGAAATTTGTAGACTAACTATTAACATTGGAATTATACCTAGTTACTTGACATACTCATCTTAAGTAAATAGAGGTAATGAAGCTGAGCCAGAAATTCTATCATTAACCAACCAATTAATCACTGAAGCTAACATATGATGTTGGCGAAATTCTGCAAGCTTTAGCTAGTTTTCTGACTTGCTGTTTTAAGGAAGGAGCAGTCATAAAGGCAGTGGAGAAAATCAATTTTTTTATACCATCAACCAATCTATTAAACTGAATGAACACTCTCATAAGGATGTAACTTTGATCCACACCCTAATTATGACTTGAGACTTTGTAATAATAACAATAAGCTATAGCTAAAAAACTGCAGGTGTTTGAATGTCTTGAATGAACATTCCCCTCCTGTTTCCCACCATCTCTTTATTAGCATTTAATTGCTTCTTTTAAAAGCAATTTATTTTTTTGTTTCTGGGAGAGTATAAATCTGGACTCTGCCAGACAATGGGAGAAAAGGTCAAGGGGAGGGGGGGCTTCTGTCTATTTAATCTTGTGTTTTACAGTTTGTGCTTTGCACTTCTTTACTGACAGATGGGAGATCTGGTAGATCATAATACATCCCTTTTAGTTTTTCTTAGTCTGAGAAACCCTAATTTTCATTTGGGTTCACTGTTCCACAAAGTTTGGGGGTTCATCTAGGATATTTCTGCTTTGTGAGGAGTTTCTTCCCTACCAAATCCTCAGAGAGTTCTCTGGTGGTCCTTGGATTCCACTCAGGAATTCCCACTCTGATGGGAATCTTTCTTCCAAAGAAAGCTACTCAGTGAAAGCAAAAATGGAAGTAGGCTAGCAAAAATAGAGGATTACTTCAGCCCAGGAGATAAGTCTGGGTAAAATTGTGCACAACTCAGGTAGGGCAAGCAACTGGTGAGCATGGGGAAGAGACTCTTAAGTGATTAAATCTTTCCTTCTGTTAAGAACTGGTGAGCCGCCTGAATGACTGGGATGCCCAGGAGGAACTGCCCATCCCCTGAGCACTGGGCATAAATTCAAAAGAGCCTTCAATACCAGGACTGTTGGCTCCTGAGATTTTGGCTCCAGAACTATCCTCCTTGATTCTACTCCATGATGGGGCCGAGAATGGGAGCTTGATCAATTTAGAAAAGCAGTTTGTGTTTGTGTGTATGTGAGCCTGTGTTTATCTTTTACGTTTCTTCTCAGCTGAATTATAAAGGAAAAGATCTAGCTATTTGAGATTTAAAAGTGCTTTGTTTTGTACATAATTAGACTTATACAAATAGCCTTTAGATAGAGAGAGGAAAGACTGGTTCTGAGATGGGGAAAGTTTTTAACTGTCACATAAAAAAGCAAAACAAAAAAACTGACCTTTCTTGTGGATCTAGAATTGACCAATTGGGTCTGCAGAAATAGTTAAAGTTACAGAACTGGTAAAACATTTTGGCAGATTCTGGGATTTTTGAGAATAATCATTATGCTGCTTCGCACTGTCTATCAGCTAATTTGAGTTGTATTTTTTTTTTTTTTGAGGGACATTGTATCTAAACTTTTTCTTTTCTTTTCTTTTTTTTATTATTATAGCTTTTTATTGACAGAACATATGCATGGGTAATTTTTCAACACTGACTCTTGCAAACACTTCTGTTCCAACTTTTTCCTTCCTTCCCTCTACCCCCTCCCCTAGATGGCAGGCAGTCCCATACATATTAAAGTATATATTAAATACAATATATGTGTATGTATATATTTATACAGTTCTCTTGTTGTACAAGAAAAATTGGATTTAGAAAGGTAAAAATAACCTGGGAAGAAAAACAAAAATGCAAGCAAACAACAACAGAAAGAGAGCAAATGCTATGTTGTAGTCCACACTCATTTCCCAGTGTTCTTTTACTTGTGGTCCTTGGTGACCTCCTGTTCAATTGGAACTGATTTCGATCCTCTCATTGCCAAAGATAGCCACTTCCATCAGAATACATCCTCATACAGTATTGTTGTTGAAGTATATAACGATCTCCTGGTCCTGCTCACTTCACTTAGCATCAGTTCATGTAAGTCTCTCCAGGTCTCTCTGTATTCATCCTGATGGTCACTTCTTACAGAACAATAATATTCCATAACATTCATATACCATAATTTATTCAGCCATTCTTCAATTGATGGGCATCTACCAGTTTCTAGCCACTAGGAAAAGGGCTGCCACAAACATTTTTTGGACATGTAGGTCCCTTTCCCTTCTTTAAGATCACTTTGGGATATAAGCCCAGTAGTAACACTGTGGATCAAAGGGGATGCGCAGTTTAATAACTTTTTGAGCATAGTTCCAAATTGCTCTCAGAATGGTTGGATCTGTTCACATTTCCACCAACAATGTATCAGTGTCCCAGTTTTCCCACATCCCCTCCAACATTCGTCATTATCTTTTCCTGTCATCTTAGCCAATCTGAGAGGTGTGTAGTGGTATCCTTGAGTTGTATTTTTAAGCAGGCCTAATTTACATGACTAAAAGCTTTCTGAAGGTCAGAACTTGAGGCTTACAGAAAAACTGCAAGAGGAAAAAATCGCCCTTTCTGGGATTTTCCAAGCTTCTCAGGTTTGTGGCATCTATCCTGGCTAGGCTGGTGTTCCTCATTGGCTTGGATTCTTCTGGGCTTTGTGCTGGTACCCAAACATCTTTGACATGACCCCCAGCATTTCTGGCATGGAGGGTGGACTAGTCACTGCAATGGAACCCCTGGGTCCAAATTTCTTTTATCCTCTTCCTCAGGTGAATTTGTTTATTCTAGTATAAGATTTTTGGAAACATGTGTACACTAATATTGAAGTATTGCTATTAGAAATTTAAGTCTGTATTTGATTTGATTTTAAGTTAAAAATTTTGGTTCTCTGGTAACTTACCTAACGAGGTCACGTTTGTATCTTCTAATTAGGTGAAATATATTCAAGCTACTATGTTGCTTTCTAAATTGTATATTAGGTAATTTATAAAAATTGTATGAGCTGTGCTTTAACATTTTGGTAGTCCAGCTGGATATATGGTTTACATTTTGTGAAATTTAGTCCAAAGCTATTTAGAATATTAATCTTAAGGTTTGTCTTGTTCTCTCCCTTTAACAAAGAAGTAAAAGCAAGAAAATTTGGCGAATAGGGGTATATGTAATATGTTTAAAGATAACTAAGAAGATATTGAGGAAGAGTTCCTCTGGAGAGATGGAGCATGGCTCCAAAATATTTAAGTTAGGTTTTAATGAAATGATAGAAGTGGGGAAAATTGAGATATGGTGGATGGGTGTAAGTTTTCCCCTGGACTCTGCTGCTTTAAGAGAGACTGATGGAATAATATTGGAACAATTTGTACCTAAGTATGGATTGGGAGAGACTATCGATTCTGATAAAAGATCACATTTTACTTCTAAGGTTTTATAAGAAATAATAGGGAGGGATTGCAAATTGAATGGCAGTTCTATACACCTGGGCATCTGCCCTCATCAAGGAAAGTGGAAAGAATGAATCAGTCTTAAGAAACATTACTAAATTGATATTAGAGACTAAATTGCCTTGGACCAAATATTTACCTATTGTTTTGTTAAAGAATTAGAACTGTTCCAGAAGTGATCTGGGACTTTCCTCATATGAGATTGGTTTATTTTATTTGGGAGGAGAAAGAGAAAGACCCCTTTTTGAAACAAAGGATACGTTTTTAAGGAATTATATACTGGCAGTATCCTCATGTTTTTTTAATTCTTAGGAAACAAGAATTGCTGACAAAGACAACACCTTTGCAGTCTGCAGTTTATAGGAGACTTACCACATCCTGGAAGAAGCAGAGGAGGAAGGACCTTACCAGGAGTTACAGATGACTGAGACTGCAATCTGGAGGCTGAGAACACCAGGTTTAAAGGAACTATACAGGATTCTCAAGAATGGACTATTAAGGACAATTTATAACCTCTAAAGTTGACTTTGCAGTTAGGAATATTTTGGTGGGAGGGAAGATTAATTGTGTTCAGAGGAATTTTAACAATACCGATGTTGTACCTGTTATTTATATTTCCAAAAAAGTTTATGGGGACTCCTTTATTGGAAGAAGTTGAATTAACATTTTTCAGGATGAAGAATTCTGATAGGGTTCTTTAATGGGAAATTAGAATATTCTATATTCTATGTGAGTTTTAATTGCTTATATTGAGTCATTTTAAAGCTGTTCCCATTGTTTAGGGAGATTCTGAGAACAGTTATCTTTGTCTTTGTCCCTTTGGACATGATTAATACCTGAACATGTTTTGATATAGATTGGTTATTGAGCATCTTAAAGTAAAATGCATTAGTTTTGTTTGTACAAAAACTTTTCAATTATATCAAATTTATCAAAATTATATCAAATCAAAATTTTCTCTTTTGTGATTAGTAATGATCTCTAGTTCTTCTTTGGTCATAGATTCTTTCCTCTTCTACAGGTCTGAGAGATAAACTATCCTGTGTTCATCTAATTTATTTATAATCTCATTCTTTATGCCTAGGTCATGAACCATTTTGACCTTATCTTGGTGTACGGTGTTAAGTGTGGGTTGATGCCTAGTTTCTGCCATACTAGTTTTCCTGGCAATTTTTGTCAAACAGTGAGTTCTTATCCCAAAAGCTAGGGTCTTTGGGTTTGTCAAACACTAGAGTTTTAAGGTTGTTGACTGTTTTGTCCTTTGAACCTAACCTATTCCACTGATCAACTCATCTGTTGTTGAAATGGTTTTGGTAACTGCTGCAATCTTAAAGTAAAATGATTTGTGTGACTGAATTTAGAATCCATCTACTTAACTATGAAGATGAGCTGTGAACTTTCTAGGATGAATCTCTTACTATTATCAATGTAAGATTATAGTCAATACTTTTTTAGGATATGTGATCCTTGAGAGCTAAATTCACATGAACCTTTGTTAACGAGACTTGATATTTAAGATAAAATCTCTTGACACTGTAGCTGATATTATTTGGAGTTTTGAATTCAGGTATGATTGTCTGATGGATCATCAGGCCAGTAATCCATTATATGAAAGGAATATTCCAAAAGCTACTCAGAAGAGTGTGATCCTGAATTGTTACAGGTGGAGGTTAGTATCGGGGTAAGAGTTGGGAGGACAACCTTGGCCTCCACTTAAGGTGGGATTCTTCTGACTCGGTTTCCCAGTGGTGTTCCTTTGAACAAGAACCCACCTGATTATTCCTGAGTCTGGCTATAAGGTGAAATTGTTATTGCATACAATTAGCTAAGCATCTTTATTCTGTCATATGTGCTCTTAGGCTGAGGCCTGAAAGATGAATTTTTGATTATAATCATATCCCTGCTTTTTTTTTTTTTTTTTTTTTTTTTATCTTGTAGAACCTATGAGTACAATTCAGGTATGTAAGATCTTGCAGTTTTCTATCTGAAAATATGTGGTCATTATATCCTAAATAAGTGAGTATTTGGCCTAGTCACCTACCTATTGCTAGATGCACATAGCTGTCTGTTTCTTTTAGCATTTTTGTTGTTGCTGACTTTTGTGATAAGCATTTTTATTTGTGAAAAGTTATCTATTTTAATTACTGGGATCACAAATGATTGGGTGATAGATGGCTCCCAATGGGAATTGGGGATACAGAACCCCAATTTGTATGTTGAATAGGCTCATTAGACTCCAGGCCATAGTTGAAATACTTATTAACCAGATCACAAAGGCACTGGATTTTTAGGAGATAAAACCACTCAGAGTAGAGAAGCAGTAATCCAGTAGAAAAAAGACAAACCAGACCCAGAGGGATTGGAGACTGAGAGCAAAGTTGTTGAGGAAATTTATCAAGAATTGTGTGAGAGGTCTTCAAAGGTTAACAAATAAAGAGGAGGGGATTATATGGGATAAACAGTGAAGACTCTTTTATAAGGATGTGACTTAGACCTGTGCCCTAATTAAGATTTGAGACTTAAGAGTATCTAATTTTAATTTGGGTTCATTGTACGACACACAATCAACAAATATTTCTTTTCTGATGAAGTCGGGGTAGCAATTCTGAGTTCGAAATAAACATGTGACAAATTCACTCTCTTAGGCAAAAAGTAGATTTATTTTGGTGAAGACATTACAGGCAAAATAAGAGGTAAAATAGGCACAGAAGGGCAAATATGAAATAAAGTTGGGAGAACATATAGTTAGCGAAGAAAAAACAAGTTCTCCAGGGGAATTTACAATTAACCAGGAGAAAGGAATTTCTCTGTGAGGTGGGAATAAGCCATTGAATGGTAGATTAAAGCCATAGAGGAGTTTAACAGACTAACCAGAGTTAACTATAGTAAGGAGAAAGCTGCCATTAGAGGGAAGGCACTATGAGGAGGGAGAGAGAGAAACTCCATAACAGGGTTAGTCCTGAAAAGAACTTAGCAAAGATCTTCATCATGAATAGATCTTTTACAGGCAAAACACAGCCTTGCTGGTTTCTCAAAGAAATCAGGGAAGTAAAAGGAGGAACTCAGAAGGATGGATCAAGGAGTCAGGTAGACTGCACCTAGCAGACCAGGTCCCAGACCTGTCTAAAGATAAGTTAATATCTCAAAGGTTGTTTAAGGATGTATAGAAGTTGGAGATAGGTAATGGAGACTGATAAGAGTTTCAACCTGACAAACACTCTATATAAACAGGATAGTCTGAGAATTGGTTCTATCTGATAATACCAGATAGACTTCTTGACAGATATAAACATCATTATGCACATTTACTATGTGTTAGACCCTAGGATTTAAAGGCAAAAAAAGAAAGAAATAGGCGGAGATTACAGTTAATGGGGAATAATGAATCAATTTATATGAATTTTGTGTTTACTTATTTGTGTAAATTCTATCTCTTCATAGTAGATATAAGCTCTTTTATGACAGAGCTTCTCCATTTTCCCTTTGGTATTTTCAGTCCTCAGCATTTAGTATTGTTTGATAAATTATTGTTGAATTGAATTGTAAATTACAGCTATCCTTAAAATATGCATTGAAGTTGAGATAAAGGATAGTCTGTGATTACTGAAAAGACAAAATATCACATTAGCTTTACACCTTAACTCAGTGATCTTAGCACAAGAATCTTCCTATCTTGCATAGTCAGCATATCTGTCTGAACTAAATGTCTGGATACTTTTTAACTGGCCTCTCTTAGGGACTGATTTGGGAGAGCCCTCACTACCTCAGCAAAAGCTCTAAGGTTTCAGCTTGGGCGTCTCCTGGCTAAGTATGTCTTGACTGACGGGCAGCTTGACCCCAGGGACCTGCCATATGTTTCTTAAGATGCAAGCTATTTTGCACTTTGGGTTCTCAGCTGCTGCCCTTCCCCCTCTTCTGTCCATCTCTGTCTCCTCTGGCTTCATTCCAGTCTCCCCCTCTCACTACATTTCTGTTACATTCTACATCCCTATTCTCTCTACATTTCTGTTAACCAACCCTTCAGGTCCCTTCTCCAGTCCGGAGCTCCCCCTGCAGCTCCATTTTTCCTATAGTTATTTTCTCTTTTCTCTCCCTCTTTTTCCTCCTTCTCAGGATTTTATGATAGAATCATGTTCTGGGATCATCTGGCATCTTGGTCCACCATATCCTTTGGATTCCTATCCCCCTGAACCTATATGTATAGAAACTGCTATATTTCACCTTAGAAATCAAATAGATGGCAGAAGGAAAATGTCTTGCTTCTCTGCTTTGAGGGAGGAGAATAAGGTAATGTTTTCTTTTTGCCCAAACCACAGAATATTAGAGCTGGAAAGGACCTTACAAAGCATATGGCTCAACCTCTCCATTTCATTCATTCATTCACCCATCTCTCTATTCCCTCATTTAGTTATTTGTTTATTGATTAATTTATTGGAGAATTTTTTTTCTTTTATTGTGAACTTAACACACAGAACCATTCCCACATGCAAAGAACAAAAAAAAAGAGGATTTTGTATAAAATGATGGGTCTACAGGTAATTTTATTTTAAAAGTTCATATTACATTTAACACAACAGTACTAATACTGTCTGTGTTTCCATCTGAACTTTTGTTTTCTTCCATATATTTAAAAAAATGTTTCATTGCTAATTTATCTCTTCATAGTAGAATGTAAGCTCTTTGAAAATAAGGCCGCTCCATTTTCACTTTTGTGTTTCAGTCCTCAAATTTTGGTATTGTTTGATAAATTATCATTGAATATAGTTTTTCTTTCAAAGTTGTTTTCCTTTATATTATTAATTTATATAAATTTAATTATATTAAATTAATTTAATAATTAATTCATAATAATTATATATAGAAATTATATGCATAATTTAATATAAATAATTATAATAAACTAATCATAAAAAATAAAAATAAATATATAAATAAAAATATAAAGAATATTTATATTAATATCCTTTATATTGTTGTTGAAACAGCTAGGTTGCATTGTAAATAGAAACTGACCTCAGGAAGACCTGAGTTGAAATTCTGTCTCAGATACTTGATCGCAGTTTGAGTTGGGGCAAGTTTGCTTCACTTAAACTGTAAAATGGGGATAATGCCACACTTAACTCAGAGTTATTGTGAAGATCAATGATATATTTGCAAAATTCTTAGTGCCTGGCAGATAGTAGACACTTAAGTTCTCTTATTCCCCTATCATTGTATATGTTCTCTGGGTTCTGTTAATTTTATATTATATCATTTCACAGAGGATTTGTAGGTTTCTCTGAGTCCAACCTTTTCACTATTTCTTAGGGAAATATTCTATTACATTCATGTAATATAATTTGTTTGTTTATTCATCCCCCAATTGATAAGTATCTATTTTGTTTCCAGTTCTTATTTATAACAAGAAGTAATTTTAAAAGTGTGAGCTCTCTCCTATATGTAGTGTTCTTTCTCTGTGAGTGTGTGTGTGTAGCTTACAGGAGTACTGGAATAGATACATCCTTAGCTTATCTTCCAGTCACCCTTCTCCAAGGGAGTCTTTAATTTCTGCCAAAAAGGGAAACAAGAGGCTAGGGACTAGAGGCTGGCCATTACCCTGTTCTCCTCAGAGTGGGATGAATGGGTATTGGACTAGAACTATATCTATCTGTTCCCTTAGATATTATTAATTTAGGGGATGGGATATTTAGGTTCAAGTGAAACTTCTGATCATTATTTCTTTTTTTTTTTTTTTAAATAGTATTTTATTTTTTCAAATACATACAAAGGAAGCTCTCAACATTCGCTGTTGCAAAACCTTGCATTCCAAATTTTTTCTCTTCTTTCCCCACCCTCTCCAAAACAGCAAGCAATCTAATGTAGGTTAAACATGTGCAATTCTTCTAAACGTTTCTATATTTATCAAGTTGCAATAAAATAAATCAGATCAAAACAACAACAACAAAAAAAAAACCCAACAACAAGCAAACAAACAACAATAAAAAGTGAAAATACTATGCTTTGATCCACATTCAGCTTCCGTAGTTCTCTCTCTGGATGTAGATGACACTTTCCATCTCAAGTCTATTGGAATCACCTCATTGTTGAAAAGAGCCAAGTCCTTCACAGTTGCTGATCACTATTTCTGAATGGGGAGGGGGACCTTAAATTTTATATCCAAAGTTTGCCTTCCTTCCAACCAAGTGTAAATTCTACAATGAATGCCATGGCAAATAACAATGAAATCCATTTATCTAAGTCAATAGCAAAACGGAAATCAAAATATACATATGAGAATTTATACCAGACAATGCAGAGTGAAGGAAAACTCCCATTGGGAAAACTCAGCTCAACCAAGAAAGCATCCCAGATCTCTTCCAAAGGGAAATTCTTGAAATCTCTATAAGCTGGTGATAGTACATGATAAAGATTCTAGATTCTCTCATCTGGGCTTTTCACCAGAATTTTTCTCACTTCACAGCCTGAAGAAGGGCTAGCATCATACATCTTCTGTCTCAGAGCTAGAAACTAGAAGAGCTCAAAGAGATGGAAGAGACCTGATCTCTCTTTTCTTCATCTCTCACCAACTTCACCTTACCTCCCTCAGTGATTAGACTTGCTCTGGACCATGGAAGAGAGATTCCCATACCAACAGGCTTTGGGGCTTGAGTTACAGAAGTATTTTTGTATGCGTGGGTCTTTTCTGTCTTTCTTTGGGAAGTATACGCCTAGTAATGGTATCACTGCATCAAAGAGTATGTACAGTGCGTAGTTCCAAATTGCTTTCCAGAATAGCTGGAACATATCACAGCTGCATTAACAGTGTATTCATTAGTGTGCTTGTCCTCTCATGGCCTCTCTAACACTGTCATTTTCCTTTTGTGTCATCTTTACCAATATGATGAATTTGAAGCAGAACCTTAGGGTTAAAATCACATAATCACATCCTTTTACTAGTTTATCTATTTGTATCAATTCTTTATATTTCTTAGATATCAGATTTTTAACAGATAAATTTGATATAAAGATTTTTTTAACCGGGTAACTTTCTATTCTAGCTCTATGTATATTGGTTTCATTTGTGCAAAATCTTCAATTTGGAGTAATTTAAATTATTCTTTTTATCTTTTATAATTGTCTATATCTTTTGTTTGTCAAAAAGGGGTCATCAGTGGAAAAAGTTTAAGAAGTACTATTGTAGGTAGACTCCTAAATATTTTATTCATCTTGTAGTTGTTTTTAATGAAATTTCCTCTGTGTGTGTGTGTGTGTGTGTGTGTGTGTGTGTGTTTAATTTTTGTTGAGTTTTTCAGGTAACGCATAAAGACTGATGATTTTGTGAACTTATTTTATAGTCTATTATTTACTGAGGTTATTGTTTGAATTAATTTTTTAAAATGTCTTTAGAGTTCTTTGAATAAACTGTCATCTCCAAAAGCTATAATTTTGTTTCTTCTTTATGTTCTCTCAATTTTTTTTTTATTATCTAATTACTCTGCCCACCATTTCTAGAATTTTTTCGAATAATAGTTACGACAATGGATATCTTTGCTTTTTTCCTGGAAAGGTCTGTGGTTTTCTATCCCCCTCATTTTACAGATGAGAAAACTGAGGCCTAAACATATTCAAGGTTACAGTTATTAACTAGGACAACCAAATTTAGAATCTAGGTTTCCTGACTCCCAGGTCAGCATTCTTTCCAACATACTTCACTGGTTCTCAGGTTTTGTATCTATTTTTTTTTTTTTTTATCCTTGGCAGGGCCCCAAACTCAGTCCTGAGACCCAGGTGATTAAAATGGGATGGGACATGGAGTTTGAGGAGAGGCTAAATGTTATCTTCCCTTTTCCTTTACCCTTTCTATTCTAAGCCCTTCAGTCATTTGGGAACTACAGATGACATGAAGTAAACTAGGCTGGGAAGAAGATAACAAAGGAAAAACGGAATAAATAGATTAAGAAGTGATTGAAGTGAAGAAGACTGAAGAAGTGAAGAAAATAGTTTGGGGAACAGTTAAGAAAGATAAAGGAAAATAGATAAGAGAATAATAATAAATAAATGAGTGTTTGCTGCAGAGAGAAATAGAAGGCCACCTAGAGAACTTGGGACTTCAGGTGTTTTTCTTTTATTTAGTTTTTGAGGTAATCTTTTTTTCACTTAGATTTTCTTTAGGTAGAACTGATTATTCTCTGTCCTCTAGATGGAAATGGTTATTCCCTATCCTTGAGAATCATTCCCTTTTTAAATAGATCTCTGCTTTGTATTGTTTTTCTAATTTGTTGGCTGGGTCTCTTCCCTTCTACTAAATTATAAGATATTTAAGGGCAGAGAAAATAGCCTGATTTTATATTTGTACTTCCAGAACCTAGAACAGTTCTCAGCACATAGGTATTTAGTTGATGTTTGTTGAAGAGAGTTATTAGGTACACAACTCACACATATATGTATATTTATATTTATGTATGTATACACATTTGTATATATATATATATATATATATATATATATATATATATATATGATGCAAAAGTGTACAAAATGCAGCAGTGTTTCCTGTTAGGTGGAAAGTGAGTATGATTAATTCAATTTTACAGATAATGAAACTGAAACTTGTTCATGATGATATAGCCATTATCTCCCTAAGGTGATAGTGAAGCTCAGAAATTTTAACTATGGGTTTAGTCTTCTGCTCAATACACAGTATTCTATAATGTGAGATGATTGTTCTAAATAATTTCTAAAATTCCTTCAGCTTTAAAACTGTAGTAATCTATAACTTTTCTATTTTTTTCTCTGAGGCAATTGGGGTTAAGAGACTTGCCCAGAGTCACACAGCTGGAAAATGTTAAGTGTCTGAGACAAGATTTGGACTTGGATCTTCCTGACTTCATCTACTGCACCAATTAGCTGTTCCTAATTTTCCTATTTCTTGAGGTGGTTAGGTGGTACAGAAGATAGAACTCTGGACTTAAAGTCAGAAAATTGTTTCTGTTCAATCACTTTCAGTTTTCATGACTCCATTTGGATTTTTCCTGGCAGAGATATGAGTGGTTGGCCATTTCCTTCTCCAGCTCATTTTACAAATGAGGGAACTGAGGCAAACAGGGTGAAGTGATTTGCCCAGGATCACACAGTGAGTAACAGTCTGAGGCCAAGTTTGAACTTAGGAAGATGAGACATCTTGACTCCAGGCCTAGCTGGCACTCTATCCATTGCTCCAACTAGGTCAAAAAAGACCCTAGCACAAATCCTGTCTCAGACACTTATTAGCTGTGTGAACTTGGGCAAGTTGTTTAATTTCTCTCAGTTTCTTCATCTACAAAGTGGGAATAATAATATCACTTACCTCCCTGGGTTGTGAGGCTCAAGCAAGATAATATATGCAATGTGCTTTGTAAGTTTCGATATATTTATTATTATTTTTTCTAGGCATGGTGCTTGTGAGCCATATTAAGTGCTTTTCTATCCTCAGTCATGGTTAGGACAAACCAAGAGTACTCTTGAGATACGAGAGTAGTAGAATCAGTTAGAACTATTATCATTTTGCCATCTTGACAAGGAGTATAGCTTAGAGAAGAATTTTTGCCAGCTCTCATCTTTTTTCTGTTTCATCAGGGACCAGGTACCAGGACCCAACCCCCAGGTAAGTCCTTGCTGTCTAGCTTTGGTTATTTTTGGAAAAGATCTTGTGCTGTTGAGAAAGACCAAATTCTCTCAAGCCTCTTATAATTCTAAAAATTCTATGGGTCTGCGATGAATGACTTGGAAATCTGGTGTCTTATTATCCTGATAGGCAATTCTCAGGTAGACCCTTAACTAAGAATTTTTTTTTTATTGGGGATTGATTAAAACCTGTACAGTGATACTTCCCCTTCCTCGGTTTCCAGTTCCTCTAAATCACTGGGGTGACTAGACTGGGATCTAGTGAATTTGTTGCTTTAAAATTTTTTTTGATAGACTGTATGTTTTGGGTCAATAGTCAATAGGCCATAGTCTAGTGGCCCTAGGGAGGGGCTATAGGCTAGCAGAAGACCCTGAAGTGAGGCATGGAGAGGAAGCACTCTTCCCACCCCACTCCCCTCCCCATACCATGTCAGTACTCTGGGGCAAAGTCCCTTTTCCTGACACTACTTAGGACTCTGATCTCAGGGACCTGAGGACTTGCAAAACGAAGCAAACATTTGGCAAACATTTTTTTGAATGAATGAATGAATGTGAGAGAAGTTCAGTGACTTGAGTTTGTGGAGGCTCATGATTTGGAAAATCTGGAGGTCATGGTCCTGGTGAATAAGGGGACTTGCCCTAGAGTGGATTCATCATACTTCAGTCCATCTACTTTCACTGTGGGGTTCAGGGCAGGAAAACTGAGCCCCTGGATAGTGTTGAGAGTGGAGGGTACAGAGAAGATCTCTGCCTGAAAGGAATGCGTATCAGGCAGCCCCCGCCCAGGAGGGGCTAAAAAAAGCCCCGAACTCCCCTGAGCTTTGTGTGTGGGGTTATCAGCTGCTATGTGTTGGCTCAATCACTGTGGTCAGACTCTGGCATTTTTAAGGGGGCCCTGGTCCCTTATCCCCTCTGTGTTTCTCCCAGGCAGCAGGAAGAGGGCAGCCTGTTCTTGGCCTGGATGCCAGGGGTATGGTAGAAGGAGAAGGTGGGGGTTGGTGGTCCCAAATCTGGTGACAATGGATAATTGTCAGCTGGACCCTGTGGGTGTTTCTTCCTTTTATAGTCAGCGACAGTTGTTCTTGCTCTGGCCCAACCCCTCTGGGGTGGAGGTGGGGGCTCAGGTCTTTGATATAAGGGACAGAGAAAGCCCAAAGCTTCTGTCTTTCTGTCTTCCAGGCTCTTGCTTCCTCTTAGGGTTTCCAGTTCCTCCAGAGATCTCAGCACCATGCCTCCCAAGAAGCCTGAGCCCAAGAAGGAAGCCGCCAAGGCAGCCCCAGCCCCAGCTCCAGCCCCAGCCCCAGCTCCTGCTCCAGAAGCCCCCAAGGAACCTGCCTTTGACCCAAAGAGTGTGAAGGTGAGATGCAACTAGTTGGGAGGTGGGGGACTGAGAACCTCTTCCTCCTCTGGAAGAGTAGGATGGGAGTACATATTGGGGAAGAACATTTCTGCCCTAAATTAGCCCCTTAGTGGGAAAGAACACTATGGTGTATCTGCCCTAGGGAACAGGAACATTATACTATTTTTATCTTTTTTCATGTCTTGAACCTCTCTGGAAGTCTGCTAAAGCTTAGGGACCCCTTCTTAGAAGAATGGTTTTAAATGCATAAAGTAAAATACATTAGATTAGGAAGGAAGTAAGTTATATTAAAATACAGCTTATCAAAAAAAAAAATTTTAAAATAAAAAGGAGGTCACTAGATCCTAGGTTAAGAACCACTGATATAGAGGAACTAGAAGCCAAAGAAGGGGGAAGTATTACTGTACAATTACTAGGATTTAAGTCACTCAGGTCACTCAAGAAGCATTTACTGAGTGCCTGTTATGTTTGAAACACTTTGGGAAATACAAAGAACTTTCTCATTTTTTAAAGACAGTTTCTGCATTTGTGAATTTACTGCTTTAGTTGGGGTAAAAGAGACATATACAGTTACAAAAAGATTACTTACCCTACAAACCAGTATATAAGAAGCACCGAGTGCATAGTTCATGGGATTAAGTTCAGGAAAGCCTTAATAAACCCATTTATTTTATGAAAATGAAAATTGAGCATCAGAAGCAGGAATTACTTGCCCAAGGTCATAAAGACTAGCAAATCATAGAGTCAGGATTTGAACCCATGTCTTTAGACATTACATCTAGTGCTTTTTCAACCATATCATGTTTCTTATGTAATAAGAGCTAGAGGGGCTCAAAGGAGAGATGGAAAGATCTTTACATGCTGGTCAGGGAAAATTTACTAGAGTACGGAGCATTTGGGTTGGCTCTTAAAGAGAAATTTAGCCATTCTCTCCCTATTCTCTGTTAGTCTTTACATTCCTGGTGCTTTCCAGCAATAATTTTAGGACAATTATAGCTGAAGCTAAGATCACTACTGTGGCTATACTCAGCATGTTGGTGGTACTGCCCCCATGTCAAACTGGACATTATGTGTGAATGCATATATTTTAAAATGATATTTTATTTTTCAAATACATGCAAAGGTAGTTTTCAACATTCACCTTTGCAAAACCTTGTATTCCAAATTTTTCTCCCTCTTGTCCTTTCCCCCTCCCAAGACACCAAGAAATTTGATATAGGTTAAATGTGTGTAATTCTTCTAAAGATATTTCCATATTCATCATACTGAGAAAAAAATCAGATCAAAAGGGGAAAAAAACGAGGGAAAACAAGCAAACAACCAACAAAAAAGGTGAAAATATTATGCTTTGATCCCCAGTCAGTCTCTATAGTTCTTTCTCTGGATGTGGATGGCACTTTCCATCACAAGTCTTTTGGAATTGCCTTGAATCACTTCAATGTTGAAAAGCTAAAAAATTTCTACCTTGTCTTTTTTCTTTCGCATTTGAGGAACCTCCGCCACAGGCGTGAGCATATGGTAGGGTATGGCTGCTTCTAGGGTTGAACCTGGAAAAGAAGAATCTCTTTACCTTCTCTCTCTTGCTTTTAACCCTCACATGGGAATGTTCCTTTCCTCAGAATAGATGTATCCCCCACTAACCTGGCTGCTTGATTTCTCTAAGCTCACAGGCCAGGCTGTGGAAGGAATTAGTTTGCAAGGGGAAGCTAGAAAAAGGAGTGGGGAGTGGTAGAGGTGGCCAAGAGGCTCCTCAGGGGAATGGAACAATTTTAAACCTCCACACCAAAATGAGGGAGGTCAAGCAGTCACTGGTAGGGAGAGCTATTTATAACTGGGATGGGACTTGGAGGGGTGGGACAGGAGAAGAGGGAGGCCAGCCCTCGGAACACAGCTGGAGATAGACAGGGATGGAGGGAAGATGGGTAGGGCCAGGATTAGTTTGGACTCAGCCCTAATGGGGTCCAGAGACTTTTGCATGCCATGTGTCTCTTTCCTTTTATGGGCAGAGCCTGGCAGGTACAAACCCACTCATCATGACAGCCCTTTGCTATTATCTTTATCATGTTGGGATTAAGCACCACTCCATTTGGACAGCCACTGCCAGGCTGGGCTCTCCAGCCATCCAGCGGTGCCTTCTTTGACCCTGGCAACTATTTCAGCATATGAGTCAGTAAAACCAGTAAACTATTCACCTTCTTTCTCTGGATCTTCCCTCTCTCCCAGGTGTCTTTTACTTTTTTCTTTTCTTTTCTTTCTTTTTGGTATATATCAAACCTTATTTGTCACTGAGGTTTGAAATCTCTTAGCCATCCTTGACTCCTCTCTTATATGTCCCCTCCCTATCTAATTCAATTCTCCTCTTTCTTCCTCAATCCTCCCTTTTCTTTTCCCCGCCCTTTTCTTTTCCCCTCCCTTTCCCTCTCCTCTCCTCTCCCCTCCTGTCCCATCACACAAAATATTCCATTTTACAAAACCCTTTTGGCAGTCTGGTGAAACCTATGGATGCCCTGTCAGGATAATGTTTTTAAATGCATAAAATATGTAATCAGTTATATTAAAATATAATCATCAAAGATTTTTTAAAATATATTTTACTTTTTTCTAAATACATGCAAAGATAGTTTTCAGCAGTCACCTTTGCAAAACTTGTGTTCCATTTTTTTCTCCCTCCCTCTGTTCTCCTCTCCCCTTAATCCAATATAGATTAAACATATACAATTCTTCTGAACGTATTTCCACATTCGTGCAAGAAAACTCAGATCAAAAGAGGAAAAACACATGAAAGAGAGGGAAAAAAGCCAAGCAAATAAGCAACAACAACAAAAGGTGAAAATTCTATGCTTTGATCCACATTCACAGTTCTCTTTCTGGATGTGGATGGCTCTTTCCATCACAAGTCTATTGGAATTGCCTTATCAAAAGATTTTAAAAACAAGTTCACAGACCCCAGGTTAAGAGATGGTTATCCAATGCTTTGTTATCCAATACTCCCAAACACAGTGCTTACTGTCTTGTAATCCCCCTTTCTATACCCTGTGCTGCTGGCATTCCTTAAAAGTGTTGAGAAACTGGTTGTTTTTAAATATGCTCATTGTAAACTTATTCACATTGTTCTTAGGTTTAGCAAATCTCTTCTTCCATATTTTGTGAAATGGTGAAATGTCAGCCCAACAAATTGAATTCTGCCAGATTTGAAGTTGGGGAGTTTCAGTGAAGCTCTCTGAGTTTGGGAGGGAAAAGCAAAAAATCTATAATTATACCATATTTTAGCTCCAATCTCCTCCCCTACTCTAAGCCATCCTTTCTCTATTCCTCCTGTGTGGTGTGGTGGAAAACTATCAGGATATGGAGTTGGAGAACCCGGAAATCCAGTTCTACCATCGATGTGACTTTGGACAAGTCACTTACCTCTGTAAAATAAGTACCTTCATTTATAGTATGAGAGGGTTGGACTAAAAGCTCTCTAAGGATCTTTCCAGTTCATTATCTAATTCAATGATTCTATGAACTTTTATGAGTATAAATGGGGGTAATAATTAGTCAAATCAATTAATAGAGGTCAGCATGGTGTAGAGAACAGACCTTGAAGCCAAGAAGATCTGGATTCAAGTCCTACTTCTGATACCCACTAGTTGTGTTACCTTAGACAAGTCATTGGCCAGTTAGTACTATCTATAGTCAATTCTCTGAGATCTATACTTGAAGAGATGCTGATTTTCATTGGTAGAGGAAGTATCCTCACATGACAGTTTTCTTTACCAATGAAATCACAAGTTGAGGTTTTTATCCAGTCCCTACCTCCATTCAATCCTTAATTAATAAGCATTTATTAAATACCTATATCTTGTAAAGGCTATACTAGGTGATAGGGATACAGTAATGTGTCCTTTATCCTGTATCAAAATGAAATAGTTCCTGACCTCAAGGTGCTTATAGTAAAGGAGAAAAATGTTCATCTGTAGTTGCTATTGAATTGCATCTCACTCTCTTACCCTGTGGATTGTAGCCCACCAATATTCTATATGAGTTTTTTTGGGCAAAGATACTGGAGTGTTTTGTCATTTCTTTTTCTAGTGAGCGAAAGCAAACAGATTTGCCGGTGACTTGGCCAGGGTCACAGAGCTAATAAATATCTAAGGCTGGATCTGAACTTGAGTTTTCCTGACTCCAGACCCAGTGCTCTATCCCCTGAGCCACTGATTTCCTCCCTCCTTCCCTTCCTTCCTTCCTTCCTTCCTTCCTTCCTTCCTTCCTTCCTTCCTTTCTCCCTTCTTTTCTTTCTTTCTTTCTTTCTTTCTTTCTTTCTTTCTTTCTTTCTTTCTTTCTTTCTTTCTTTCTTTCTTTCTTTCTTTCTTTCTTTCTTTCTTTCTTTCTTTCTTTCTTCTCTCTTTTTTCTTTTCTTCTCTCTTTTTTCTTTCTTTTCTCACTCTCTTTCTTTCTCTCTCTTTTTCTCTCCTTTCTTTCTTTCTCTTTCTCTCTTTTTTCTCTTTCTTTCTCTCTCTCTCTCTTTTTTCTTTCTTTCTTCCTCTCCTCTTCTCTCCTTTTCTCTCTTACCTCCCAGCAGAGAGATGCTAGCAAATTGAGGAGAATTGGGAAAGTCCTGATGTAGAAGCGACTTTAGGTGGGTCTTGATGGAAGCTAGAGATTTAAAGAGGTACAGGTGATAAGAAAGTACGTTCCAGATATGGGGCACAGCCTTTGCAAACTCATGAAGATTGGAGATAAACTATGTTGTATGACAAACAGTAATGAGTCCAGTTTGGCAGGACGATAATGTGTATGAAAGGTAATAATGTATAATAAGGCCAAAAAGGTAAGTTGAAGTCAGGTTATGAGCTTTAAATGCCAAACAGAGAAGCTTATGGTTAATCTTAGTGCTGACACTGGAGTTCACTGAATAGGGAATGACACAGTCATACTTCTGTTTTAGTAAAGTCACTTTGGCAGTGAATTATACATTGGAATAGGAGACAGAGAAACAATTTAGATTACTGTAGAAGTCTAGGGAAGAGATGATGAGAGTCTAAACTCAGGTGGTGACTAAGTGAGTAGAGAGGAGAGGATGAAAGTGAGAGAGATTCGCAAATTCAGAATGTCCAAAACAGAATTCATTTTCTTTACTCTCAAATCCATTCTTCTTATGAATTTATGTGAGAATATTACCATCCTTCTAATTACTGAAGTTTATCCTTGATTCCTCCTTCTTCCTCAACCCCCTCAATTCACTGGTTCCTTCCCTACTCCTCCCCTTTCTTTTTTTCTCCCTTTTCATTATATTCCATGGAATATATTATTCCTCAGCAAGCCAGCATCTAGGGATGTCCAGGCTCATATCTAGCATACCCTTTATAATACAATAATTGGAGTTTCCATTCCATTAGTAGCCTTGACACTCTGTTCTTTCCTTCCCCACAGATTGATTTCAGTGCTGACCAGATAGAAGGTGAGTACTACCCCTCCTTCCCTCCCCTTGCTATGGCCTTTATCCTTTTTCCTGATGAGCACCAACACCTCCCTAGAGAAGGCCTGTCTGTGTTCTCCAAGTCTCTCAGAAACTCTTACAGTTGCTCAGTCCTCTAGCCAAGTCATTTTGAAACTTAAGAAGTGGTTGTGGTCAGTTGCTACGATCCTCATGTCCAAGTCAATGAACTGTATCTTCCCAGGGTTCACTGATCTAGGAGACAATTTTACCCCATCTGATTCTTGGTGTAGAAAGAGAGAGAGCTTTTATTTCCCCTCCATCCAGGCAATTCTCATATCACTACCATTTTCTCCAAATTCCCCCTAGAAAATCTTCTAAAATGGGACTATACTAAATAGCAAATTTAATCATGAACTCCCTTAAACTTCCCATCATCTCATGTAAATGTCTCACTTGTCTTTTATTCTCCTTCCCCTTATTGGCTTCAGTTATCCCAGCTGGGATCCCCCTTTATAGTAAAGTCCCCAGGCACTTTGAAATAGAGTGATGGAACTCAATGGCCTCTAAATGTGCAACAGAATGCTCTTATGTCCATTTTTAAAGGAGTGGTTTTAAGCTCTTGAATTTTTCTGTGGGGTATCAGGGAATTTAAAAAGTAAAATTAATTTTTAAAAATTCACCTGTATCTAAGGGAATGTTGAAGAATCAATCTGTGATTCTACAACTGTGACAACTTCAAAGTTTATTATCCAAGACTACACAGCTAAAAGGGGCAGCAAAGTGGGCAGCTAAGCACTGGACTTGGAATCAAGAAGACTCATCCCCATGAATAAAATTGGTCTCAGAAGCTTCCTAGCTGTGTAATTCTAGGCAAGTCATTTAACCCTGTTTGCCTCAGTTTCACACACTGTAATATGAACTGGAGAAGGGAATGGCAAATCACCCTGGCATCTTTGCCAAGAAAACCCCATATGGGTCATAGACATTTGGACATGATTGAGACTATTCAACAAGGGCAACAACAACCTAGTTAACAAAGCAAACAGATTTAAATCCTGGTCTTCTGTCTCTGCTTCTCATGTTCTTTCTACTATAACATGCTACCCCTGTTTAAATATCTTCAGGGTTTATGATTCACTAGCCCACTATAGTGGATTATCACTGACCATGAAAATGTCTTTCTTGTATCCAACTAGAATCCTTTCTGACTTAATTTTGACACATTGCCATTTGTTTGATATTCTTTGGACACGAAGAACTATCTGCATGTGGTTCTGTGGAAAGAACTGCAGCCTGGGAGTCAACAGATGGATTCTAATCCCAAGCTCGGCTAACACTTTAGATGTGTAGTTGTGAGCCAGTCACTTAAGCAGTGTGGGTCTCCATTTCTTCACCTGTAAATTGAGAAGGGGCTAGGAGATCACTGGGGTGCCTTTTAACTCTGACATTCTATTTTCTATTCAGCATCCTCCTCTAAAAACCCTTCAAATAGAAGGGAATAATTAAATGACCTCTTAACCCCTTCTCTAAGATTAAATGATGTGATTCTTTTAATAGCCTTTCTTCATCTGAGACACTATCCCAATTCTCTGAACCTTTTAAAGTATGGTGACCAAAACGGACCATGCAGAGCACTCAAATCAAAGTCTGACTAATGCAGAGTACCAAGGAAGGATTAGGACTTAGCCCATGGGTATATGTCATGCTCCTTTAAATAAACTCCAAGACTAGGATGAATTTTTTACAGCAGCCACAGGGGCTGACTCACATTCATTTTGGGCACTAAGCAGTCTGCCCATTAAGCCAGGAGGGAATATAGGGAGAAATGGTTCAATAGTAAGGCAGAGTTGATTTCCCTCTCTCACTCCTAAACTTCCTTAGCAGAATTTCATTATTAATTATATAGGGGGTCCACCAGAGTTGGGGAATATAACATATATGAGGATCATGTGATTTTAGAATTAGAAGGATTTTTTTTTAGGGTCCACTTAGGTGTAGGGCTTGTTAACATTTGGTCCGTGGAAAAAACTTTGATAACTGCATATTTACATAATTTGATTTCATTTGTGAGCCCATATAACTTATTTGCTGTCTTCAGTCATTTTCCAGTCACCCATTTGGGATTTTCTTGGCAAAGATACCGAATGCTTTGCCATTCCCTTTTCCAGCTCCCTTTATATATGAGGAAAGTAAGGTAAATTGACTAGTGTCACACAGCTAAGTATCTAAAGCTGGATATGAACTCAGCTTTTCCTGATGCTCTTTCCACTATGCCATCTAGCTGCTACCATGTATCTTATTTAATGCAGATCTTATGAGAAGGGGTGCATAGATTTTTACCAGATTGCCAAAGGGGTTTTTATTACACAAAAAAGTTAAGAATTTCTGCTTTAGAAAGAGAACATAATGGATGGGGAGCAGGTTGTATAGCCAGAAAGTCCTGAATTTAAGTTTTGCCTCCTATACATATTGGCTGTGTCAAATTGCTGAATTGTCTGGACAAATTGCGAATTTTTCAGTGTAATGGATAATTCTCTAAGTAACTCTTAATAGTTTTCTGCTCCAGGTGTTCCCTATACCAATGAAATCATAAGCTTACCCTTGAATCTCATCTCTCCTATTTTCCAGATAAATCACAGAATCTTCAAAATAGAATTCAAATGCAAAATACATTTATTTAATCACCAAGTCACCTAAATGTGTCAGGTGCCAGACAGACAAAAATGATGGAGATTCTGCTCACTGAGCTTTTATAGTCTACTTGATGAAAACAACATGTAAACATGAGTAAATGCAAAATCCATACAAAATAAATACATAGTAATTTCATGTGTGGTAGGTGAAGTTCTAGTATCTTGAAGAATTAAGAAAAGTTTCTTTAAGAGGCTGGATCTCAAAGGGCACTAGGAATTACACCAAATTAAGGTGAGGAAGAAGATTGCTTCAAACTTAGGCAAAAGCTTGTACAAAGGGATGAAGGTGGGAGTTGGGGAACAGGGGTACTCTGTCACAACCTTATCTATTTAGAAATTCCCTCTGCAGTGTTCTCAACAAGTGGTCATCCCCCCTTTCCTTAAAGACCATAAGTGAGGGGTAATCTCCTACAAAGACATCATGACTTATTGTTGGGAACTTTAGGGATAATGAATTTCCTAGCTACTTAAAGCACTACAAAGACATGGCATTTTAGAATTAGGTGGAAAACCTTTAATGGTTCCTAGGTTCCATCTTAGGACAGAGCAAGGGAATAAGGTGCTGCAGCTATTAAAAGAAACACCAGTTTCTTACTTAGGTTTCTCAGGTTGGACTCCTCAGGAAACATCCCTTTAGTGAGGGATGGAGAAGAATGGGATTCTGGGTATCATGGAGATCTCACCCATGTGTAAGCCAGCACCCCAAGCCACAACCAGGTGAACTTATGGTTTGGCATCTGGTAGCCTTTGGCTCTTTTATGTTTCCTTTGTGTTATCTTAGATGTTCCTCTAATTCAAAACTGTGTTATACTTTCTCAGAAGATTGATACTTAAAATAACAAAATATGAAATATTTGGGAATTTGCTGAATTAGCATTCTTCATCTTGGCTCTGTTGTATCCAGATAATTGCCTCTAGTTAAATGCCTTCTGTCCATCCTGGCAAATATATCTTCTGTGGTCATGGGTTCACAATTTTGCCCATGTAGGCGCATGGTACTTTCCCCACTTTTTTTTTCATGGGAAACTTAGGAAATAAGCTTCTTACATTATCAGTTGAAAGAAGATAAAGATAAAAAGCATATTTTTTATGCTATTCTTACTCAGTGGCCAATGAGGCGATTACATCTCAACATACAGGTCCTTCAGTCCTGAACCACACAGAAGCTCTTTTAGGGAACTCAACATAATATCGCCTGTAACAATTTTCCTCCTTCTTCCATACAAACTAACAATAGGTAAAGATATATAAGCAAATATTCAGCCAGGATATGCAGGTTCTAATGGGAATACACCCTAATCATTTACAATAACTGGGAATCAACAGTTCATTATATCTGAAAAGCTATCTTTCTTTCTTAAAAATGTTTTATATAAAATTCTACCAAAAAAGCAGGCCTTTGTGTGTTAATTTATCCCTGTTCTGGGCTCCATGACTAAAAACTACTCATATTCTTTAAAATATTAACCAGTATAGTCTAATCAATCCCTCAGGATCCAAGGCCTAGGCAGAGGTACAAACACCTAAGACAGCCATTCTTATCCTGGACCTTAAACTTCTAACTAAGCTTAAGATTTCATTACATTTTGGGGATGCCATTTTGAACCTCTCTAGATCTTTTTTAGAGAGACTGTTATCTAGTTATACCTTCTTCAGCTTATATTTGTGAAGTTAATTTTCTGAAACTAAGGGAGTAAATTGAGGCCCAGGGAGAAGTAACCTGCCCAGAATCATAAGGTAGTAAATTGGATTCAAGTCTTCTAATACTCTTTCCACTCTACCAGTACCCAAATAGACTTATAGCTTTCTTCTCTTTCTCACTGATGAGGTAGTCTCATAGGATTCTGCCATATAGGTCCAAATTTTTTTTTAATTTTTTAGTGATTGTCTCAATAAATATGAGTAAGTATACCAATGTGCATGGGTATGTGTGTGTGTTTATTTTTAAAACTAGAGCTATGTTTTCATCATTTATAGGGTCATAAGTGAGAAACTTTTACCATTGTAATTAAGAAAATTCTCTGTAATTTAAGGTTACTGAAAGTTGCCTGCCATTAAGAGGTTTGTTCAGTGTCATATGTATTATGTGCCATGTCTTGCTGACTCTGAGGCTGCCATAGCATACTACCTCTCCACATTAATCTATCTGTTAGTTTATTCAGTTACTTCTTACTAACTGAACTAATGAGGGAGGAATGGAAACAACCAGACTGAATTAAAGTCTGAATTAGAGAATACTCTGAAAGAAATGTAATATTATTATTTCCAAAGGACAGCATGTACTTTCAAATAGGAATGCCTTAGAAGGGATGGTAAAATGTCAGGTAGATGACTTTGAAAGACCTGCTTTTATATCTATAATGATTTGTAATTTGTTAATTCTTGTAAATCAGTGAGTGATTCTAAAGTACTTGATACATTTTAAAAATTAGTTTATTCTCTAGAGGCTTTGAACATTCTTCCTGAATTCTGTTTTTTACAAAATTAATAAATTTAGCAAGTCCTTCTTGCATGATGTATATTTCAGCTCTTCAGTCCTTGGGGATTATCACAAATTTTGAATTGGAGTTTAAATTAACAAGGTAGATTAGCATTTTTCCATGGACCTCAAACTGCCTTAAGTTGATTTTACTCTTGTTCTGTGTGACTCTGAGGACTCTTTGCCTTAGATCACAATACCAATCCTTCCTGGATACTTAAAGTCTTATGTACCATGACTATAGCTATAGCTGTAATTAGGGCAAAATGACCAGGACTTTGCTCCAGATTGATAAAATTTAAAGGATTCTGACAGCAACTTTCTGGAGCATGTTTTTCCCTTCTGGCTACACCCTAAGTAAACTCTTCTCTGCCCAAGGTACTCATTCTATCTGTTACACCATCCATTTTCCCCCCACTAGTCCCTCACTATTGTGTGGAACAGTGGCTTTTTAGATAGAAGACCTGTGTTCGAATCCCAGCTCTCACAATTCCCTTTGTGACTTAGGACAAATCCCCTAATTTACCTGGCTCTCAGTTTTCTCATTTATAAAATTAGGGGGTTGGATAGGTGTCCTTTGAGGTCCTTTCTCTGAATCTATGAGATCTATGATGCCCTATTTGGGACAAGAGCAGTTCTAACCATATTCTCTCTCTGCAGAATTCAAGGAGGCTTTCTCACTGTTTGATCGAACGCCAACTGGAGAGATGAAGATTACATATGGACAATGTGGGGATGTGCTACGTGCTCTGGGCCAGAATCCCACAAATGCTGAGGTCCTCCGGGTACTGGGCAAGCCCAAGCCTGAAGGTCAGAATCAGAATCAAGGATATCAAAACCTTAGCTCTCTTTGTGTCTTCCAATATCTAAGGCTACACTAGGCTTCCTTACACAAATAATCTCCCCATCTGCCTGTTCTCTTTCTCTGCTTTCCATAATTCCCCTTTTTCCTTCATCATTATTGACCTTCTTTAAAGCGCTTTCCCTGACCTATCTCATTTTTTCTTTCCATTAATCAATTAGTCAGTAAACATTTATTAAGCACCTATTATGTACCAAATACCTGCTAAGCATATTACTGGATATTTCTTAACTCTAAAGATCTGTGTGTCTCCCTAAGGCATAAATAATTCTTTAATAATATAGGTCCTATGATTTCCATTCAATGATAATTTGCTTGAGTTCTTCTCAAGTCATTTTTTAAATTTGGTTCCCTAATTAAAATGTGAATTTCTTGAAGGCAGTTTATTCTCTGTGACCTCTGACTTAGAGGCTTAATATAGAGCTGTGAATATAGTACACCTTCAGTGTACGTTTGTTAAATAATTAACTATTCCTGCATACCTATTTCCTCTGCAAGACAATCTCTGCTTTGTTCTCAGGTCCCCGAAGGAGGCAGACACTCATTTTGGAATCCAACTATGTCACAGTAAAGCTGACGTCATTGTCACCTTTACCCTGAGAGCCAGGAAGGCTTTCTCCTGACCTTCCATTTCCCATTCTTGCTCCCTCTCATTGCCTTCCTTCTTGGTTTTGGCTTTAGAAACAATTGGTTCTTCATTCATGGGAGCTGAATAAAGACTGAGGAACTATAGGAAACAGGGAGCTAGGGGACTAGTATTTTGTCTGTGTATAATGTCACCTCTAGTAGCCATCTTTATTGAGCCTGGGAATGGTCTGGGTTATGGGGTTGGAGCACAGGGTCCTATTAGAATCCAGATTGAGTTTATTTTGACATTCCCTACCATGAGCAGCTCCCATTTCTATTTTCCTTACTTGCCTTTAGTCAATTTTGTAGGGTCACCATGCCCATGCCCTGCTCCCAGAAGTAGATGAGACATTCACTTATTTAGGATTAGTTCTTGGAAAGGCAGAGTAAAGATAAATTCTCCATCTGCATCGCGGAATGCCCTATCTTAACATCTCCCTTCTCTCTTCCTCTAATCTCTCTCCCTGAAGAGATGAATGCCAAAATGCTGGACTTTGAAACGTTCCTGCCCATCTTGCAGCATATCTCCCGCAACAAGGATCAAGGGACCTATGAAGACTTTGTGGAGGGGCTTCGAGTCTTTGATAAGGAGAGCAATGGCACTGTCATGGGTGCTGAGCTACGCCATGTCCTTGCCACACTGGGTATGAGCTTTGGGGGAAGGGAAAGACAATTGTGGAGGGATGGGATGAGGAGACAGCAAGAGGAGAAGAAGAAGGATTAGGGACTAAATTAATGTTGGAACTCATCTCCCTAGACACATGAATGGCCCCTCCCCACACTCTTTTCTTCAACATAAAGTCTTTAAGCATTGAGGGAAGAACAGGAGGGCAGAGATATGAGATTTGGGAGTCAGGATACCAGGCTTCTAGTCCCCCGATCTACTTCTAATCTGCTCTATGACCATGGGCAAGTTACCAACCAATGTTTCTACATCTATAAAATGAAAGGATTAGGTTTTTATAGTCTGTAATGTCCCTTCCAGCTCTAACTTTTTTTCATATAAACCTGTAGGGATGAAAAAAAGATAATAGTTACTAGTTTAGAATAAGAGAGAGGAGCTCTCTGATTTCTGTTCTGCCCTTGCCTCTCACTCTGGGGCTCTCATTCTTTAAATCCTATCCATCCTTTGTTGTATCTGAAGGAAGGTAGGCTGAAGCTCCAGAATCAGGAAATGTCTAATCTTTGACTTTTCTCTCAGTATTTTTCCTTCAAAATCCTTATGAGAGATTTGGGGAAGAGTTCTTCTTTTATGCCAGGATATAGATGACTAGGGAAGCTATGGAATGGAGAGGGGGATGGGCTACTACCTATTCTCTGCTGTCAATAACTTTAAACTTGTTCCAGGTGAGAAGATGACTGAATCAGAAGTGGAACAGCTGATGGCTGGACAAGAGGATGCCAATGGCTGTATTAATTATGAAGGTCAGAAGAGTAGGACTAGAGCACTTTACCTCCTCTCAATCCCTTCCTCTTACCCTACCTAGTTCCATCCTTTCTAAATTTCTTCACTCTATCTTACTGGAAAATTGAAACCTGAACCCAAATAGGGGCAGATTGGGCTTTGTCTCTAGTCTTAGTATCATCTTGATGAAAATGAAATCTGCAATTCTGGGAGTTGAGTAGGAGATCACCCAGCTCAGAGAGTCCATGAAGTGAAGAAGGAATCCCTAGCTGCATGAGATAATCTTTCCCAGGCAGGAGAAGAGGGTTAGAAAGAAGCAATGAGAGGGAAAGTTTAGAATCAGGGAGTTGGGAGGGACAACAAAGGGAGTAGAGGGAAAAGGAATCATACCAAGATTCTGACTCTCACCTTTTTTTCTAGCCTTTGTCAAACACATCATGTCTGGATGAATTGGGACCTTCAGGGTAAGTATGAACTCCTCCACGGTTAGAGCCAGGGCCATTTCTAATGATTCAAGAGCACTGGGGGCTCAGGAAGCCTCTTGTTCTAGTTATAATGCCCCACTGGCATGGTGACCATTTACTCTTACTGGGTATCCCCTCATTCCTTACTCCTTCATGATTCCCCTTTCTAGATTCCTTTCCTGTCTTCTTTGCCCCTGCTGCTCCCCAAATACACATTGCTGATAATCTTAGTCCCTCTCACCTCACACACATTCCTCCAGGCTTGGTCTTTCTGGCCATCCTGATGGAAAAGGAAAAACAGGGCCAATGAACTGGAGAAAACCTCGTGTCTGCTCTTGGTCCCATTCTGCCTTCTTTCTCTTGCTATCCACAGCCTCTGCCCATGGATTTTTCCTTACCCTTGACCCCTTATCTCTTACTTTCTCCCTGCCCTAAGGTAATAATGCTTGGGAACTTGGTAAGGGAGTCACTGCCACTCTCTTCCTCTGTGATTGCCTTTTCAGGTACAAGGTGGCCTTTTATTGATGTCACTGTATCAGGAGTGAGAACCATCAGGAGAGCTGTGGAACCGGAGTCAGAGGGACCCAGGCCTGCCACCCCACTAAAGTTATGAGCAGTTCTTCAGCTTCACAGCCACCTCTGTAAATAAACAACCAGGCACTATCTTACATAACAGCTTGGAGTCTGTTTTCTGCCACGTTCCTTCCATCCCTGAATTCTCACCTCAGTTTCTCTTTTATGTTCACCACGAAGAATGATGGGGTTTGTAGCTGGGGACCTGGCCAGGTGAGGGGAGAGGCCTGGGTAATAGCTTCAAGGATAATGGCGGGGTCAGACATTTAGTAGGAAAGGGTTTTAAAGAACAGTAATATTTATAGGAATCAGAATTCTGTTCTTATTCACACATTCTGTTTATTCTTGCTTCATTGTTCCTTAGATCAGGTCTAATTGACAGGAGATATATGATTGGGTATGGGGGGATGATGGTGGTGGTGGTAGTAGTTGTAGCAAGAACTGAGTCCAGACTCAGGATCCTTTCAAGTCTCTGTTTTGGGATGCTTGGGTTTCCATTCTCAGGAGACAAAAGACCATAAATTTGAAGCTGGAAGGGACCTTAGAGACCCTTTCATTTTACAGAGGTGGAAAGGGAGACCAGAGGGATAGTGTAAGTTGCAAAAGGTCACACAAGTAATAAGTATTAGGGGTAGCATGTAAACTAATGTTCTCTGACAAAACTCACTGCTTTCTCCCAGGTGCTATGGCCTGATGCTATGTCTCACTGACTCACTGTGGGCACCACAATGATTCCTAACTATATATGTAATCCCAGCCCCAAAACCTACATCCCCCATTAGGATGTAAGGTCCTTAAGGGCACAAATTGTGTTTTTCTTTTTAAATCTTGTTTTGTTTCTATCTTTGTATTTCTAGTGAAACTTGTTTAGATTTAGATGCCAATGGCCCCAACGCCTGTCTCCTTAGAAGAGGGTGGCTCAAAGAGAATTCCCCCTGCATCCTCCTCCTTTAATTCATCCCTTACCCAATGGCTCATCCAAAGCTTGCTCTGCCTCAATAGTCAGGAAGAGACTCAGCTAGAGACGGGGAAGCAAAGGGAGATTGAAAAAGAGGCAAGGAGAAAGATGGAGAGAGACATTGAAGTGGACAGAAATACACTCACAAGTTTCAAGAATGAATGTCATCTCATGTTTCAGGGACTTAATTATTCCAATGTGTATCTACTTGCTCCCATATCCACAAAAAGGGCAGCTCTAGGTATCACAGTGGATAGAATGCGGGACTTGCATTTCCATGAATTCAAATCTGATGTTAGCCATTTACTATCTGTGTGATCCTGGGCAAGTTACTTAAGCCTGTTTACCTCAATTTCTCATCTGTAAAATGAACTGGAGAAGGAAATGTCAAACCACTATAGTATCTTTGCCAGGAGAGCCCCCAATGAATTCATGAAGAGTCGGACACACTACTGAAAATGAATGGATTGTACACCAGGTGATCTCCATGGTTCCTTCAATTTCCATAAACATCCCCAAGCCAATATTGATTTCTCTCTGTCTCTGTCATTGTCTCTGTTTCTTTGTCTCTGTTTCTCACACTTCCTCCCCAACTAACCCTTTTTTGGAGGTGTATTCCTGAACCTCGTACTTCACAGGAATCCCTCTTCTGGTCCCCTTCCTTCCTATACATCTTTCTCAAAGGCTTTAGAGGAAATAGATAGATCTCATCCTTCTCACTTTTCTTGACCTCCCTGCCAGCCAGTCAATAGAATGAGTCACTTTTTTGTGGCAATTTAAGGATTATAAAGGACTCCCCGCCCCCAAATAACCCTGTGAAGTAAGTTGTTCAAACTTAATTATCAATTGGCAAATATTAACTGAGCAGCTGCTGGGTAGTTGGCTCTTTACTAAGGGAAGTAGGAGATGCAGAAGTATAAGAAGTGAATCTTACCTTTGAAGTTAAAACTTAGAGAGGCAAGATGGACACACACAAACACCCTCACCCTTTTTGCTCCCTCTTCCTACCATTAACTTTGGATGTTAGCTTGTCCAAGTCATTTCCCTTTTGGCTCTCAGTTTCCTCTTATATAAAATGAGAGAGATAGATCAGATGGTCTCTAAGGTCTCTTTTTTTAGCTCTTTGGTGGCAGGGGAGGTGGGGGGAGGAGGGAAGGTGTTTCCTTTCTTTGGCTGGATCACTCTTTATCTGGGTTGGAGAGAGAGAGAGAGAGAGAGAAATGCCATTCCTAGAGGAAAGGGCGAGTGGAGTGGGAGGAGCAGGGAATTGCTGTTCTGGGACAGAGATAAGCATGTCTCCAGCCACAAGCCAGCAGAGGTGCTTGGTGATAAAGTGGTGTTGAGACTTGATAGGTTACAGAGCAGTAACTTAAAAATAGGGGAAGAAGTGTCTCAGGAAAGGGATGGGAAAATGCAGGCAGGGGAAACTGAATGGAAGGGCAACTAGGTGACACAACAGATAGGGTCTGGGCCTGGAGTCAAGAAGACTCATCTTCCTGAATTAAAATTGAATCAAGACACTTGAGCTGTGTGACCCTGGCCAAATCAATTAACTCTATTTTCCTGAGTTTCTTTATTTATAAAATGAATTGGAGAAGAAAATAGCAAATCACTCCATTTTTTTTTTTTTTTTGCCAAGAAAAACTCACATGGGGTCACGAAGAGTCAAACAATGTTCCTCCCCCTCTCTAAGTTCCCTCAGATATGATAGGTTTCCTTTGCCTCATCATCGCATGTAGTTTCCCTCTTTTTATCTCCCCTTTTCCCTTTTTCTGACACTATCCCCTTTCCATTTCTACTTCCCTTTTTAAAATCAAATTATACATATGGTTTTTTGTATATCCACAACAGAAATACAATTCTCAAGAGTTCCTTTTACCTTTTTTTACTTCTCTTGAGTCCTGTTGTTGGAGATCAAATTTTTTGTTTAAGCGACTAAATAACAAGTTCTATATATGCCATATATGTAACGGAGATGGACTCTTTTCACTGAATCAGGCATTCATATTGGTCCTTTTCAGTGGAATGTATTCTCCGATCCCTTGTAAAGTACCTGCATGACCCAGCAACTCTTGGTTTGTCCCTTAGTTCCCTTGGCAACGGCTATGTTAAAGATAATTGTTTCCATTGAGCCAGTAAAAGTCATTCATTCAGTGCGATATAAGAGCAGTAAAAAGAATGACATCCCTTATGGTTTTTTTTTAAATACAACATTTTGAGATTCTACTGTTCTTCCTTTGATTTATAGCTTTGTGTGAATTCAGAGGAACTTTCTCTCCTCTCCTTCAAATGGCAATGGCAACTCTATGCTGAAAGAATGTGTATTTGCCTATTCTTCCCCAGACACATGTGATCCTGAGAGATATATTTGCAACTTTGGTTTCATTGGAAGTTTGAGAGTTCTTTGATCAGGGATGGCTGACAGTTCATTTTCCACTCAGCTGTCGATTCCTAAAGCACAAACCTGACCATGTCAACTCCTTATTCAATTAATTCTGTTACCTCTGGGATTAAATATAAAATCTTCTGGTTTTTAAAGCCTTCCATAATTTGATCTCTTCCTACATTTTCAGTCTTTTTTACTTCACCTCTTACCCTCCCATACTCTGGAATCCAGAAACATTGGTTTCCTCACTGTTCACCCAACCAGACATTCCATTTCTTAATTTGCCTCTTCTACTTGTTGTCCACCACACTTAAAACTTTCTTCTTCTTTATTTGTCTTCTAGTTTTCAAAACTCCTTTCAAATCTCATTTAAAATTTCTCCTTCTGTCAATTTTCCCAATCCACTTTAATAGTAGTACCTTTCTTTTGTTGAACATCTCCAATTTATTCTGTATATATCTTGTTTATACATAATTGTTTGCTTATTGTTGTTACCATTAGGTTGTGAGCTCCTTAAGAGCATCCCCAGCTCTTTGTAGGGTCTCTGTGTTACCTTTCTTTGCATTCCTAGTGCTTAGCCCAGTATCTGGCACACAGTAGGTGATTAATAATTAATAGGTTTATTCATTGTCTAGCCAGAGAGTGTGAAAGAACTTCACTTTTTCCAACGAGGATGCTTCTAGGATGAAGCCAGATTCTGTATGAATCTGAAATAATAAGTATCTTGTGGAAAGGACCTTCATCCTTCTTCAATCCCCCCTTCTGTCTCTGGGATACAGGACACAAAGTTAAACCCCCCCCTCCCCCCATCTTGGGGATAATGTCCACAACCAGGGATCTTTTCTGGGTCAGAGACATGAGGTATGTGTATATCAAATTTAGCTGAAAAGGAATTAACTCTAGGGTTTCTGTCCAGTTGTAGAAGAAGGGATTAAGCACTATATTATTATGTAAAAATGAGTATTACACTTCCTCTCCCCAGATATAGAGACACACACAGAGTCATTCAATGTCAGTGGAGGACCTTGGAATCAGGAAGAATTCTCTTCTTGAAACACTAGATGTGTGACCCTGAGAAAGTCATTTAATCCCATTTGCCTCAGTTTCCTCATCTGTAAAATGGACTGGAGAAGGAATAGTAAACCACTCCAGTATCTTTGCCAAGAAAATTCCCAGTGGGGTCCAGAAGAATCAGTATTAACAGAGGAACAAAAATTGTTGACGAGCTTCAACTTCCACCTTTTACCACTAGATGGAAGCATGGCAGCGTCCTGTTTCTTAGCTAGTATGTGAAGATTAATGTGTCCCTAGGAAAACCAATTACACAGAAACAAAATCCCCAATATTCGAGGGTTCATCTCAAGCTGCTATGCAGCTGGCGAAGACAAGCAAAGATGTCCAGATAGGAATTTCTAATTTCAAAGGCATGGAGAAGATCTCTTTCTGCTATCCCCATCAAGTGTGGCTCTTTTATATCTGAACTCAATTTTTCCTGTTATAGCTTTAGCCCCATTTACTTTATTTTCATTCGTGTTCACACAGATCTAAAGCTGAGATGTGAGGTGGCAATATTCATTCATTCGGTCTCTTTCCATTTACTCCAGATTTATTTATTCGCTGATTCGGGAACTCCATGATTTTCTGGTATCTTTTTTTTCTCTGTATTTTTCATGCAATTAAAGTTTCCTGTATATCCATTTTTTTTTTTATTTTATTTTTTAACTTTTTATTGACAGAGCCCATGCCTGGGTAGTTTTTTTTTTTTTTTTTTACATTATCCCTTGCACTTACTTCTGTTCCGACTTCCCCCTCCCTCTCTTCACCCCTTCCCCCAGATGGTAAGCAGTCCTATACAAGTTAAATATGTCACAGTATATCCTAGATACAGTATATGTGTGCAAAACCGAACAGTTCACTTGTTGCACAGGAAGGATTGGATTCAGAAGGTAAAAATAACCTGGGAAGAAAGACAAAAATGCAAGTAGTTTACATTCATTTCCAAGTGTTCTTTCTTTGGGTGTAGCTGCTTCTGTCCATCACTGATCAATTGAAACTGAGTTAGATCTTCTCTTTGTCGAAGAAATCCACTTCCATCAGACTACATCCTCACTTGTATATCCATTCTAAGATCTCTCCTTTAGGCATTTTATATCATCCTCTTCCAGAGTTTGCCTCGTGGATTCCCTTTTTCATTGTATCTCACCTCCAGAACAATGTCAATAGAGCCTCCCCAGTTGTATAGCCCACCACTGATCTATATCATCTCTTACCAAATTTCCCCCCCCCCCTGGAAATCTCTGCCTTGGGTATGTTCTCTCACTTTTTGAGGTGCCAATTGCCCTCAGGGGTTCCAGTCCCTGGCCCCCTGTAACCGTCAGATCAAGAAAATTTTAAAACTCTAAATGCTCCATTCCTTATCTAATGTGAAATCCTCCTCTCCCTTCGCCATCACATCTCTTCACTAAGGAGTATTCATAAGTGTCCTCCCACTTCCAACTTAAGGCCTCTTTCCTTTCCCTTCCTTTCAGTCTTCCCCCCCTTCACTCCTCTCTAGTGTCCTCACTTTTGGAGACCATTTCTTTGCTAGCCCTTGATTTGACCCTGGAACATCACTCACTCCTCTCTATCTCCTTGCTATTTTCCCCCTTTTATATACTTCCTTATGTTATAATGTACTACAACAGAAAACTTCATCCATAGAATATCTGTGTTGTCCATAATATCCCTATCTACATCTTCTTCATAATATCCCTGTCTACTTCTTTACTATGTTAGATTTCTACCTTTACCTTGTCTCTTTGTGTACATTTAGAACAAACTCTCTTACTGATATCTTACTGATAATCACCTACTATGTGCCAGATACTGGGCAAAGAAAGGTAAGACAGAGATACTACTTACTGATATTAGTGATATCAACACTTGTCAGTGTTGCTATTTACTATCCTTGGCGGGCAAGTTTATTTCTATTCTTTAGAGTGTTCAATACACAAACAATCTCCTTCAGTTCTGGTTTTCTTTCTAAGAATATTTCAGACTTCTTTATTATTGAATGTCCTTTTGTCCTGTGTAATTAAACTCACATTTGCAGAATAAGTCACCTTGGGTTGCATACTGACCTGAATTGCTCTTTGCAATATATTATTCCATTCCTCCCTTCTTTTTCTAGTGAATAGAAAATAATCTTGCATTATTTGAATGTCCTTTTCTCTGTATTTGAAAATCTTTCTCCTGATGACTTGCAGAACTTGTTTCTGAATTGAATTGTTAAATGTGATTGCCATGTATTTTGTAGTTTGCACCTTTGGGTTTTTTCTGGATTTCTATGAGTTCCTTAAATTGGAATTTCATTTTCTCTGTATTATGAGTAGTTCTCTTCTGTTATTTTCTTCATTATAATATTAAGTTTTTTGTCTTGTCATGCTCTTCTAGGAAACTTATAAAATGTAGGTTGTGTTTGCACATCCTGTTTTCAAGATCAGTATATCTTGTTTGCATAGTAAACATATTTGCTTTTAATGTTATTGTTTTTGCTTCTCTTCTTGTAGGTTGTCTTTTATTTTTATGTATTTGCATTCCTAATCTCTTGTTCTCTCTTGTGTGTGTGTGTTTTTTTTTTTTTTTTTTGCTATTGTAGATCCAAGTTTTTCTGTATTATTCATCAGTTTTTCTATGTAGGACCTAAATTTTTTTTCCTAATTTTTGTCTCTCTTTTAAACCACTCAAGAATAACGTGCTATGTTTCACTGTTCTCAAATTCCATAAGGTCTTCTGGCTCATCAAGTGTTGGATTATTTTCCTCTATTTTGCAATATTTTTTCATAGATGGCTGGAATCATTTAGTGGATCTGGAGACCATATTTCTTTCTCGTGTTAGTTTTTTTGTTTTTTTGTTTTTTGTTATTGTTGTTTATTTGTGTTTATATTTCAAGGTCTTTGATTTTTATTCTTCTTCAAATCTTTGGTACTTTAAATCTCTCTCCATCCCTATTCCCTCCTCCCCACTCTACTTTTTAACTCCCTATGCTTTATGATTTCCTTGAGGACTGGATCTCAAAGCATCTCAGCCTCTTCCTATACTGCACAATTCATAGTTCACAAACCTAGGTCCTGCTCCAATTATTGGGTGGTCAGAATTGGTCCCAGCTGGATGCTGTGTTCTTTTCCTCAGGCATGATAGAGTACTGTACAGACCCCAATTCCCATCCTTGTGCCCTGTTCCACTCCATTTATTCCTCAGTTCTCTATCCTGCCAGCAGTTTTGAACGTTTCCCCCAGCACTGGCATTTTAGAGCCTGTTTTCCTCAGTGCCAGCAGCTCAGAACTTTAAACACAGGTACTATAAGGTTGCAGCCCCTGGCAGACTTTTGCTTCTGAAGGGCTGTGGTCAAGCTGACTGTCAAAGCCCAAGCAAACTTCTGAAGCTTGGACTTGGAGTCTCCATGACACTGGAAAAAAGGAAGAGGGACCAAAATACTGGGGTAGGTTTTAATGTAAATTGACATAGTGTCATTATGTCTGCTAATGTAGCCTCATTGTCAATAGGAGAGGAATGCTGAGGGATAGTAGGGTCAGTGAGCATCAGTTTTTGAATTTTGCTTTTAACTCTTTTTTTTTTCTGGGTGTCCTAGACTATGGAGATTGCTTGAATTCTTTATATCTGTTGTATAATTTCTCTTTTGGAGAGGTTTGAGAGGTTATGGGGATTGGAGAAAATGTCTAGTCTGCCAACTTGCTAGTAAATGTGATGACTTGGAATTTTATAGTGCAGTGTTAAATTCTGATAACTAAGACTCTAAGACTTTTGGAACACATCAAAGGAGTCTATCATTAGAATGATCTTTTGGAGTTAGAATTCTAGTTCCAAAGAGGTCACTTGTAAAAAGTTGACACCTGTTAAATGTTTTGATAGTTTTGATGTGACTACAGCTCTCTTGCACAGAGTAAATGAAAATTAGAAGGTGAATTAAGTGTTTACTATGAGCAAAACACTGTGCCAAGCACTTGGGATAGCACAGACAAGTAAGATGGTCCCTGCTCTCAAGAAACTCATATTCTTATAAAGAGAGGCAATGTACACAGGAAGGTACCATTGCAGGAGAGATGCAAAGACCTCATAGTCCATAGAATGGCAAAGGAGATGATAATACATCTTCTTAAATAGCATTTCCATTAAGAAAAATCATATACATTTCTGATGTTCAATAATTTGAAAATGACAAGGATTTTTTTTGAAGACAGATTAGTATGAATAATCCTTTAATGGGCCACCATATCTTTTTTTATTATTATTATAGCTTTTTACATACAAAACAAATGCATGATTTTTCAACATTGATCTTTGCAAAAACTTCCATTTCAACTTTTTCCCTCCTTCCCTCCATCTCCTCCCCTACATGGCAGATAGTCCCATACATGTTAAATATGTCAAATATGTTAAGTAATATATATATATATATACACACATATTTATACAGCTATCTTGTTGCACAAGAAAGATCAGATTTAGAAAGAAGCTAAAAATAACCTGAGAAGAAAAAACAAAAATGCAAGCAAACAGTAACAGAAAGAGTGGAAATGTTATGTCGTAGTCCATACTCATTTCCCAATGTTCTTTCTCTGTGTGTAGCTGCTTTTGTTCATTACAGATCAATTAGAACTGATTTGGATGCTCTCATTGTTGAAGAGGGCCACGTCCATCAGAATTGATCATCATATAGTATTGTTGTTGAAGTATATAAAATGATATCCTGGTCCTGCTCATTTCACTCAGCATCAGTTCATGTAAGTCTCTCCAGGCCTTTCTGAAATCCTCCTGCTGGTCATTTCTTACAGAACAATAATATTCCATAACATTCATATACCACAATTTATTCAGCCATTCTCGAATTGTTGAGCATCCACTCAGTTTCCAGTTTCTGCCACTACAAACAGGGCTGCCACAAACATTTTTGCACATGTGGGTCCCTTTCCTTCCTTTAAGATCTCTTGGGACATAAGCCCAGTAGTAACACTGCTGGATCAAAGGGTATGTAGTTTGATAACTTTTTGAGCATAATTCCAGATTGCTCTCCAGAATGGTTGGATCCATCCACAATTCCACCAATAATGCATCAGTGTCCCAATTTTCCCGCATCCCCTCCAACATTCATCATTATTTTTTCCTGTCATCTTAGCCAATCTGAGAGGTGTGTAGTAGTATCTCAGAGTTGTCTCAATTTGCATTTCTCTGATCAACAATGATTTGGAGCATCTTTTCATATGGCTAGAAATAATTTTAATTTCTTCATCTGAATGCTGTCTGTTCATATCTTTTGACCATTTATCAGTTGGAGAATGGCTTGATTTTTTATAAATTAGAGTCAATTCTCTATATATTTTGGAGATGAGGGCTTTAGCTGTAAAAATGTTTTCCCAGTTTATTGCTTCCCTTCTAACCTTGTCATTAGTTTTATTTGTACAAAAACTTTTTAACTTAGTATAATCAAAATTATCTATTTTGTGATCAGTAATGATCTCTAGTTCTTCTTTGGTCACAAATTCCTTCCTCTTCCACAGGTCTGAGAGGTAAACTATCCTATGTTCTTATAATTTATTTATAATCTCATTCTTTATGCCTAGATCATGAATCTATTTTGATCTTATCTTGGTGTACGGTGTTAAGTATGGGTCAATGCCTAGTTTCTGCCATACTAATTTCCCAGCAATTTTTGTCAAATAATGAATTCTTAATCCCAAAGCTGGAGTCTTTGGGTTTGTCAAACACTAGATTGCTATAGTTATGGACTTCCTGTGAACCTAACCTATTCCACTGATCAACTAGTCTATTCCTTAGCCAATACCAAATGGTTTAGATCAGGTACAACTAGGCCACATTCATCTGATTTTTTTTCACTAGTTCCCTTGAAATTCTTGATCTTTTATTCTTCCAGATGAATTTTGTTGTTATTTTTTCTAGGAATGACAAGGATTTTGATAATGGAAAATCTTTTCCATATCTTCAGGCATTGAGGCTGCTGAAGCATCTACAGAACCTATAGAAAAGCAGTTGTTAGGTCCTCTCTCTATAAAGGTCTTTTCCATGACCTGAAACAGGCCCAGGGGTGTGATGAGCATTGCTAATCATGAGGCTTTTGGGTTTAGGGCCCTGGATTGTTTCCATCCCATTCTAAGAGGACATTATAGTAGAGGTGGTGGCAGTGCTTTGACTTGCAAATGCTACCTTCTCTCTTTTCCTCCTAGTGCCTTATTGCTTCAGATAGCTTAGATTCTCTGTATTTATGCAAGCAGAGTGGAGATGGCTGACCTTTTGGACACAGGAATTGCATCATTGAATAATAGCTTTGGTGACTGGGGAAAAAGCTCATTGGTCTGGGGCAGGCCATTGCTATTTCCAGGGCTCTAGGGCTCAAAATCCTGGGAGAAGAGGAGATAGGGGTTATGAGTCCTTTGCCACTTGTCACCTACAGTCTTTCCATCAGAGTGTCTTTTTACTGCAGCATTACTTCCCATGAATGGCTGAGACTTAGTTTGCTTCCTTGTCTACTTAGTTGACAGATTCACTACTCTCAGCTTGAGAGGAGCCTCTGGAAGTATATATGTTTACCCATTTCAGGGAAAGTTAGAGGGGGAACATCTTTGCTTAGGCTAGTCCTGAAAGGCAACAGAAAAACATTCCTACCATGGAGTGAGTGGTTTATGCAAAGTAGTTAAACAGGGTTCAAGATCGCAGAATTGAACAGCCATTCCTGATCCTTCTGAGTTTGGTCTTTAGAATGGATCCTATCTTAAATTTGAAGTGAATTCTGAAATTTTAAAAAATTTACACATATTCAAATACATCTAAAGCCACATTCCAAAGTCAATTCAAAATAACTTTTGGATTTTCATATATAATATATAATTCCTTCCATTACTATAAAAAAAGATAGTCAACAAGCATTTAATAAGTGTTTACCATGTGCCAGGCACTGTGTTAAGAGCTGGGAACACAAAGAAAGGCACACAAGTGGTTCCTTCCCTCAAAGAGTGTAAATTCTCCTGGAGTATATAACATATAAATAACTATGTACATAAAAGAAATATGTAGTATAAATAAAAGGCAATCTCTAAAGTAAGACACTGCTAGTAGGAGTAGAATTAGGGGTGGGGAATAAGAAACCTCTTAAAGAAAGCAGGATTTGAGTTGATACTTAATGGAAGTCAGGGAAACCAGTGACAAGGAGGGAGTCAAATGTTGACTACTAGTAGTCATGAATAGTTAAAAAATATTTAAATTATACAGTATTATATAAAACAATTTTAAATTTATGTTGTTCAGTTGTGTTTAAATTTTCACAATTCCCTTGCCAAAGATACTGACTGGAGTCAGTCTTTAGTTCTTTTCTAGATAATTTTATAAATGAGGAAATTGAGGCAGACAGGATTAAATGACTTACTCAGGGTCACACAGTTAGTCAGTGTCTAAGGCTGGCTTTGAACTCAGGTCTTCTTGACTGCAGACTGACACTCTGTCCACTGAATCACCTAGCTACCCCTTTAGCTTTATAGAAGCTTTATGTAGTCTCATTTAGTCTTCATGAGAGCCCACTGAAAGTTTTGTCCCTGTGTACAGATAAGGAGATTGAGGCTCAGAGAGACTCAATGACCTCTTTCCCTATTTGTCACATAGTTATATGAAAGTGTTAGAGTCAGGACTTGAACTGAGTCTTCTGACTCCAATTCCAGCATGCTTTTTAACTATCCAATGCTGTCTCTCATGGTATCTGCAGAAGATACAAGCCTGATTCTTACAGTATTTGCTAACCCTATAATTTGCAAAGAGAAAGAGTGAGACAAGCATTTAGTAAATGTTTACTATGTGCTGGGCATTATGCTAAGCACTTAAAAAATACACACACTAACCTATGAGGTAGGTGCTATTACTATCCCCATTTTACAGCTGAGGAAACTGAGGTAAACTGAGGTTAATTGTCTTGTTTAGAATTGCACAAATTTAATATCTGGGGTAGGTCCTGAACTTGGGTCCTCCTTACTCCCAATCTAATTCTCTATTCACTGTATTGCATCGCTTTGGGAGACTCTCAGTAAGATATGGTCTGAGACTCTTGAGTCACCTGTATTCCAACCTATGCTAATTAAGTCCATCAGAAATAACAGAATAGGTGACTTATCAATTTTGACTTCAGGTACAGATGAGCTGACTCCCTTGGGTACGAATTCCTTGAGATAGCTCTATCTAGGACCTATAATTGAACTTTCAAATTCCCTACCCCATCCCCCTACCAGTAAGCACATGAATGCATCCACAAGGAAGATGTGAGCTGGAACATCAGACAGCTACAAAAAGGAAGTCAGTCTTATTCAGGAGTTCCATGAAAAGTCACTCTGGCATGACAGTCAAATGTTCAAGGGGCTCAGATGGCTGAATACAGAAGGAATGGAAGCCAGTGATGAATTGAATATAAATGAAAGCTATTATTTTGTTAGTTAAGGGAGCTTAAAATTGAATTAGGAAGACCAAACATATATATACACATGCAGAAAGATGGCTGCTTAAAATAGGTGTTTTCTATCTAGATTTTGAAGTAAGGAGAGTTGGATAAATATTCAGTTATTATGATTCAATTAAGAAGGTGAGAAAGGTCATATTCCCATTGACTATTTTTCTGTCCCTCTTCCCACCCCTCACAGTTAATAATTATGTGTTATCAGATCTTAGGATCATAGATAGTTTCAGAGCTAGATAGGATCTTAGAGGTCATTTTCTAGCCTAATCCATTTACTTTGCAAAGAAAACCTGAAGGGTGGAGATGGAATAAGTTGCAAATGGCTGAGCCAGGATTTGAACCTGAGTCTTGTGATTCCAAATCTAGCACATGTTGCACTGTATTACAATTCTTGCACTGCACCCCACAATCCTGGGGTGACACAGGAAGCAAAGTGGCTCTATGAACAGAGTAGACAGCTTCGTGAAGGACTCTGAAAGCCTCTTTTGTCTGGAAATTCACCCTTTTTCTCCCCTCTGAAATCTTGTTATATAATTCATTCCTTTGAATTAAGACACCACACTCTTTTAGAGATCTAAGGATATTAATTAGAAGGAGTAATATTTCTTAATTCATGATTATCCTAATTAAGCTTCCTAGCTTAAATAGCTTTAATCTGATTAGAATAAGAATGGAAAGGGATTTTAGGAAACATCAAATCTGTACTCTTTATGTAGGAATCCCCTCCACAGAACCCCTGAGAGTTGGCCACCTATTCCAATTTAAACACCTTCCAGTGACAAGGAACTTTGCCCCAGAAGACAGCGGATTTCATTGTTGGACATGTTAGGACTGAGTCAAAATCTTTCTCAGTGTATTTTCAATGACTGGTTTAATTCTATCCTCTGGATAATAAATCCAGAAATAAATCAACGAATTGACTGATGAAAATGAATGAATGAATAAAAGTACTTATTATGTGCCAAGCACTCTGCTAAATCCTACAGATAGAAATACAAAAGTGAGATAGGGCCTCCTCTCAAGGAGCTTAACATTTATACAGTGAGATTTTGGTGTCAATAAATGGAAATGGTAGCCAGGTAAGAGTGCTTTGGCTTGGAAACTTGAGGGTGAGCTACAGGGAATTGTTTTTGACATCTTTAGCTAGAAGCAATCATAATGTTATTGGGAATGTATTGGCAATGTAGGGTACATGGCCAGGGTAAAGCATGGTTTAGGCTGTTTTAATATAGTAGTAAGCTCACACTAATTAAGACAGTATGGATCCAGGTGGGAGTTCCAAAGCTGAATGGGTTAGCTTCCCTGGAGCATGGTATTTGGAGATCTGATAGTTCAGAGGGTGCTGCAATAGTTGGTGAGAAAATAGCAAAGGTAGCTAGATGGATGAGCTAGAAAGCAATCTTCTTATACAGTATTCAAATCCTTGAAGACTGCTAAGGATCCATGATCCCTTCCTTAGTCTTTTCTGTTCTGTTGTAAATAAAATATCAATTCCTTCAATTATTCCTCATATGATGTAGTTTTAGAGTCCTCATTATCCCGATTATTCCCCTCTGCTCATCTTAAAATATGGTGCCCAGAATTGGAAACGGTGTTTTTGCATCAGCACAGAATTAAGAGAGACAATTAATCACTTCCTTTGAAAAATATACTTCTATTAATGAAGCTCAAAAATACCTTCACATTTTGGGAGAAGGATGGATGGCAGGGATCTCAGACTGTTGACTTACTGAATTTACTATTGAGGAATGCCATTCAACTCAAGCTAATTCGTGGCAAAGTTTATACTGAGGGCTTTCCCACCTTTCCTTTCAGTGTCCTTGTGTCTCTCCTCTATCTATCATATCTGATACTCCCCATTTGTCATGATTTCCCAGCAGCCTCCCATGGTGATATCATATCCAAACTTGCTCTTTCTGGCAGTGTCTCATGCTCTGAGATATACCTCTAGCTTCTTCTCTTATGGAAACTTATCCCATGGCTGCAACCTTAGCTGGCTGTCTAATGGATCAATCAATTGATCAACAAACTCATGACACCTAGGTGGAACAGTGGATAGAATGCTGGATTCGGAGTCAGGAAAACCCGAGTTCAGATTCTGTCTCGGACACTATTTGTGTGAATATGGAGAAATCATTTAACTTCTTTCTTCTTGAGTTTTCTTATTTTTATGATATTGGGATAATAATAGCAGCTACCTCATAGGATTGTTGAAAATCAAAGGAGATAACATATATAAAGTGTTTTATACATATAAATATTAAGTGGTAATGATAAATATAACATAATATTACAATATGGCAATAATAAATGTATATAAATATTAAGTGTAATAATTATATTTTCTATAATTAAAGATGATATAATAATTAATATGTAATATAATAATTATTATAAGTATCAACTATGGAGAACAGTGTCTGGCACATAGTAAGTGCTTGTGTCTTTCTATCTTTATCTTTCTATTTATCTATCTATCTATCCGTCTGTCTGTCTGTCTATTGATCTTATCTACTCTGTGCTGGGCACTATGCTTGGTATCGAAGATATAATTACAAAGAACAAAACAATCCCTACTTGTAATGAGCTTATTTTCTAATGAGTGAAAAGTAAATATATATACCTATGTATGTATATATGCATATATATGTGAGTAGGTAGCATTAACATAGTACTGCTAAATATATACATCATACACACATTGGTTAACTAAAAGTTTGGGTGAGAGGGTCCCAGTGTTTGAGGATAATCATGGAAGACTCCATGCAGAAGATGATGCTGAACTGTGTCTAAAAGCAAGAGGGGAAATCTATGAGGTAAGGAAGGAGTACATTCTAGGCATCGAGAATGGTCAATGCAGAGGCATGGAGATGAAAGGAAGAATGTCATGTGAGAAGATCTACTTTTGTTGGACCACAGAATGCATGAGGAAAAATAAAGTCCAATGAGACGGGAAAGATAGATTGGGGTCATAAAGGGCTTTAAAAACTAAATGATGGAGTAGCTAGATGATATAATGGATAGAGCACAGGCTCTGGAGTCAGGAGGACCTTAGTTCAAATCTGACTTCAAATACACACACAAGCTGTGTGATCCTGGACAGGTCACTTAATCCCAACTACTTTCAAAAAAAAAAAAAAAACAAGCTAAATGGAAGAGTTTAACTTTTATTTTAGAAGGAATAGAGAGTTGGTTGAGCAGGATAATGACATAGTTGTATCTGCATTTAAGGAAAATTGCTTTGATATCTGTATGGAGTGGTAGAAGGCAGTATGGCTTGAAAAATCCATTGGACTATAATAGAACTGAATACTAATTAGTTCCAGTGTGTCTATGTACAGAGCTATTTTTAGTAAGTCTTTTTGTCATGGCAATGAACTGGAAACTAAGGGGGTGCTCAACAAATGGTGAATGGTTAAACAAATTATAATATATAAATATAATCAAATGCTATTGTGTATGAAGTAAGCAGGATTAAGAGAATGAATTATATGATAACAATAAAGACAAATAATTTCAACAGACTTAAGAACTCAGATCAATGCAATAATCATCTGCAGTTCCAGCAGACCAATAAAGAAGTAATGCTACTAGTAATATTATCACATAGAGCTGATCTACTCAAAATACAGAATGATATGTAAAATCTTGGATATGATCAATATGGGAATTTGTTTTCTTTGACCAAGCATATTTGTTATGGGGTTTCATTTTTTCTTTTTCTTTTCCAATGTGAATGTGTGTATATGTGAAAGAGAAATGTGAGGAAGAAAGAAAATAAATGCTTGCTAATTGAAAATTTATAGGCAACTAGATGTTGGATAGAGTGGATAGAGTGCCAGGCCTAGAATCAGGAAGACTAGTCATCATGAGTTCAAATTAACCTCAGACACTAGTTGTGTGACCCTAGCAAGTCACTTAACCTGGTTTGCCTTAGGTTTTCCTCTGTAAAATGAGCTGAAGAAGGAAATGACAATATCATTGCCAAGAAAATCCCAAATGGGTTCATGAAGAGTCAGCCATGACTAAACAACAACAAGTAAAAATTTAAAACCCCCCTCCCCAAAACAGAGTTTTGGACTAAGATCCCCCAAAGCACAAAATTCTATGATATTATAAAATCAGTAGAAGGAAATGGGATTGTTGATTTTTTTATGTGGTGGAGGGGAGGCAGGGAAAGGCTCAAAGAATAGGAGGATACTACTCAGTGGAAAGGAATGAAATTCCAGGTGGAATAAAATGGTAGTAGTAGCTACAGAAAGAAAGGAAGCTGGAAAGGGAGATGAAAGGTGGTTAAGGACGTACACTGCCAGCTTCAAAATTTTGCCTAAGGTTGAACCATAAGGAAGGAGTTTGTGACTAGAGAAAGAGACGGATACATAATAACTGTAGTTGGTTCTGTGGACACTAACTTCCCTAGTTATTTCTAGTCTCCACCAGATCAGACACTCAGCTCCTAGTCAACTTGTCCTATGTTCTGTGACTTCATCCTCTTTCCAGGGAAACTTTGTGTCATACTAAGAAAGGTTCCTTTCCTGAGAAGCAAGGAGCCCTACTAAAGGAATTTGATAGAAGAAATCAGGAGAATTTGAATTTTAGTTTTACCGCTAACGAGACATAATCTGGGGAAAGTTATTTAATTCTTTTTTTGCCTTTGTCTCCCTATCTGTAAAATGTATTTAATAACACTTTCTCTGCTTACCTCAAAATTATATGTTGCTAAAATGATGAGATAATTTAATCAATTATATTATACATGAATATATTACATCATACATAAGATATTATTATTCTTATATATTATTATAATTTAAGATGTATTTATATGTACCTCTCTTCTTACAGTGCTTCTCTGAATCTTCTTTCTGGACTGTAGGTGATTATTTCTGAAGACAATGTCATGGGAGCATACCTCTGACAAGTGCTTTGTTTATTGTTCATTCATTTCATTGCTTTCTCACTCTTCGTGACCCCCTTAGGGTTTTTTGTTTTTTGTTTTTTTTGTTTTTGGCAAAGAAAGTGAAGTGATTTGCCATTTCCTTCCCAGATCATTTTACAGATGAGGAACTAAGAGGGAAGCAAGGTTAGTTGAGTTGCCCAGGGTCACATTGCTAGTGTCTGAGGCCAAATTTGAACTCAAAAACATGAATCTTCCTGATTCTAAGCTCTGTCCATTGAATCACCTAGCTGCCCCTGCCTAGTCCTACTCAACTGGAAAAGCTTTAAAGTATAGTCCTACTTTTAAACTGGATCTTTTGACTTTTATGGAAAGTAAGAGAAGTACTTCATCAAATTTCTTATGTGATGATGAAATTTTTTTCAGCCACAGCAAATCTCAGTGATTCTCCACAACACTGGAGAGGACTCATAGATCTTGGAGGTATTGACCTTAGCAGGTGAAGACTTCAAAACACTCTAAATATTATTATTGTTATTTTAATTTATAGAAGTGAGAAAAGAGGATTTATTAAGTACTTACTATTAGTACTATTATTTATATTTGATGGAGTTCACATTGAACTTTGGGACAGATAGAAATCCTATGACTGTTCTTTTGTGTTTAATGTTCAATAGATCACTGAGTAGATGGATTAAATAACTAGTTAAAAATTCTATTAAATATTATCATTATAATCCTTATTATTTCTGGTCCTAGAATCTTGTTCATCATTTATCTGATCCCACTTTCCTAAAATCTAGAAGGGGATATGTGCTACATTTTATAGACATAACCCATTATTAATGAGAAACTCTGCTTTTTTTAGTAGTGGTAGTAGATTTTTCCCTGTCCCAGGTAACTTAGTTTATATATCAAAATGTAGGAATTATTCCAATTGTTACCTAGTAGTTCCTGTTATGAGTGACATATTGTTTTTGAAGGGATATAACTTATCCCCAAAGTTACCCGAGTTAGTCAAATCTCAAAATGTGGGTTCTGAGAACTAGTCTCTTGACTAATAACTTTCTGAGTTTATCTCTGAGGAATGGAAGGAAGAGACTATGAGTTGGAGGGGAAATCAACAGTTGAGTGATCTTTTTCATTGATACTAACTAACGATGACAAATCTGTTGGCAAAACAGGTGTGGCTGCTTTAAAAATAAATAAGAAACTTGTACAGAGGTGAGAGCATAGCGAGGGCAGAACTATAATCTCCAACACCCTAATTCTATTTAGGTTTAGTGGTGCATAATTTAGGTTTGATGGTACAGCTCTTACACCCCCCTCAAACATAATAATTCCTAATTATGGTTTTGCTGTCCTGTCTAGGTTTACAGACCCTTTCTACAGTTTTTCAGAAAGCCACCTTTCCTCCTTCCTTCAAGAGGTCCCCAAAGGACATCCTAGAATCAGTGGTTCCCAAAATGTTTGATCTTGGGATACTTTACTCTTAAAATTGTTGAGGATCTCCCCAAAGAATTTTTTGTTTTGTGGGTTATACCTATCAATATTTATCATATTGGAAATTAAAATGTCTTTGTATTATGAAAATAGTTTTGATCTTGTGGACTCCCTGAAAGGGTTCCTTGGACCTTACTTTGAGAACTGCTGTCTTAGCTTTTTAAATGGAAAGAAATATCATTTGTCCCTTTCCCCACATCCTTATCCGTTCCAGGGTGTGGAAATAATGGTTCAGAACTCAAGACTCCTATTAATTTGGGTTTAAGAAGGTAGTGGAAAAAGCAGTGTGGTCTGATAGGGAGGATAACGGAAATGGTGCCACAAGTCTCCATCCTCCCAGAAAAACTTTGGGCAAGTTCTTCCTTCCTCTTTGGACTTTTATGCCTTCTGTTGTTGATTGATTTGCTCTTCATTCATTCATTCATTCAACAAACATTTATTGGATGCTTCCTATATGTGAAGCACCATATTAGGGCATAAAGATACAAAACCAAAGTGAAAGTGTATTTGCCCACAAGGACTTACATTTTAAGTATGTAATCTATAACCCAGGATACTCTTTTCATCTAGGTTTACAAGGGCAGAGTCTGATGCCAGGAACTAACACAAAAGGCTCATCTTCTCTTGGCTTATTATGTTTCCACACAATCTAAGAAATCTTTAAATATGTTCATGATTAACTTCCAAAAAATGTAAGTAACCACATGCCTTGTTTCCATGTAAACACAAGATAACTAATTTATATCAGATAGAAGATAATCTTCATTTCACCCTATAGGAATAGAAAAACATTTTTTCTGTGCCTTAATTAGGGTGAAATGAGTAGTAAGAACTATATTAAGCAGTAAAATAAGGGGAGGAAATAACACAAAAGGACAAAATATATGGATGGGTTCTAGGCCTAGCTTTGTCACTAACTCCTGTGGGAACTTAGATAAATTATTTTACCTTTGAGAGTGAGTTTCTTTTTCTATATAATAAGGCTGGACAAAGTGACCTCTAACATTCTCCTTGAACATTGTAGATATAGTAATGTGGTTGTTGCTCACTTAATCCTGTTTGCCTCAGTTTCCTTATTTGTAAAATGAGCTGGAGAAGGAAATGGTTTGCCCAGCAAATCCCAAATGGGGTCATGAAGAGTCAGATACAATTGGAATGACTTACAAAAATAAGGTTAGAGACATATTCCAGGGTAAGAGGCTCCAAATACTGAGGGAAGATTCTGAGTAAGTTGCTACTAGACTTAGGGGTTATAAAGTAGAAGAAAAATCTTTATCAGGATGAAAACTGCCTTGGGCCCCAGGTTTCACTGATCCTCAGGGAAAGAGCTCTTTCTCAACTAATTCAGGAGAATTCTAAAATTTCCCCTATTCTTGGCCCTAGAACTTTGTTTGTTAATTTTTAAGCCTTATTTACCTCTTTAAATATTTTTAAAAATTAAAATTTATTTTTAATTAATATACATTTATTTTCTCTCCCACTTACTTTCCATCCTTAAGAAAAAAGAACAAGCCCTTTATAACAAATATAGATAGATAGATAGATAATCAAGCAAAATATATTTCCTTGTCATCTCTTACCCCCCAAATCTCTCTCTCTCTTTCTGTCTGTCTCTGTCTCTCCCTTTCTGTCTCTCTCTCTTTCTATCTCTGTGTCTCTTGGTCTCTGTCTCTATTTCTGTCTCTGTTGCTCTTTGAATTTCTGTCTGTTTTTCGATTTCTATCTCTTTTGCTCTGTCTCTGTGTTTTTGTCTTTCTCTATGTCTGTCTCTTTGTATCTGTCTCTCTGGTTCACTCGTCTTTCTGTCTGTTGCTCTCTGTTGCTGTCTCTTTGTCTCTCTATTTCTGTCTCTGTCTCTTTCTTTCTCTCTGTCTCTGTCTCTTTAAATTTCTGTCTGTTTCCCGCTCTCTGTCTCTCTTGATCTGTCTCTGTGTCTCTCACTATCTTGGTCTGTCTTTTTCTGTCTCTATCTCTTTGTCTTTGTCTCTTTTTGTCTCTGTCTCTGTCTCTATCTCTCTGTCTCTGTCTCTTTCTCTTTGTCTCTGTCTCTCTCTATCTCTTTGTTTCTCTTTCTTCCTTCTTCCCTCCCTCCGTCCCTCCCATTGTATCTTTATTTCATTGTATACCTTCAGTTCAGTTCTTTGGCAGGTATTGGGAAGTATTCTTCATTTTGTGGTTGACTATTTTGTTAATTAGAGAGCTTAAAACTCTTCACAGTTGTTTATTTATATAAGGTTATTTTTATAGGAATTATTCTTCTGGTTCTGCTGTTCTGGCACTTCATACCAGACCCAGTTCATACAAGTCTTCCCATGTTTCTCTGACACTATCCCTTTCATCATTTTTCTAGCACAATTTCCCCTCATTACAATCACATACCATAATTTGTTTAGCCATTCCCCAACTGGTGAAAAATTAAAACCTTAATTTCCAGTTTATTGCCAGCACAAAACTACTATAAATACTTCTTTACATGAGTCCTTTTTCTTTGATTTCTTTGTAGTAATAGAGGGAATTTATTCATCCTTAACTTTGATTTGGGATAATAATTCCTAAATTTCTGGGTCATTGAGCTTTCTTGGTTCCTTGGACTTAGATATGTTTCATAAACTCTAGTTACCTTTCTCTCCTGGCATCTCTGGATGACTGGTTTTAGGACACATACCCCTTTTTTCTTTTCCTATTGCTGCCACCACACACTGCAGATCCTAAGTGGGTTGTCTTTTTTTAAGAAATTCTTTTAAAGAAAGAAGTATGCTAAAATAAACTACTTTCCATTGAATGACTAAATTGGACTAAATTACTATATAGTTCAAGTTCTCTGGGTTTAAAATAGTATCTACCTCAATTTTCCCCATTTTTGTGGTGCTCAGGTGCAGTAGTACCTGAAGATCCTAGATCTGCCTATGCAATCAATTTTGGCTTTTCAGTCTTAAGGAAATGACTTACTTCTTGACAATAAGTTAGTAAATTCCTCTTTCTGTTACTCTTCTGTTTCCCATACTGTAAAATGAGTTGGATTGGAACAGGGCTTCTTAAACTTTTTCCATTGTCAACCCCTTTTTGCTTGAAAAAATTTTAAGTGATCCTGCTCATATAGATATGTAAAATAGGTATACAAATCAGACATTTACTGCTAATAAATCATAAAAAAATTTATTTTTTAAAACAATCCTTTGGCATAAATATAATTTTACCATTTATTAAAAATGAAAGCAAATTTGCATACTAATAAGATGAATCTTATTTATTTTCACATAAAAATTAAATCTTGGTGGAATATTTGATACCTTTTACTGTTAACAAATTTTTCATGACCTCTGCAGTCAGTTACACAACCCCATAATTTAAGAAGCTTTGAACTAGATAATTTTTGAGGTCCTTTTCTAGGAATAAAGAGAATAAGCCCATTTAGAGGTAAGGAACACTTATAGTGGCCCAGTCAATCAACAAATGTTTATATAGGGTCTGCTACTTGTTCAGCACTTAGGCATTTTAGGACAGTATTCAACATGGTAATTTATGGTCTACTTGGGAAGATAAATTAGATAATTAGCATGTGTCAAGCATGGAACAATTCAGTACCAAGCTATCTGGTTCTAGCAAATACAAAAGAATGGAGGGAACAATGAGGTCTGTATTAGTCCTTGCAGGCTTCCTAGGCAGATTGTAGAAAGAACAAAGAATAATGAACCTAAATAGCTTTGTGAACCAGAACGGATTTATAAATGTCGACCATCATTATGATAAGATCCTTGGATATGTGTGGGGAAGAAGGGGTAAGGAGATGTGTCATATTTTATCTTGCTATTTCCCCCAGTCCCCTACAATTCCCTTCAGACATTTTGAAGTTAATAAACATTTCTTAAATTGAATTGATTTTTAACGATTTCAATTCTCTGCTCCCTTTTGATTAGGGAAGTTTCAGTCCGCCTCCTACTCCTTCTTACCCCCCTCTTTATCCTCTTTTCCAGGGTGTGCTGATCTGGTAATCCTTGGGAGATTAGGAGATGGGGAAAGGAGGTGGGAGGAGGAATGGGGACAGTATTTCCCCTCTCTGAGTTTAGGTTTCCTCCTTTCTAAAATTAGGAGGTTGAATTAGATGGGTTAAGTGAGGAGAGCTGGCAGCAGCCCTAAGGTGATAAGAACCAGCCCCCTCTTCCCCCTACCCTCTACCGCCTACCCCCCAATTCCTTCTCCCTTTTCAGCTGGCTTCTAAAGTAGAAGGGAGGGAGTCTGTGGTTTACTCCGCCCCCCACCCGCTCGAGGTCCCACCCCCTTCATCCGTCCCCACCCTCTTGGAAGCCGTGGGGGGCGGGAAAAAGACCACAGGGCGTCCGGAGTTTTGCACCCAACTTTAGGGGACTGCAGAGCCTGGGTTGGAGAGTCGAGAATGGAACTGCGGGAGCTCTGCTTGGCTCTGCTGGCGCTGGGGGCGCTGACGGGCAGAGTCCGGGGTAAGTGACACTAGAAGGGCCTCGGGTTCCGAGGCTGTCCGGGGTTTGAGCAACCCCAGCTCCCTGCCCGGAAAGCTTGCCCAGTCCGTGAGAGCGCGAGGGGTTCGACCGAGACTTGTGCTGGTTCAGACTTCGGAACGAGTGATCCCGAGCTGTCGGGTGTTGTCCGCTGTGTGCAGCTTCTGCCTCACACCCCTGTCCCAATAGCGGATCCGTTGGGTGCCCATCCTTGGTGCAGGGACTTCTTACTCTGCAGCTCACCGGGGATATGTGGTTATTTGCCTGATGTCTTATTTCGGGTTTGCTCTAGGAACAGCTAGTGTCGCGTGTTTTCTCCCTTTCCCACTCTCTCTCCTTCTCCCCCCCTCCCCCCTCCACTTTCTCTCTCTTTCCCTCTCCCTCTCCTCTTTCTCCCTCTACCTCTCTCTCTCTTCCTCCCTCTCCCTCCACTATCAGTGGATACTGTAGGCTTGCTGTGCAGATGTTCAGGCAGAAGGCTAGTTAGAGCTATACAGCAGAGGTGGGTTTCCTCCTTCTTTAAGAGAGTCTTGGGAGCTGTCATCCTGATACAAATACAGGTAGGATGCTCCAATGGGGAATAGAACTTAAAAGAGTCTCTAGGACTCTTTGTTTTCTTTTTTTTGGTCTAACTCTTTTGTCCCTAAATCTTGCTGCTGTAGATCTCAGGCCACCCCCTCTTTGGGTTACAAGCAGACAGCTCCATTTACATCCCCACCTGGGAGGCAGGAAGGGTCCCTTCAGTCAACCTGGGTGAGATATAGTCTGGCTAGTGAATCCACAGGGATACACATGGGCATTTTTTTTTGAGAGGAATGGGAAGCTGAGGTGTTGGAGAGGGCTTCAGTTGCTACTTTTTGGAATTTTCCTTCTTGGGGAGGCTGAAAATATTGGTGTGGGTCAAAACAACCCAGAGCTATCTGAATATTGTTCTCTGGGGATTTTTTTAAATTATTAAGAGATTTACATGCTCAGGGGACTGCGAAGTTGAATATTTTAATCAACTAAAAAAGATCTACTGCATGCAAAGTGCAGTGAGTCCATTCCTAGTTACTGTGGGGAGAGAAATAATAAGAAATAGTAGGGTATAAGACAAAGGCAGACAACTGTAACACACAATATTAGAGCATATATTTATTAGGGAGTTAAAACACAAAGTACTGTGTGAAGATAAAGTGGATATTACCCAAGAGGGCATTATTGCCCAAGAAGGAAGTTGTCTGGAAGGCTGTTTGGAGGAGGCATTTGACTTGTATTGCTGAGGCTATTAGTAATTATAGATGACATTTACATACATGTTTTAAGGTTTGAAATGATTATTTATAAATGTCAAATATAATAATGTATAGTTTCTAAATTATTTGTAATTTATAAACTATTGTAAAAGTCATTCACTTTCCCACTTCTACTGACTACAATATTATTGTCCCATAAAAATCAGGTAAACAAACTGGCTAAATATAGAATCTCAAAATTCAGATGTCCAAAACAATTCATTTTATTTTTCTTCCAGTATACCTTTCCCAAACATTTTTGTTTGGATTCATTAGCCTTCCCATCATTCATAAATAATTGAATAGGTCTCCTTCTTTCTATATTGCTACCAACCTAGTTTATTATTCCCTTGGACAATTGCAGTAATCTGATAATTGGTTAACCTAGCTCATGTATCTTCCCACTCTAGTTCCTTGTCCCTACAGATGCTAAAGTGATTTTTCTAAGATTTAGGCATGACAGTGTCAATCCAGTGCTCAATAAACTCCCCTGACTTCCTATTATGTCCAGATCAACTATAAAATCCTTTAGTATTTATAGTTCTTCACAGTCTAACTCCTCCCCACCTTTCCATTCTTCTTGGCTTCTCATCCTCTATATATACTTTACAACCCAGCTATACCATTCTATTTACTCTTTCTCACATCCAATATTTCTGCAGACTTTATATCTTTGGACTGACATTCTTCAAGCCTCTAATGCTCTTCCTCTTCAAGTCTCAGAATCCCTGCCTCCCTTCAAAACACAGTTCAAGCTCTCCATTAATAGATGTTCTTTTCTAGGCCTCACAGATACTGGAACCTTTGCTTTTAAGTTTCCCTTTTCCATTCATTTTCTGTGTATCTTGCCTTTACCTATTTTTGTATCTGGTGTCTCTTCCCTTAGAATATCAGTTCCTTGATAGTTGTTGGAGCTGTTTCTGTTTTTGTATCTGTATTGCTTTGTTCAGTACCTGGCCCTGTAAGTGATAAATAAATGCTTGACTAATTAAATTTATTGCCTTGTCATTATTTTGTTCCTTCATTTTCCTTCACATTACACTTCTAATCGATTGCCACATCTTGTCATTTCTACTTTCACAATATCTCTCACTTCCAGTCATTTTTCTCTGCTCCCAGGACCATAATCCTAGGCTCCTATCACCTCTTACTTGAACTATTATTGAACTAATAGTCTCATAATCATTACTCTTGTTTCCTCTTTTCCCTCTTTATTTTATCTTCTACACCAAAGCTTCTTAAACTGTGGATTGCAACCCTCATATGAAGTCACATAACTTAATAGGAGTTTTTGCAAAATTATGATTTATTATCAATAAATATTTGGCTTGTATACCTATTTTATATGCCTACTATCCTGGGGTTGCATACAAATTTTTCAGGTGAAAAGGTAGGTCACGAATGGAAAAAGTTTAAGAAGTCCTACTCTATATAACTGCCACAATGACATTCCCCAAATGTAAAACTGGTGTGTCACTACCTTACTCAATAAATTCCAGTGGCTTCCTATTGTCTCTAAGATCAAACATAAACTCCTTTGTTTAGTTTGGAAGCCCTTAACAATCTGTCCCTAATTTAACTTTCCAGTCTTTGTATTCAATCCCACATGCTACAGTCCAACCACTTTTCTGTTTCCCCACATTTGACAATTCATTTTTTATCTCTTGATCTGTTCTGATGCCTGAAATGCATCCCCACATCACCTCTACATCAGAATCTCTTGTTTCTTTCAAAAGTCTGTTTAAATGGCATTGTCATTTAAAGCCTTTCCTGATACCCACTTTTCCCCTAGTGCCTTTATCCCATAAAATTTATCTTCTATTTATTATATATATGTACATATCTTGCATATATATGTATTTATTTAAAATGACTAAGTCTTCCTATCTCATTCATCCTAGAAGTATAAGGGCTATTCACATACCTTGTCCTATTCTAATTAACATGAGAATTCTGATGACAATTATCCCTTCTACATTGTGACTTATCCATTGAGGTTGTGATATATTGTGTGTTGGCATAAGAAATTAAACAGGGATTTTTTTGGGAGCTTTTTGGAAGTCATAGCCAATATGTGAAGGCCAGCAAATGACACCGAAAAAGTTTTAGAAACTCAGAAATGCATAAAATATATGTTTAGTATTCCATATTTTGAATTAAAATTAAAATTAAAATTAAAATTTAATTCAATTCAATTAAAAATAAAACTAAAAGACATATGTTGTCTTTTAATACCATAACAATTCACTTCTTCTCTGGTATGGAGGGCTAAAAAATTTTACATGAATTTTCTCGACTGTGGGGGGATAGGTGCTGTTCCCCTAACCCCTGAGATGTGGAAGGGATATTTGGGCTAATTTGTCCCTCTTTAGGCAATCTGATAGCTCAGTCCTCTCCTATGAAGGAGTTCACTATATTAATGCTGAGAACTTCATGCAGATACACCACTGGCTCAGCCTATTACAACTCAAAAATGCCAAGCTCAAAAGATCCATCATTTTTCAGTCTCTGCAGTAACATAGATTATGGGAGTATGTTACCCCACACTTGTACATGTCATCTCTCTCACGAGACTACAAGATCCTTGAGGGCAAGAACTGTTTTATTTTTGTCACCTTAGCACCTTTGCTAAGTCAGCACTTAATGATTTTTGATTGCTTGATTTCCTGGTAAGACTAAATTGTGGGTATGTGGAGCTGTTTAAGAGCTCTGGTTGACATATAATCAGCTGTTGAAGAGTCCCTTTCTCATGAACAGTGAGTTGTAAATTCAAGGAGCCTTCTTTGATGACCCCTTTTTATGAACTTTTGGAGGATCCCAGAATACATACAGGCCTTGTGGAAGGAGTGGCAAAGAATGTGCTAAGCCATTAGCATCCTATTCTTGAATCCTTTAGCCTCTCAGAAACTTACCTAAATCAGGTACTACCGTAGTACTGATTGAAAGATAATAGAGTAGAGTGTTTCCAATTGCAGAATAGATTCTCTGTTCAATGTTGGGACCTGGTAATCTAATGTTGAATTGGTCTTAGATTGAGGAGTTAGTTGCTTTCTCTGCCTTCAGAGTAGATCTAGGATGAGAAGAGCCAGAAGTTTCTTAGAGTTTCTGCAGCAGGGCTAAGCTTAGGCCCATTGGTGTTCTGGTAAATGTTTAACAACCAACTCTGAAAAAAAAGTGCATTGCCCTTTTAAATATTATTTACATTAATAACATTTTCGCCATCACTTTCTTGTTTAGACAATCAACAAAACAGTAAATCAAGCCCCAGCTTATGTTATTTGCTAATTTCCAAGGTACAAATATTTATGCTGAAAATATAACAATGGTTCTTACACACCACCAGTTAGGTAGGCACTGGTAGGCTACCTTAGGCCTCAGAGCTCTTTAGATTTGAGTTTGTTATGGTCAGGTCAACCAAATAATAACTCAAAGTATTAATTAAACCCAGAACTGATCTGAAATCTTAGGGACAAAGAGGATTTAGGTCTGGCTTTGAATTCCTAGAGATTCTGTTACCTTGTAGATCAAAGAGGTCTGATCATAACTGGGGGGAGGGAAGAAAAAGGGGATAGGAAAGAGATGAGATATTTAAGTTTCATAGAGAAGGTAGGATGAGAGTCACACTCTATTAAAAGAATTATTTGTATGACCGTGGACATTTAACTTCCCTGGGTCTTGAATGATTTATCTGAATAATGGAGTAGATGACCTTTAAACTTCTTATCCAGTGAGAAAAGCAGGGCAAATATTGTACTATTATTCTTCATTGTTATTCAATCTTTTCAATTATGTGTGCTGTTTCTTATAGCACAATAACATTCCATTACATTCATGTACCACAATTTTTTAGTTATTTCCCAGTTGATGGACATCTAATTTGCTCACAATTTTTTGCTATCACAAAAGGTGTTGATATAAAATTTTGGCATATATGGAGTCTTTATTTTTGTTAGTAACTTCCTTGGGGTATATGACAGCCATGGAATCTCTGGATCAAAGGACATGGACATTTTAGTTTCTTCTATAACTCCAAATTGCTTTTCACAGTAGTTTTATTAATTCACAACTCTAGGGATAATGCTCATAATGCATTATGCCTGTATTTCCATTCCCATCTTTATCAATTGACTGTATATAAGGCAAAACCTTGGAATTAACTAATATGCTTCTTTTAAAAAATTATTATTATTATTGTTATTGTGAGGCAGTTAGAATTAAGTGACTTATTTTGGGTCACACAGCTAACAAGTGTTAAGTGTTTGAGGCTGGATTTGAAGTCAGGTGTTCCTGACTTCAGAGCTGGTTCACTATCCACAACACCATCTAGTAGCCCCCAAAATAAGCTTCTTAAAGTATCTTGCAAATCAATGGTAAAATAAGCTTATATTTACTATTACCTGATTTACATGGAGTTTTTCCATGAACATTGCTTATTCTTGTGAATAAGCACAGATGTGGTTCACATCTTCATCGAACTTAATGTCTAAGAATAAATCATGGGATTTAGAGCTTAAAGAGACTTTTAAGATTACTTAATTCAGTTCCATCATTTTACAGATGGGGAAATAGGAGCTTCTAGAGTTATTCAATTCTAGACATCCTAGGGAGAGATAGTATATCTTAAATATGTCAGAGATGATTTCTCCAATAAAGATGGTGTCCAGACTAGAACTATGGGCTTTCCAGGGAACAACCATTGCTACAATTCTTGATGTCACTATGAAGGTCATCACCTCTCTCTCCTGGGGTTATGATAGGTAAGGATTCCCTTCTCCAGTCTCTGAGAAGGGAGGGGCGCTGGGGACAGATGTCAAAGAAAAGTGTGAGGAAATGAGTAGATGAGGAAGTCTGTCCTTGCCTTTGGACTTTTCCAATTGAAATTCCCTCTTCTCTAACTTTTCACCCTACCTAGGGCCTCCACTTATCACCCATACTCAGCTGTGCTTATCCTCTCGCTCTTGTTTTCAGAAAAAGCCAGGAAGAGTACCCACAAAAACCACAGCTCATGAATCAGCAGACAGATAATTATCAACGGGAAAGAGAGTGGACAGTTTCAGGGATAAGCCATTCAAACCACACAGAGCTGGTGGTTTTTCATTCCATCTTCCCTCTTTTGAAACTTGGCCAGTTTTCTTATTGGGCAGATGGCGGAGTTCAAGACACCAGGGAAAAAGAGGGATAGACTGGAAAATGACACAGTTGGACTCTCCTAGCTTTACCATGCCAGCCAAATTTATATTTTAGATTCCCAGGTTAAATTTTGTAAAAACTATCTCTTCCCTCCTTGTCTGTAATACTTCTAGAAATGTCCTCATCACAACCCTCCCTCCTTCCCAAACACTTTTTTTAAAATAGGTAATTGGGGTTTAGTGACTTATTCAGTATCGCACATCCAGTAAGCATCTGAGGTTAGATTTAAACTCATCCTCCTTACTCCAGGGCTGGTGCTTTATGCACTGTGCAATCTAGCTGCCTCCTTTAATGTGTCCTGGAACAAATAGTGCCTAAGAGACAGTATGGTACAATGGAAAGGATACTGAAAGATCAGTATTTGAATCAGAGTTTACTTTCTTAATACTTGGGTGCCTTTGGCCAAATCACTTCACCCTTCTCAGTTTCCCCATCTGTAAAATGATGGGATTGAATTAAGTAATCTTAAAAGTCTCTTCAAGTTCTAAATCCCATGGCCTATTATTAGACATTAAGTTCGATGAAGATGTGAATCACATCTGACTTAAAATTTGTATCTCTTCAGCACTTATCACAACACTGTACACAGTAAACTCTTAAATATTGATTAGATAATCATTACATAGAACAGAGGTGTCGTCTGAGCCATAAGACCATTGCCAAGGCCAAACTAAGTTAAAATATAAAAATACAATGTAACACAGATAATGTTAATTTGTAGCTTATAAAGTTAATATACACCCCCTAGGAGTATGTTTCTATTTGATACTATTACTAGTAGAACATGGTGGGAGCAGTTAGGTGGCACAGGGTTAAAGTACTAGTCCTGAAATCAGGAGTACTTGAGTTCAAATTCAGCCTGAGACAATGATAAGCTGTATGATCTTACACAAGTCACTTAACCTGTTTGCCTCAGTTTCCTCATGTGTAAAATGATCTGGAAAAGAAAATGGCAAACCACTCCACTATCATTATCAAGAAAACTCCAGATGAAGTCACAAAGCGTCAGGTACAACTGAACAGCAACAAGAAGTAGAGCAGAGTGGTAGTAATCCAGACTCTACCACTTACTATCAGTATGCTTGAGCATTTAATTTTTAACTTCTCTGGCTTCTGTTACCTCATCCAAAAGAGGGGGTTGGACTACTTGGTCTCTGGAGCTCTTTCCAGCTTTAAATCTATGATCCATCCAATCCCATCCTAGTTACTCAAAATAGGGAATTTGTACCTCTGCTACCCATGATTTAATGCATTTATTTTATTTCAAGATTGATTTTGTGTGTAGTAAGGAAAATCTTGACCATCAAAGTGATCAATCCATTGGAATGATTTGCTAAAGCCATCTGGTCTAGATAGTTTGGGCTTTTATTTAACTAAAGGCAGGTGGCTATGCTGGAACTCTCTTGAGATCCACTTTTGGGATTCTAAGATTCCCAGGTGGGCTGATGCATTTGGACTATTAACAGGCTCTTTCATAGGTTTTCAAGGGTTAAATAGCTAGAGATTTAAGTATATTGAAGACTCTCCTGTTCTCTCTTCCTGGGAACAATTAGGAGTTAGTAGTCAAAGGCAGTGAGTCATACTCTTCTGGGCCAGATGAATCTAAGAAAAAAAATGTTATTTTGAGACTAAGGTTTCTAAAAAAAATAAAAATAAATTTGGCTCTAAGAGCTTCATTTCCAAACAAATGCCTGGGCAAAAAGAGGCAGAATGGATCACTTCCGACAACATTGCTATATACCACATAGACGTGAAATCAGGTCAGGAGGTGAAATAGCTACAGAAATGAAAAGCTAGGTTTGGAGGGAGGTCATCAGCAGGACAAAGCTGGGTTAGGGGAAACCCTGAAGAACTGCCCAGGACTTGGTGGTAACTTAGATGTTGTTTTGTAGTTTTATCAGCAATTTCTTTGTTCATTAAAGACTTTCTCCTATGGGAATCAGAATGGATCTAACCAAAAGAAAAAAAAAAAACAACTCTGTTCTTTGAGGACTTGTCTTATTAAATTTTTAAAGGACTGGTAATTACCAGCCTTTCAAAGGACTGTAGCCACACCGACTCACATATATACTTGGAAGGGACTGTGATTTGCATTGTCAGAAAAGAGAAAATAGTGGGTCTCTAGAAAAAAATTAACTATTTACTGGAACTTGACATGAGAGTGGATAGAATACCTGGTCTGAAGTCAGGAAGACTCAACTAAAGATCAAATCTAGCTTCAGACATTTACCAGCTTTGTGACCTCAGAAAAGTCACTTAACCTTGATTGCCTCGGTTTCCTCATCTATAAAATAATCTGGAGAAGAAAAATGGCAAACTGCTCCATTATCTCTGCCAAGAAAACCCCAAATGGGGTCATAAAGAGTTGAACATGACTGAACACAACATCTGGATGGTCAGAATTCCCTAAAAAACAGTCACATCAAGCTGTGCTGAAGCATGTAAATAATGTAGGCAATAGGGTGGGACAAGTATTGATAACATTTCCCAGGACTTTAGGAAAATTTGAATTCATAGTATTCTAAGCCATTTAGGAGAAGTAACTACAAGGCTGCAGAACAATAATTAGCAGAGGGCAACAAGAACATTAGGACAGCAGAGACAGCACCATCCCAATATTTGCTTGCATTCTACAAAGCTAGGCAAAGTTGTTCTCATTATTAACTTTTCACTGTCAATTTCATCAGAGTGAAGCTGGAAGAGAGCTTAAAAACTACCTAATCCAAACTTTTCATTTTACAGAAAAGGAAACTAAAGTCTAGACAAGACTTGTTCAAACTCTTATAGGTAGTAAGTAGACTATATTACCTTCTTTCTTTCTTATTTCTTTTTATTTTTTTCCAAATATATAGAAACAAAATTTTAAACTTTAAAAAAAAAATCTACCTCCTTTCCTTTCTTCCCCTCATCCTTCTTGAAAAGGCAAGCAATTTGATATAGATTAGACGTGTGCAGTCATGTAAAATATTTCCCTCTTAGCCATATTAATTGCTTTGTTTCTCAAAAAAAAAAAAAAAAAGAAATTAAAGGTGACAAGGACAATGGCAATTTCTGACCATATTGAACATAATAGTGCCTACTATAGGCACTATATAGATATTTATTCCCTTTCCCCCAAACTTTTTGAGCTAAAACATCACTCCCTGGTCATCACTTAGCTATGTATTTTGTTTCTCCTATTAGAAAGAGAGCTCCTAACAGACAGGGATAGTCTTTGAAGTTTTTATTTGTAGTTTGTCACATAGTAAGTACTTAATGAAGACTCATTCATTCATTAATTTCCAATAAACCTCCTTATGGAGGAAACCAACTACTTCCCAAGATAACCTATTTATCTTTTGGACATTTCTATTGATTGTGAAGATTTTCCTTGCCATAAATTGAAACCTGCCTCTCTTCAAGTACTATCTTTTGACCTAAATCTACCCTTTGGGGACAATCCTAGGAAACAGGAACCATTATGATTCTGGTCACACAGAAGATCCACAGAGGGGAAAACATCATTTAGTTCAAATAACCCTGGACCAGAGATCAGAAGATACATGTTTTGAGCTCCTTCTTCACTACTCTCTAGTATGATCATGGAAAGTTACTTAATCTGAGCCTCAGATTTCCCATCTGTATAATGGGGATCATAGTAGCTTTCCTACTGAGTAAAATGAGACTCAAAGGTCAATTAATGTCTGTCAGTCTGGGATTAATCAGTTAGTCTGACATGGCTCATTCTCATCATTGGCTCATTGGGCCAAGTGATTATAATGGAAAATCATTCATATCCTGACCTATCATTCATCTCCACAGGAAGTGACCTGTCCAGGGTTAGTGGTTGAGCTGGGATCCAATCCAAGAATTGGGCCAGCTGCTTCCCTGGTCCCCTCTTTGGCAAACCATAACAAAGATTACTGTTGTATTACAGTGTAATCTTTCAAAAACAAAACAAAAGAAAACAACAACTCTGCATCACTTCCCCTTAAATGACTTTCAGTGCCAACTTGGCTTACCTATAGATGACAGTGAGTGTGTTCTATCATAGAAGGGCTGACTTTTTACATCCTGTCATATTGGGACAAAGTGTCTTGCAAAATATTCATTTATGCATTTTTGCCTTATACTAGATCCCTTCCTTCTCTTCTATTTTCTCTTCATTTCATGTTTTTTTAATTCCAACTAGTAAATCATTTGTGTTTGATTAGCCACAGCCTTATTAGTAGGAATACTTTTTGGTAATATTGTTGGAATCATATAGTTCCTCTCTCCTTATTGGTCTTCTCTTTGCAAAAATCTATTTTTTCTCTGGCTTCATTTACTTTCCTATGCTAGACTTCCTCACCAAAACCTTGTGATATGGATGAGAAATCTGATCTTTCTATCTTTGGAGAAGTCAGCCAATTAATAAACATTTATTAAGTGCCTTTGATGTACCAGGTATTGTACTAGCCCTGGGGATATAAAGAAAGATATGATAGTCCCTATATTTTAGGAGTTCTCAGTATAGTGGGAAACACAACACATAAACATGTGCTAACAAGATATACACAGGATTAATTGGAAATAATCAACAGAAGGAAGAATTTATGGGGACCAGGAATGGCTTCCTGTAGAAATGGGATTGTAAGGAAGCAAGGATTCCCCTATGTTTTTCTAGGATTTATCATCTTATTATTATTATTTTTTTGTTACTTAAAAAAAATTTTTTTGATAACTTTTCATTGACAGTACATATGCATGGGTAATTTTTTTACATTATCCCTTGCACTCACTTCTATTCTGACTTTTCCTTTCCCTTCCTCCACCCCCTCCCCTAGATGGCAGGCAGTCTTATACATGTTAAATATGTTATAGTATATCTATGTGTACAGAACCTAACAGTTCTCTTGTTGCACAGGAAGAATTGGATTCAGAAGGTAAAAATAACCTGAGAAGGAGAACAAAAATGCAAACAATTCACACTCATTTCCCAGTATTCTTTCTCTGGGTGTAGCTGATTCTGTCCATCATTGATCACTTGGAACTGAATTAGATCTTCTCTTTGTTGAAGATATCCACTTCCATCAGACTACATCTCTAGAACCTATGTTGAAAACCTCCTCAATAGCCTTGTGGCAGTGAAAAGGAAAATTTCAATTTTCCTGGCTCATTGATTCAGACCAAGCTTTGGAGTTTGAGACTCTCCAAAAGAGGGTTTAACAGAAAAACTCCATCTTGCTTCTTTTCCTGGGGCTGATTTGTCAGAGGAGAGGGGACAATCAAAAGGAAAAAGGCTTTTCAAGTTGTTCATTCAAATGAGGTTCCTGGGAAGAGATGCCAGTCTTTGGTAGGGGTGAGGCAGGGCCCTAAAGTGCAAAAGGAGGAATATGAATGGGTGGAACTGGGAAACAAAGCCTTCCACACATTTTAGAGAAAGAAATCTCTGAGGAAAGAGTTTATTGAATCATCGTGGGCTCTGGCCCAGAGATTCTTCATGAATTAACAATTCTCAGCTGAAAGAGAGAGCAATTCCTAGGCATTTAAAAATGCTCACTTCTACCCTCTTGGAATCAGAGCAGAGTTTGGAAAAGCTTAGTTTAGATATTCTTAATAATAATAATATCTGACATTTATACAGCGATTTAAAATTTGCAAAGTACTTTACATGTATTATCTCATTTGATTCTCATAACAACCCAGTGAAATAAATGCTATTGTTATTATTTCCCCCTTTTCTAAATGGGTAAACTGAGGCTGAGAAAAGTTAAATGATAAACTTGTGTCAGAGATAGAATTTGAATGCAGGGCTTCTTAACTTGATATTTCAAACCCTGATATACTTTCTCTTAGTGTCAGAACTTAAAGGTAAAATGAAGGGAAACATTTAGTTTTCTTTTAGTGACATAAGATAAATTCATGATTAATTTTAAGAGAATGGAGGAACTACTGGCATAACTCCTCAAAAATGGAGACTAAGCCAATCTCAAGAAATCTGCTTGAAATGTATAAACCAAAAGATGGGGAAAATAATTACTCATGTTTATCCTAAAACTGGTCAGTCCCAAGGATAGATTAGGGACTTGGCAATAAGTGCTTTTGTACGAATTTTGGCCCCACCCTTTGTGCCCCTGTATCCTCCTAACTATTGCTACATCCTCCTGTGGTATTCCTACATACAGGTTTTCATAAAAACTTCCATTAGGGGAGTAGAAAAGGAGGCAGGGACCTCAGCTAGATTTAGCCCATTCCTTTCTGTACCCTGTGCCTAAGGACAAGGGGTGGGTGGAGGTGTTTATTTCCACAGCTGGCTAAAGGTAAAGTAGGAGGAGGGTGGGGAAAGTGACCACATGAGTCAAAGTCAGTTGACCAGACGCTGTTGGCTGGACAAGCCTGGTTTCAGACTTCTTGTCTTGTATGGACATGTACTCTTATGTTTTTGTTTTCTGACTATTATGTATAATTATGTATTTGAGGGTAAGTGTAATCTCTGGGTCTGCTACTATCATAGATAAGAATGTTTACTTCTGGATGGTTTAAGAACTGTGCTATAGGTAGCTAGGTAGTACATTTAAATGTAGCACTAGTCCTGGAATCAGGAAGACTTGAATTCAAAAGCAGCATCAAATACTTGTTAGCTGTGTGCAATTCACTTAACAAACTCTCTGCTTGACTCAGTTTCTTCAACTATAAAACAGATGATAATAGCATTTACTTATCACGGTTTTTATATTGATCAAGATCTCTTAAGTTTAATCTGCATTATTAACATTTTAGTCTTCATTTTCTTAAATCTAGATAATTAAAATAATAAATCTGTAATTTGAAATTTGCTCATTTTCATTATATCAATGCTTATGCTGAAAATTTAAGAATTGGATTCAGCAGCTTCAGCACATTCTTGCCTCTATACTTTGTATCCTTTTACAAAGAGTAGAAAATTGTTTGTTTTTTTAACCAGAAGGAATAATGCTATTGGCCATGTGACTGATTGCCCTTAAAAATGAGTCAAACCGTTTGAAGGTTTGAGCTATATTTGAGGGAGCAGAAGGCATTCTGCTCTTCAGTCAGGCATGGATAGATATAGTGAATCAATGACTAGACACAGGAAACAGCTTGTATGAATATGACTCTGGTGGCAGAGAACTGACTTTGGTTTTAAGAAAGAATTAGCTCTGACAAGTGAGAAGTGAATTGCAGAGAGGATTAGACTCTGAAAGCTGAGTAACCTGTCTAGTAGAAGGGCTATTGTTGTTTGTCCTTCCTAAAGAAATCGAATGACATCATGAGGATGATTCTCTCTTTTTTTAGTTCAAGCTTTTTATTTTCAAAACATATGCACGGATAATTTTTCAATATTAACCCTTACTAATTCTTGTGTTCCAATTTTCCCCTTCTTTCCCCCCTCCCTAGATGGCAAGTAATCTATGTTAAACATGGTAAAAATATATGTTAAATCCAATATATGCATACATATTTATACAATTATTGTGCTGCACAAGAAAAATCAAATCAAAAAGAAAAAAGAAAATAAAATGCAAGCAAATAACAACAAAAAGCATGAAAATGCTATGTTGCGTTCCACATTCAGTTCCTACAGTCCTCTCTCTGGGTATAGATGGCTCTCTTTATCACAAGATTATCAGAACTGGCCTCAATCATCTCACTGTTGCAAAGAGCCACATCCATCAGAATTGATCATCATATAATATTGATATTATTGTGTACAGTGATCTCCTGGTACTGTTCATATCTCTCAGCATCATGTAAGTCTCTCTAGGCCTTTCTGAAATCATCCTGCTGGTCATTTCTTACAGAACAATAATATTCCATAACATTCATATACCATAACTTATTCAGCCATTCTCCAACTGACGGGCATCTACTCAGTTTCCAGTTTCTTGTCACACAAAAAGGGCTGCCACAAACATTTTTGCACATGGGGGTATGAGGGTGATTCTTGACTAGCACATGGATTGTATTTGCATGAAGCAAAGTAGCACAAAGTTGTCAGCCTTTCTGTCTCCTCCAGAGTCCAGTGGCAAGACAAAGGTGAAGATAATCTGGCAATGGCTCAGGATGCAATGGTGACCTTTCTAAATTAAGGTCTTTTCCAGGTCTTAGTCTATCTGAAGCTACTCCCATTTAATGACTATCAGTTAGGTAAGAATTAAGACAAAAGACTGCCCAACTTTCCTCCAGAGTCATCATTGTCCAGTAGCAAGACTAGAAGAGCTGTACCCAAGGGAAAACTTCATGAAGACTCCATAAGGGGAGAAAAGACATTGAGATCCTGTTGTAGTAGGGACTTTAATTACCTTGACTACCTGTATTCCTTAAATATATGCCTCATTGCCATTATGCTCAGTAACCATTTTTCTGATGTATATACATGGGAAAGTGCGTCACAAATTTATTGGGGACAAAAGAGAGAAAGGGATATTTTGTAGTTATTGTTCTCACTATGCCTTCTGAATAAATGCCTTTGCTTTGATCTAATTGCACCTGTTTAGGGGGAAGTAAACAATGGGGGCTAAAGACCTATAGCAGTAAACACAGACTATATAGCCCTTAGAACTTGAATTAACTGCCTTTTAGCAGACTCAATATACTAGATTGAAAGTTGTGTTGGAGTGCATAGGGAATACTTTTAATACAGATACAGCACCATAGGCCTTTCTCTGAGAAATATGACAACAACTCATAAACTGCAATTTCATTTATGGAATAGAAAATCATAGACTTAGATGTTGGAGGTCAGAGATAGGGGTCTGGGCTCCCTAAACTGGCAATGGAGTGTCAAATCTTAGTCACAGAGTATTTTAGTTAGGAAGAGACCATCTGACCACAATATAATTTAGCCCTCATTCTTCACCTTACAGATAAGGGAACTAAGGCCCATGTAGCAGAACTGACTTGCTCCAGAGCATGTGACTAGTTAATAGAATTCAGTTCTCCTTGGTAAGCTTTCTATTCCACCTCCCTTCTAATGTTTGGAAATGTGCTCATGTGTGTGAAGAGGCATTTTATAATTTTCTGGTAAAATGGACAGCGAGACTATCTTTTCAGCCCAAGAACTATAGGAGACACTGGGAAAACACGTTGACATCCAGGAAAATTCCTCCCAAGTGGGAGGCTAAAGGGCTACTTAGGAAACAGCTTAAATAACCAGTCACAGAAAGTTGGCTATGAAAAGTAGTTGGCCCTGATAATATGCATCTCTGAGTACTGCATTGGGAACCGGAGAAAAATCTAAATAAATCTCCTTAAAAAAGAAAAAAAAGAAGGTTTACTTGGAAGAAGCTGGTTTGATTTAACACACTAATTAAGAAAGCACAATGCTAGTCACTTCTTATACAAATCTAGATATGACATAGATACTACTCCCAAGGAATTTACAATATATATTAGAGATGACAAGGGAAGATTGGGTACACAGATAACTTTGCTTTGAAGGAGATCAAGATAAATTCAGGGTAGAGATCCAGGTAAAGCACTATGAGAATTTGGAAGTGGGAGAGATCTATCAGAGAAGTTGATCTAAGCTGAGGAAGAGGGATTTCCTGAAAAAGCCAACTCTTAAGTACCTTTGCCCTTCAGCTTAGTATTTCCAGTCCTAATTTGGCTGTCCCACTCCTTTCCCCTATCATCAATGTTTCTCTGGTTTCTGGAGAGCATTACGGTGACATCTAATCTTGGAATAGTAGAGCCAAATCCTAGAATTTATTCCTTATTCCTTTGCCCTTAGGAAAAGGAAAGGGAGGATGTTTGAGAGGTTTCCAGGAGGTCCTCCTTTTCCCCTCCGGCTTGGCCTCCTGTTTTCCTCAGCCTTAGGCTTTTAGGGTCTATTGGAAAGAGCAGGTTTTAGGCGGTAGCATAAATAGGCAGGTGCAAATAGTGCAGCTGCATTGGGTGTGTCACCACTTGGAATGTAGAGGAATTAGCAGTAAAAATAACAATTTCAAGTTTCGATTTTTCATTTAAAAAATGCTTTGCTGTATATTTTGTTTGGTTCCCAGAACAGTTCTGTGTGGTAGGCAGGACAACTTTATTTTTATTTATTTATTATTCTGACTTTGCCTCCATTGGGAACTTTGATCTGGAGACTCATTAGCAACTTAGAGTCTTCCTGGGACAGAAATACTGTCTCTTTTTTGTGGGCACACAAAGTGAATGAGGCAGGTCTTGAACCTAAATCTTGACTTCAAAGATGGCTGTTTCTATACACTATGCTGTGCTGACCACAGCTATAACACCAGGTATTATCCCCATTTTTATAATGGAAACTGAGGTCCAATGTCAAGATCATAAAACTAGTAAATGATATATGGAGACAAGACTTCCACCTAGGTGTTCTGATCCCACATCTGAACTTCTTTCTACCATACCACACATCAGTTCATCTCTTTATGCCTTGGTTTCTTCATCCATAAAATGAAGGGGTTGGGCCAGATGGGCTTAAAGGATTTAGCTCTAAGTCCTGTTTGAAAGGATTTTATTTCCTCTCTTTTTGTATTTCTGTTCATTCATTACCTCCCCCTACTCTTGTGATTATTATAGGTCTGCGTTGTACATAGTGTTGCTTTGTTATTATTCAGTTATTTTTAATTGTGTCCAATTCTTTGTGAACCCATTAGGCGTTTTCTTGGCAAAGATTTCCATCTCAAGGTCTTTCCCCTCCCCGCCCCCCCCCCGAGGCAATTGGGGTTAAGTGACTTGCTCAGGGTCATACAGCTAAGACGATTCTGAGTCCAGATTTTAAACTCAGGTTTTACTGATTTCAGGGCTGGTGCTCTCTCCACTGTACCACAGGCAAGGGATGTGTGTGTATGTGTGTGTGTGTGTGTGTGTGTGTGTGTGTGTGTATGTGAAGAGAAGGAGAGAATGATTTGTATCTCTGGAAATTCAAATATAATGAAACAGGTCATAATTACATATGTTGCCCCAACTAATCTCTAATCCCTTTATATCTTTTTTTTTTTTTCCAGGAGCCAATGTCTGCACCACCCGGGGGGTGAGTTCCTGCCAGCAGTGCCTTGCTGTGAGCCCTCTATGTGCCTGGTGCTCAGATGAGGTAAGCAGCAGGCATCTCCCCACCTACCTGCTTAATTAGTTCTTCTTTCAGGAGCTGTCTAGGAGCTTCCCATGGTATAGAAGATTAGGGAGACTTCTGTTTATTGCTGATGTGGAAGAAAATGGAAGCTCGATTTAAGGAATGGACTTTCTCAGTCCTTATAGCTTCCTGGGACAACTACTAATAGAACCTAGGAACCAGACACTGCACACTACCTCACTCTACCTGGATACCCTGGTATTGCCTACAAATGGGCAGTGGTCCCTTTCTCTCCTTGGTGACCTTCTTTTGGGAATGGAATTATGGGGAAAAATAAAAGAATGACATGGGATTCTATAAGGAGGAAGAGAATATAAAGTAGCATTTAGAGGTGGATCTGCTTGTCCCTAGAAATCTCAAGAATGAATAATGCATAGAGAAGAAGAAATTTTCCTCAAGAGTTAGGAAGATGCTTATTCTGAAAGAAATTTTGGGTCAAAACTTTTGATTCTGTTGCTTGGAGTGGTGAGAAGATTAGCTATGTCTACGCATGGGTTCTCTAGTTTGTAATAGCCCAGAATATGAATATTTCTGAGGGCATGAATGTTTCTTTAGGACTGGGGCACAGAGACTCTGTCTTGATAAGAAGAGGCTAATTAACAATTCCTGCTAATCCAGCAATACATAAGGCTTGTGATGTAGGTTGATGGGATTCTGACACATTTTTTTTTTTTTTTAATGGTGAAGTACAAGTGCTAGAAAATAAACTAGGTCTGTCACCAGAAGATTAGAATTCTGATTCTAGCATTCAGTACAATGCTTGGCATATAGTAGGTGCTTAATGCTTCTTTACTGATTGAAATGTTTACTGACTGATTTTGGTATTCACTCTTATGTGACCTGAGATAATGTTTTTTTGTCATTATCTTCATCTCAAAACTGAAGGCCAAGACTAATGGTTCCCTAAAGCCTCTTCCAGTCTATACTCTTTTGAATTTATCCCCAGAAGGAGCTTTCCGTCTTCTCTCCAAGAACTGGAGCTGTCCCCATCCCAGTTACATCCTCAGGACAAGACTTTCTGACCACTTAACCCAGACTTATTGCCTCCTTTTTTCTTCATCCCAGAGCTACTTTCTGATGTGCAAGTGGTAACCGATCTCTTCTGAGAGTTTCCAGAATAGGAAATCTTATTAGGTCTGATCAGGGAGCCAGAGAAGGGAATATGTACTTATCCTAGAGCAATAGGACAACTGGGTCAGCAGGACTTGGCTTTGCCCTCTGTTTTGGCCTCAATGTTTCTCTGCACGAGTCCTTTTCTGAGATATAACTCATCTGGGCCACATTGTCTTAGATGAGCCAATGAAACATTTCTAGACGAGAGAAATGCTTTTCTCTTCATCCCTACCCTGCCCTACCCAGCCCATCTTACATTCCCCTGTGTCTCATATGGCCTTCCCATTTCCCATTTCAGTCTCCCTACTCCTCCTCTCTGAATTTCAACCTTTTTTTGGTTTTCTTTTGAAGATTTTACAATCTATTTTTCAAGCCCCTCCCACAACGGGATGGGAAAGAAGAAATAGGGAAGGAGAGATTTCAACCTGGATGGTAATTGGAGGAGGTGAAGTTTCGTGTTATAAACAACAATAATAGAAATCTGAGATCATTTCTTAAAGTCTGTTCTCTTCCCCTGCACCAAATTAGGGGGAAATAGAAATAGTTAAGGACCTAAGGAGCTTCTGAGTTCAAGAGTCACTTTAGCTGTATGACACTGGACAAAAACCTTAATTTTTCAGTGCTCCAGGAGGAAGAGGCAGAGAAAGCAGGACTTGCTTTGGTAGAGGAAGTTCTCTGACCCTTAGCTTCCATGGATCCATGAAATCACAAGTCTAGTCACTCTCCTTCAGGACTAAGCAGATCTAGGAAAAGAGCAGCATTATCCCCTTCTTGATCTCATCACTTCTACTGTTCTGAGTGGGTATGGTCCCTGTGTGTGGGGATTCCTGCTAAGGAAATGGGGGATGTGGCTCTTAGATAAAGGAACTATTTTTCAGGGATACCAATGTAGGACACCAAGAAAAGCCTGACAAATTTTGTGCTTGTGTTTAGGGAATGCTGAGTGCTGGTATTTTGTGAGTGGAAAATGAGGAGATGAGGATGTTTGCATGGAGGAGCCAATCAGGAAACCAGCTAAGAAATTCCCTTGGAAAGTGGAAATGGGAGAATTAGAAATTCTGTGGTTTAGGAAAAAAAATATGACTATTATTGAATAAAGAGAGGAGATGGGGAAAGGGATAGAAGGAAAAGGGGAAAAGAGAGGGGAAGGACACAAGAAGCCAGGTTTAATGGGAAATAAAATGTATCAATGGGTAATACTTGTGGGTAATAGTAGGGGTGATAGAAGAAGGAAAGAATACATTGTTTAGAGAGACGGGAAGCAGAAATCCAGAATTCTGTCCTGATAATTCTCTAAGCAGGAGGGCATATGCACAGGCAAAAGTCCCACAGAATGTATGGATGGGTACTTTCATTTATTTTTGCCATATGTACACCTATGTCCAGTCCACCAGGCTCATACAATTTGAGGTGTGGGATTTTTTCCCCCATTTATCTATTGAATTGCCCCTGTCCCTTTCAGTTGTGAAGAAGTGATCTTAAATTTCTAATATTATTGCTTATAACACAGAAACTTCACCCTCTCCAATTACCATCCAGATTGAAATCTCCTCTTCCCTATCTCTTCCTTCCCATCTCATTGTGGGAGGATCTTGAAAAATAGATTATAAAATCTTCAAAAGACACAAACTACTTTGGATTGAGGAAAGTGTATAAACCAGAGAAAATTAGGGATGAGCAATCCCTAGTGTTTGTATGTTATTGTTGGAATGTTTGAAGTACAATAAATGACCTTTCAGCCTTGCTGCTTTCCTTCCAACACCATCCCATCTAAGTTGAAACCTAGAAAAAGAAATATAAAATTTACCACATACCACATGAGGAGGAGAGCATATGTTAGATTGCCTTTGGGAAATTGCAAATTCCCTTTAGTGACTCTATGGAAACAAAGACCCATTTTTAAATACCACTATTCTACTGACCTTCCTTTAAGGCAATGAAACATACAATAATCTCTAAAGAATTAAAAACTAATATCACTCGGAAAGTAAAAAAGGGGTGCATGGTTGGCAGGAGCAAACTACAGAATACAACCAATGGGAAGAAGTAAAGGATGTATGCTGGGAAAAGAAACAGGCTACTCACAAGGCAAAGATAAGGGATGACTAGCTGCTTCCTGTTCTAAAGAAAGCCTTTGGCTGGGAGTCAGGAGACCTCATTTCAAGCTCATGCGTGGTTATTATATGAAATTAAATCAATTATTTGTGGGCTGCTAGGTAGTATAGTCTATAAAGAGCTAGGCCTGCATTCAGGAAAACCTGAGTTCAAATCTGCCCTTAAGACACTTGCTGTGTGATGCTGGGGAAGTCACTTAACTCTCTGCCTCAGTTTTCTCATCTGTAAAATGAACTGGAGAAGGAAATAGCAATCTGCTTCAGTGTCTTTACCAAGAAAATCCCATAGACTCTATAATCCACAAGATCATGAAGAGTTGGACATGATGATCAGCTGAACAATAAACTAGGATGCTTCTTTCAGCATTAATCTCATTTAGAGATGGGAAATATTATAGAGAGGCTAAGTCACCTAGTAACTGGGTTGCTAGATTTGAATTAAAGTCTTCAGCCTCCCAGCTAAAAGTTCTTTCTTTATAACATGTAGCAGGATGTTTTCATTTTTCTTTGTCATAGGTAGACCCATATCCAGTCCAACAAGCATATGCAACTTTAGGAGGGAGCTTTTTTCCCATCTTATTGAATGACTTAGAGGTCACTTTTCTAGCCTCCACATGATTTAATCATCTCATTGTATCCTGGTGGTGGTAGTAATTCTCTGGAGTATTATCCCTATTTTCCACCCCTTTCCTACTTCTCTTTTCTATTACTTTCTATTACTACTTCAATAGATATTTTCTATTAAAGTCTGAGTAGTTAAAAAAAATGACCTTTCTTTTTTTGGGGGTGGGGGGGGGGGGAAGAAAGTAATCAGGGTTAAGTGACTTGCACAGGATCACATAGCTAGTAAATGTCTGAGATTGGATTTGAACTCAGGTCCCCTTGACTCCAGAGCTGGTGTTCCATCTACTGCCTCAACTATCTGTCTCCAAAATGACTTTTCTAAGTAAGAAAACAGTTAGATGGTCTAGTGATTAGAATGCTAAATTTGGAGTCAAGAATTCCTTAGTTCAAAACCTCAAACACTAGCATTGTGACCCTAGAAAAGTAATTTAATTTCACTCAGCCTTAGGTTCCTCACTTGGAGAACTTAAATATGGGGCTGTTCTGAAGAATGAAGTCCCTTAACCTCTCTCAGCCTCATTTTCCTCATCTGTAAAATGGAGATAAGTAGCTAGATAGCATAGTGGATAAAGTATCTGGCCTGGAGTCAGGTGGATTCTTCTTGAATTCAAATCTGGTCTCAGAGACTTACTGTATGACCCTGGGCAAGTCACTTCACCCTGCTTGCCTCAGTTTCCTCATCTGTAAAATAAATTAAAGAAGCAAATGGCAAACTACTCCAGTGTCTCTGCCAAAAAAACCTCCAAATGAGGTCTGAAATGACTGAAAAATAACTGAATAACAAAAATGGAGATATCAGCTTTCCTTATTGAGGTGTTATGAGGATTAAATGAGTAACATTGTTTTCCCTGTTAGAATGTGAGTTCTTGGAAAGCAGGGGCCATATTTTTGCCTTTCTTCGCATCTCTAATACTTAGCAGAGTACCTGGCATATAGAAAGTAAGCTTTAATAAATACTGACTTGAGTCTACTGCTGCCTGTTTGGTCTAAGTGTTATCAATGGGTGCTGAGCTGAAGAGCAGCCTTGTGTAATTATAATCCTGACCCCTGACGTCAGTGATCATGAAAAAGAGTGATAAAGGGGTGGGAAACAGTTTTTATTTTTCAGTGTTTAGATCTCTGAGGAAATTCATAACAAACCATAAGGACCAGCAGTAGAGCCAAACACGTTGGCTCCACTTCCTTGAAAAACTATTACTTTTGGAAAGAGAAACTGGCTAATTCCTGGATAACTGTATTCTACACTGCTCCTTCTGGCCTTCTAACTCACAGCTTACTGTGACTTGATGTTCCCTGGTCTCTCCCTTCTCTACCCCTCTCCAGTAGGCAGCTGAAAAAAGCCTTTCCCATCTGCCCCCTGGTTCACCTATTTTTTGCCTTTTTTGGCATGAGACTCTCTCCCTTTAGGACCTTGTGGTCAGCTGGAGTCTTTGATAAGGTGGACATTTTTAAAAATAGAAACAGGGCTGAAAGAGGGGGGATAGAGGAAATTTGCTATCAGTTAGTCAGCAAGCATTTATTAAATGCTTACAGTGTGTCAGACACTGGGCTAAAGTTCTGGGAAATAAAGAAAAAAAAAAAAAACTAGTCTCTACCCTGATGGCGTTCACAATCTAATGAGGATGCTATGTGAAAACACCTATATATATTTAAGATAAATTAGAAAGAATTATCAAAAAGACTAGCAGTGAGAGGACCTGGAAAAAAGCCTCCTAAAGAAGGGAGATTTGAGCTGAGTCTTTGAGGAAAACAGGAATACCAAAAAGGCAGAGATGAGGAGGGAGAATATTTCAGGCCCCAAAAGCAGGGTCATTGAAAGGAGAATGTGTACCCAAAGCTGAAATAACCTCTGAAATATTCTCTCATGTCCTGGTTAGGGTCAGAGATAATGGAATTTAGAAGGGGGATTCTTCTTGTCTCATACATTAGGCATTCAGTGCTAGAGAGGGTATTTCCTTTTTTTTTTTAAACTCAATTTTATTTTCACTTCCAAATTCTTTCTCTCCTACTCCCCTCTCTGAAACACTCCCACTGAAAAGGCAAGAAAAAACAAAACCCATTACAACTATGTTTAGTTAAGGAAAATAAACTCCTTCATTTAGCCACATGGGAAAGGTATTTGAATTGGGGCCATTTTAGTTCCTGTTTCTCATGCCCCAGTGCTAACTATAATTCCCAGTCCTTTAAAAAAAAAACAAAACAAAACATTATTTTTATTTTCCCAAATACATGCAAAAATAGCTTTCAACATTCACCTGTAAAACCTTGTGTTTAAAATTTTTCTCCCTCTTTCTCCCTCTCCCCTCCTCCCCAAGACAGGAAGCAATCCAATATAAGTTAAACATGTTCAATTCTTCTAAACATATTTCCATATTCATCATGCTGAGCAAAAAAAAAAAAATCATACCAAAAGGGAAAAAAACACGAGAAAGAAAAAAAAAAAAAACAGACAAGCAAACAACAACAATAAAAAAAAGTGAAAATACTATGCTTTTATCCATATTCATTCTCCATGGTTCTCTCTCTGGATGTGGATGGCTTCAGTCCATTTATTCATTTAACACAAAACTTTTTAAAAAATATTTATTTCTATAGGATTTAAAGCATTTTAATCAAGCATATTTATGAAATAGGGAGTTCAAATATGATCACTTCCATTTTGTATGAGAAGGTGAGGTTAAAAATGTGCTAGAAATGCTAGAGATGAAAGAAGAAAAGGAAATGGAAAGAACAAGCAGGCAAAGAATGATCTCTTAGTTGCCAAATCTTCTTCCCTTTTCTCAATCCTCATTTTCCTTGACCTCTTTGCATTGATATTAATGATTGTCCTTTCCTCCTAGATACTCTTTTTTTCTTCAGATTTTTGGACCATCAGTCTTCTGTTTCTCCTTATATCTTTCTGAACACTTCTTGGTCTCCTTTGCTGGATCCTGTGGTCACATAGTAAATGGCAGACACACACACACACACACGCACACACACATACACATATGCTTATACACATACATATTTATTTATTTAATTCTAGCACTTTAACAATTACATTGCTCTTCTTCATTCTTGGAGCACTTGTTATGTACAACATGCTGTGTGAGGTGCACAAGGTAAAAAGTAGAAAGTTGAATAAGACCATATTTGCTTTCATGGACACAGAAATCCAGAGAAATAGATTTAGATCAGAAGTAAAATAGTCAAAGTTTTACATTTTTTTCTACATTTTGGCTTTGCAAAGTTCTATGGAAACAAAACACACTCCCAATTTCTTGCCATTGTTAACTAGAAGGAGGGGGAAGAGAATGTGAATGGGGGTTCATTGGGATCCTACATTCTATGGTGTGGTAATGAAACTGACTTTATAGTCAAAGGACATGGGGGGCAACTAGATGGTACAATGGATAGAGAACTGGCCCTGGAGCCAGGAGGACCTGAGTTCAAATTCAGTTTCAGACATTTAACACTTACTAATTGTGAGATCTCAGGCAAGTCACTTAACCCCAATTTCCTTTCAAAAAAACAAACCAAACAAATCTAGAATATGGAATAGAATCCCAGTAAATCCTGAATAACCTTAGGTTAATCCTTGAATCTCTCCAGACTATTGTTTCCTCATCTGTAAAATGTGAGTTGATCTGGATTAGGTATTCTTTACTTGGGGTCCATGAACTTGGATTTAAAAAATATTTTGATAATTATATTTCAATATAGGAACCTATCCTGAGCCTTGCAGTATGGCTGATGGTCCCTAACCACCACCACCCATCCCTGGGGGAAGGTAGCTAAAGAAGAGGGTGGTTTAGCAATTGTACCCTGGAAGTTGGCCAGAGGAGATGACAGTGCTGTCCTGCCCTATTCTTTTGTGATTTTGGTCTTTTGGTCAAATCTAATTAGTTTTCTTTGTAATTTTTTTTCCTTTGGTTTAAAAATATTATTGAGGCAACTGATCCATAGGTTTCATTAGGCTGTTAGAGGGGTTTATGATACAAAAAAGACTAGCTAGTCTCTAAGGCCTCTCCCAGTCTTGAATCCTATGATCCTATGAATAACTATCAGTAACTATCAAATGGTCTTTGACAAATTACTAGATGTTTGTGGGTCTCAGTTCCTTCATCAGTAAAATGAACAGAATTAAATTAGGCGATCTTTAAGTTGTTTCTTATTTTAACAATTTATGGATTCATTTTGGAGGAAGAACTCTGCCCATTCCTCCTGACAGATATAATATTGATGTTGTCATTTTGTTCTCAGACTTCCTCAATGTGGCTTTTCCCAGTGCTCTCCCTACTTTACTTTCCTGCTCCTCTACATTGGTCTTTATGCTACAGAGAAGCTAATGAGATTGACATCCTATGAAAGCAATTAATAATGATAATAACAACAATAATGTCAATAATAAAAAATGATAGCCAGCATTTGAGTAGTGCTGTAAAGTTGCAAAGTGTTTTACAGGCATTATCTCCTTTGATGTCAGCTACAATTCTGTGAGGTAAGTGCTATTGTTATTATTATTCAGTCATATACAATTCTTCATGATCTCATTTGGGGTTTTCTTGGCAAAGATACTGGAATGTTTTGCTATTTCCTTCTCCAGCTCTTTTTTTACAGATGAGGAAACTGAGGCAAATAGGGTAAAGTGACTTGCCCAGGGTCATATAACTAGGAAGAGTGTGAGGTCATATTTGAACTAAGGAAGATGAGTCTTCCTGAGGTCAGGTCCAGTGTTTTTTCTACTTTGCCACCTAAATGCCTAGGTGCTATTATCTATATTTACTACAAATAAATTCAGAAAGGTTATATGCCTTGCCCAGCGTCAAATGGTCAATATGTTCCAAAGGAAAGACAAATTCAATTTCCCCTGAATCCAAGGCCAGCTCTGTCCACAATTCCATCCTGCATCTTATCCTGGGATAGATGGCTGTCTGATTTGGAAAGAAGAAGGGCAGTTTGTATAGGAAAATAGGTCATAGATGGGGTTTTCCAGTTTTTAAATCAGTTATCCTCATGCTAGCATTTGGTTCACATGAATTGATCCCATCCATAATCTGGGCTCATATTCAAAGAATGTGGGAACTGGAAGTGACGTTAGAGATGTATCCCCTCATTTTACAGGGGAAGAAACTGGAGTCCAGATAGAGGGACTGACTAGCCTATTTAGTGCTAGAGCCTTTATTAGAATGTGAATCTTTTCCAGAGCTATATCTAAAAATTCTTTTTTTTAATAATAAATTCAAAGAGGAAAATGGAAGAGCAGAGGACAGTTAGCTCTGGGAGAAGATAGCAAGAGAGAGGGCTGCTATGTCCCAGAGAATCTATATTGTGCTCTTGTAGGATGGCTGATGATCTTTTACTTTCCCTCCACTTCCAACTTCTAGAAGAAAGTAACTGAAGGAGAAGGGTGATATAGCAATGAGACCCTGGGGTGGACCAGAAGGAAAAGAGGTATAAGTAACTTACTGTGCAAAGAAAGTTCTTATGTTGGTGTCCTGGACCAAAGCCCTAGTGGTTTTGTTCTAGTTACAGCTTTGGTCTTTTGATTTCTAGTGCAGCATCCTTTTTAATAAGCCATGCTACTTGCGTATCTTCTCCCCCCCTCCCTACCACCAAAAAAAATTCCCATATATATTGCACATGTGCCATGGAAAGGATTCCTTTAAGATTTAATGGGTGTTTGTTAGGATGCCTAAAAGTGGAATAATTGTACTGTTTGTCTCTTTGAGAAGAAAAAAGGGAGCATTAGGATTTTCAGTTCCTTGGGTCCTCAGATTGATGATCTGATATGCATGTGTACAGCCAACTTCAGGCAGAATACTCTACCCCCTCCCCCAACTTCTTAACCTGTGGATTGAGACCCCATATGGATATGAGACTCCCCAACTATGTGGAGTCACAAAATTATGATTTATTATCAATAAATGTTTGATTTGTATATTTATTTTATATAACTATATACCCAGGATCATGTAAAAAATTTTCAGGCAAAAAAGGATTGTGAATAGAAAAAGTTTAAGAAGCCCTGTTAGTCTATTCTGCAGAGATGTTTCCAAAAAACAATGAATTTGAGTTCAAGAGTTCCACCTCTGCTTCTTCATATGTTTATGATCTTGGACAAGACACTGAATCTTTTTGCTTTGACTTTTCATCTGTGAAATAACAAGATTGGATGAGATCAGAGGTTCTTAGCCTTTTTTCTTTTTCTTTCTTTTTTTGGGGGTATTGTGGGCCTCTTTGGTTGTCTGTAGACCCTTTTTCAGAATAATATTCTTAGGTACTTGAAAAAAAATTGGGTCACAAGGGAAATAAAGTTCACTGAAACAGCAATCAATATATATGTATATACATACATATACTAAAATATTCACAAAGCCTAGTTTAAGAACTCTTTGGACAAGATAACATTTGAAGTGTCTTCCTGATGAAAATTTATTTTCTTTTAATCCCATTCTTGTACAAATATCTCCTGTAGCCTTTTGTTGCCTCAATTTATCTATTCTTTCATTTCATTCTCCTCTAAAGTATTTTAGTGCATCTTAGAGGACACTCAAACTTCAAAAATATTTTGCTTTTCCAAATACATGTAAAGATAATTTTCAGCACTCATTTTTGTAAGATTTTGTGCTCCAAATTTTTCTTCCTCCCTTTCTTACCTATCCCCTCCTCAAGAAAGCAAACAGTCTAATATAGATTAAATATGTGTGAACCTTTTAAACATATTTCCATATTTGTCATATTGTGCAAGAAGAATCAGACCAAAAGAGGAAAAACATGAGAAAGAAAAACCAAGCAAGCAAACAAACAAGAATGATGAAAATACTATGATTTGGTCCATATTCAGTCTCCTATAAATCTTTATCTGGATACAGATAGCATTTTCTATTCCAAGTCTATTGAAACACTCAAAGCTCTTGGACAAGAATAGTGGTTGCTGCAGATCTCTGAAAGAAGAAGAGTATTAGCATTGACTCTAGCCCAAAATTTGAGTCTGGGGGCTTCTGTCTTCTAGGACCTGGCTCCAGGCCCTTCCCGCTGTGACCTGAAAGAGAACCTACTGAAAGAAGGATGTGCACCTGAATCCATTGAATTTCCGGTCAGTCAAATCACTGTTCTGGAAGCTAGACCTCTCAGTAATACTGGTTCTGGAGATAGTTCCATGATCACTCAAGTCAGCCCCCAGAAGATTGAACTTCGACTGAGGCCAGGTAAGACATAGGGTCCCCACCCCATTCAAGTAAATCCTGGGGAGGTGGACACAGGATGGATGGCTGTGAATTCCCCAAACCAAAAGGTTCGTGACAGGGATTGAATATGTAGGATACAGTAATACAAGTGATGCAAATTAGATGTGTAGGTTGGAAGTGGTGTATGCTGGAGGGGAAGTAAAGAATTATGGAGGAGTAAAGATTTGGGGTTGAAAGAATGAAGACAGAGAAAATGGGGGATAAGGGATAAAGATATATCAAAGTAGAGGAATGGGGGGGGTCAGGATAGAGATTAATATTGCCCATTTGTGAACACTGAGTTTAACTTTCTAATCAAATCAATAATGTACCAAGGAGCTATGTGCCAGGTAATCAAGGATGTCCCCAAAATAGATACCACGATCCTTGTTCTCAATCTGCTTATAATCTAGACTTGTTTGACTCAGGTTCTAGGCTCTCATTAGTGATAAACAGGACAAAGAGGAAAAATCAGAGCCTGGAGAATGGAAAGTGGGGGTAAAGGAGAAAAGAATGTAGAGTGACTGACGAAGAAAGACTTGAGACATGAGGAAGAGAACAGAGGGTGTTTAGGGATAAGTAAGAGGACAGAGCACATATAAAAGATCTGGTTACATCATACTTCATCAGGCATCTAATTGAAATGTTGCATTGTACAGAATCATGTTACAGGTCTGCCAAGGTACAAAGAAAGAAAAGAAAAGGTCCCTGTCCCCAGGGAAATTATAGTTTCATTAAGGGAACAATATGCACTTACTGAAACCATGGAGAAGCAACATGGTTTAGGGAAAAGAATACTGGCTTTGATATCAGGTAAATTTAGATTTGAGCTCTTCCTCTATTTCTAACAATGTAACTGAACAAATTGCACCTCCTCTTCCAGACAACCACTCAGTCATGTCCATCTCTTCATGATCCTATTTGGGATTTTCTTTGCAAAGATAGTGGAGTGGTTTTAGCTATTTCCTTTACAGATGAGGAAACTGAGGCAAATAGGTTAAAGGATTTACCCAGGAACATGTGATACCTATTGGAACTCATGTATTCCTGTCTCCAAGCCTGGTACTCCATCCACTGTGTCACCTAGTTATCTGAGAGGAGAAACCTGAGTTTAAATTCCATGAACTTCTAGTTGTTTGACTCTGGAGAAGTCAATCTCTCTGGATCTTAGTTATCACTTTTGTAAAATGGAGATGAAATGGCTTGCATTATCTGTCTCACAAGATTGGGGGGGGGTAACTTCTTTGTAAATTGTAAAGAATAAGGTAAAGTAAAGGGAATAAGGTAAATGTGAATTGGAAAGTACATTAGATGTCTGCTAGTCTAGTACATACCCAGTGCAAGAATCTTTTCTCTTTAAGGTGCCTGATAGACATCATATTACGTTATAAGTAGATAACAACTGAGGAAACAATCCAGGCTCTATGATTTATAAACAAGACCTTTAACAGAGTGTGATAGATTTTTATCGATTAAAAACAATTAAATAAATCCAATCCATTAAAACCTACAATTAACCAGAATGTAAAATTAGGTAATTTGATTTCTGATTGAAGGAAAGATCAGGGGCTTTCCAAGTTGAGAGGGGAAGAGCAATTAGGTGCATTTCCCTGAAATAATAAAAAGGGATGTCCTACTCCCTGCTATGAAGAAGGAAGTGGTTCACCACTCTAGTATCTTAGTCAAGAAAACCCCAAATGGGGTCATGAAGAATTGGTCATGACTGAAAGTACTGAACAACTACAACAACAACTTTTCTCCAATTGTTAATATTCAATTAAAGAAACAGTAACTGACCAATATGGGGCCATTTCTCAGATAAGACATATAGGTTACTTAAGATGTATAATTGTGAGAAAATCTCTTGATTTTCTGGTCAGCATAACCTAGATCCCAAGGGTCTGTAAGCAACAGATAGAAATGGTCCAGCTTCCCAGTTACACAAAGATAAAAGTTTTTTTCCCCAATTCTCATAATTAAATAAAGTTTTCTCACAAGATAAAAGTTGGATTAAACCCATAATTGGACAGAAAAGGAACTGAGCTAGTTCCAGAACTGAGTCAGAAAATAGAGTCAGTGTGGTTCACCCAATTCCCACATAGGACAATCCTTTCCATTGGTAAATGACCCTCATGATTAGAAAGTTCTTCGTTATGATGAGCCAAAAACAAATAATTAATTAAAGATCAATGGGAAAACAATGTGCAAATGAATCCAACAAAAAATCTCATTGTGAATATTGAGAGAAACCATAGTATAGGATGTTCTGAAAGAGGGATGCTAATTTGGTAAGACTTCCTGAAGGAGGTCAATTTTGAACAGGCTTTTGAAGGATTTAGCAATTCAGGTTAATTAAAAAAGACATTTATTAAGGAATTATAATGTCTAAGACACTATATTGGAGATACAAAAACAAAACCAAAAGTAAAAGTCTGCCCTCAAGGAGTTTACATGTTTGGTGAGTATGTCTGACAATGAGCTGAGTCTGGGATTGAATAAAAGAAAGAATATTTGGTCCGAGGTAATTTGGAAACACAGTGTTTTTCTCTCCATTCATGCAGTCATCATCCTAGTTCAGGCTCCTGTCATCTCTTTGCTGTCTTATTTTGTCAGCCTCTTAATTGAGCTCTCTGTCTTACTTTTCCTACTCTAAATCTTTCTCTACATAACTGCCAAAATGATTTTCCTAAAGAGCAGGCTCATTATGATACCTCCCTCTGTTCAATAAACTCCCATGGCTCTCTTTTACTTCTAGGATTAAATATCTGCTCCTCTGTTTGATATTTAAAGCTCTTCACAATTCCTCCTATCTTTTCAATCTTTCTTTCCCCTAGACTCCCCAAGCTAGCTTTAATGTTCTCTCTCAGGACTCTCCATTTTCTTCCTCTGGGCTTATGCATCAGCTTTCCCCCATGCTTGAAGCAAATTTCTCCTCACCATTCTTTCTTTGTCTCTGCCTTTCTGTTGCTGTCTCTCTTTCTCTTTGTGTCTCTCTCTGTGTGTGTCTCTCTCTCCTCCCTCCATGTAGATACACACACACATATGTATACTCACATATATAAGTGTATATATGTATATATTCCCTAACCCTCATTACATTAGTCTGAAAGCATCTCGAGTAATTTTGTCTCAGTATTCCTAGCACCTAGTGCAGGGTCTGGAGCTTAATAAAACATTATTGATTATGATGATGATAATGATGATGATAACCACTAACATTTCTATAGCTCTTTAAGATTTATAAAGGACTTTACATGTTATTTCATTTGATTCTCACAAAAACACTGAAATGAATGCTATTATCATCCCCATTTTACAAATGAGGAAACTGAGGTTGAAAAGTTAAGTGAATTGTTAGAATTACATAGGTAGTAAATGTCATGAGACAGGATTTCTATCCAAATCTAACCTTGTAAGTACTATATTTCCTAGCTTCAACAATTCCAAAATGCCCATTATAAAAACCTATTGCTGATTTAATAGCAATTATTAATCTCATAGAATTATTTGTGGCTCATGGAATGTCACAGTCTCAGAATTGAAGGACAATCCTGGTCCCATTACACCACAAGTTCCTTGAAAGCCTAGAATATTTTTAGCCCTTTTTTGGGGGGTGGGGGTATAATTAGTGCTTACCAAAATGCCTGGTATATAGCAGGTGCTCGATAATTGCTTGTTGATTAACTGACACAGACTTAAAAATTAAAAGTCATTTGGGGGAATGAGAGCATTAGTAATGAAAACTGGAGAATAGGATGGCAATCTGGGAAGGTTTTAGGAAAGAGATGGCCCCTGAACTGAAAGGGAAAGCCAGTGGGTTCCAGAGTCATTGTCTTACAGTTACTATCTATGCCTAGGAGACTGTACTGAAACTTCTGCCTCCCTCTATTCCAGATGATTCCCAGACCTTCTCAGTGCAAGTGCGGCAGGTGGAAGATTACCCAGTAGACATCTACTATTTGATGGATCTATCCAACTCTATGCGGGATGACCTGCAAAAAATCCAGTCTCTGGGGACTAAGCTTGCCTCCGAGATGCGCAAGCTTACCAGTAACCTACGCATAGGCTTTGGAGCCTTTGTGGACAAGCCCATATCCCCATACATGTACATTTCTCCACCGGAGGCCCTCAAAAACCCTTGCTATGAGTAAGTCTCTGCCACTGGGGTGTTGGACAGAGCACTAGACGGGAGTGACTCCTGTGTTTGGAATTGTGGGCAGCTTTTCTGGTTGGTCAAGGGCAGGAGTTTTCCTCTTTGTCATATGAACTATGCCATATGCAATATGAGAAATTGGGCTGATCTAGTCAATTAAAGGTGCTACATGCTTTTATTCATCTTCAAATGAAAGGAGGCAAGGTAGTGTGGAAAATCAAAGGAAATTTCAGTGTCCTAAGAATAATGATTATGCTACTACTACTACTACTAATAGCTGCTAGTATTTCTATAGTTTACAAATTACTGTACATGTTATTTCATTTGATCCTAACAACAGCCCTGGGAAGGTAGGTATTATTATTATCTCCTTTTAGAGAGGAGGAAACTGAGGTGGTCACTAAGTAATTTGCCCAGGGGGATACAGCTAGCATTTAAGCCAGGATTTGAACTTGGGTCTTCCTGATTTCAGGTGTAAGACTGTATCCAGTGTAACTTTTAACTTCCTGGCAGAGTTTATTTTATTTTATTTTTTAATTATTTTTTAAAATTTTATTTATTTATTTAATAGCCTTTTATTTACAGGTTATATGCATGGGTAACTTTACAGCATTAACAATTGCCAAACCTCTTGTTCCAATTTTTCACCTCTTACCCCCCCCCCCCCTCCCCTAGATGGCAGGATGACCAGTAGATGTTTAATATATTAAAATATAAATTAGATACAAAATAAGTATACATGACCAAACCGTTATTTTGCTGTACAAAAAGAATCAGACTCTGAAATATTGTACAATTAGCTTGTGAAGGAAATCAAAAATGCAGGTGGGCATAAATATAGGGATTGGGAGTTCAATGTAATGGTTTTTAGTCATCACCCAGCGTTCTTTCTCTGGGCGTAGCTGGTTCAGTTCATTACTGCTCCATTGGAAATGATTTGGTTGATCTCGTTGCTGAGGATGGCCAGGTCCATCAGAACTGGTCATCATATAGTATTGTTGTTGAAGTATATAATGATCTCCTGGTCCTGTTCATTTCACTCAGCATCAGTTCATGTAAGTCTCTCCAGGCCTTTCTGAAATCATCCTGTTGGTCATTTCTTACAGAACAATAATATTCCATAATATTCATATACCACAATTTATTCAGCCATTCTCCAACTGATGGGTATCCATTCAGTTTCCAGTTTCTAGCCACTACAAAGAGGGCTGCCTGGCAGAGTTTAAAGGATTCTTTTTATTTTTCCAAAGACATGCAAAGATTGTTTTCAATATTCACCTTCGTAAAACCTTGTGTTCCTAATATTTCTCCCTTTCCTCTCATTTTTTCCTTCCCTTTCCTCAAAACAACAAGCAATCTGGTATAGTTTAAATGTATGCAATTCTTGTAGACATATTTCCATATTTGTCATGCTGAGCAAAAAAAAAATCATATGAAAAGGAATAAAAAAACACAAGAAAGGAAAAAAAAAACAACCAACCAACCAACTAAAAAAGGTGAAAACATTATGCTTTGATCCACATTCAGTCTCCATGGTTCTCTCTGGGAATGTGGATGGCACTTTTCATCATAAGTCTATTGAAATTGCTTAAATCACCTCATTGCTGAAAAGAGTCAAATACATCATATTAACCTCATTTTAAAATGAGAAAAGTGAGGTGCAAGTGAAGTCACTTGACCTTTTTTCAGCACAAGCAAATATTCATCAACAGTCAGCAATAATAATGACAACAATAATAATAGTGGACACTTTAGAAAGTGCTTTATGTGTATTATTTCATTTGATCTGCAGTTAGTAAACTGTGCTTGTTGTTGATACTTTGGTTCAAAACCCTACTGTAATATTTAACTGATGACTGCTGTCCACTTTAGAGGCTATTAGCACAACTAAATAACGTTTATGGAACTTGACAGTGAAAATGTTGGCTTGTAAACTTTGTATACCCTTTGATCCAACAATGCCTTTACTGGGCCTGTATCCCAAAACTGATCATAATGTTGGAAAAGGGACTCACATATGCAAAAATGTTTGTAGCAGTCTTTTTTGTAGTGGGAAGAAACTGGAAAGTGAGTGGATGCCCATCAACTGGAGAATGGCTGAATAAGTTATGGTATATAAATGTTATGGAATATTATTGTTCTGTAAGAAATGACTATCAAGATGATTTCAGAGAGGTCCGGAGAGACTTACATGAACTGATACTAAGCAAAGCGAGTAGAACCAGGAAAACATTGTACACAGCAACAGAAAGATTATAAGATGATCAATTCTGATGGATGTGTTTCTTTTCAACAATGAGATGATTCAGGCCAGTTCTACTGATCTTGTGATGAAGAGAGCCATCTACACCCAGGGGAGAAAACTGTGAGAACTGAATGTAGATCACAATATAGTATCTTCACTCTTTTTGTTATTGTTTGCTTAAATTTTATTTTCTTTCTAATTTTTTTCCTTTTTGATTTGATTTTTCTTATGCAGCATAATAATTATGGAAATTTGTATAAAAGAATTGTACATATTAAACATGGATTACTTGCTGTCTGGGGGAGAAGGTAGGGAGAAGAGAAGGAAAAATTTGGAACACAAGGTTTTGTATGAGTGAATGTTGAAAATTATCTGTGCATATCTATGCATTTTGAAACTAAAAAGTTTTAATTAAAAAATAAAAGAAAAAAAGAAAATGTTAGCTTGTATTCACTCATGTTTGTATGACTGTAATATATGCTTTCTGTGTGCTTAGCCTCCTTTAAATAGACAGGAGCCATCAGTTAAATGAGCAAATTATTAAGAACAGAAGAACTGACCAAGGCATAATTTATTCATTTACAGTTATGTATTCTCCATTAATCAGTTGGTAATTTTTTTTTCTTTAAGAGTATAGTTAGCTAATGGTCTACACACAAGTTTAATGGAAACTTGGATCATTTCGTCAAATATGAGTGTTTTGAGACCTGAATTACCCAAATATTTGTGGCTATATACCCTGTTTCTACTGTATAGCCTTTCCTTTGAGGAATAATTACCTGAAAAGTGCTCTATCCTTCCCTAGAATGAAGACAACCTGCTTACCTATGTTTGGCTACAAGCATGTGTTGACTTTGACGGATCAGGTGACACGCTTCAATGAGGAAGTGAGAAAGCAGAATGTATCCAGGAACCGGGATGCCCCAGAAGGTGGATTTGATGCCATAATACAAGCTACAGTCTGTGATGTGAGTGTGGGGACTGTGGGCTAAGGACTGAGCAACTGGCAGTGCATATTGGGGAGGAAGAGTCTCTGGTACAGAACAGAGCTCAAGATGGTTGATATGGATGGGGCTGAAGACATACATGAAATGTTACTGTTCAAACTACTCTCCTGAGCCTCTCTGAATACCTCATGGGGTATGATCTGATCCTCACTCTCAGTTGTTTTGGAAAAAGAATTTTCCAAATTTCATTGAATCTAACCTAAAATTATGCTTGGTATTGGTTTACCATTAGAATAGGTGATGAGAATATTCTGCACCTATCAAAATCTGTAGGAAGTGCCTCTGAGGACTTGAGCATAACAGCCATGCTTGGTGGATATTTAGTTATCATCACAGATCAGCATAGATATGTATGTTATTTTTGGAGCCTAATTTGGATGTAGGGAACTCTTAGCTCTTATATAATTTTCTTGGGAGGGAAGAAAGAATATTGGGAGAAGGTACTAGTGTTGGATAGAATAGTTGTAAATATGGAAAAAGGTTATTCTCTAGGAGTTTTCTAGTCTTTTTTCCTCTCTCTTCTCTCCCCTTCACTTTTCCTCTCTAGATGTTTTATTAATGCTTGTTCATTAAAATAACCAAACTTGTTTACTATTTATATTTAAATTAATTTTAATTCCTAAAGTACTATAACATTATTTTAGTTGTTCCTTATAAATCTCCATCAGTATTCTTCATTCAGGTCTGAGTAATTGGACTATATTATCTCCCTATAACATAGCTGAGGCTTTACTGGTTTTTGTTTTATAGGAAAAGATTGGCTGGCGGAATGATGCATCCCATTTGTTGGTGTTCACCACTGATGCCAAGACCCACATTGCTTTGGATGGGAGGCTATCAGGAATTGTTCAACCCAATGATGGCGAATGCCACATTGGCAGTGACAATCACTACTCTGCCTCCACCACTATGGTGAGTTCCCCCAAGCCCTCCTATGTCTCCACTCCTCACCATCAACCCCACTCTCACCTCTATTGATTTTGGCATACTAAAAGTCAAATAAAATATTGGAGTTAATGTGCTATCCTTTCTTTTCTGCATGCATTATTATTTAATTAGCACAATATGCCTTGTTGGGATAATACAGTAGAGAAAATGAAGAAGGTTTACTGGAGCAGCACTGAAATGAACAAAGGGTAAAGAACAGGTCCTTTGGGTTAAAATTAAATGGATTCTTTAGATTGGAGAAGGGAAGGTTCAGGAGTGATTAACTGTCTTCAAGTCTATGAAGGTTTTAAAATTTCATTTCTTTCTCCTTCTTCCTTCTTTCCTTCATTCATCCCCTTCTTTCTCTTTTTGTCTTTCTTCTCTCTCCCTGTTTCTCTCTTCCTTTCTTTTCTTATATTTTGAGTTGTCCCCATTGTATTCCCTATGGAATACAGTCGATAGAGTGTGAACTTTTAATTGGAAAGATCTGAATTTGAATCCTGCTTCAGACACTATCTGTGTGACCTAATCCTCTTTGAACCACTGCTTCCTCTCCAGTAAGTTGGGGATAATAACAGCACCTAACCAGCAAAATAACATATAAGTTGCTTTCTAATTTCTTTCTAAAAACTTTCTAAAGTTGCTAGGTATTATTATTAATTTGTTAATTTAGTTTCAAAAAGTTTAATCAGTGTCTTTTTTTTTTCTACTTCTGTTATTTCTGTTATGTCACCATAACCCAACATCCAAAGCCCATAGTCCTTCCTTTGAAGCTATGAAAACCAGTTAATCAAACTCAACTGACACAACTACTTTGTCTGTAACTCTAACCATAAATGGTTACAACATTGCATATCCATAGTCTTCCACCTCTCCAGTGAAACAAAGGTAGTACATTTCTTCATTTCTAAAGAAGTTTTTAGATAAGCAAAATGGAATAATCTTTTCCTATGTCCATTCAAATAAGATGAAAGGTACAATAGAGTTTGCAGTTGGACATAAGTTCCTGACTTTTAGGGTGACACTGGAAGACTAAATAAAGGTATAGAATTTGAAGAAGAAATTAGACAAGCATTAATTCTGAGTGGTTTAATCATCTCCTTTCTTAAAGATGGAGGGTGGGGCCAGTTGAACTCTTCAAATTCTTTCCTGCTTTCAGAAATTCAGAGGTCAACTTCCTCACCATGATTATCACTATACTTTATTCCCACTGTATATAGGGTAATCCAATCAATTGATCAACATATATTGATCAGAGAAGGATGGGGCTTAAGATGAAAGAGAGGTATGGGGAGCATTCCAGGTGTGTATGTGTGAGTTATATGAGCCAAGGTGTGATGATAAAAATAGGTAAGTTAGGATCAGATAGTGGAGAACCTCAAAAGCCAAGAAGTCACACATCATGGTGTAGTAGATAATAGTGGTCTTGGAGCAGGGAAGATCTAGGTTTGTTCAAATTCCTACCTCTGATACTTTTTACCTGTATGATATTAGACAAATTACTTAAACCTTCAAAGGCTTAGTTTTTTCAGCTGTAAAGTAAGGAAGTTGAACTAGATGACTTGTATAAAATTCCTTTCAGCTCTCAAACTATGATTCCATGAATTCTTTCATTAAGGAGGTAACAGAGGTGTTTACTTTTGGCATCAATGACCTGGCCCTTCTTACCCAGTCTTTCTTTGAGCTCCCTTTATGGCATTTGACTCAGGAAAGCTCTTCTTTTTAAGTCATATCACTGGAGTCATAGAATGAAATGATTTTAGGACCACTGGATGAAAGCAACTTAACCATCATCTGGGCTATAGAAATATGAAAAGAGAGGATGCTTTTAATCTGCAGGGGAACTTTTCACTAACTCACAAATCCTTTTTTTTTTTTTTTTTTTTTTTTTTTTTTTTTTAAATAGGATTATCCCTCTTTAGCCCTGATGACTGAGAAGCTATCACAGAAGAATATCAACTTAATCTTTGCAGTGACTCGAAGTGTGGTCAGCCTCTATCAGGTGATACCCCTTGTCTCATTTGATTCTCACAACAACCCTGAGAGGTAGGTAGTGCAGTGTCTACTATCCCCATTTTATAGAAGAGGCTCCTGAGACTTGCAGTATCAATGGTAGTATTTGAACACAAATTTCCTGTGTCCAAATGGTAGCTCCATGTTCAAAGTTTTCTTGATCAATGCCTTCTAGGCTTCCTGTAGTTCAGATGGTAGGACATTAGGGTGTCTGTCCTTGAAGATGTGATTTCTACATAGTGAATGCTAACTAGGACTCAAAGAATACCAACTTTGGAGCTTGAACCTCAAGGATTGGGGAGTTTTAGAAACTCCCTTTCCCTGGTCCCAGAGCTTGGCTTTTCTCTAATTGGCTACCAAAAGTGAATGGTGGGCATCCTGGTCAATGAGTAAGGTAATGGGGAGTAAGTGGTACAGCTCTTCCAGAGCATAATTTGGGAGAGGTAAAGGGAGGATGGTTGGGAAGGCCACTGAAGAGGCAAAATGGCATCACATTTCTAGTGACTGAAAGTCAGGAAAGATCTAGCCCTGAGATCTACAGTGAAAGCATATAACATTGAATCCTGGTTTTGCTACTTAATTCTTTGGGTGACCTTGTGCTTGTGCTCACTTTTGCTCTCTTATGATGCAGCCTCAATGTCTGTAAGTTGGGAATAACTTTAGCTGCTTTCTATTGGAGAAGCAGTATGGCATGGTAGATAAAGGATTACTTTTGGAGTCATAAAGGCTTGGATTTAAGGTCTGTCTTGGCCCACTAATTGGGTGATAGTAGGAAGGTCCTTAGCCCCTCAGTGTTCCAGGCTTTTCTCTGAGACAACAACTTCTGGACAAGTTGTCAATCAGCACTGGTTGAAGGAATTTCCATACTGGGAGTTCCCTACGCTATTGAAAGCATATGCTTTTCCTTTTTATTTATTTTTTGGCAAGGCTATTAGGGTTCAGTGACTTTCCCAGAGTCATAAAACTAAGAAGTGTTAAGTGTGTGAGGCTAAATTTGAACTTAGGTCCTCTTGACTTCAAGACTGGTTCTCTATCTATTGTACCATCTGGCTACCTAATTTAAAAGCATATGGGTTTTGGGGTCCTTTAAAAAATTTTGTTTTTTTAAATAATAGCTTTTTGTTTTCAGAATATATGCAAATCTCATTTTCAACATTTGCCCTTATAAAAACCTTGTGTTCTATGTTTTTCTTCCTTCCTTCCTCCATCCCCTCCCCTAGACAGCAAGTAGTTCAATATATGTTAAACATGTGCAATTCTTCTATACATGCTTCCTCATTTATCATGCTGCATAAGAAAAATCAGATCAAAAAGGAAAAAAAAATGAGAAAGAAAAAAGCAATCAAACAATAACAACAAAAGATGAAAATACTATGTTGTGATCCATATTCAATTTTCATAGTCTTTCTGGATGCAGATGACTGTCTCCATCACAGTCTATTGGAAATGGCCTGAATCACCTCATTGCTGAAAAGAGCCAAGTCCATCACAGTTGATCATCACATAATTTTGTTGTTGCTGTGTACAATGTTTTCTTGGTTCTACTAACTTCACTTAGCATCAGTTCCTGTCTCTTCAGGCCTCTCTGAAATCATCCTGCTGATTGTTTCTTATAGAACAATAATATTCCATAGTATTCATGTACCACAATTTATTCAGCTATTCTCCAATTGATGGGCATCCACTCAGTTTCCAGTTCTTGCCATTATGAAAAGGGCTGCCACAAACATTTTTGCACATGTGAGTCCTTTTCCCTTTTTTATGATCTTTGGGATACAGACCAAATAGAGACACTGGTAGATCAAAGGGTATGCACAGTTTTATAGCTCTTTGAAAAGTATCTATATCTATATCTATATCTCTATTTTTTTTTTAGAAAAAAGTCCATCCTATCTCAGAGGTGAAGAAGACACATTGTCAACCATAAAGTGATTAATAAATTACTCCTCAGTAATTACTAGGGAGTGGAAGAATGTGTTCATACATGTGATTCTGGTAGTTGAAGGACTGTTTTCATCTTATTAATGAATAAGATATAGGCTACTTTGTTTCTCCTCCTCCTATTCTTTGTAGTCTCCCTGTCAGATTTACAGAGTACTTAAAGAAGTTGCCCTAGATCAGAGGTTCTTAATCTTTTTTTTTCCTATCATTTTTTGGCAGTCTAGTAAAGCTTTTACTTAAAAAAAAGTTAATTTATTTTTTTCAGAATGATATTGATAAATAAAATAAAATACATTATAGTTGTTGTTTATCCAAGAGGACCAATGATATCATGAAGGTGATGACTTGACTATTTTGATGGCTTAGAGTAAAATAAAATACATAGGATTACAAAGAAAGACCAAGTATATTAAAATAACAATAAGCAAAATAGAAACAAACCAAATTTCTGAATCTCAGATTAAGAAACTTTGAACTAGAAAGTCTTTTTTTACCTTGTTCATCTGCAGAGAGCTCTCAATGATTCCTGGGTATTTTCCTTCTAGAACTATAGTGAGCTCATTCCAGGGACCACTGTAGGAACGCTGTCTGCGGATTCCAGCAATGTGCTTCAGCTCATTGTTGATGCCTATGGGGTGAGTGTATTATGTCCTTGGGAGGCCACGGTGTTGAGAGTGATTGGGGCAGGTAGGGAACTGATCAGGAAAGGCCTCTTGGCTGAATGGAGCACATATCTCAGGCATAGAGAATAAATAACCTATACAGATACAGAGGTGGGGATAGTGTTTTATCTAGTCAAAAACTAGCAGATCAATTTGATTAGAATGTAGATTTTTTTGAAAGGGGATATTGTGAAATCAGTTTAGAAGGAAAGAGCCAGATTGTGAAGGGTTCTAAATGCCAAACAGAAGAATCTGCATTTATTGCAGACACCATGGAAAGCCAGTATGTTTGGCAAAAGTGTCCCACTGGTTTCTGCTTTCCCCAGGGTTTAGCAGTCTCTGGGAGAAGGATACAGGAAGAGGGGAGAAAATCCTAAAAATGGAAGCTTTAGCACTTCTCCCCATTTCCTCTGAAACTGCATTTCATAGCCAGGATGAGACTATTGGCCTCTTGTGTGGTCTGCCCTTCTAGTGCCCCATTTTTGGAGGGCTATAAGAGTATAGGCAAGTTGCTACTTTTCAGTTTTTTCTTAATTTTCCTCCCCGCCCCCCCCCCGCCCCATCCTTAATTCTTCTCAGAAAATCCGTTCTAAAGTAGAGCTGGAAATCCGTGATCTTCCTGAGGAGCTGTCCTTGTTCTTCAATGCCACCTGCCTCAATAATGAGGTCATCCCAGGTCTCAAGTCCTGTGTCGGCCTCAAGATTGGAGATACGGTGAGACCCTCTGGCTAGCGCCAAAGTTATCTATCTCTTATTTCTGTGGGTACCATTGCTCCCATTCCCAATACTCTCTTCAATTCCTATTCTATAGTTGTAATTTACATGGGTTATAATCATAACAAGAATTATAATAGCTAACATAAATGTACACTTACTTTGTGCCAGGCAGTGTTAAGCTTTACAAGTATCTCATTTGATCTTCACAACAAAACCTAGACTATAAGTCTAGGGTCTATTATTCCCATTTTACACATAAGGAAGCTGAGACAGACAGAGAAGTCACATAACTACTTAGTATCTGATATTGAATTAAAACTCAGGTCTCCCTGATTTTAGGCTCAGCATTCTCATTTTACTCTATTATTGTTATCTCATTTGAGTATGTAAAAGTAGAATAAAAAATCATTAGCTCCACTCTTCTAACTCTTCTCCTTGTTTCTTCTCCTTTGATATTCTGGCTAATTTTTATGACTATTATGGACTTAGAGGATCACCTAGTATAACTCATTTCATTGTAAAGATGAAAAAACTTTACACCCAGAGTGGGAAATGACTTTTCTAAGATCACATAGATAACATAAGAACTGAAATTTGAACTCCATATTCAGTGCTTCTTCCTTCTGTATCATAGAATATTTCAACATATGAAAATATGCATTAGAGAAAAAAGGGAGAGAGGAGAAAAGAGAAGAGAAGAGGAGAGAGGGGAGGAAAGAGAAGTGGAAGGAGAGGAAGGGAATATTGAAGAGATGAGAAGAGAGGAGAGGAGAGAAAAATCTGCTTGAAAACTTCCCTACTTATAAGTGGCATATTGTGCTGAATTCAGTTGTACATCTTGTTTGGTGATGCTGTATTACATAGTCTGATGTGGGTAAAGAACATGGTGTATGTCACAGAATCAAATTTATATTCCTTAATGGGTGGGAATGGTCTAGACTCTAGTGGTTGGGCATTCCTTGTTGAGTTATAATAGAAGGTGGGGATCTTCCAGCTCTAGTGGTTGGTCATTTCTTGTTGAGTTATAATAGAAGGTGGGGATCTTCCAGCTCTAGTGGTTGGTCATTTCTTGTTGAGTTATAATAGAAGGTAGGGATCTTCCAGCTCTAGTGGTTGGGCATTCTTTGTTGAGTTATAATAGAAGATGGGGATCTTCCAGGCTGAAGTGGTTGGGCTTTCCTCATTAGCCATTAGCTATTAGATACAGGACAATCTATGTCCCACTGAGACCCTGTTTTCCTCCCAGGTGAGCTTCAGCATCGAAGCCAAAGTGCGTGGCTGTCCCCAGGAAAAGAAGAAATCCTTTACCATTAAGCCTGTGGGGTTTAAGGACAAGCTCACTGTCTCTGTTACTTTTGACTGTGATTGTGCCTGTCAGGCCCAGGCTGAACCACAAAGCAATCGTTGCAATCAGGGCAATGGGACGTTCGAGTGTGGGGTGTGCCGCTGTGGCCCAGGCTGGCTGGGTGCCCAGTGCGAGTGCTCCGAGGAGGATTACCGCCCCTCCCAGCAGGATGAGTGCAGCCCCCAGGAGGGCCAGCCTGCCTGCAGCCAGCGTGGGGAGTGCCTGTGCGGCCAGTGTGTGTGCCATAGCAGTGACTTTGGCAAGGTGACTGGCAAATATTGTGAGTGCGATGACTTCTCCTGTGTCCGATTCAAAGGCGAAATGTGCTCAGGTAAGTGAGAAGACCCTTAGGGTTTCTCCTGGGCCATTCCTTTCCCCTCTGTCCCAATTCGATTCAATAAACATTTATTACCTGTCTATTATAAATACAAAAAAAAATTTCCTAGTAGTCCCTGTTTTCCTAGATTTTATCTGGATGAATACAACATTTAGTGTGTATACAATAGAGAGAGAATAAGAACATCTAAAGGGATGAGGAAATGTCTTTGATAAGGATATAGCACATGAAGAAGTAAGGAATTCTGAAAGACAGAGGGGAGGAAAATTTGTATTCCAGGCATGGAGTACAGTCTACACAAATTTACAGAGATAGGACACTGAAGGTTGCACGTGAAGAAGAGTAAGAAGACCAGCTTAGCTGAATATACAAATGGGACACTCTTTTCTCCTCAAATCATTAAGCCCTATTGAAGGCTTTAATTTAATTTAATAAGCTTTAATTTATAGCTCAAGATAGGAAGGAAAAATAGGTAGGATTCTGGGACATTTGTTAGATAGAGAAGGGAGGCAGGCATTGAACAGAGGCTAGATAACCTTGAAGATCACATAAATGTGGCTTAGTGACTGTGTCCTAAAAATCTGCTTTTGAGTCTAGACAGCCACTTGTTAGCTCTGTGATCACTGGCAAGTTATAGTCTCTTTTTGAGCCTCCTTTTTTCTCATCTCTAAAAACGAAGAAATTGACTGATCCCTAAGATTTTTATAAACTCTTGAAATGATGCGATTCCATGAAGTGCCAAACTCTTAAGATTCCAAGATTCTTTTTTTCTGCTTTTGCTTGCACCCACGCATCTCAAGATCATGTGAATATGCAAGCCTCTCTCTCTCTCTCTCTCTCTCTCTCTCTCTCTCTCTCTCTCTCTCTTTCACACACAGCAGGGGTTGTCCTCCAACACTCTCCAAACACAGAAAGTCTCTTCACCCTAATTTTATTAAGTTACTTAACCTCTCTGTGCCCAGACAGTTCTCCAAGACTTAAGTTTCAAAATAATTGTATATATTTATATAGAGGGAGTTTCCTGTCCTAATGCAAATTACAGGTCTGGGCTGAAAGAAAATTGTTAATTATTCCTTTATGTTTAAGTCTTGTTTCCCCAGCTCAACTAAAAATTCCTTGAGGAAAGAGTCTGTACCATCTTAATTAAATTAAGGAAAAAATTCTGTCCTTTAGATCATAAATTGATTCTGCACTAATCTTAATTCCAAGTTATGCATTTTGAGGTATTTTGTTTTGTTTTGGTTCGTGTTTTGGTTTTAGCAGTAGGATGAATTTGCATTGAACCATTTTCATTGTGACCCTATCCTCCTTATTGCCAGAATCAAAGACTGTCATGACTGTCATTAAAGGCATGCATGGCTTTTGACCTTAAAGAGAGAAGCTAACTGACCCATCAGGGAATTGAACCTACAACATTGCTCTCCCCTTAGCAGTATGATCTAATGAATGGTGTTAATTGACCGCAGATGTTCATGTCTATATTAATAGCAGCCCAAGGGGAGGAAAACATAATCTAAAAGGTAAATCAGTGGCAAAAAAAAATGTTAAAACACATCTTAGAAATGATTTTTGGATTATTTATGCAATTGCTTCCCCTGTGGGTGTCTGCCAAACCTAATAAAAAAAAGATTAAGGGAGGGTGGGAATTTCTATGTTTTGATATTACATTAACAGCATGCCATTATATGTGAAATGTTAATGCAAATCAGGGATTATTTTTGAGAGCAGGAGGTATAGGATGAAGAGAGAGTTGGGAGACTGGGGGAGAAGCCTCCACAAAGAGAGAAGATGCTTTTTAAGCTGAAACAGGGGAACCCCTTGAGAAAACACTGCAGCAGAGGGAGCCCCTCAATTGATCCTAAGTGGGAGTTTGCCAAGGACAGGAGGACTCTCTGCCAGAATTTTTTATTTTTTCCTTTGGCAGATGGCCCTTCTGAAGCTATGGAGCAGAGCTGCCTGAGTCAGCCACTCCTGGTTCCTGCTTCCCTCTGGAGTATCAACAGCTTGTTTTTGTTGTACTCCAGTTGAATGAATCAGGGAACCCCAACCCAGTTCAACTGAATTTTAGCTTCTACATTATTTTGAATAACATTCATGCTTATAGAACTGATATGACAACCTCCCAGTGATAGTAGACACTCACAGAAATTGGATTAATTTAGTGATATAGCTTCCCAGAGCTCCTGGCCCCAACATTGGGTGTAAGATGATTTGACGCATTGTACTGACTGGGGATGGGGTGGAGTTGCTGTGTGTTGACTGTTTCTATGGCTCCCAATCCCTAAGAAAGAATGATGCAGGATTGTTGATGTGCTGGCTCCCTGTACTGTTGACAAAGGCAAGATCCTCTCCTTTACCCACGCATAGAACCATAGAGATAGTACTCCCTTTAATAGTCCCCCTTCTCCAGAACAGCTAGAGAGAGAGAGAGCAAGAGCTCTTAAACTCAAGAGACTGATCTATTTAATCAATAAGCCTAGTCTGTGCATCTTTATTAAGTACCTCCTATAGACAAAGTTTTGGATGGTATACTGTTGGGAATTCAGAGAAATATGTGACATATGCCCTGTCTATTTGAAAAAAATCAAGTCTTTTTCACTCATGACCTTAGGCTAGTAATTATTTTCAAGGCTGCCTTAATGATTAATCATTGCAATGGAGAGGCTGATGGTAACTAAGATTGGTGGAAATGAGTACTAAGAGAGCAGGATAGTCAAAGTGCATTGATAGAGTTTCTTATATCGATGAAATTATAATTCAGTCCCTATTCCCTGTACTACAGGTACTAGAGGAGCAGTACAGCTAACAGCTGTATCTGAAATCAGCTATCTGATTTCAGAGCAGGAAGAGATATGATTTGGGGCTTGTCAGGGCAATCTTCATAGAGACAGTGGGATTTAATAGGTCCATGAATTCAGAGAAGTTTCTAGACAAAGCATGAGAAGAAGGTCTTAAATATATGTGAACAGGAAGAGAGAACATGAAGCAGAAATTCTTCTTCCTTCTTCTTTCTTTCTTGTTCTTCTTCTCCATCTTCATTATCATCATCATATTCTTTCTTCTTCATCATCATCATCATCATCATCTTCTTCTTCTTCTTCTTCTTCTTTTCTCCTCCTCTTCTCTCCCTCCTCTTCCTTCTCCCCCTCCTTCTCCTTCTTTCCTTCCTCCTCCTTCTTTCCCTCCTCCTTTTCCCCCCTCCTCCTCCTTGTCCTCCTCCTCCTCTTCTTCCTCCTCCTCCTTGTCCTCCTCTTCCTCACCCCTTCCCTGACAGAAAAGGGGCCATCTCCACATATTTATACTAAACTCCTATGGTTAGCTAAAGTTCATTATCCACTACTATTTACTATCTCCTAGTGGATCAGATAATCAAAGGCACTTTTTTTGGACTTTGCAAAAGTAATGCTATGAAATGAGAGGTTTCTAGGATCAACTTGAGATTTTTGAGAAACGGAGAGGTCAAAGAACTTGCTTTACTTTTGCTAATGTAAGTGTTGCCCCGCCTTGGAATCACATCCAAAAGGAATCCAAAGTAGGTCCTTCCTTTTCTTTGCCTTGATCCTCTAGTCTGCATTTCCTGGCTGACTCCTATTTGAGAAGTGGAATTTTATCAGTTTGGATCCCTGGCATAGCCAACATGGCCAAGGGGTACCTAGTGAGAGCCATATTCTGTGACCTTTTGGGGTAGGAGGTTTCCTGTAAAATGGGGCCAATCATAGCACCTCCCTCCCAGGGCTGTTGTAAGGATCAAATGAGATACGTGCCTTCTTCCCTTGACTGCCCAGGGCATGCCTACCCTAATCGGTTTTAGTGGCACAGATTCAATACATGGCTTCAGGCCATGATTTTCCTGTCTGGTTTCTTCTGATTAACTTCAAATTTTCCATTATTCAGCAACTTCCTTCTGATCTCAGAGGAATGATGCATGATTCATTGCCTTGCTAGTAATCTTGAAGTGGAGACTAGGGGCAGGTGGAATTTTTATAAAACAATTTCACATAATTCACGAACCAAGAGTCACAGCAATATGACATTGCAGATAAATTTCAACATTTTACTGGTCTATATTATCTCAGTCTCTTAATAGACTCCTGCTTCTTTCTTCCCACAACATATATGTCCACATGGGAAATTACAAAATCATAATGATCCATTATCTCTTGCTTTACTCATTTTTCCTTACTCTATCAGTTTGCAGTCCAGTGGTCTACTTTTATCCTTTATGTACCACTCAGAGTAAGCAACAGGGTCCACAATCAAAGGGAATAAGAATAATGTCCCTATATATATTTATTTAAAAAGATACTAGACTTTTATTTTCAAAATATATGCAAAGAGAGTTTTCAACATTCGCCCTTGCAAAACCTTGTGTTCCAAATTTTTCTCCCTCCCTTCCCTCCACCCTCTTCCTTATACAATAAGTAATCCAATATATATTAAACATGTGCAATTCTTCTATACATATTTTTACAATTATCATGCTGCACAAGAAAAATCAGATCAAAATGGAAAAAATGAGAAAGAAAACAAAAAGCAAGCAAACAATAATAAAAAAATGAAAATACTATATTATGATGCACATTCAGTTCCAACAGCCCTCTTTCTGGCTGCAGATGGTTCTCTCCATCATAGGTCTATTGGAATTGGCCTAAATTACTTCATTGTTGAAAAGAGACACATCCATCAGAATTGATCATCTTATAATCTTCTTGTTGCTGTGTACAGTGCTTTCTTGGTTGTGTTTACTTTGCCCCCATGTATGTTTAAGTGAATGGAATCAAGTATTTCCTATTATCTCTAGAGCTAGTAGCTATTTTCTAGGACCCCTTAATAAGTACTCAGTTAACAAGGGAAGCACTTCTCTTATGCGGTCATTAAAGTAAATTACTCTCTGACCTCATTCAGGCCAGGAGTGGTTTATCATTTCCTTCTCCAGTTCATTTTACAGAGGGGGAAACTGAGGCAAACAGGGTTAGCTGACTTGCTCAGTGAATAACACCAGATTTGAACTCATGAAGAAGTCTTTGTGATTCCAGTCCCAGTACTGTCTGCCCCACATAGCTGCCCCACCTTAGGTTCTTGTGGAAAAGTAAGGTAAAACTGGTCTCATGATCCCTTTTGATCTACTCTTTCTTTTGAATCTGGTCTGTTATTACAAACAATTTCTCTCAATTCAACAAAAGTTAGCATATTTTTTTATCTCAAAACAAAACCTATTATGAAAGTACAGACTGTAAATAAATAAGGCTTAAATAAAAGCTGCTCATGACCAGGGTTCTTCAAATGTAACCTCAGGTAATTTCATACTGTTATATATTCCTTGTACTATAGAATGGAGATAATAATAGTGATGTGTAAAAATGATGAAATTGATATTCAGGTACCAGGTGATGAGACTTAGGAAAGCAATTGGCATTGAAATGTTGGGGGTTCAGTCATGCTAAGAATCCACAAGAGCCATTCTCTTTGGCCAAAGGGAGATTTATTTATGAAAACAGGTTACAGACAAAATGAAGAGATGCAAAAGACACCAGGAATCATAAATATGAAATAGATTTGGGAGAGCAATAGGGTTACCAAGGAAAGGAGTTTGGGAGAATCAATTAAAAGAATATGCCATGAAGTGGAAGTACTCCATTGACAGGCAGGCTAAATCTATATGGAGGGATTTAGAAACCCAAAAGAACAAACCTAAAAGACATAGCTTGGATTTCTGACTGACACAGCAAGGTGGGACTACTCATGACCTCCAAAGAGGGGGACCCCAATGTTGAACTGCTCCTCTTTTTTTCCTCAGGAAGTAATTTTATCAGTATTTCAGGCTCTCTCTGCCAACCCTATCTGGTAACTCAGGACCTCATCAATAGCACCTACCTTCCCAGATTGTTGTGAAGATCAAATGAGATTAGATTTTCAAAATGCTTAGCACTGTGCCTGACACATATTAGGTACTTATTAAATGCTTGATTCCTTTCTTCTTAAATTGAACAGGAGGGGTAAGAATGTCAGCTGGTTAAATAGTGAAGAGGGAATAATTTTACCATGTTCCACAGTGTTGGCAAACAAGAACATCCAGGCAAATAGCAAATTCTGTGCAGTTAATTTATTCCTTAAGGGGCTCAATGAGTCAGACAGATTTCCAACTGCTTATGATTATATTCATTTTGGGATAGAAGCATTCCTTTATTTTCTTTGATAAGAACAGAAGTTCTCTGTTTTCTTCTGTCCTGAGAGACTCCTGCCTCCCATGATATTTCAGAGAGGAGAAAAAGTAGAATAAATAGAATCATTGATTTACAGTTGGAAAGAGATGTGTGCTGGTAAATGTTTAACAACTGGCTTTCTGGGAAAAATGCACGTAGGACACACATTTGGTGGGGAGCAAAGCAAATTCATCAGTGAATAAATGAATGAACATTTGTTAAGCAATGTATAGGTGTTAAACACAGGATAGAAAAGCACGGCGCGCTCTCACACATATCCCCCACTCCATATATCTTTGTGTATGTGTTTAATGTCTTCCTTATGTCGTCTGATCTCTCTGCTATTATGGTGCTTCTCTGCTCTATTTGAGATCTGGGAACTAGGATACTTCTAACCAAGAGGTAGTTAAATGTCTAACAGTCCTAATCAAGGATGTCATAGATGTTAGAGCAGCATTTGTTAGATCTGGGAAGAGGGCCAGGATAAGAAAAAAAAAAAAGATATGTTGGGTGGGGGTTTAAAATTTTTTTAAAATTAAAATTGAGTTCCAAATTCTTCCTCTCTCTTGCCTCTCCCCCAACCACTGAAAACTCAAGCAATATGATATCAATTACACATATGAAGTCATGCAAAACATATGTCCATATTAGCCATGTTGCAAATAAAGAAGACAAGACAAGAAAAATAAAGTCAAAAAAGCATGCTTCAATTGCAGAATTCTCTCTCTGGAGGTGGATAGCAGTTGTCATCATGGATCCTTTGGAATTATCTTGGATCATTGTCTTGATCAAAGTAACTAAGTCTTTCACAATTGATCATGGTTACGCTATTGATGTTACTGTGCATAGTGATTCACTTCACTTAGCATCAGTTCATGTAAGTCTTCCCAGGTTTTTGTGAAACCATCCTGCTCATGATTTCTTATACAATAGTACTCCATTACAATCATATACCACAGCTTGTCTTGCCATTCTCCCTCATCCCCTCAATTTTCAATACTTTATCAATGGATGGATGTTTTGAGAGGGAACGGCATGCTGAAAGGCTCAATCTCAAGCCCTATAATCAGCATTGACTGTCATTCAAATCCCTCACTTGGTTCTTCAATTCTTATTGTGAAGGAAGGAGGCATAAGACAAAACCCGATCTCTATAGTTCAGCCCTGTTAGGAGCACTGGGAGCAAAAGAAGCTGCTCATTCCTAGGTTAGAATCTGGCAGAGAAAGTGAAAGGTTCTGATTAGAGAAAGATCTTGGAAAACCTGGAAGGCTAATTTTCTAGGACTCTCTTGTCCCATGAAGATAAAGTGTCCCAGTAACATATCAAGGTCCCGTGTGTGTGTGTGTGGATATGGGAGTGGGGAAAAGTGGTTAGATTTTATTACCATCCCAATAGAGGACTTAGACAAAGGAGAAGCCCACTTGTAGGTATATAACTTCCTATGCCCCCACCAGCCATTCCTCTAAGAAAGATAATTAATTACCTTCTAGTCTGAGAAAACAGATTAGGTAATTTTCAACTCTATTATGAACAGATCAGGCATTACTTGTATGTCTCACCCTCACTGACTCCATGATCTCTCTCTTCCTCCTCTCTGTTTCTGACCATCTCTGTTTCTCTTCTGTTCCCCGCCCCTCTCTTTTCTCTTCTCTTCTCTTCTCTTCTCTTCTCTTCTCTTCTCTTCTCTTCTCTTCTCTTCTCTTCTCTTCTCTTCTCTCTCTCTCTCTCTCTCTCTCTCATCTTTCTCCCTCTAATCTCTCTAACCTCTCTTTCTCTCATCTCTCTCTCTCTCTCTCTCTCTCTCTCCCTCCCTCTTTCTCTCTCTCATCTCTCTTCCTCTGATCTCTCTCTCTAACCTCTCTCTTTCTCTCATTTCTCTCTCTCTCTCTTCTCTCTTCCTCTGATCGCTCTCTCTAACCTCTCTCATTTCTCTCTCTCTCTCTCTCTCTCTCTCTCTCTCATCTCTCTCCCTCTAATCTCTCTAACCTCTCTTTCTCTCATTCTCTCTCTGTTTCTCTCTCCTCTCCATTTCTGTGTCTGTCTCTGTGTTTCTGTGTCTGTCTTTCTCCCTCCCCCTCTCCGTCTCTTTCTTTCTGTCTGTCTGTCTCTCCATTTCTCTGCCTCTGTGTCTGTGTCTCTCTGCCTTTCTCCCTCCCTCCTTCTCCCCCTCTGCTTCTCATAGGCCATGGCCAGTGCAGTTGTGGGGACTGCCTCTGTGATTCCGACTGGACTGGTGACTACTGTAACTGCACCACCCGCACAGACATGTGTATGTCTAGCAATGGACTGCTGTGCAGTGGCCGAGGTCAGTGTATCTGTGGCAAATGTGTTTGCACCCAGCCCGGATCTTATGGCGATACCTGCGAGAAGTGTCCCACCTGCCCGGATGCCTGCACCTTTAAGAAGTGAGTGGATGAGAACTGACCTGGGGGTTGGGGAATCTGGGCATAAATGGGACTGGGTTGGGATGACCATGATAGAATAGTAGAAAGTGAAATGTTGATAATAGAGATAATGAGTATCAGTATATTAAAGTGAGGTAGAAAGACAGGGTCTGTTCCTTGATATCCTTCTATAATCTCCCACAGAAATCTCCCTTAGAAAGTTAGAAGGTCAAGGGGCTACTGGTTGACTGTATATTGGTCACATCCCTATTATATTTGAAAAAGAAAAGATAAGGTTGCCAACCTGGGAAGCAAGGGGAAGCACTCTTTGTTGAGTGAGACTTCTGTATCCTCTGTAGAGGGTATAGAGGGAGGAGGATTCCCCTCCTCCCCCCATGATAAAAGCCTTTTACAATAGAAATACTCAGTATTACATTGTTCAGTCATGTCCTACTCTTCATGGCCTTATTTGGGGTTTTCTTAGCGGAGATACTGGAGTGATTTGCCATTTCTTTTTTCAAATCATTTTACAGATGGGGAAACTGAGGCAAATAGGATTAAGTGACTTGTCCAAGATCATGCAGCTAATAAATTACCTGAGGTCAGATTTGACCTCAGGAAAATGAGTCTACCTGACTCCAGACCTGCTACTCTTGCTATTGTATCACTTTAGCTGCCTTTACTTACTCACCCAGTAAGAGATACCACATGCATCAGGGAGCAGAGAAAGGCAGGGATAGATATATGGGTACAGGAAGCAAATTCAAGGAGCATGGCCCAATTTGGCATCTGAGAAAAGAGGAAGCCATGAATTTAATGATAACAATAATAATAATAATGCTTTGATATCTCTTTAACATTTGCAAAACATTTTAAATACTATCTTTACAAATGGGTATTGACTCATTTGAATGCCCTTGGATCTCTTGACTTCTTGATAGTCCCAAGACCCTGGACCATTGTCACTTTATTCATACTGTTTTTGAGATCTACCTGCTATCTGTGACTCCAAGAAACTTTGGCATGTGCAACAGCTACACCCCAGAAAACCTGGATAGATGGGCTAAACCAAGTTGAGGGCAACCAACAGGCTTCAAACTCCTCAGTGAGTTAGGAGGATGTTGACTCTAAGCATGTGGATTAGGTGAATGAGAACAATTTATCCTAGTGGCCATGAAGGTGGCTGAAGCAGGTGCTATGGAGCACTTAGAGCTTCACCAGGCACCCAAGATGCCAAGGTTATCCACTGTATCCATTCTGATTTTGTCCTATGACTTCGATGACTCTGGTAGAGAGGGTAAGGTTGTTGACTTTGTATATCTCTGCCTCATTTAGATTTAATCTATATGCAAGCTAAGACATCACCCAGATATATCATTATTCTCTTCAAAAACAAAGTATGAAAAACAACCTTCAGGAGACCACAAGATAATCTGTCCCTAGGAAGCTGAGAAAATCTGCCTTCAATTCTAACATCAGACATTTATTAGCTGTGTGATTGGACAAGTCCCTTAATGTCTGCTTACTTCCATTTCCTCATCTGTAAAATGGGGATAATAATAGCACCTACTTACCAGGGTTGTTATGAGGATGATATTATGAGATGACATTTGTAAAGTGCTTAGCATAATGTCTTGTACATAGTGTGCACTTAATAAATGCTTGTTTATTTCTCTCTCCCACCTCTGCCATCTTCTCTTGCTGCTAGTGGAGAAATAAAGAGCACCAGGAGACATGAGAAAAACCCAACTTCTGCCTTAGGGTTAGAGAAGTGAACAAAGGCAAGACTTGGAAAATTTGCTGCTATAAAGGAAGTGTGACAGGAGGGCCATAGGTAGCCTTAGTCTTCCATAGTATGGCCCTAAATGTGGTGAGAATCTCCCAATTTTATTCAACAACCAATTTTTAGTGTCTTTTATATACAGAAAATTGTCAAGTGCTGAGGTTCATATAAAATTTCAGTAAGATAGGTCATTGCTACTATGAGAGGGACAGCTAGATGCCAGAGTGGACAGAGCACCAGATTTGGAATTAGAGTTAATCTTCCTGAGTTCAAATCTGGCCTCAGATACTTACTATTTGTGTGACTCTAGGCAAGTCACTTAACCATGTATACCTCAGTTTCCCCATCTGTAAAATGAACTGGAGAAGTAAATCACAAAAATACTCCAGTATCTTTGCCAAGGAAACTTCAAATGGAGTCTTAAAGAACTGTACATGACTGAAAAATGATTGAACAATAATTAAAAAAAGAGTTTGAATCCTTAACTTTCAAGTGTTTGTCTAATCCCAAATCTGGGATGCTATGGACCTTTTATATGTAAGACCCAGAGTTACGTGCTGTTTATATGTAAGACCCATTCATGAAAGGAGACAGTCCTGGCTTTTAAAGAGCTCATAGTTTATTCTTCTTCTCTCTAATCTAGAGATTGTGTGGAGTGCCAGAAGTTCAGTCGAGGAGCGTGGTTTGAGGAGAATATTTGCAACAACTACTGTCGGGATGAGATTGTGCCTGTGACAGAACTCAGTAAGTATGAGGGTATCTCTGTTCCCTTCTTTTTCCCTTCCTTTCTCCCTTTGACCTGAAGGTGGTAATAATTGAGGTGTGGAAGGAGATTGAGTACCATGGCCTTGGAATTTCCCTAGGTGTTGTTATATTTTATTCCATTTCTTATATTTCAACACTTGGTTTTCTTTTTCTGCCTGTCTCCGCCTGTTTTTTTTTTTTTTTTTTTTTTTTTGCATCTTTAATTTTCTTATTAACTTGTTGCTAGTTTGGGAAAGGTCAGGGAGGGAAATGTAGTTCCCTGGTGGGTTCTGAGCAGATTGTAAACCTTGAAGAGACTCCTTCCATAGAATTATAGATTTAGAGCCATCAGGTGCAGTGGAGAACCTCTACTTCAATACCCTCATTTAACAGATAAAGCAGTGAAGTCACAGAGATTAAATGACTTGCCCAATAAATATCTGAAGCAGGATTTAGTCAGTCAACAAGCATTCATTAAATACCTACTATATGCTAGGCACTGTGCTAAGGGATAGGGATACAAAAAAAGGCAAAAGATGGTCCCTGATGTCAAGGAACTTAGTTAAATGGGAGGGAAAATATACAAACAACTATTTGCAAATGATATAGACAAGATGAATTGGAGGGTGTCTCAGAGGTAATGCATTAAGATTAAGGAAGCCTGGAAAAGGCTTCTTGCTGAAGGTTGGATTTAGGTTGGAAGCTGAAGAAAGCCATGGAAACTAGGAGGCAGAGATGATGACAGAGATAATTCCAGGCGTGGAAAAGAAAGACAATAAAAATGTTCAGAGTTGAGAGGGTTATATCTGAGGAAAAATAAGGAGGTCAATGTCATTGTATTATTCAGTTGGACCTTGACTTTGGGTCTAAAGTGACTTGTCCAATAAGAGTCTGAGATAGGATTTGAATTCACTTCAAGTTCAATGCTATTTATTCATTCACTACATACCACCTACTTGGCTTAAAAGGGTCTTTGCTCCTAGAGGACTGTGTTCATTGAAACCTCCTGCCTAGTTGGGGATGTTTCTACAATATTCCAATTTCTTATTGGCTATCATTTTCTTATCTATAGCTATACTTAATCCTTAAAAAATTAAAAATCTGGATACCTTTTGTTTTATATTAGCTATATTTCCCAATATATCTTCCCCCTCTCCTCCTAGAGGACCATCCTTTATAGCCAAGAATAAAGTAGAAAGGGAAAAAATTCATGTGATGGGACAAGGGAGTATGACCAGATTCTTGGATTTTCTAGAACTTGAGAAGTGAGACTTGTTACCCATCCTAGAGGGACCAATCAGATGTGTGGTGTTGGAGAATAGAGATGAAGAGAAGGCAGATTCACACTGATTTAATGATCTTCCTCAGAGGGTCATTAACAATTTTGTCTATATTAAAAGATAGCTCCTTTGATCCCAAACTTATCTCTATATCAAAAAGCATATGGAATCCAATTCTGATTTTGAACTCATTTCTTCTAAAAATAAGATCTAGGGTCTAATATAAAATTCATAATCAAAACCTTATTATGCATAATTGGCATTTACTCTGTAAACTTTGTTTCACAGATATTCCAACTGCTTTTGTCAGAAACCCTTTCCTTCTTCTCTTCTTCACCTTTCCCTTCCTGGGGACCCGTGATACCCATGATCCTTCATTTTACATATTGAAAAATTGTCTAAATTAGAAAACCTCATCCCATGATGGGGCAGGTAGGTGGTATGGTGGATAGAGCACTGGGCATGGAATTGGGTCCAAATCTAGTCACAACCATTTTCTAATTGGGTCATCCTGGCAAGTTACTTAACTATGTCTCAGTTTCTTTATCTGTAAAATGAGCTGGAGAAGGAAATGACAAACCTCTCCAGTATGTTTGCCAAGAAAATCCCAAATGGGGTCACAAAGAATTGGATGTGACTAAAACAACAAAAATCCCAAGATTAGATGTTTGACCTTGTATAACCTTAACTTTTATCTCAGTTTTCTCAGCTATGAAATAGGGTTTGTAGTATTACTTACCTTATTAAAAATAAGATTTTTTAATATGTTTAGCACAATAATGGGAACATAATAGGCATTATATAAATATTAGGTATGATAATAATGATGACTGGGAGAAACTCCGTACCGAACCTGAAATTAGAGCAGGGCTCAGATTTTGCCTTTTGATACTTACTTGACAAGTAACTTGAATCCCTCTCAGTATCATTTTCCTCTTTTGTGAAATGGGAGTAATTTAATATTTCAAAGTGGGCATGCTTGAAAGCTTTATGCAATTATCAGCTATTCTTAAAACTGAGTTCAGATTTTAGATCCTGCAAGAGGCCTTTCTTTACCCCTTCGCACCTTTAGTGCCTTCCCCCTAACATGACTTCCCATTAACAAACACTGTGTATAAGAATCTGGTATGTAAACAGGATTTGGCTCGTTTCTTCTTTATTAGAATGTGACTTCCATTTTTGCCTTTCTTTGTATCTCCAGGGATTAGCACAATGCCTGGCATATAGTAAGTGTTTAATGAGTATTTGCTGAGTGACTGATTTTCTCCCTTTCCCTGGGTCTCCACAGGTAGCTATCCTTGGATTGTCACTTTTAATTGGGTCCATTCGGTCAGGGAAGAAGCATTTATTAAGAATCCTTTTAGTGCTAGACTTCATCATAGCTCAGGGTCAGGCTATTGGTCTGGAGAGAAATTCCCCCATCCCACACACATCCCCAAACAAACACCCTTTGGAATATTCACTATCAAAAGTCCCCTTCTAAAACCAATCCAACTGCCAGTTATCTGCAAGCCCACACATATCCTTTCACGAGTCAATGTCATGATCATCACAAAGGTGAGGGTAAAATCCAGGTAAAATAGAACACAGATCAAATTTTTTCCTCTCTCCTGTTTTCCTTTCCATTCTGCACTTTATTTAAAAACTTGAGTGAGGAGGGCTTTCTTATAGTTGGCAAACATTGAATAGTTAAGCAGGGTGGTTATCAAGGCCATCTGCAGTGCCTTTGAAGCAGGCCAGGAAGCCTGCAGTCTCTTACAGGATAATGATCTCCCTCTCAGGGCAGAAAGCATATTTTCAAGGAGAATTAAGAAAGGCCAAAGCTGATCAAAACAGTCAGAAGTCTTGGGGTGGGGCAGCTTCTTCCGAACCTCCTGAGTCTTCCTGTTGCAGGACATAAGCTGACTGGATGCAAGTAATTTTATTTTGTGGATGAGAAGGGACCTACTGTTATTGGCTCAGGGGAGAGAAAGGTGATATTCCATTTTATAACTTGGACCAAACTGACTATAAGATCTAGTTAATTAATGATGATGATGATGTTAAAGATGATAGCAGGAATGGTTAGGATTTAAATGCACTTTAAAATTTTGTAGAGCAATTTGAAAATGTGATCTTTTGTATCCTTATAGCAATTATTGGGAAGTAGGTGCAATTTTCGTGCAGCTAGGTTGATAGAATGCTGAAACTTGAGTCAGGATTGACTTGAATTCAAATTTGACCTCAGACTGTTATTAGCTATGTGACCTTGGGCAAATCATTTAAAATCTGACTTAGTTTTCTCATCTGTCTAATGATGGCTTGAAGATTAAAATAAGATATTTATAAATTGCTTTGCAAAGTGCAGTATTAAAGCTAGTTATAATTATTATTGGGCAACTGAGTGAATAGAATGGTAGGCCTGAAGTCAGGAAGATTCATCTTTCTGAATTCAAATCTGTCCTCAAATACTCACTAGCTGGGCGATCCTGGACAAATCACTTAACCCCTTTCTCCTCAGTTCTTCAACTGTAAAATGGGGACACACTGAAGAAGGAAATGGTAGATCATTTTAGTAGCTTTGCCAAGAAAACCCAATGGACAAGTCCATGGGGTCATGAAGAATTGGACATTACTCAAAGGCTGAGCAACAATAACAAATATATGGCAAACTACTTAACCTTTCCGTCTCTCATTTTCTTCACTTGCAAAAAGAGGAAATTGGACTTAATGGCTTATTTGGCTTCGCTACTAGGTGTAAAACTGAATTATAACTTTTAGCTGGGAAAACAAGATAGTTATATATGAAGCAAGTTGAGAACTATTAAAAAGAACATGAGTTCTAAAAGAACAAGAATGAAGGAAGGGCAGTTGATAAAGAGCATTATTTGATGTCAAGGAATGTGATTTTGAATCCCAGTTCTGCTACTTGTTACATACAAGTAATTTCTTCTTTTTTGTTTTCTCCTCTATAAAATGAGGAGGTAGAACTGATGTTATTAATATAGAAATGTGTTTTGTATAACCCACATGAAATTGCTTGCCCTCTTAATGAGAGGGGCAGGGAAAAAGGAAGGGAGAGGATTTGCAACTCAAAATTTTAAAAGTGAATGTTAAAATAACTTTTTACATGTAATTTGGGAAAAAGAAAATACTAATTAAATATTTTAAAATAAAAGAACTGTTTTTATTGTTATTGTGCAATTATTTCAGGCACATCTGACTCTTTGTAGTTCTATTTGGGGTTTTCTTGCCAAAGATATTGAAGTAGTGTGCCATTTCCTTGTTAGCTCATTTTATAGATGAGTTCACTGAGACAAACAGGGTTAAGTGACTTGTTCGGGATCACACCAGCAACTAAGTGTCTGAGACCAGATTTGAATACCTTAAGATGAGTTTTTCTGGCTCCAGATCTGGTGCTCTATCCATTGAACCACCTAGCTGCCCTTGATAGAACTAGACGACCTCTACGACCCTTTTTAGCTCTAAATCTTTATTTTAATTGAGTAGAAATTCAATATATATATTCTGAGTGGATGTGGTATGGGGTTAACTGGGCAATGACTGACTTTCCCAGCATGTTGGGTTGTTCTACTTGGTGACTTCAGAGATCTGTCTTTCTGCTTTATTAACTTGCTTTGGATTTGGGAGAACAGGAGAGGGAAGGAGGATATTGACATTTTGGCTCTATAGACAAAATGATTGCATTGCTATGATGATAGTGCAGGACATATAAATGTTCTTGTGTTCATGACGAGAGTTGGGAGCGTGGGAGTGGGAAGCACTGGGTTATTCACATATCCTGGGTGTTGACTTTGGGGAGAGGTACAGCTTAATAATGATGGGTGGAGTCATTGAGGAAGCAGATGGAGCCAGAAAGGCAGGCTCCAATGTAGAGAGTCAGATGCAATATTCTTAGAAAGGAGAAGTAGGAAAAAAAAAAATTAAGGTTAGAAAATTAGGGTTAGGGGAAATAGAAAAAAATTGTGATTTGCATTAATAAGTAGAAATGATTGCCTGAAGAGAGAAAGAGGGAGATAAAGGAGGGAAGAAGAAAGGAGGTAGGACTCGATTATTGGGGGATAATACTGCTAGGCTGGATAGTTAACTCAAAGCTAGGAGTCTCTTGCTCTTTGTCATTTGCTTTATTACTTATACTTGGATTTAACTTCTTTTTGGGGTCATGGGTTTTCCCAAGTCATTCAGGTCTAGAGGGCCTGAGACAAAGTAAGCTTTTTGTTTTTTTTTCCCTATCTATCTTCTCATAGTGGACACTGGCATGGAAGCAGTGAACTGTACCTATAAGGATGAAGATGATTGTGTAGTCAGGTTCCAGTATTATGAAGACTCCAGTGGGAAATCCATTCTTTATGTGGTGAATGAACCAGGTAAGACCTGTGGGTCTCCCAGAACTGGGAGAGCGAGAACTTTGCTTTATAGCGAACTCTTGGAGCTGATATTCCTGTGATGAAGATGAGAAGCAATTTAAGAGTTGGAAATTTTGCAAGGAGATGTGATTCTCTCTGAGAATTTGTGTAAGACTTCAAATAAATTTTGGGAAAAAGTTAAACAAAAAGAAAAAAAGCGAATTTAGGTGAGAGAACAAAACAGAGAAAGAAAGAGAAGAATGGGTCAATGTAAAAGGAAGGAATAAAAAAATGAATCTTTGGCATATTTTGGAGGGTGTATCAGAAAAGACAGGACTTTGATTCCTAGAACTATCTTGACAAATGCAATATATCTGTTTGCCTTAATTTTTGCTAAAATAGGGATGTGATACTAAAAGTCAGTTGACTGGCAGTGACAGCCTAGCCTAACATGTACCTTTTAAAAAAAGTTATATAGCTATGGGTATACAGCATCCTCTAGTGAGCCCCAGCATTGTAGATAGGGGAGCAGGTAGGGGGTCAGAGGTGGTGACTTTTTCACTCAAACAATGATTTATTCAACAAATGTTTATAAAGTGCTTTGCACTTTTAAAATGCTGTATAAATGCTAGTTGTCGTTAATTAATTAATTACTCTGGATAGATATAGAAAATATAAATGAAAACTCTGCCTTGGGATTGGAAGGACTGGAAATGAAAGAGCTCATTTCTGTCTACTGGGGTGCTATTTATTTTATAATTTAAAGCTTTTTTAACTTCTCTGGACCTCCTGTGTAAAAAGAGAGGTAGATGGCACAGCGAATAGAGTACTGGACTTGGAGCTGAGCTATATCTGAATTCATATCTGGTCTCAGAAGCTCACCAGCTGTGTGATCCTAGCAAGTTACTTAATGTTTCCCTCAGTTACCTCATCTATCAAATGGGGACAAAAGTACCTCCTTCCCAGGATTACTGTGATAATAAAATGAGATAATTGTAAGTCGATTTGCAAAATTTGAAGTGCTAGAGAAATGTTGTGATGATGTTATTATTAAAACAGAGATAGTAACAGCCTAAATTTCTAAAGGAAAGGGATTTAGAGTACATGATTTCTTGAGGTCCTGTTGGGGTCTAGGATCTCAGATGAACCAAAAAGTATAGCCAGCATATCAAAGGAGAAGGCAAGGTGTCCTTGGCGGCAAGGTCAGCCATATTTATTTTTCTGTTGGATGCTGGATTATACTTGGTTGTATAGAGGGGGGCATCTGGTGCCAGCGAGTTTTAAGAGGGGACAGAACACACTTGGGTGAGCCTCCATAAAAAAGGATGCTACTTAGGGGCTGATTTTACATCCCCTCCTCTGTCACCCAAGGTTGTTGTAGAATATTGCCTAGGAGCCCCACCCAGGGCCTTTACCTCTTTCCTGGAGACCTAAAAAGAGGGAAGGCAGAGAGAGACAGCACATGATTTTCTTTGGTGAATCATGTCCTTTGGGGATATAGTCATGGGGAAGAAAAGGTGGAAAGTATTTGTTTGGGGAGAGAAGGGAAAGAACAAAGCCATCTTATTTTGATTCAAGACTCAACCAGACAACCTGGGTCTCTGATCTTTCAGTATTGTCATAGGAAAAGTACTTCACCTTTTTCAAGTCTCAGTTTCATTATTTTGAACAATAGCAATAATGATAGTGTAAATGAGACATTATAATGCTTATAAAGTACTTATTTCATAAGACAAAACTTTTAAAGTACTATATGAAACCAGTTGCTGTTATTTCTATAATACAAATAAATGTAGAGGAATTTCCATTCCCCCCCATCTCTTTTTATTCCTTTCTTTCCCTTTTGGGGGTTCAAAGGTGAGGGATGAAGAAGAGAATGGGAATAGAGAGCAGACTGGAGGGAAGATGCAGGGCTTTTACATTAGGAAACCCTCATCTGGATCCAAAGTGTATCCTGAAGAATGTCAGAAGGGTTATTAACATCCCTGAATCTTTTTAGGAAACCAAGCATTTCTCTCACTTCTGTATCCCTCCAGAAGGGAAAGTCCTCTCCTTCCTATATAGGACAGCTAGTGGATAGAATTCTGGGCCTAAAGTTAGGAAAACTTGCTGACTTCAAATCTGGCATCAAACACTGTGTGTTTCTAGCTAAGTCATTTAAGACTCTTTGCCTTAAACTTTTTTTTTTTTTTTTTTAATCTATAAAATGAGTTGGAGAAAGAAAAGTTGGAGAAACCCCCTCTAGTATCTTTGCCAAAACAAACAAACAAACAAACAAAAAAAACCTCAAATGGGGTTACAAAGAGTTGGACATGACTGAAATAACTGAATACAACAACAACCTTTCTGATTTGCTTAACTCTACTCCATATTCATATTCTAGACCCTTGTACTGCAGTTATTTCAAGAGATCATGGGGTCCAGCTCCCTGCAGGTGAATGTTTAAACCATTCAGGACAACTTTTCAAGGCCAGCCTCCATTCTGCCTCAATCTCAATCACCAGAGTAGCATCTGGGAATATCTAACTATGGGGTCTAAGTTGCTGGCTCCTCTTTCTTCTACCAGAGAATTCAAAATGACTTTTCCCTAGAAAAACAGAGGCTCTGGGCCCTAGAAACCAGACATCAGAATTTTACAGCTTTTCCCAAGGGACTCCTTTAATTATAGTCAGAGGCTATAATCTGGCGGGACAGGAAATAGCCAGTCCACATTTGTTTTTCTTGCACAGTGTGTGGGGTATAGGTCTTGGGGGTGGGGAGAGAGAAGCTAGGAGGGAGGGGAGAACAAAAAGAAGAAAAGTATGTTCTACTTTCCAGATATTACTAAATCCACATTTGTACATACAGGTATGTGTGTCTATATAGTAGCTCTTATTTTTGTAGAACTTTACAATTTGCAAATTTTTTACATGTTGTTTCATTTGATAAACACATATATGAATGTGAGTATATATTATATCTACATATATATATATATATATATAATCACTTGCTAAATAGATCACAGCTTATCAAGATATCTCAGAGCTCAGCAGAGCTTCCCTTACACCTACCCATTAGGGTGGAGTACAGTTATGTGGAGTTAGAGGTTAGTAGGAAGTAGACAGGAAATAAGTTCATAGTTTTTTGGTTGCAATTAAATATTTAGAAAGAATCCAAGCATCACTGATGATTATCTTGCTCAGCAGAAAATCAGTTTATTAATTAATCAACATTCATTACTTAAGAGCTTTCTCTGTGCCAGGAGACATGCAAGTATTGGGATTGCAGAGCGTACCACGATGAATTTTTTGCCCTTAGTGATCTTACATTGTCTTGAGGGATAAGCACACACAGGCTAAATACAAAGTGAGTAGGGGAGTAATGTATTACTAATAATGAGGGAGATTAGGAAAAAGCCTCTTGATGGGGTTGACATAGGAGCTGAGGCCTTCTAGAGAGTAGTTCCAAGGGCCTGAAGTGAGGAGGGAAATCATTTTAGGCACGGGAACTGGATAAAGGCAGACAGATGGGAGATACAATGATATGAACCCAAAATATAAACCAAGACAGTTTAGATAGAGTATATAGTTAGAGAGTATATAGTTCTTGAGTAATAAATAATAGCTTGTAATTATTCAGTTATTTTAGTCATGTCTGACTCTTTGTGACCCTATTTGGGGTTTTCTTGGCAAAGATACTGGAGTGGTCTGCCATCTTCTTCTCCAGGTTATTTTACAGTTAAGGAAACTGAGGCAAACAGGGTTAAGTAACTTGCCCAGAATCACTTAGTTAGTCAGTGTCTGAGGCCAGATTTCAATTCAGGAAAATGAATCTTCCTGATTCCAATTGGACACTCTATCTATTGTATCTCCTAGCTGTCCTAATAATAATAACTGGCATTTATTTTTTTTGTTTACTATGTGCCAGGCTAAAATTTTACAAATATTATCTCATTTGGTCATCACAATAACACTGGGAGATAGATGCTATTATTATCCCTATTTTACAATCGAGGAAACTGAAGTACATAGAGGTTAAGTGACTTGCCCAAGTTCAAATATCCAGTAAGTATGTGAAGCTGGATTTGAACTCAGACTCAGTAATCTATCCACTATACTACTCAGTTGACCAATAATAAGTTATGTCAGGAAAGGTAGGCTGGGGTCATATTGTGAAGGGCTTTGAATGCCAAGCACGGGAGTTCATATTTAATTCTCAGGTCAATGAAGCTTCTTCAGCATATATGTGATAGACAGTCACCTGAACAGCAGTTTAGTTGGTGTAATAGATAGAGCACTGGGCTTAGAATCAGAAGAAGATTCATTTGCATGAGTTCAAATCTGACCTCAGGCATTTACCAACTGTGTTACCCTCCTATTTGCCTCAGTTTCCTCCTTTCTAATTATGATCTAGAGAAGGAAATGGCAAACCACTCCAGTATCGTTGCCTGGAAAGCCCCCAAAATGAGGTCGTGAAGAGTCAGATATATATGACTGAAGTGACTCAATAGAAACAACAAACTTTAGAAATCTCCCTCGGGCAGGCATGTGGAACATAGATTAAGGACTGGTTACAGGGAGACCACTAAAGGTACTCTAAATGTCCAGGTGAACTGTGATGAGTGCCTGGATTAGCATGGTTGTGTTGTAAGCAAAGAGTAGAGAATAATTTAAGAGAGATTCAGAAGATAGAATATCTTAGACTTGGCAGTTGGTTTGAGGTTTGATATGGGATGGGAGGATTCTGAATTGTGAATCTGGTACTTTTAAGAATAGTTATGGTATGATCAGAAACAGAAAAGTTGGAAGAAATGATGTTTTAAGGGAGGGAATAATGAGTTCTTTTTTGGATATGTTGGTGTCCATGATCTCTAGATAAACATGTTAAACAGACAGTTGGAAGAGATACAGGATTGGAGCTCAGGAAAGATATGAGATTGGAAAACATTGTTTATCAGTGAGTCATTTGTTTATCCATAGGGGTTGATGTGTCCACCATGAAAGAGTGTAGAGAGAGAAGTGTCTAGGACAGAGCCTTGGAATCCTAGCACTTAGAGCTGGGTGAAATTCTAAGGAATCATTTGTTCTAGATTCCTACTTCTTTGTTCATATGAATATCTTCAGGGTAGTTTATTTGTTTTTTTCTCCTCCCCCTCCTTTCTTCCTCCTCCTTCCCTCTCCCTCTCTCCTTCTTCCTCCTTCCCTGTCTTCCCCCTCTTCCTTTTTCCCTTCCTTCATCTCCCTCTTCCTTCTCCTGCTCTCCCTTCTTCTTTTCCTTCCTTCCTTCTTCCCTCTCCCTCCTTTCATCTCTTTTTCTTTCCTTTCTTCCTTTTTTCTCCTTCCCTCTTTCTCTCTTCCACCCTTTCTCTCCCTTTTCTTTCCTTCCATTCTTCCTTTCCTACCTCCTTTTCCCTCTTTCTCTCACCCTCTATTCCTCTCTGTTTCTCTTTCTCTCTCTCGCTCTTTTGCTCTCTTGCTCTCTCTCTCTGTTTCTCTCTTGTTTTCTCCCTTCACATCTCTGTCCATCTCTTTCTTTTTATTCTGAATTTAACAAACCCCAAATTAAAAAAAAAATTCTATATATATAGTAGAACAGGGAACAAGGATTATACGCAAAACTGTATTATATATAACTTACTTTTCATTTCCAGTATATGTAATGGGGCTCCCTCTCAAGTTTTGGGCAGTTTTGTGTGCTGCTGCTAAGTATGTGGAGGGAGCTGTTATTTCTGTTTGGCTGATAGAAGAGTGAGCCTAAGGCATGTGGGGAAAAGCTCTCAGTGATGTGGTCTGCCTCTGAGATGCAGACATGTGGGAAGCCAGTTCCTATATGTGTGGCCTGGAGAACTGTCAAAGTCCTTCTTTCATCACAGCCTTCCTTGAGGTCTTTTCTCCACATTTCTTTCCCAAAAACTTGCTGGAACCAACTGAAACAAGTTAGTTCTGTCAGGTATGTAGCCTTAAGCTCTATATCCTCTCAGCCAATCAGAAGTTGCATCTCCCTCCATATACGCTGGCTTGAATGGAGGATTCATAGATACAAATATAATATTTTGTACATATAATAAATTCATCAACATATAGCTTTCAAAGCTATACTTCTTGTCTAAATTTCTTTTTGGCCTTCTTTCTGTCTTTTTCTGTACATTTAAAAACTACTTCAATGACCCTCTTTTCTTTTTCTTTTTTTTGTTTTTTCTCCTTGAAGATTTCTGTCCCTAATATAGGCATATGTTTTGAAAATAAAAAGCTTCAATAAAAAAATTGTTTTTACATGTAATTGGGAAAAATAAAATTTTTAAAAGACTCAACAAATAAAAAGATTTCTGTCCCCAGGTGGAAACTTTATAGCCTCTTTTGTATTTTCACTTCAGTATCTTATTATTCTAATGGCTAAGAAGTTCTTTATTTCCAGTTTAAGTTTCTCCTGTTTTAATCTCGGCTCTCTCTTTTTCTCTGACAGATTGTCCCAAAGGTCCTGATATCCTGGTGGTCCTGCTTTCAGTGATGGGAGCCATCTTACTTATTGGCTTGGCCACACTGCTCATTTGGAAGCTTCTAATCACCATCCATGACCGAAGGGAATTTGCTAAATTTGAAGAAGAAAGAGCCAGAGCCAAGTGGGACACAGTGAGTGAAGTGGACTGGGTTGGGCTGGGATGAGTTGGTCTGAATAAAGGGAAATTCTAGGATTTATCCCCTTAGAAATAGCGGTAGGCTGGTATTGCACTACATTTAACTTTCCCTTCCTTTTTAATATTGCCAATCCAAATACTGATATGGAATTGAAGTAAGCCATAGCTTCGGTAGCCAGGGAAATGGAGAGAAGGCTGTCTTCGTCAAAGTCCCCAGCTATGTATAGTGTCAAACTTGCAGGATCAAGAAGCATCAAGGGGTCATTCTGAGAGACTTTGTTGTTCTTTCTGCAGGCGAACAACCCATTGTATAAAGAAGCCACATCTACTTTCACCAATATCGCCTACCGTGGGAATTCCTAATGGGATCCTTGCCATCAGCAGAGTCAAGGATTGTGGATGTTTCCTCCCCCATGTTTACAGAGGATTGGATGGATGTTGTAGGATCCAGGAGCAGGGAAAGGGGATAGGGAGGAACATGAAGATGTGTGTGTGAGAGATGTGTCTCCCTCTGGACATTTCCCTGTGTGTGTGTGTGTGTGTGTGTGTGTGTGTGTGTAATTTAACATTTCTGAGGGAAATACCTCAACCAGCTTTTTTTTTTTGGGGGGGGTGAGCACTTACTTCAGGGATCCTTTTTTTTTTTCTCATTTAGCTCTCCCTAGCAGAGCATTTGGGCCTCATTACCTCAGTGAGAAACCATCTCACCTCATATGAGCCAGACTTCCCCCCCAAAAAGGCAGGAATATAGCTAAGTCTGGGGTTGGGGAGGAGAGAAGGATAAAGCCTTCACCAAGTCCTGGCTTCCCCATCATGAGTAGTCTATGGCACCTGGAACTGACTCAGTTACCTAGGACCGTTAGTAGAAATCATTGGGCTTTATTTTTTGTCACCTCAGTATATGTGGATGTGACAATATGGCCTCATTTCCATTCCTCTCTTCTCAGATTGGATAAAGGAGAAGCCAAGGAACAGAACATTGGGCTTTGTTTCTCTGGAATAATTCTGCAGGGCTCTCTGGTGGTCTTAGCTAATGGGGTCGACAGTCCATGCTCATTGTTTCTCTCTCTCTCTCTCTCTCTCTCTCTCTCTCTCTCTCCCCACTATTTTCCTTGAAGGGAATCCATGTCCTTCAGCTAGAGTAGTTGGGGTGGCTGAGCTATTATTGATGGAAAAAATTCTGATTTAGGGTGCACAGGTATATAACAGGGAATTCTCAAATCTATTTAACTGAGGCTAACCTCCCTATGCTAATACCATTTCATCTACTTCCAACTACCATTGGTATGGAAAATTTGGCTCGCTCCAGCAAAAACAATTCCTCTTTCAGGAAGGTGATGGGCTGAGATGCAGAAAACTGGGCATTGACACTTCAAATGTTCTGTTCACTCTCTGTGATCCCATTATGTTCCTCTGTGAATTGTACCCACACATTGGTCTACTCACATTGACCTCATCTCATGAAAGTGTTAAGAGGGACCATATCTATGAGCCTCTATACCTGATGAGCAAGAGGTACAGGAGTAGAATGATGGACCTGGGAGGAAAGCCCATGAGATTTAGTGTCAGAGCTTGGGTTGGAAAACTAGCTACCACTTTTTTTTTTTTTTTTTTTTTTTGCTGAGGCAATTGGGGTTAAGTGACTTGCCCAGGGTCACACAGCTAGGAAGTGTTAAGTATCTGAGGACCTCCTCAGGTCCTCCTGACTTCAGGGCTGGTGTTCTATCTATTGCACCACCTAGCTGCCTCTAGCTGCCACTTTTGATCTCTGCAACCTTTACCAAGTCATTTAAACTTTGTGCTTCACTTTCCTCATTTGTAAAATGAGAGGGATGAACTGGATGACTCCCAAGTTCCCTTTCAGTTCTAAGTCTCTGAGTCTATTTACCTTTGTGGTTATTTTTGTGTGTGGTCTGAACACCCCCTTTTTAACACAATGACTAACCTAAGAGTCCACAAATAAGTAGCCTTGTCTCTTTCCTTTCCAGAATACTCAGAACTTAGAGAAAACACCTGTAGCTCAAATAAATTTTCTTTCTTTCTTTCTTTCTTTCTTTCTTTCTTTCTTTCTTTCTTTCTTTCTTTCTTTCTTCTTTCTTTCTTCTTTCTTTCTTCTTTCTTTCTTTGTTTCTTTCTTCTTTCTTTCTTTCTTTCTTTCTTTCTTTCTTTCTTTCTTTCTTTCTTTCTTTCTTTCTTTCTTTCTTTCTTTCTTTCTTTCTTTTGCTACAATTGGCTTAGTACTTGGTCCTGCTTAAGTTTAGTTCTGTCTTCTGCTCAGTCTCCTGCTTCGGTGATGCTCTATCCTCTGTGCCACTCTGCTCCTCAGAATTTTCTTTTAAACTATTATTTGCTGAATTCTATTGGGGTTAGTGACTCAGGGATCGCACTGTAAGTTGTTAGTGTCTGCATTGGTCATATGACCTCAGCAGATCCTGTCTGTCTTAGGGGCATTTGCTCTAGTCAGACTGTACTCTGAGCTGCTGCTCGAGAATTTCTTGTCTTGTCTAAAAACTATTAATTGCTAATTCTATTTGGAGCAGTAGATAAGGAGATGAGAGACACACTTACTTGTATCTGCATTGAAGTTTAGCCCAAAGAGAATCGTATTTCTGAGCAGTTATTTTCAGTCAGACTGACTCAGGAAGCTGTGAAAAAGAGGCAATGTCAAAGATTTGGACAAAGTGATACTAATTATTTGGAGCTAGGTGTCAGGGTGAAAACAAGACAAGCAGGAGCACAGAATATGCTATCATTAAAGCCTATTATGTCCCTAAAGCATCGTTAAGATTTCAGCAGATTATTATCTCAGTTGATCTCAGCAAGTGAAAATCTATGAGGATAATAATGATCTCATCTTCAATTGGAAAACGAGGCATATAGATTAAATGATTTGCTGAGTAGTTACAACTAGTGAGTATACAAGGTCTCGATCTAGGCCTGGATGTGACCACGGAGATATGTATTCAGAGTCAGAGACCCTAGTTCTAATCTTAAGCATCCAGTTAATTTCACACAGTCTTTGACAAGTCACTTTAATTTCTCATGGTTCTTTTCCTCACCTAAGAAATCTATGAGTATATGATCTCCATTTTTCAATTGAGAAAACTGAGGCATATAACGATTAAATGATTTGCTTGGGGTCAGTTACACCTAGTAGGTGTCAGGTCTTCCTGATTCTAGGCCTGGATTGAACCACTAGAATGTAATACAGAGAGTCAGGAGACCTGAGTTCTAATCTTAGGCTGCCATTAATTTACCACACAGTCTTTGACAAGTCACTTTAATTTCTCTTGGTTTCTTTCTTCACCTGTTTAATGAAAGAGTTGGGCCAAGTGATCTCATCTGTCCCTTCCAGGAGAATATAAGCTTCTTGAGGAGATGGACTTTAGCATTTTTTGATTTTGAATCCCCACAAGTACTTTCCAGAGAATATATACTACACATAGTAGGTGCCCAACAAATGCATGCTGAATTGAATTTCCAGTTTTAAAGTTTTATTGCTTAAGCCATAAGAGACTAAATGTTGTCTTAATATAAGGATTTTTTCCCCTAATAATCAAAGATATTTTCTAAAACATGAAGTGGGCTTCTCCATGAGATAGTAAGCTCTCCATGATTGAAAGTGTTGAAGTTCAAGTTTAGGTTCCTAAGTTTAGGAACATCTAAAAGGAGTTTCCCCATAGGAACTATTACTAGCTATTTCTGCACTAAGTGAAAAGATAGACTAGAAAGTCTCTGTTGTACTTTTCAAGTCTTGAAACCCTAAGATATTTTTAAGAGGTGGACGGGGCACAGATACTGTCAGCGTGGTGCCATTTTTCTGGTGTTATTTGTTAGACACCAGTCCAGGAAGTTCTGGATTTTTCCTGGAATACTAAAGGTGCTGTTCTGTTTGGTCCTAATAACCATAACTAGTTGGGATTTGAGACACTCTTAGGTCAAAACCCAATAGGTTTCTTGCTTCCTTCTTGGGAATGATTTCTCCAGCAGTGAGGCTGGGACTGAGTAGGGTGTCCTGAGGCAGGAAAGTCATCATCCAGACTCAGGCAATATGATGCAATACATTAGAAAAAGCCCAGGATAAGGAGTTGAGATCTGGGTTTTAATGACAACATTGCTATTATGCTGTAGCATATTCTAGCAAAGTTCCTTGATTTTCCAAGGGTCATTATCTGTCAATAGATGATTTCAGCTCCTTCCCAATTCTAAGAGGGAGATAGGAAAGGTGAGTTCAAATAGTGCTTCAGACATTGACTAGCTTGGTTACCCTGGACAAATATCTTATTATCTCCAAGCTTCAAGAACCTTACCAGAAAAATGGGGCTAATCAGAGTGTTTACCTTACAAGGATGGTGTGATAGCTGATAATGTGTAAAATTCTTTGCAAATCTTAAAGCCCTAAGCAGATGTTAGCTATTATTATGTTCTGTGATTTACAATGCTAATAAGCAAGCACCATCTGGTTCCTACAGAATGTTGGTATGGTCTTTGTTTTCTTGGTAAGGAGAACTGAGAGATTTGGCCCTCAATTCAATTCAGTTGAATTCAGGGATTCAAATAAATTCCTTCAATTCAAATCCCAATATGTTATGGTTGGTAGGACTGAGTAGAATAACATTTTTGAAGTACCTACTATGTGCAAGCATTGTTCAATGCACCAAGAGTATAAAGACATAAAATAAAATGAAAAGGTCTTACCCTCAAGGATGTTACATTCTATTGGAATATTTTAGCAAGAGCAGATTTGTTACAAGCCAGCTCTCATTTTTTGGGAGAAGTGGAAATTAGAATCTTAAGTTTTCCTCATGTCCTTTCTTCATTAGTAAATGGCAGTCCATGGTGCTTCAATGATTCATCCATATAGCACTCAAGTGCTAGCCTGCCTTATTCATATGAACTTGATTTTTTTCCCCATTTTTTTGCCAGAAGAGAATAATATACCATAGCCAAAGCATATCTCTGTGCCCAGATGTTCATAGCTGGAAAGAACTCTTAAGTTGGGAATGGGGGAAAAGGACAGAACTCTGATCCCACTCTCACACTGCTATTTTTCTTCCCAGGGAATATGAAGATCATAGGGCAAGGGTCCTATATGCAGGCAATCTTCTCAGCATAGAATTATAATCCTTACCTGTTAAGGACAAGATGTCTCTGATATGGAAGTGAGAGGCAGTATGCTAGAGTGAACAACGTGCTAGTCTTGGAGATAGGAAAGACCTGAATTTAAATCCCATTAGTGTGTAACCTTGGACAAAACACTTAACCTCTCTGTACCTCAGTTCCTCATCTGTAAAATGAAAGGCTGGGACCTCTAAGATCCCTTGCAGGTCTAAATGTATATTCATAGTAAATTTTCATCAGATAAGATTGCTTAAAAAGAGAAATTGTAACAAATGATGGGAAGTTGAGATCTGGGTTTTAATGGCAGCACTGTTACTGTACTGTAAATATTCTAGGGACATGCTGTGTGACCTTGAACCAAATCCCTTGATCTCCCTGTGTCTCAGTTTCATTTTTTATCAAATAAGGGGATTGAACTAGATGATTTTCAAGACCTTTCCAATTCTAAGAGGGAGCTAGGTGGTATAAGATGATAAAATGGGAGACTCATTAGGTCTAAATTAAAATATTATTTTAGACATTGACTAGCTCAGTCAGCTTTGACTGGTGGTAGGGAGAGAGTATTCATGAAAAACAAACAACATTTATTTTAAGATTTGATCAATGTCTCTGGGAAGACTACTGAGTAAAATTCCTGGGCTTATACAACCTGTATCAATCACCAGTTAGTAGGAAATCTGTGATGAACTTTGGGCTTTGTATATACAAGGCTAAAACAGATAGTTCCATTGAACTGGCTTGTTGGGCATTACCTAGGCTAAAAATCTGAATTATATTTTGGCATAAGACAAAGGCAAGGAGTCTGGGAAGGAGAGGGTGGACACTGTGTGTGTCATTCATGCTTAACCTTCTGAGCACTTACAGAGAGAAGGGGGAACTCTGAATATTCCTGGATCCCAGCTGACCTACACTGCCACATATGGAATCAACTCTTTACTTTCCAGCTATTCATGGGGCATATGCGTAACTTTAAGAAATTCCTCTCCGTCAATGTTCTGGTATCTATTACTCATGTGCTTTCCCCATTTAGCCATCTCCTCTGTCTGAGTTGTGTAACATTGAATTAAAAGTGCCTTCCAAAAGAAGCTAGCCAAAAGCAAATGTTTTCAGACTTCTGGTGTTATTTTCTGCCCTTTGGGTGAAGAGAATGTGTCTTTGCCTTAACACAGAATGATAATCATAAAATAAGCATCACATGGTGATTGTCCTGGAGGTATCTGGCAAGAGCTGGAGGATTTTGGACTCTTTTGAAGCTCACTCTTGATTAAAAAAGATACTTACACATACTCATACTCATACAGGAAGAGGGAGAGACACAGTGACAGAATGCTGTTGTGTGCTAACTTAAGCTAAGAAATGTGGGTTTCAATCTTAACTCTGACACTCATTATGACTTTGAGAAAGTCTTCTTATTTCCCCAGTGCTCCCGGCAGTTCTATAAATCCATCAGTTGCAGAGAATGTGCCTGACTCTTTGTCAGAGTTTGTCAGCGGGAACTCCTTATAACAATGAAATCACAGGCCAAACTATAATACCTATATAAACTTAATCAAGCTCTTCTTCATAATTTATGTCATTTTTAATAGCACAAAATATTGCTATATCATTCTAATACCTGGCTACTTGACAAACAGATTTACATCAGAAATTATAGGAGTGTAGATTAATCTTATGAGTGAGGCTATGACTCTGCCACTCATTACCTGAGTGACCTTGGACCAGCCTCAGTTTTTTCATCTGTAATATGGCGGGGGGGTTGGTATTGGATTAGATGACCACAAAAGTCTCTTTTCCAGGATTAAATCTACAATCCTGACAACTGTCTCAAACCTTTTTCTTTCTTAGGACTGACTTTCAAGCCTAACATTGATTCCTGTGAGCTTAAAATTAATTTTCAGCAACCATTGGCCCACTTGCTTTAACATTTTGGATTGTCTTCTGGTTGATACCTATCCAAAATGAATAATCCCCCTCTTCTATCCTAGCCAAGTCTCCTATTTTTGTTTTCTCTTAAACATGATTAAAAACACACACTACATAAGAGCAAAAAAGAAAAAAAGGTTCGGGTCATGGGAAAGAAAAAACTACAAGATAAGATATTTGGCAGTATTTTTTTATATTAAGCTTCTATGCAAGAAAATGTTCCAGTGGTTCTGATTAGGTAAAGTATAGAGGCAAAGATTATAATTAGAACCACTGTCACCATCCTATATTAGGCCATAATGAGTTTTTTTTTTTAAATCTTTTTTTACTTCTGCTAATTATTTGAAATTAAGTATGTGTTTTCATTAGCCTGAGAGTTGTATAACAGGAGATATTGTACAGACCTATCTTTCAGAAGCTGAAGCTGTGATTTATATTTTTTACTGGTTTTATGGGTGCATTTTACTTCGGTGACTTCCCATATGACTACCCAGTATGACTCTCCCTTGGAACAGTGAAACAAAACAAACTTACACATTCATTGACCATACTTGGCACTGGATACCATTTTCTGCACCTGTAGTACGTACCTCTCTTCTTAGAGGAGAGAAATGTATTTCATTACCAGTCCTTTGGAATCAAGATTGGTAGGGTAAGTATTTTCAATCTCAGTATACAAATACCAACAACTCAGTGAGTCCTATTTATTGTAAGATTTTTTTTCTCTTCATGATTCAATATATTTTGGGCATTAGGGTTAAGTGATTAGATGTGTTTGAGAAATGGAGGTGGGTGAAAATGACACCCCATTGTGCAAATATAATGGAAAGATTCATTAAATCACACAGGTAATTCTTCCTGTTGGTATTTGCAAGCCAATATCAATTGCGAGTCCATTTTCCTTTACCCTTTTCCTTTCTCTTCTCTTGGGTTGGGTATGTAGGGGCTTCTCATGAGTTTACTTTCCTGATACCCATGAGAACTTTGATTTGTTCTTTTTCCATTCTGGGTTATTTTGCACCTACTTTAGGGAGCCTAGTGGCTCTTTCTCTTATCCTCTGGGAGACTCATCATATCCATACCAAACAGGATGGACAATAGGGTCAAAACCTATTGCAGCTCAGAACTCCTTGAACTTGATCAATTCACCAGCTCACCTTCTTGGTCATTGAGAATACAGGTATCTTAAACTGGTGCAAAGTGCCTTCTCAAGTTAGAGATTTGGTAACTATAACTGATTCTCAGCAACTAATACCGATGTTAGAAAGTAGTAGTATGGATGATCAAGATATTTCTACTTGATTTTAAAATATTCTATGATTTTTAGCCTTTTTAATTCTATTTAATAGGACTAATATTAAATAATATGGAAGGAGGATGGAAATAGTACTATCAAAAGTTTTAGTGTGCAATTCGGTCAATCAATAAACATTGAATAAATGTCTACCATATGCTGGGCACTTGGTTTACACAAAGAGATAAAAGATCCTTGAGGAGCTCACAATTTTTTAATATGCTATATTTATCTCTGATTTTGTCTTTTTCTAAGTAATGCATATTATCATACATCTGAAGTCATACTCTTACAAAAATCCATATATTCTTAGTACTACATCTAGTTATGCAATATGAATAAATATACACAGTCTCTATTCTTTATTATTTATGATGAGATGCTTTGAAGAAAATTTTTGATCTTCTAATCCTCTAGGATGACCTCAAACCTGCATCTTTTCAGGGTTCCCATCAATTAAATATTTCTAGATGATAATAGTAGTGCAAATGAAGCCTCTACCAATTCGACAAGAATTTATCAAACACCCATTAACTATAATATACAAGTTAGAGGGAAGGGATGTTAAGTCAAAAAAAAAAAAAAGTAATAAAAAGTTTCATCAACACTGTCCTTAAAAACTTTACTTTCTACTGGGGCTGGGGGCTAATACATATATAAAATGGGGTAGTTAGATGGCACAGTGCATAGAGTGCCGGCCCTGAAGTCAGGAGGACCTGAGTTCAAATCAGACCTTAGATACTTAATACTTCCTAGCTGTGTGACCTTGAGCAAGTCACTTAATCCCAGTTGTCTCAGCCAAAAAAAAAAAAAAAAATACATGTATAAAGGAAAATATAATGCAATATAAAATGTGATGGGGGTGGGGTGGGGAAGAGAAACCAGGAAAATTCATGTTTATTCCATTCACTAAAAATTTCTAAAGCCATGAAAATGTTATTTTTATCAGTCACCTTGATGTATATTCAATTCCCTTTAAACAAAAGCTTATCAGAATTCTTTTTTAAAAATGTATTTTATTAAAAAAACAAAATAAAAAAACAGAGAAGGAATACAAAAACAAAAGAACATTGTCAATATGCCCAGCAGAATAGTAGAACTCAGGGAGGATTCAAAATATATAACAACAAATTACCACTTCAAGAAAGCATATATATTAGTAGAAAAAATTATCTTCATAAGCTTTCATCTTTTCTTTATTTCCTTGCAAATTGTTCTTTTGTCCTCTACTGTATACCTTTTTTAGATTTTTCTTTCTCCCCTTTTATCCCCATACCACCCCCAAATAGGCTACAGTTAAGAAAGGATATATTTATGTGTACTATATAAATATATACAAACACATACACATACACATCCCTCTTCACCTCTCCTCTCCCCCTAGTTCTTTAAAGATAATGTATTCTTTGATCTCTTAAAACACAGCTCTCCAAAAGGATACCAGATCATGAGTATCATTGTAAGAGTAGAAACTGTCCAGTGATCTAGATATTTATTAGGCAATATCAAAGATTGTTGAATTGAATTTGGGGCTCAACATCTCTTTACTGCTTGATCTTTACTCTAATTTACCAATGTCAGTCATGATCAATATCTGTAGGGTGACACACAATTTGATATCAGAAAGGCAGAGGAACTCATAATCAATGGGGGAGATGGGAAACAAATTGGTATGAAGAAAAATAGGAAATAACTACAGAGGGGGATGGTAATAGAATTTAGATGGGAGAAGGGTTCTTGCAAAAGGTGAAGTCTTTATTGGGACTGAAAAGAAATCAGGAAATCAAGGAGATGGAGATGAGGAGGCAGAATATTCCAGGCATGGGGGCTAGTCAGAGAAAATATCTTGAGTTGGATATGGTTAGTCTTGGTGGAGGACGCCAGTGTCCTTAGGTCAAAGAGTATAGGGTGGGAAGCTAATGAGGTTACCAAGAAACAGCAGAGTAAAGGGTGCTGGATAAAACCATGGGGAAGAGGGAGGCAGTATATCAGTGATGATTTAGTGAAGGAGACTCAGAAGTGGTCAGATGGTTGAGAAGAGAACCTATGAGAAAGCAGTATCATAAAAGCTAGAGAGGAGGAAATATTCAAGATAGGGTGGTCAGTAGTATCAAATGATGCAGAAGGGTCAAGATGAGGAAGAGGTCAAGTGAGTAAGAGAAAGGAAGTCAGGAGTCAGGAAATTTGAGCCTGAATTCCTACTCTGTCAGCAGTTATGAAATTCTAGGCTAATAACTTAGCCTTTTTGAGCTTATCTCAGTTTATCTATTAGAAAAATGGGGATGACAAGATTTACACTACAGAGAAAGTATTACATGATCTTTATGGTCCTGCATAAATGTGAATTATTATTTTAATAATATATGATTATGTTATATAAAATATAATACAGACTATATTATATAAAACATAACAAAATACTATAATAAATATCACATTTTATATCATATTTGTCATTATATTATATATCATATAACATTATTATTATATCATAGCCCAAGGTTACATAGTTTGTAAGGAGTGGGGTTGGGAACATAATAGTCCTTGTTCAATGTTTCCATTACATATCATAGTCATACTTACTTTCCTACCTCTTAATTTAGGGGAGGGCATTTTTTTTCACATACTGTGTCATCCAGTATACACTGAAATATGATTGCAAAATGAAGCTATCTAGAAAATATGAATCTACAAGCAATAAATTCCTCTCTAAGGGAGTCCCTGAAAAACAGTTCATAAGGAAATGGTTTCATAATTGGCCTGGGTTCCACCTAATCCATCATTGTGTATTTCTTGGTGACTCATGCATTTGTGTATGACAACATTACTAGGAAGAATTGGGGTAATGGGAGTGTAAGAAATGCTTTGCTTGCCAGTAGGACTGCTTCCTTAAGAACAAAGAAGAATCTTGGTGGTCCAATGATGGCCTCCACCCATCCTTTCTATAAAAATCAGTTCACTTCTGTTGTGTGTAATGTAATATAGTGCAATTACTCTTCCAGTGTTTCTAATCACTATTGATCATTTTTCAAGTGTTTCCTCCAACTTACTGCGGTGTGATGAGTTTTGGATCAAAAGCCCTGGATCAAATCCCATCCCTTCCATATAATACCTATGTGACCTGGAAAAGTCACTTAATTTTTCTGGATTTTCCTTTGTCCAAAGTAGCATTGGACTAGATTAGGTGAATACTAAGGTCCCTTTCAATCCTAACCTTCTGTGATCTATGATCTGTGTATAATCTCATCTGTAAAATGGGAAGGTTGGATCAGATGAACTTTCAAGTTCCTTCCATCTGCAAATTAGTCATCCTATGAACATTCTGGGCATACTGCAGTTTGACCATGTAACTCTTGTTTTAAGGAGTTGACTGGGTGCTTACCTAGAGTCTAACATCAGTAAATTTAACAGTCTCGGTAGTCTCTGCCTTCAAGAAGCTTATAGCCTAGCTGTTGATCCTTGTATACATACTTTAAAAATTCTGAGAATGTTTACAAAAATTGCATTTAGATGGGTATGAATTCAGCAACCATGCCCATAAAACCCATTTGTTTAAAGATAATAAAAGTATTCCTGTATTATTAATTAAACCAATGTTTGTTTTATTTCACAAAGTAAAAAAAAAAGCCTGTTTTTTTGATTTAGTTAAGCTTTAGAGAGATGAAAACATTTAAGGTCATTTTAGCCAAAAGGCTGAGAAAACAACCAAGTATGAAGTATATATAGATAAGAGCTGAGAGGACTCTATAATGGAGCCTTGGAGTTGAGGAGAAAAATTGAAAACTTCAAGCAAACCTAATATGAAAATCTTATTTTTTGATGGAAAAGATTAATTAGGAGGTGAAGGACTGCTTTATAATTTTAAATTTAGCAAGTTCTAAGAATTATCTAATTTACAAAAGGAAAAAAAAGGATTTACATGGTTTTTAAAGAATGTGCCAAATATTTAAAGTGAGACATTCGTAAAACGGTTCTTGAACTAGTTTATGGTCAAATTTTGTACTTTTTCCATCCACTGAACCCTTTTCACTAAAGGTTATTTGAGAAGACAAGATTAAGAACAAAAAACTACTTCCTACAAAAAATGAAACAAAAAATACAAGAAAACCAAACCCTGTCATAGGGAACTGAAAAAACCCTTAATAGCAAGTGAGGATAAATTTGAACAAATTTGTACTGTAAACATTAAGGGGCAACAGGGAAAGTGCTTCAGAAAGACCTTGACAAGATTATTGAATTTGTGGCTTGGGTAGAGCACCACCTGATGGACAAATCACATATTACATGGCATTACTAGTCAATGGATCAACCAATCAAAAATTTTAAAGTGCCTATTATGGAGTCAGCCACTACACTAGACTGGGGAAACAACTACAAAAGAAATACTCCCTAACTCCAAGAGCCTACAATCTATTCATGGCATATTTATAGGTATAATTTGAGCTAGTTCAAATGGATTTGGAAGAGGTGATTGTTAAATTTTCATCTTGAGCATTTACAACTAAGAAATTGGCAAATGTTACAAAAATCATGGCTTGATTTATTGTTTTGTTGATTGCCTAGACTTAAGAAAGTAGTGAATAAAATATTAATAACAGTTAAACTTAAAAGTGAATTCTGCATTCCTCCCTTTTTATCCCTAAAAAGCTGACTGTTAAACTTTCACCAGCATACCTCTGCATATATAAGTACTATATATAGATACTATATAGATATATATAAAATATAAAGAGAGAATAATAATAAAAATGGTCATAGCATTCAGCATTTATATAATATCTATTATGAGCCAGATACTGTACTAAACATTTTACAAATATTTTATTTGATCGTCATAATCTTTTGAGGTAGAGGCTATTATTATCCCCATTTTACAGTTGAGGAAACGGAGTTAAACAGAAATTGTGTGATTTGCCTAAGATCATCTGACTGGCCCTGTGATTTCATTGATATAGGTTACTCATGGTTACAAAAATTCTCTTCACAAATGCATATAGGTACTTTCATCGCAGTCTTAGAGAGCTGCTAAGAGCATTCAGAGGTTAATCAACTTGTTTAGGATCAAAATCAGAGTCACCTTGAACCCAAGTCCTCCTGTTTTCAAGGCCATCTAAATATAGCACCATTTCTCATTTACAAAATACATACAAGGTAATTTTAGAGGGAGGCATTAGCATCTGGTTGGGTTGGGAAAGACTTTTAGAAGTTAGCATTTAAATTAAATTTTTTTTTTTTGCAATGATAGGAGATTTAATGGTAATGCTATTTAAAAAAAATTATTTTCCAAATATGTGCAAAGATAGTTTTTAACATTCACCTCAGCAAAATCTTGTATTCCAAATTTTTCTTCCTCTCATACTCCTCCCTCCCCAAAACAGCAAGCAATCTGATAAAGATTAAACATGTACAATTCTTCTAAACATATTTCCATATTTGTCATGCTGAGAAAAAAATCAGATCAAAAGGGGAAAAAAACATGAGAAAAGGGAAAAAAACCCAAGCAAACAACATCACAAAAAGGTGAAAAATACTATGCTTTGATCCACATTCAGTCTTCACTGCCTCTTTCTGTATACAGATGGCTCTTTTCCATTACAAGTCTATTGAAATTGTCTCGAATCACCTTATTGTTGAAAAGAGCCAAGTCTACTATAATTGAACATTACACAATCTTGTTGTCACTATGTACAATGTTCTCTTGGTTCTGTTCAATTCACTTAGCATCAGTTCATATAAGTCTTTCCAGATTTTTCTGAAATCATCCTTTTGAGCAAAACTTTTAAGGGAAAGTATACAATGTCACATCGCCGCAGTAACAAGAGGAACAGGCACAAGATTAGATTGGGTGGACTAAAGAGTATGTCCACTGCAGGGGAGGGAGATACAACAAGACTAGAAAGGTAGTAAATATTAAATGTCTGAAGCCAGATTTAAACTCAGGTTCTCCTGACTCTAGGGCTAGTGCTCTATTCACTGCACCATGAATTTATATTTGATTTTAGAGATCATAGGAAGACACTGGAATTTATTGAATAGGGGGTCACTTTGGAAACCTTAACTTCTCTCCTAACCTCCAGTCTCAAATCTCCAAAAGCCTAGTGAACATCTCAACTTCATGTTATATATATATATATATATATATATGTATATATATATATATATATATCTTAAAATGCAGATAAAATGCTAAGCTTATTATTTACACCTCCCCTCAGTCCTCTCTTCTTCCTAATTTTCCTATTAGCTCCCAAGATAGCATACTTAGTTTTATCTACAACTCCTCACACTTTCTCTCACTGATTATATCTAAACTACTATCAAATTCTGTGATTCTGTCTTCTTTTATATATATAATAAAAGCTATTTTTCAAAATACATGCAAGGATAGTTTTCAACATTCACCCTTACAAAACCTTGTGTTCCAAATTTTTCTCCCTCCTTCCCCCTAAACAGCAAGTAATTCAATACAGGTTAAACATGTGCAATTCTTCTAAACATATTTCCACATTTATCATATTGCAGAAGAAAAATCAGATCAAAAAGAAAAAAAATGAGAAAAAAAGCAAACAAACAACAACAAAAAAGGTCAAAATATTGTGTTGTGATCCACATTCAGTCTCCATAGTCCTCACTTTGGATGCAGATGGCTCTCTCCACAAGTTATTAGAATTGCTTTGTGATTCTGTCTTCTTTTCTTGTGTATTATCCTTTCTAACCTCCTGATACTGCCATCATTCTGATGTGGGGTCTTAATTCCTCATTCCTTAATATCTTAATTCCTTAGTTTTATTCTTGGACTATTACCTTCTGGTTGATCTCCTTGTTTCAAATCTCTCCTCCCTCTAGTTCCTCTTCTACTCAATGTCTAAATGGATGTTCCTCAAAGACAATCCATGTTACTTTTCTATTCAAAAAACCCCAACTCTCACTTTTGTTGTCATTGAGTTGTATCTGATTCTCTGTGACATTATTTGAGATTTTATTGGCAGAGATACAGGAGTGATTTGCCATTTCCTCCTCCAGCTCATTTACAGATGAGGAAACTGAGGCAAACAGGAAGAAATGCCTTGCCCAGGTCACACAGTTAGTAAGTGTATGAGGCCTGATTTGAACTCCCTGACTCCATGCCTAGTAATCTATCACTGTACTATGTAATTGCCCATTTGGCTTTTAAAATCCTTCATAACCTTGCCTCTCTTCACCTTTCAAATCTCTATACTTTATTCCTTCTTCCTCTAATATCTTGCTCTCTGGTGACATAGGTTACCATTCCTCAATCGAGACAATCCATTTCCACACTTTGTGTACTTTTACAGGCTGTTCCCTATGCCTAGAACTCTCCTCCTCATCTTCATCTCCTAGCTTCACTGGATTTCTTCAAGCCCCAGCTACTACTTTCAAAAAGAAGTACTTTCTAATGCTTCTTAATGTTAACGCCTTCCTTCTGTTAATTATTTCCACTTTATACGCTTTGTACATCATTGCTGGAATACTGTCTCTTCCATTCAACTGTGAACTCTTTGAGAAGAGGGTTTTTTTTTTAATCTTTTTTTTTTTTGCCTTTTTTTTTTTTTTGTGGTATCCCCACTACTAGCATAATGCCTGGCACACGATAAACAGTTAATAATTGTTGATAGACTGATTTGCAGCTGTGTGGAGGACTAATTGAAGAAGGGTGAAATTTGAGGCAGAGATAGAATTTAGGAAGCTGTTGTAATAGTCCAAGTGGGAGAAGATGAGGTCCTCAAACTAAGGTGATGACAATCCTGCCCTCCTACAGGTTTAAAAACCATACCAACTGCTGTGGATGGGTTATCCTATTGCAGTGCTTCAAATGTCACATAAAATATACCTCCCAAGAATACACACAACTTAAAAGAAAGGAAAGAGAAAGAAGAGTGAGATTTTTTTTTTAGGAAGAAAGATTGTAGGCAAATAAGAGAATTAGTTTGTTAAACTAAGGAAATCAGGGCCTGTGTTAATATTTATGTCAATCCTACTTAACATTTTATCACATAGTAAGAATTTATCACGTCTGTTGAATTCTGCTCAGAAGATGAGGTCAGAGATTAGTTGAAGAAACGAGTAGAAAAGAAAAGATCTTGATGTAGAAAAAGAGAGAGGGTCGTCTCGGGCAGGGAAGAGAGAGGGATTTTTGTATGGGATGAGAAGAGATCGAAAGGAAGTGAAAGAGCAAAGGCAATTAGATAAAAAGTAAGGGCGAAGAGGCTCCCTGGAGAACCGGAACAGAGTGAGGGAGATTGGGTAGTGGCCTCCAGAGAACTAAAGAGGCCGGCCGCTTCGGGTCGGGCAGGTCCTCGTGAGGTCATTAGCCCTTGTGAGGTGGCGGGTCAGGTTGCGCCAGAGGCCGGGCCTTCAGAAGTAGCACCCGCAGGCTGGGCTGCAGCAGCTCAGTCCCGGCGGCCTCCGCCCGGGCGCACTGAAGGAAGCAAGTGTGCGGGCTGGCGGAGCCGGGCAAGCGGCGGTGGAGGCGGCTGATCCCGCACAGCCCCTGCCGAGCTCCGCTTCGGCTCGCGCTTGCTCGCTGAGGTGATGCCCTTGGATCGGGGATCGTGGGGGGAGTGGGCAGACACGCTAGAGTTACGGGTGGCGGGAGAGTGAGTGTGAGTGGGTTGTGGAGATGGGCGGGGTGTGTGTGTGTGTGTGTGTGTGTGTGTGTGTGTGTATGGGTTTCTAAAATACAAGAGCTTGCGGGACAGACTGGAAGTGAGTGAAATATTTCATTGGAGCAAAACTGAAGGACAGGGACAGGGCGAATTAAACAGTGATGGGAAGTGAAGGGAACAAAATAGAAATAAAGAAAACACTGAGACATCATGAGGAGGTGAGCTGAAAGAATGGGCGACAAAGGGAGAAAGGGACAGGATGAGGGTGCAAAAGGATTCCATTAGGAAGTGGCTTGATGATAAAACGAGCGAGGTAGAGTGGGCCGTCTGGAGTGTGAGATGGATGGAAGTGTAGAAGCAAGAATCAGATAAGTCTGCATAGCCAAGAGAAGAAAGCACAGGTGTTTGGTTAGTATCATAGTGGAGATAATTTTGGTACTTTCCAGTAATTAGGAGGTAGCACTATTTTGTCAGCAGAAATGCCTTTGTCTAGAGTACTGATCCCAAAGATTTGAGTTCAAGTGTTGCCTTTAACCAATACTGACTGTGGGTGACTGAACAAATGCCATTTCTTCTCTCAATTGGAAAATGATTATCACTCTTTGTTGGTAGAAGGGGAATATCTTCACCAATAATTTGCCATTCTGATGAGATTCGAGATCTGAGCAAAAGCAAACACTCTATTGTCAGACCTGGGCCCTGTTCTAATTCTAGCTTGTGTATGTAACACTTCTAAATTACTTTCTTGAGACCTTCCCTTCCCTATGAACATGAGTAAAGTGCACCATTTAGAGATTAAGGAATTTAGGATTAAATGTTTCCTAAAGTCTTTTCTAGTTCTAAAATCACATGATTCCATTAGATGTTTCACAGAGTTTCTCCCAATTTTATATAGGTTTGCTAATTATGAAATATCAAAAATTCTGCTTGCTATCACAGATGGGTTTTTGGGATTAGAGGTGTACTTTCAAGAACCTGTTTTTACAGCTAGCACATAACTCATCATAACTTTTTGGTGTGTTTTAAAAATGTTCTTTATGTGTCATAATATGTTGTATTTCCTCATTTTCCTTTGCCAATTTTTGAACAATAGGGTTGACATGGAAGTGGGAGAACTAAGACTGACCTATTGTTTTACAAATTAGCCATAAAATGATAATAATTCTGAGAATATAAAGGCCCTGAAGTAAAGTTGGTCATTTAAGAAAAGAACCAGATTTTGAGTGCTGCTTGAAATTAAGCAGATTAAGTGATAAAAAGCTTACTCGTGTTAGAGTCTTTGTGAATCCATTTGTTGTTGTATTTTGGGGCAGAGATCCTAGGATGATTTGCCATTTCCTCCTCCAGCTCATTCGACAGATGAAGAAACTAAGGCAAACAGGGTTAAGTGACTTGCCCAGCATCAATCACAGAGCTAGGAAGGTCACATTTAAAACTGAGGTCTTCTGCTTCAAGACCTCCAGAACTCTATCCACTGAGCCAGCCATCTAGCTGCCCCAAGTGATGATTAAATCCTTTGTTTAACAAGTATTTTCTTTCTTTTCTCCTCCTATATTGTCCCTTCCATTCAACAGAATTTTGTAGGATCTTAGTGATTTAGAGCCATCACCACATTAATCATCTTTATGCATGGACCTGGTAATTTTATACTCCATGCCTCAAAAAAATCTTCAGACTCTCTAATAGTATAATAAATAAAGTTTAAATTCTTTGGCCTAAAATTTGCAAGGCTTTATGATTTGCTGTTATTCACATGATGCTCCAAACCAAACCTCAACATCCTGAACTCATTCACATTTGTGCCTTTAAGTATTCTATTCCCTATGTTAACCATTTCCACTTTGCTCCTCAATTCTTGTTTACAATATTATTGGGGCAGCTAGGTTGTGCAGTGGATAGAGTCCTGAGCCTGGAGTCAGAAAGACTCATCTTTCTAAGTTGGAATATGGCCTCAGACACTTACTAGCTATATGACTTCAGGCAAGCCACTTAATCCTCTTTGCCTTGGTTTCCTCTTTTGTAAAATGAGCTGGAGAACGAAATGGCAAAGAACTCCAGTATCTCTGTCAAGAAAAGCCCATATGGTGTTACAAAATGTTGGGCACAACAAAAACAACAAAAGTGGCAATAGAAAGGAGAGAATGGTTGCATAAGATATTTTAGAGGAAGAATTGACAACATGGTGATAGAAGGGATGTGGAGGCAAGGCAAATATAAATTTATGATACTAAGGGGCATGCTAGAAATAACACTGGTTTTGGAGCTAGAATACTGAGAGTTTAATTGAGTATTAGGTTAAATAATTGAATTGACTTAGTAAAAATTGATTTTACTCCCTACTTTTTTGAAAAAAGAAATTAATATAAATTCAAAATCTGAGGATCAATAATAAAATAAGCCTATCACTTCAAATATTGAATGACCATGTAGAGCAAAAATATATATATTGAAACCTATGAAAAAGTTTTAGAAGCATCTGGAGGTGTTGAAAGCACTTTTTAGGGAGTTCCTCTGCTAAAGACTTTATAAGTGGATTCAGATGTCAGCTGAAAATTTATTTCTCATACCTTCTCTCCTAATACCTATGTTTTGGTAATGTATTCCTTTTGCTAGTTTGTAACTGAAATTCTGCTTTCTATTAACTTTTGTTTGATGGTTATGTGGTACAGTGGACATATTGTTAAAGTTGGAAGCAGAAAGACTTGAGTTTAAAACCTAACCTATAGACCTTACAAGAGCTCTTACAAGAGTAATATATGGCCTGATGGAAGTTTTTTCTCCTCTCTCATCCTTCCCCTGTGGAAGCTTTAATAAATATAGAATATAGAGCTGAAGTAGACTTTAAAGATCATTTAATCCAGCCCTTCATGTTACAAATGAGGAAACTGAAGCTTAGGGAAGTGCAAATGAGTTGGTCAAGATTACATAGATGAAAAGTGGTGAATCTGAAATTTGAATCCACTTTCCTAATTCTTAATCTAGTACTTTTTGTCTGAGAAGCAAGGGACCTAATTAAAAATGAGGTAACTAGTAACATCCAAGAGTTGGCATGTACAGCTGTATGTATATGTACATCTGTAGGGAAAGATGAGAATGAAATGTAAGGGAGAATAATTTCCCACATTTTTTAATTCAGCAATCTACAACTCTACATTTTTTTCTATAAGCTATATCTTTTTGGAGAAAACTTTTAAGTTGTACTTTACAATCTATCTTCAAGCCTTTTACTAATTTGACTTTATATTAGTAACAAATCCAGAGTAGGAAACTTTCCTGTAGCAGTTAGTTTTATAATTTTCAAAAGGTCTACATTAGAGTTGTAAGAGAACTAACATTCCTTAGTGGCAGAACTTTACAAAGTTCTGTAAGGCTTTTTGCTGCAGTGACTCAGTGGGTCAATTACTCTTTTAGTGTTTTTATAAAGAAAAAAAAAACTCCATCAGGGCTATACTTAAGCTATATTTTATAGAGTAAACCATCCTTTAATATGCTGCATGTAAATGATCAGTATTGTTGTACTCTCAGTAATAATGTATGCCCTACAATTGAGTCCTAGAAAGACCTTTAAAATTGTTTTGTGTGTTTGTGTGTGTGTGTGTGTGTGTGTGTGTATGTGTTTTTGTTTTTGTTTTTTAACACAAGAGTAGACCTTTGGGGCAGATGATAAAATTTATAGGTACCTCAAGAAATTAAGAGCCTGAATATGCTGCATTTTGTTTCTTTCACTTTTACATGTAGCAATGTGTTCACTTTCATTACCTTGTTTAGTCTATGAATTGCTAACTGTGTTGCTTCTAGGATCCCTAGAGGATGTTGCAAGGCTTGTTAAAACTTCATCTTGCAGGTTGTATCCTTTTAAGTTTATTCAAATGTAGTTGCTGGTTCAAACATGTCACCCTGCATTGTATAGTGTGGAAAAAGATATGTCACACAAAAGAATTTGAGCAAAATGATACTACGTTTATAAACAGACCATCATGTTCCTAATCCCTTCTGTTCATGCTGCTTTCTTGATTCTTTTCTCAATATCATCAAGACATTGGTAGTTGGTTTCTAAATTCAAAAATTAAAAAATCATGACTATTTTGATTATTTTGATACAGATAGACACAACCTAATATACACACATATCCATATACAAATCATATAGCTCAAAGTTTGAAAAGAGTCTTTGCAAAACTCCAATTTAAGCAAGAAGTCCCAAAGGTCAGTGCTGCCATTAGACTGCCTTATCAGCCTAGTTAATCTAAAGACTTTAATTTCCTATGTAATTCTTCTTCAACTGTGTTCCATTGAATTCAACCAGTGTTTTAAGTCTCTATCATGTGCAAAGCATTGTGTTAGACCCTGGAGATATGAAAACAAAATAAAACCCCTAGTTCCTTCCCTGAAGGAGCTTACACTTTACTTCCCTTGCATTTCTTAGTCCCCTGCCTCTAAACTCACCCCAAGAATAAGTGAATCCAAAATAAATAGAGATAGGGAATTGTCTGGTTTGAGAAAAGAGAAACTGGTGAAGAAAGCTCTAAGGCTATAAAATTGAACATCTATTGTCATGTTTAAGCTTTGATAGGTCCTTTCAAGCTTGTTTTTTTTTTTTTTTGCTTCCTAGGTTAAATAGTTTGCACTACTTTTGCAATAAATTCTTGGAAAAACTAAAAAAAACTTACCCTAGAAACTTAAGTCACTTATTCTCTCTATGCTTTGGTTTCTCACCTATAAAATGGCAATAATAGGGTAGAACCTACCTCGCTGGATCATGGTGAGGCATCAGGGAGCTAACTCTAGAATGAAATCCAACTATTAGTTTTTATTATCATTTACAATCTGTGTTAGTATGTTCCAATTCACCCTGATGTAGGAGAAAGTGGTACATTAGTACTTCAGAATCAGAAGAACTATATTTGGGCTTGACTTTTGCCACTTTTTAGCAGAATGATCATGGGTAGGTCACTTGATTTAATCTGTATCTTAGTCTCTTCCTCTGTAAAGTGGAGATAAAACTTATACTACTTACTTCACTGGGTTATTTCTAGAATAGCACGAGATACATGTAAACATTATTATTGAATATTAAGGTGTTATAGACATATTAAAAGTAGACAGCAGCATGACAAATATGGAAATATGTTTAGAAGAACTGCACATGTTTAACCTATATTGGATAGCTTGTTGTATTGGGGAGAGGGGGAAACAGGGAGAAAAATTTGGTATATAAGGTTTTGCAAAGGTGGATGTTGAAAACTATCTTTGCATGTATTTGGAAAAATAAAATAATTTGTTTTTAAAGTGGGGCAGCTAGGTGGCGCAGTGGATAGAATACCAGTCCTGAAGTCAGGAGGATTTGAGTTCAAATTTGACCTCAGACACAACACTTCCTAGCTGTGTGACCCTGGGCAAGTCACTTAACCCCAATTGCCCTAGCAATAAACAAACAAACAAATAAATACAATAAAAATAAAAATAGGGAGAATCTCTAGCCCAATAGTTACTAAAGACTAAAGATGATATCCCTCTGATTTTATTTTATCCTATTTTTGTGATAGAAAATTCTTGCATTTTTGATGTTCTCTTAAACCTGTTCATCAAGACCTTCAAGATGTCCCGCGGAGAGCTTACCTGTAACATACTGAACCTAAAGTCAGAAACTAAAATGAGTCTTCTTTTAAAGGTAATGTTTTCATAACTGCTTTTAGAGATGATTAAAAGAGAAAATGTGATGGGTCATGGGTGGCTCCATTTTAGTAGCAATGATTTTAGAAAATGGTGATTCTGGAGTTAGGATACTCGGGTCTAAATCTTGCCTCTGATACTTATTACTTATATGAATCAGGGCAAGATACTTCCCTGGGGCAGAATTTTATTATCTATAAAATGAAAGATTTAAAATAGAAGATTTCTAAGATCCCTTTTAGCTTTAAATCTGAAAATATCCCTTCTTAACACTTTCCTTGGGGAAGTAGAATTGACCAATACCAGTGATAGTAGATAGGCTTTTTTTTTTAAATAGTAACATTAAAGATGCGAAATTCTCATGTCTCCATTTGAAAGGATTTGACATGATTACTTTAGTTCCTAAACCTGAGTATAGGAAGTCCTGAGATAGTGTTTTTAAAAATTTAATTTCTGATTATTTTTCTGGCTGCCGTAAGAGATATTTTTATATTATATATTCTAGAAATGACTTCAAGAGTTGCTGACAAGTACATATATACATACACCCACATATACCCACACTCATATACATATATATATATACATATACATATGTATATCTCCTTTGTCTCATTTTAAACTGCTTGTTGATATAATTGAATAAACATTTAAACTGATCTAAGACCTAAGAATATAAAGACAAAAGCAAGATAGAATCTACCTTCAAGGAGTTTACATTTTCAGGAAATAAAACACAAAGATAAGTAAATACAAAATATATGTAAATTGAGACAAAATGATTTCAAGAAAGAAAGCTTGAATCATTGTGGGCATCAGGATAAAGGCCTCAAGATTTGGCCTCAATAATAAAAACATAGTAAAATAATAAAAGTTTTAAAAACGGTAATAAAAATATGGAAATAGGGGAGCAGCTAGATGGCACAGTGGATAGAGCACTGGCTCTGGAGTCAGGAGAACCTGAGCTCAAAAGTGGCCTCAGACATTTAGCACATATTAACTATGTAACTTGGACAAGTCACTTAACTCCAATTGCCTTGCAAAAAATGAAATGAAGTAATTATTTAAAAATGTGGAAATATGTTTAAAATGATTGGACATGTATAATCTATATCAGATTGCTTGATCTTTTGGGGAGGGGACAGGTAGGACAGGAAGGAGAAAAAAATTTGGAACTCAAAATGTAACAAAAATGAATGTTGAAAACTATCTTTACATGTAATTGGAAAAAAATACTATTGAATTAAAAAATAAGAAGGTAGTCAAACAAAAATAATAATGTAAACATTACTAAAAATCTTGTCAATGGGTCTTTCTGATATTGGCTGTATGTCAACTTTTTAGTGTCAACTCAATGGCAGCTCTGTTAGAAAATAAGTTTGCAAGGAATATAAGACTTATATTGGGAGAGGGAAGTTTCTTAACTCAGGAATTCCCTGTAAAAATGAAATAAGTCTAGTCCTCCCTGTTTCTATAAATCGTTGCAATGTGATGTATACTGAAAAGGAAACTGGACATAGTCTGCAAAGACAAAAACTGGGTTAAAATCTCTCTAACACTAGCTGTATGACCTTGGGCAGATCACTCTGAGCATCAATTTCCTCATCTGTAAAATGGGAAGAATTATAACTGTAGCACCTATATCACAGAGTTATTGTGAAGATCACATGTGATTAATTAAAATGGTAGCTAATATTTAAATAGTGCTTACTCTGTGTTAGGCACCAGTGCTGATTGTTTTACAGTTATTTCTTATGACCTTCACAATAGCTCTCGGAAGTAAGTAGTCTTATTATCACCTTTTACAGATAAGGATAATGAGGTAAAGAGAGGTGAGATGACTTGCTCAGGGTCACATAGCTAGTAAGTATCTGAGGCTGGATTTGAACTCAGGTCTTTCTGATTCCATCTTGAATCCTAGCTGCCTAAATAACTAATGTAAAGTGTTTTACAAATGTTAAAAGCTCTATGTAAATGCCATTTATCAACATTATTGTCTTTATTATATAGCACATTAACATATGGATTCCAAACTTATCACTAATTATCTAATGCTACATGGTTTTGACTGTTGGAATATGGAAATGTTTTTATTGGGGATAATTGTGTTAGGTGGAGCAGTGGATAGAACAAAGGATGTTAGTCAGGAAGACCTGAATTCAGATCTGCCTCAGACAGCTGTCCTTTCAAAAGTGATTTGAGCTCTCCATGCCTCAATTTTCTTCTCTCTAAAATGGGGATAATAATACCTTTATTTTTACAGGGACTTTACAGGGTTGTTGTGAGAATCAAAGGAATTAGCATATGTGTATGTATATCTATATCTATATATTTACACATATATATGAATATATTCTTCTGAATATGTATCTCTTAAATTGACCATGTGTATTTAAATTTGCACTTATTTAAAGTTATAATTATATTAAATATAATAATTGTTTCCAATGGAAAGGAAGATGCATTGTGAATTGTAATGATCACACTAAATGCTTGAGAGTGCATTATATGCTCTATTTGGGATCCAGCTATATAAACTTGCTAGACTAATCCTCCTTTTCTTCTTCCTCCTCTTTTTCTTTTTTTTTTATATTCCTTTTAAAAATTTATTTAATTTATTTTTTATTATTATAGCTTTTTATTTACAAGATATATGCATAGGTAATTTTTCAGCACTGACAGTTGCAAATCCTTTCATTCCAACTTTTTCCCTCCTTCCCCCCACCCCTGATGGCAGGTTGACTAATATATGTTAAATATGTTAAAGTGTAAGTTAAATACAATATATGTATACATGTCCAAACAATTATTTTGCTGTATAAAAAGAGTTGGACTTTGAACTAGTATACAATTAGCCTGTGAAGGAAATCAAAAATGCAGGCGGACAAAAATACAGGACAAAAAATACAATAATATTCCATAATATTCATATACCACAATTTATTCAGCTATTGTCCAATTGATGTGCATCCACTCAGATTCCAGTTTCTGGCCACTACAAAGATGGCTGCTGCAAACATCCTTGCACATACAGGTCCCTTTCCCTTCTTTAAAATCTCTTTGGGATATAAGCCCAGTAGTAATACTGCTGGATCAAAGGGTATGCACAGTTTGATAGCTTTTTGAGCATAGTTCCAAATTGCTCTCCAGAATGGCTGGATGTGTTCACAATTCCACCAATAATGGAACAGTGTCCCAGTTTTCTCATATCCCCTCCAGAATTCTGCATTATCTTTCCCTGTCATTCTCGCCAATCTGACAGGTGTGTAGTGTTATCTCAGAATTGTCTTAATTTGCATTTCTCTGATTAATAATGACTCGGAGTATCTTTTTATATGGCTAGAAATAGTTTCAATTTCTTTGTCTGAGAATTGTCTGTTCATATCCTCTGACCATTTATCAATTGGAGAATGACTTGATTTCTTATAAATTAGAGTCAATTCTCTATATATTCCAAAATTCTATATATATTCCAAAATATATAATTTTGGAAATGAGGCCTTTATCAGAACTTTTGATTGTAAAAATGTTTCCCAGTTTATTGCTTCCCTTCTAATCTTGTCTGCATTAGTTTTGTTTGTACAAAAACTTTTCAATTTGATATAATCAAAATTTTCTATTTTGTGATCAATAGTGATCTCTAATTCTTCTTTGGTCATAAATTCCTTCCCCTTCCACAGGTCTGAGAGGTAAACTATCCTATGCTCTTCCAATTTATTTATAATCTCATTCTTTATGCCTAGATCATGAACCCATTTTGACCTTATCTTGGTATACGGTGTTAAGTGTGGGTCAATGCCTAGTTTTTGCCATACTAGTTATCAATTTTTCCAACAATTTTTGCCAAACAGTGAGTTCTTATCCCAAAAGCTGGGGTCTTTGGGTTTGTCAAACACTAGATTATTAAAGTTATGACTGTTTTGTTCTTTGAACCTAACCTATTCCACTGATCAACTAGTCTATTTCTTAACCAATACCAAATGGTTTTGGTAACTGCTGCTTTATAATATAATTTTAGATCTGGTACAGCTAGGCCACCTTCATTTGTTTTTTTTTTTTTTTTTTCAGTAATTCCCTTGAAATTCTTGACCTTTTGTTTTTCCAAATGAACTTTGTTGTTATTTTTCCTAGGTCATTAAAATAGTTTTTTGGGAATCTGGTATAGCGTTAAATAAATAGATCAGTTTAGGTAGTATTGCCATCTTTATTATATTTGCTCACCTAATCCAAGAGCATTTAATATTTTTTCAATTGGTTAAATCTGATTTTATTTATGTGGAAAGAGTTTTGTAGTTTTGCTCATAAAGTTCCTGATTTTCCCTTGGCAGATAGATTCCTAAATATTTTATATTGTCAGTAGTTAACTTTGTACTCTCTTTGTCTTTGTAACTCTAATTGTTGGATTTTGTTAGTGATATATAAGAATGCTGATGACTTATGTGGGTTTATTTTATATCCTGCAACTTTGTTAAAGGTGTGGATTATTTCTAATAGCTTTTTAGTAGAATCCCTCCTCCTCTTCCTTCTTCTTATCCTCCACTATCCTACAGAGAACCAGGGCATCTGATCAAATTTATTGCTTACTGCACTTTCTGTATTCTCCAATCTCTTCAGAGAAAGCAGAATAAGTCTTAACCTCTGGATGATGGGGAATATTCATTTTTTTTTGATTACATGAGTTTGAAATTTTGACCAGCATATACTTCCAAGTAAAAATGATTCTAGGGAAATTAAAATAACCAAGAGTATGGAGTGACACAAGAATAAGACTCTGAAGTGATTTAAATCTATTAGAATAGATGAATAGATACTGGTTGAATTTGTGGTCATTGAGCTCTCCAGTTCTCACCTAACTGCATTTGATGTCACTGTTACAGAAAGAGTACAGAATTGAATAGAGCATTGATCAGAATCAGGAGAGGAAGGATATCTGATGTTCCCATACAAGGGTTCATCTAATTGTAGGTATTGGTTCTTTTCCAGGCCAAAAAGAAAATGGAAAAAAGAAATGATATGAGTACTGTTCCAACTGGTGCTGCCTTTGCAAATATGTCATCAAGAGTTGATACCCAGAAGGGCATTGGTATTGCTCCTACTTATTCTGCATTTGCAAGTATGTCATCAAGAGTTGATACCCAGAAGGGCATTGGTACTGTTCCTACTAGTGCTGCCTTTGCAAGTAGTATGTCACCAGGAGTTGATACCCAGAAGGGCATTGGTACTGCTCCTACTGGTGCTGTGTTTGCAAGTATGTCATCAAGAGTTGATACCCAGAAGGGCGTTGGTACGTCTACTACCAGTGCTATCTTTGCAAGTATGTCATCAAGAGTTGATACCCAGAAGGGCATTGGTACTGCTTCTGCTGGTGCTACCTTTGCAAGTATGTCATCAAGAGTTGATACCCAGAAGGGCGTTGGTACTTCTACTACCAGTGCTATCTTTGCAAGTATGCCATCAAGAGCTGATACCTTGAAGTGCATTGGGACTGCTCCTACTGGTGCTGCATTTGCAAGTATGTCATCAAGAGTTGATACCCAGAAGGGCATTGGTACTTCTACTACTGGTACTACCTTTGCAAGTATGTCATCAAGAGCTGATACCTTGAAGTGCATTGGGACTGCTCCTACTGGTGCTGCCTTTGCAAGTATGTCATCAAGAGCTGATACCTTGAAGGGCATTGGTACTGCTCCTACTGGTGCTACCTTTGCAAGTATGTCATCAAGAGTTGATACCCAGAAGGGCATTGGTACTATTCCTACTTGTGCTGCGTTTGCAAGTATGTCATCAAGAGTTGATGCCCAGAAGGGCATTGGTACTGCTCCTACTGGTGCTGTCTTTGCAAGTGTATCATCAAGAGTTGATACCCAGAAGGGCATTGGGACTGCTCCTACTAGTGCTGCGTTTGCAAGTATGTCATCAAGAGTTGATACCCAGAAGGCTGCTTTGCAAGTATGTCATCAGATGATACCGAAGGCATTGGTACTCTCTACGTGCTACCTTTGAAGTTTCATCAGAGTTGATACCCAGAAGGGATTGGACGCTCTACTAGTTGCATTGGTACTGCTACTACCAGTGCTGCCTTTGCAAGTATGTCATCAGGAATTGATACCCAGAAGGGCATTGGTACTGCTCCTACTGGTGCTACCTTTGCAAGTATGTCATCAAGAGTTGATACCCAGAAAGGCATTGGTACTGCTACTACTGCTGCTGCCTTTGCAAGTAGTATATCATCAGGAGTTGATACCCGAAAGTGCATTGGGACTGCTACTACTGGTGCTGCCTTTGTAACTAGTATGTCATCAGGAGTTGATACCCAGAAGGGCATTGGTACAGCTACTACTAGTGCTGTGTTTGCAAGTATGCCATCAAGAGTTGATACCCAGAAGGGCATTAGTACTGCTCCTACTTGTGCTGCGTTTGCAAGTATGTCATCAAGAGTTGATACCCAGAAGGGCATTGGTACTGCTACTACTGCTGCTGCCTTTGCAACTAGTATGCCATCAAGAGTTGATACCCAGAAGGGCGTTGATACTGCTCCTACTTGTGCTGCGTTTGCAAGTATGTCATCAAGAGTTGATACCCAGAAGGGCATTAGTACTGCTCCTATTTCTGCTGCCTTTGCAACTAGTATGTCATCAAGAGTTGATACCCAGAAGGGCATTGGTACTGCTCCTATTTGTGCTGCCTTTGCAACTAGTATGCCATCAAGAGTTGATACCCAGAAGGGCATTGGTACTGGTCCTACTGGTGCTACCTTTGCAAGTATGTCATCAAGAGTTGATACCCAGAAGGGCATTGATACTGCTCCTATTTGTGCTGCGTTTGCGAGTATGCCATCAGGAGTTGATACCCAGAAGGGCATTGGGACTGTTACTGCTGGTGCTGCCTTTGCAACTAGTATGCCATCAAGAGTTGATACCCAGAAGGGCATTGGTACTGCTCCTACTGGTGCTACCTTTGCAAGTATGTCATCAAGAGTTGATACCCAGAAGGGCATTGATACTGCTCCTATTTGTGCTGCGTTTGCGAGTATGTCATCAAGAGTTGATACCCAGAAGGGCATTGGTACTGCTACTACTGCTGCTGCCTTTGCAACTAGTATGCCATCAGGAATTGATACCCAGAAGGGCATTGGTACTGCTACTACTGGTGCTGCCTTTGTAACTAGTATGACAACATCAGGAGTTGATACTCAAAAGTGCATTAGTACTGCTACTACCACTGCTGCCTTTGCAACTGGTATGACAACATCAGGAGTTGATACCAGGAAGTACATCAAGATTTCTAGAACATTAGAAAAGAAGGTTTCACCAGGAGCCATATCTGAAGTTAGAATGCTGACCACGAAATCTAAGAAAGGGTAAGTGAAAGTGTGCTTTTGAATTTTCTAATCTGTAACAGATCATGCAAAAGTCTTGAGTAAAGCTCTTTTGGGAAGAGCTATTTATTATTACTGGGGGCAGCAATCTGAATGGACTAATGGGCTCTACCATCACCTAAATATAAATACTTCTAAACACTCTTTTAAAACACAGTTATAAGTGTATAAGAGTTATTTTATGGCACACAGGAAAGTGCTGGAGTAAAATGTGGACTTCCAAGTATGATGATATAATTCTTTGAATTTGGCAGTGGGAGAGTATATGGGAGTGATAGAGAGAGGGCTCCATTGACTTTATACTTGGTGAATGTGCATTGTGTAATAGGACACTTGTTCTGAGTCCTCATATAGTATTTCCATAAGTCTTAACTGTCCAGAGTCTGCCTGCTTCTGATAAATCCAGAAGTTCCAGGATACCATAGGTTCCTAGGAAGAGCACCTAATGTGTGTTTATTGTATCAATAGAAACAGGCCAACAGGAAGAAGAAAACTTGTAGATAAAAAGCACATGACAAATCCCATCTCTACTTTTCTTGTGTCCTGGGCCATCTTAAGGGAAGCAATGAATTTGGAGTCAAAGGACTTGGACTTGGATTTCTAATTTATCACTTACTATCTTTGTGATCTTAAACAAGACACTTCCAGGCTTCATCTTTAAAATGGAGAGGTTGGATTATAAATAAAGAATTATTTAATAAAATTAGAAGGCTAATTTTAAATCCATGAACCTCTTATCCTTATGTGAAAATGATATTTGAGCAATAATGCATTTCTTGCCTTCCTTAAAATAGCTCTCAATCACTTTGTTATATTACTCTTAATGTGCTATGGTGAAAAGAACATTTGGATCTAAATTCAGAGAACCTGTGTTCAAATTCTGCCTTTGGGCGCTTACTATCTTTTTGACTAGGGTAAGCCTCTATGAACTTGGATTGGAAATATATATATATATATATATAACATCTAGCTGAAATTTAACATTTTCTTCACTTATGAATATAGGCAACAAAACGTTATTTTGACATCATCAAATTGCCAAAAGAGTACATAGCAGAAAAAAGGTTAGGACTCTTGTCTTTGAGGTCCTTTCCAGCTCTATATCTACATCCCAGTATGTAGAATACTTTCTTTGGATTAAATAACAAAAACTTTCAGTTCTAGAAGTCAGCTTTTAAAACCCAAAAGTGACTTGGAAAAGGCTTTCCTTTTTGATCTAAAATTCAAAAGAATACTTACTGAAGAAGTAGCTACCCTGGGAACATGATTAAAAATGTTCAGTTTTCATATGTAACTTCTGTAGATGTTATCATGGAGGATAACTGGAGAACTTTATGATGAAATACTCTTTGTTATAAGTATTGTTACAAAGCACGCCAAAGTATAGACCACCAGTCTCTGATCCGGGATAGGAAATCCTCATATAATGGAAGCATGAGGTTATCTATATACCAGAGGATAACTCCTCTTTCCTCTCATATGGACAGTTGTTGATAACAACTCCTTATTGTTTGGATTGGCTTGTATTTTCCAATCTGCTTTTACTCTGTCAGATCTATCAGAGAAGAATCACAACCATAAGATCACACTGAAATTCTTTCATATCCTAAGAATAATCCTGTTGTGGGGAAAGTATATGCTTCCTATTTACTATATTAGGTCTTGAGACCCTAATGGTGTGTTTCTATCTGTACAAACCAGCTAAGCACAATAATGGCATTTTTAGGTCTTAAAATTATTTTAGCAATGAGGCAAAAGAAATTACAACACTATCATGAGGTCTTGTATTTTAAATTAAATAAACTAAAATAAATCTGAGTTATATTCTCTGACCTATATGCTCAGTATTTTTTAGAGAAAAGTGGGAACACACTTAAAGAAATCTGTCATGAAACTACAAGAGGGAGAAAAATTCACGTGTTTGGGTTACTTACAACTCTGGACTATAGAGTATGATGCCATTGTTCATTCAGGCCTGTCTGCATCACACACAAACTATTTGCTTACAGTATTTATGAGTTATTTCAACATATAATGAGAGCTTTAAAAAGACCTTGAACTATTGAATTAGTTAGAAGTTCCTTTGAAATCAGAGAGAACTACAGTTTTCATCAGATTTACTGTCTCCAATTAAGAAATACCAGCCCAATCAGCCACATATTCACAGGATGCTGTATGGTCTAGTCAGAAAAAAACACACAGCAACACAACTCAGATTAACTCTTTGGGAGAGACAAAACAAAACTAGTCAACTGTTCACATGTTGTTTGTCCTTTGTTTTCAAAGAGAACCAAATGACATTGTAGCATGATGTTTTGATTTAATTGTGGACTGGATTTAAATGAGATAGAGTTGTACACAGTCATCAGTTTTACTCTCTCCTTGAGTCATTGAAGTTCAGAGACAGGACAAAAAGTCAAGATGACTCGCAATGGTCTAGAATGTAGTGAATGACCTTCATGTCTTGATTGCTGACCAGTCTCTAAGCATTCCACACTACTTGCTTCAGCCATGTCATGACTATTGAAAACATTTATCTCATCTACCTATTCTTCTGGGGAAAGTCTGCACCGGCTTGGAGTAGATAGCCCTACTTCCCCTAAACTTAACCAACAGGTATGAGGTCTGTTGGTTACCCTTAACATGGTTTAGACCATTTATTGAGACAGTTTTTATTGGAGTGTGGCCATGTACATGATACAGCTTCTTGGAGCTGGGTGAAGGTACGCACCAGAGATGAATGAGCTGCTCTGAAAAGGGCCCTGTAAACCTTTATAGGAGTGGGGCTAGTCCTTCCTAAATACTTCTTACATCGTTCACTTATCAGGATTCGAGTCATTCAATTAGAACTTTCTTTTTCTATTGAGCAAGGGTTAATGCCACATGCTCTTTCTGATTTTTACTATGAGATCAGAAGGAGGCAGAACTGGGTCCCTCTAACTGATCTTCCCTATCATTAATCAGGACTCATATCTAAAACCCACTGTTAGCTAATTGCCCTAATTGTGCAGTAGTTTCAGTTGCTTCTTCTTCACCTGAAGCTTCACAAAGACACTTTTGACCCTTATCTGACTGTTTCTATAGTATTCATCTGACAGCAAATAATCATTTGTTAAATATTTATTCAGCCTCAACCCCAGTCCCAGCCTTAAAAAAACAAAACACAACATTGATATCTTTTTTACATCACCAGAATTTCTTTTATTCTTCCTTTTGTCTCCCTGATTCATGCCATATAACAGATAATGGTTTTTAAATTAATTTAACATTTTCAATGAATGAAAACCCACCTATTCTACCTCCTGCCTTCTTTCCAAAGGGAGGCCCCCAAAGAAACAAATAAAAAAGCACATTATGACAAAAATGCCAAGAACCTTCTAATGATTTAAATCAGAGCTCCCTGACACTTAGTTGACTCACTTTTCACTTAAAAGACAAGAAATTGATAAATTTCCCTCATGAAATCAACAGACTAAATTTATTTGATCATAACTTAGGCTTTAACTAGTTATATGATTTCTAATCTTTTTAATTTAGCCTTCTTAAGTATTAAAACTGGTTAGGTAAATGAACTAAGGGGCCAACATCACATTCTATCTTTGAAATTGTCTTCACACATTTTCCAATGTTTAATAATTAATTTTTTTCCCTCTGCCACTTTAATCCATTAGACTGCTTATAGGTAAATGAAGCATCACTCTAAAATTTTGACAAAGTGATTTAAATCTTTAGATTTATGCCACAGTTTGGTTTTTTTGTTATAACAGTTCAAATCCCATCTGAAAATGTTGCTTCATTTACATATTTTAGCAATTTTTTTTTATTAAAACAAAGTTTTTTCTTTCACCTTTTAGGTATCAAAATGTTCTTTTTGACAAAAGCAATATCTTAAATAGTTTATAAATTGATTTAAACCTCTTTTACTCTTTCTGTCTCTTTTAGCACTAACCAGCTCCCTGGGAAAGAGACAGTATCTTACTGTCTTTATTTGAAAATACTCTTTCTGTCTCTTTTAGCATTAAACAGCTCCCTGGGGAAGGGACAGTATCTTATTGTCTTTATAGTACTGTCATCAATTATTATTATGTCACATGGAAATGTTCTTGGGAAAAGTCATCATCCAGTACATTAATGTCTTTCTAGTACTGTCACCTTAAAGAGAATGATTATTATTGTGTTAGATGAAAATGTTCTTGGGAAAAGTTATTATCCTGACATAATTATCTTGCTACATTATTATAGATAATAATATTATCTAACTATGGTTATAATTGTTTTGTTTAATACTCTGGGGTCCATTACACAAGTGGAAAAAAACCACTTTTTTATAATTGAATAAAAATATTATATTTTAATTTCATTTTCTTTAGACTACCTGAAAGCATTCTCAGCTCAACTTCAGCAGCAGACAGGATGACAGACATGATATGTACCTTATTCTTTTCCCTAGGGTTTCATTTTCTAAATTTTAAAACATTTGATTTCATGTAGCTTGGACATTTTGAGTACTTGGCATGACAACATCTATAAAAAATGTATTTACATTTTTGTGGATTGATGTTATGTTTGAGTAAATATACACAATGTTTTTTTTTTCTGTGATATGCCCAGTTTCCCTATCACTTATTTCTTGAGTTGTTCAAGATATTTTGAAGCCTATTTTTGTAGTAAAGAGACTCATCATTCATTAGCTTTATGAAAGATGCCAAGTTTCTTGCGTATAATTAAGATTGCCTGTTGCAACTTGCTAAATTTTTATAACCTGTAGTGATGGAGTCACACAATCTCTTTCATTTCTTTGCAGCTAGGTAGCACAGCGTAACAAGCTCTAGACCTAGAATTGAAGACTGGAGTTCAAATGTGACCTCAGACATCTACTAACTGTGACCTTAGGCAGGTCACTAAATCTTTGTTTGCCTTAGTTTTTTCATTTGTAAAATGGGGCTAATAATAACACCTATCTTCTAGGATTGTTGTCAGGATCAAATGAGATAATAATTATAAAGGGCTTAGTAGGGTATGTTGATATGTAGTGGATATTAACTAATTTTTGTTGTTGTTGTTAAATTATATCTGACTTTTTATGACCCAATTTGGGGTTTTCTTGGCAGAGAGACTGGAGTGATTTGTCATTTCTGTCTTCAGCTCATTTTATAGATAAAGAAATTGAGGTGAACAGGGGAAATTGACTTGCCCAAGGTCATACAACTAGAAAGTGAAAAATTAGTCTTCCTGATTCCAGGTCCCACAGTGCCACCTAGTTACCAACTAAATGTTAGATATTATTATTGTAGTTTTCATTAATCCATAAGGTTAATCTTTTGAAAATTCTGGTGATGATGACCTGATCCTGAATTATCAACATAAATTTCTTTGTTTTTGTAAACCAATCTGCATGATTTAGCCATTTATCTGACATTTCTTTTTCAATATATTATTGTTTGAATTCAGAGATTTGTTGCCAACAAAGGGTCTTTTGATTCCATTTTTGGATCTTAATTATTTCATTGCCTGCATCAATCAACGAATTAGTAAACATATCTAAATACCTGTTATGTGTTATGCATTGTGCCAAATTGTGAGAATATAAAAAGAGGCAAAAGACAATTCTTTTTTTTTTAAACTTTTTTTTCTATTATAGCTTTTTATTTACAAGATATATGCATAGATAATTTTTCAGCATTGACAATTGCAAAACCTGCAAAAGATACTTCTTGTCCTCAAGGCGCTTAGAGTTTAATGGGAGATCAACATAATTTTCAGTTATATGGGACAAATTCAATTGTTGTCTTTTATTATGGCTTTGTGAAGACATGGTTCTAAAAGCATTTCTCTATATGATATTTATTATACACTTAAAGTCCTACAAAGCATATTTCTATATTAGCCATGTTCTTGGGTGAAGAGATAACAAGAAAAAGAAAGAGAATTTTATTTTATTTTTTTTTTTTTTTTTTTTTTTTACTGAATTCATCAATTCTTGATCTGGAGGTGGACAGAATTTCTAATTGTGAATTCGTTGGAATTCCAGTATCAATTTTTTAAAAAAAGTTTATAGACCCCAGGTTAAGAATCCTCTATCTAGAGGCTTACACAGATGAGTTTACTACTTTTGCTTCTTTTTAAAAAAAAAGACATTTTGAAAAATGGAAAAAATTATTACTTCTAAAAAATAAGGTTATTTATACCCTTTTACTTCTCTGATCAAATAATTTAGGGGGAAGAATGACATTTTATTGGGATATAGTTGGGATACAGTTGAAGGCAAGGAACAAGATACTTTAATAAGAGTTATTGATTTAGAACTTGAAGGAAGTTTCTAAGGTCATCTAGGCTGAAGCCCATTTGGGAAACTAAGACTTAAGGTAACTGGCTTTAGAAGTTAAGTGATTAGCTTACAATCACAAAGGCAATAAATGGCATGTAGTTCCTGGCACATATTGGTGCTTAATAGATGTTGATTGAAGTCTTCTCACTTCGAATCCAGCATTCCTGTCCCCCTCCCCCCCCCCCCCCCCCGAATTTTTCTTTTCTCTTTCCATAAAAGGGAGGTCATGATGTATTCAAAAATCTAGTTTTAAGGTAAGGCAGAGAAACAGATTAACAAAAAAGAAATAAAAGTGCTTTAGGGTTTTAAATAACTGACTTTTCCAGGTGGCAACTTTGTCTTTAACTTGTATCTGGCATGTAGGTTAACCCCTGTTTACTGAGTTCATCCATTTCCCTGTGGACTCCTGACAACATTGAACTGAACTTAAAGGGCCAGTAGTCTGGGCTTGCTCTTCCCATCTCTTGTTCAGGACTATGTTTTATCCTACTGTGTGTGATGATTGCTACTTAGTATCTGGGATATGTGTCAGCAATATTCTTGATAATAAATCAAGAGAAAGAGAAAAGTGGGGAAAACCTACCACTTGACTAATGATGCCAAGTTACTTTGTAATTTAGGTTTGAAACAGCAGTGTTTGTCTGTGAAGATGAAAAATTAATCGAAAGGACACCAATCAAAAGCAAGAAAAAACGAGATGTAGTAATGGAAGATAAAGGAACTGAGGTAAGGGTGGAAAAACCTGCTTCCCAATTCTATAAATACTGCTTGTGCTTTGGTCTGATAGAATTAAAAGAAACCATTCAGATAATTTTATTTTAATCACCTGAAAGAAATTTTCTTAAAGGGAGCAATGGCTTAATCTTTTCCTTGTGGAGTTTCAGTTTTTATTTGTAAATCAGAATTCTTTTCATCAGAATATTTACTCTGATGATACTTGTACACATCTGGAATTCAACTTAAAAAAAAAAAGATTGAGAAGGGTCCTTAGAGAAATCACCTAGCCCATTCTCTGCCCAGAAAAACAAAATGATTTGCCAAGGTCACATAGCTACTGAGTGGTAAATTTAGATTTGCTTGGTTCTTCTCCATTTCCACTAGCCACATTGTATTTTTTCTGTAATCCAATGTTAATTCCTATTAATAAGAAAAAAGATCTGAAATTATCTTTTGAATCATGAAAATAATATCAAATTATATTCAATATGGTTTTAGGGTTAACTATATTTTATTAGATGCCAGTTCTATGAAATTGGTCAATACAGGAAAGGTACACATGATTTTTCATCCAGATTACACTTATTTTCATTCTCTCTAGTTTCAGAGAAAGAATCATCATCATCATCAATAATAGTTATCATTTATATATTAGAATTTTCAAAACTCTTTATAAATATTATCTCATTTTATCCTTATGATGACACTGGGAAGTAAGTGCGACTATTATCTCCATTTTATAGATGAGGAAACTTGAGGAAGATAGAAGTTAAGTGATTTACTTACTTGTAGTCACATAGCTGTAAGTGTCTGAGATCACATTTGAACTCGGGCGCAGTGCTTTGTACAGCACCACTAGCACCACAACCACTACCACAGCAACATAGTTGCCTTAACTACTGGGAGAGAGTTGACATTGCTTGTTTGTATCAGGGTTGTCAGAGTGATTTTCCTCAAATACCTTTTGTAACATATCATTTTCTTGCTAAGAAATCTTTGGTGATTTTCTATATCCTAATAAAACCTACATAGTTTTTTTTTTTTTTTAAGGTTCTTCATAATTTGATTCCATTTAGTTAACTTTCCTTCCTAGTTGCTCTGCTTAGATCTGTTTTCTGATCTGGGAGCACTCACTTCTGCCTGTGGGTCTTCACTTATATATTCCTTTACCTGGAATGCCTTTTTTATTCCCTTTATTCAAATCATCCTTCATATTTTTCTCAAGCTCTGCCTTTTTTTGGTGAAGCTTTCCTTAATTACTCCCATCTTCATTAATTTTATTTGCCTCTGAATCCCTCTAGCATTTATTATTTATGATAAAGGCTTCCAAATCTCCCTTGAGAGTTTGAAGTCCAATCCACTCTCCTCAAAGAGCATGACATGATCACAAGGGGATCAGAGGAGGGGAAGGTGGATCACATCCTCCTCTCCCAGCATGGCCAATTATTGTGAAACTTGTCTTCAATACAACTACACTGATCTTTATCCCCTAAATTCCCTCACTCTAACTAGGTGGTAAAGTGAATAGAGTGCCATGCCTGGAGTCAGGAAGACTCATCTTCCTAACTTCAGACCTGGTCTCAGACACTTTCTAACTGTGTGATCCTAGACAAATCACTTAATCCGGATTGCCTCAGTTTCCCCATTTGTAAAATGAACTGGAGAAGGAAATGGCAAACCACTCCAGTATTTTTGCCAAAAAAAAATCTTAAATCAGATCACAAAGAGTAGGACATGGCTGAAGCGACTGAACAATAACAACAATTCCCTTTCTCTGCTGTGCATTCTACTAGCTTCCTTGTTCTGTACAGGGTTTAGTCCTTCAGGGGCTTCAGTACCTAACCACACCTGGGCACCCAAAGCAGTAGTAGCACAGGTGGAAAATTTGCTCTTTCCAGTACACTCATCCCTTTACCATCTAGAGTATTTCTCAAAGGTGTAGCCCATAAAATCCTTAAGGTCTCCTAGATCCTCTGAAAAGATCTACAAATTCAAAATTAGTTTTTTCCTAATATGTTAAATATCTATAAATATAATCCACATAAATAAAAATTCTTTGGACAGATCCTCAATAATTTTTAATAGTATTTTATTTTAATACTAAAAGATATTGAGAACAAAAGTTTGAGAATCACTGGAATAGACTGCTTCATGGTTTTGAGGGATGAGTTCTGCAGTCTATGGTAGTGACCAGGAATTTACCTTCCCCTTTTTTTGTTTTGGATGGGATAGAGCAAATCTCACAGAATGAACATAGATGGGTTGCAAGAATTCATAGATCTCATTAATTATTTCTCCCAAACACACTCCTCTTTGAACTTCCTTATTTCTGATGAAGGTATCACAATCCTAGTCATTGAAATTGTGGCTTCTGATCTCCCTCCCCCATTAGAGGTTTGGCAACCTCTAATCTCTCCCATAAGTCTCCTGTTTATTGCACATCTATCATCCTAGTTTGATCAACTCTTGTAACTTCCCATTATCTTGAGGATATTTGGATTATTCAATGCCAAATAAACTTCCTAAATTGTTTTCTATATCAACACATGTATACACATATATGTATATATATGTGTATGTATATGTATACACACGTACACATATATACAGGGATGAGATTGGGGTGATTCACTATTTGTTCTTGGAGGTAGATTCTAAGTCAGATCTCTTGGGAAGTGAATTTTACTGTCCCCATGTCAGTACCCTAGGACAAAGTCCTTTCTATCCCCATAATAAATTATATCATCTCTGATACTACCAAAAAGCAAATAATGAGACCTGATTATCTTTAAGGTCCCTTCAGACTCTAAAATCTTGTGAACCTATGATCATAAGATGTTGTGTTTTTATACAGATAACACCTTCCTTAATAAGGATGGCAATGAGAGAAAGAGAAAGGGAAAACAAGGAAAAAGAAAAAGAAAGTGATAGAGAGAAGGAAAAGGAAGAAAAAGAGAAGGAAAGAGAGGAGGAAAAAGAGAAGGAAAGACAGAAGGAAAGAGAGAAGGAAAGAAAAAAGGAAAAAGAAAAGGAGAGAGAGAAGAGGAAGAGCAAGGAAGAGACTATCTCTTTTTCCAAGTACCAGCTTCACCAAACTAGTATTTGCAGCATTCCATCGATAAGACCAGCTCCATCTACACCTCCCCGGTATATCTCTAATGTTTTTCTACTTTCTTTGATAATTCTGGGTTCTGAAAGAGAATTGCTGTCCCCTATTTCCTGCTTCTCTCCTTCCTAAAGAATGTCCATCAGTTTGAGAGGGCTTTCTGAGTGAGTTCTGACTTACATAAAAGTTATCTCAATGTCTCTTTCAAGTTGTTTGATGATCAAGTCCAAAGAATGGGACTTAATTTTCTTTAATTATTAGAGGAAGAGTTTCTGGTCTTGACAACTTCCTTAAAAAGTCAAAACATGTAAATTTAAACCTAGGAAAATGTAGGATCCCATCTATGGTTGATTGTTATTTTTCATTCTCAGAGGATCAAAATGGCATCAGGGTCAAGGTACAGTGTGTCCAACTGTGGCTGATTAGACCAATATGAACAATGTTCTACTTGGAATGCTCTACCACAGTCAGGTACCAATAGTCCATTTGAACATGTAGAGTGGAGATTCCTCTAAAGTTGCATGTTTTATATTTCCTTTGAGCTACTGCAATTATGCTTTGCTCATAGAGCACAGTGCTTTTTTTTTATGTGGGCATGTTGTACTGGACAATCCTATGCCAGTGTCTCCTATGTCTCATAGTTGATTCCAATGTGCTTCGGATTCCAGTTATAGATTGTCAATAGATTGTGATTAAATAAATGGACATTCTGCTATAGGGAGAGAAATTATCTTAAAGGGAATGAGATGGTGGCATTGGGTTGATTCACTATCATTCCATTTAGACATCTCTTCAAGGAGGAAGGGAGAGGCAATGCTTGGGAGACATTTACACTAAGAAAATTTGGCCTTTTATCTCACCATTTCTAAAGTTTATTCTTCTTTTGCAGGAAAACTAGTCTTCATTCCAACCTTTATATGAATATGTATGATGAGGTGCAGCATGAAGAGTTTTTCTTACCAGATTTGGAAGGTAATATGTGGTTTCCTACCCCGAAGCCTAGAGAGGATTTTTTTTTAAAGCCTATAAGATTTTCTTTGTAGTGAAATGTCTCTTCCATTTGTCATTTGTTATTTTTGAATTGTTTCAGTAATGTCCAACTCTATGTGACCCCATTTGGGGTTTTCTTGGCAAAGATATTGGAGTGGTTTGTCATTTCCTTTTCCAGCTCATTTTATAGGTGAGGAAACTGAGGCAAACAGGGTTAAGTAATTTCCCTAAACTCACACGACTACTAAGTATCTGAAGATTGTTTTGAACTCAGGTACTTCTGATTCTAAAGATGCACCTCCTGACTCCAAAGATGGCACTCTCTCCTATCCACTGTGGTATCTAATTGCCCTTCTATTTGTCATACGTATTATATATGATGTAATTTGAATAATGTGAGGCAGCTAAGTGGTGCTGTATTACATAATGGGTAGAGAGGCAGCCTCAGAACTAGGAAAATCTAGGTTCAAATATTGCCTCTGAGAGGTAGTGACTAGGTAATCTTCAATTCTTTATGATAGAGGTTCTTAATCTGGGGTTCATCAACTTGTTTTTAAATATTCTGATAACTGTATTTCAATATATTTGTTTAACTTTATAATTCTATGTGTTTTATTTTGTACATTTAAAGTATTATTATTTGGAAATGACAAGACTAAGCTTCACTTGAAGAGGTCCATAGCATCAACAAAGGATAGAAATCCTTGTTCTGAGACTATAAATTGCTGAGAAAGTGCCAACCTACATTGATAGAGGGAATTTCCTTTTCTCTGAGTTCTCTATACTAATGCACTCTTAAGTCTAGACTTTATCTTGATTATGTTGTCACAAAATATGGGATTAAAGTGAACTATGAATGACTTTTGACTACTGGGTGAAGTGATGTGTTTCATAAGCCCTGAGAGGTACATTGAATTTAAGCATCAATAGAGGGAGAAATAACAGCTTTTTTTTTTTTTTTTTTTTTTTTTTTAAAGCCTATAATAACTTGTTTCCTCAGAAATATGGTTTGGTGATCTGGGCTACAGGTGAAATATTTTCTTGGAAGTGGTTTTGAAAGTTTCTATGATGTTGATAGCTTATTTTTAAGTTATAAAATTTTGGCTTGAAAGATGTTTTGGATCTTGTCCAGGATCACACACCTTAGTAAGTCTCTGAGACAGAATTTGAATTCAGATCTCCTTGACTCCTATTTATCTATTACGCCAAATAGCTGTCTCTCAGTTTTATTTCTATGATGGTATTCAAGGCTATAATAAAGCAATTTGAGGCTCAAATTAAGTGAGTACATAAAAAATCTGTGATTTTGTTCAGCCACAAAAATCATGAGAAGTCTGAGACTTTATATCTAAGTTATGAGCAGTTGCCAAAAGCCACTTAAAAAGATGTGCAAAATGGCTGAATGTTCTTAATTTGGAAGGGTTATTAAGGAAGGGCTTAAGTGGATTTTGCAAATGCCTAAATAGCTGTAGAAAAAATGGTCCTTATCTGTCTTCTCCTAAGGAATTCTTAATCCCTCAGGAATTTCATAGGTTGTAGCCCTAGGATATATATGGGTCACTGAGTCCATATGAACTTCCTTCAACTTCCATTGGCCATGAATTCAATTTGAGCAGGTGATTTGGGAGGGAATTTTTTCCCCCCATTTAGATACATGCTGTGTAGTTTTCTTTGGAGTTGAACGAGAAGAATCAGGATTTTTGCTATACTTGAAAAAAAATAGTGCTGATTATTCAAGAATGCTTCCAATCATATAGTTTGAGGTGTGTGTTGAACTGTATATTTCAAGGAAGACTCTTTTATTACGCCCTGACCATAGTAACTAAGTTTTTTTTAAATCATGTTTTCCTTACCTTTTGTCAGCACTTCCAAAAGCCTGTAAAATTTTCAATAACATCCGAAATGGTAAGATTCATGTGAATGATGTGCTACCAACTCTACGTGCCTTAAAGATTTCCATAAGCGATGGAGAACTGCGCCAGGCATTGAAAGGTGTTTATATTGATGGTAAGTTCTGTGTACTTTTATTACTAGTCAAAGCATTTAGAAGGTATTGTTAGTGTGGATTTCAGAGTGATCCCTGTCATTTATTTAATAAATAAAACAGCTGAATCTTTAAAACACATTATTAAGAAAATCTCATTTTTTTTCAATGAAGATGAAAACTATTTATTCTATAAACTATATTATTAGTGCTAACTTCTGTGGACAACTATGGTGTCTCAGAGGAAAAAATGGCTAGACATTGTGCTAAGCCCTGGTGACAAAAAGGAATGCAGAAATGCATCCCTGCTTTCAAGGAGCTCACAGTCTAAGACAAATAATCAAACAAATTTTATACATAGACACATATACATACATACATGCACATATATATATATATATATATATATATCTCAGTCATTTCAGTTACATCTCCCATTTGGGGTTTTCTTGGCAAAGATACTGGAATGCTTTGCTATTTCCTTTTGTAAATCATTTTATAGATGAGGAAGTGGAGGCAAACTTAAGTGACTTGCTCAGGGTCACAGAGCCAATAAATATCTGAAGCCAAATTTGAATTCAAGTATTCCTCATTCCTGCCCTGGAAGGCTTATCTGCTACACCACCTAGTTGCCTCCCCTTCCCCCAATATTCCTATATCGATATCTATATAGAAAAAGAACTATAGAGCTGGATAGATTTCTCTATCTTTATATAGCTATAAAGTTTGTTTTTTGTAGATATAGATTTTCTATATAGATTTATGTATGCATGCATATATATACACACACACACACACACAGAAATATAGATAGAAATATAAGCTATAGAGACAGATAGACTTTTCTTTTTACATATATATGTGTATATATATATATATATATATATATATATGAATGAATTTATGTATATATATGCACACATTCATATATACACAGAGAATAAATTGGGGATAATCAATGGAAGGGAGGCACTAGAATTAAGGAGGACTGGCAAAGATGGAACTTAAGCTGAGATTTGTAAGAAGCCGAGGAAGCCTGGTGGAAGAGATCAGGAGGAGAATATTCCAGGCCTGGTAGACAGCCAGTGAAAATGTACTGAGTCAGGCAATGAAATGTTGTACTTGGGGAATAGCAAGGAGATCTGTGTCACTGTATCACAGAGTACTTGATGAGGAGCAAGGTGTAAGAAGACTGGAAATATAGGAAAGGACCAAGTTATGAAGGGCTTTAAAAGCTAAAGACAGGATTTATATTGATTCTGGAAGTAATAGGAAGAAGTCACTCTAGTTTGTTGAATGGGGGTTGGGTGATATGGTCAGACCTGCACTTAAGGAAGAGAAATTTGAAATAAGGAGGAAGCTAAGCCAGCAGGCTATTTCAGTAGTCTAGGCTGGAGGTTATGATGGCTTGTACTAAGGAAAAGACAGTGTCAATAGGGAGAAGATTTATAGCAGAGAGATTACAAAGATAGAAATGAGGGGTTAGGCCCTCAAACTACCTCATTTCCTAAAATTATATGTGCTATACCTACTTCATAAAGTCATTGTGAGTATCAAATAAAAAAAAAAAGAGTAGTTTGGAAACTGTAGAGCAAATATAAGAGAGTGGTCTTGATGTATTAAGGACCATGCTAAGTGTGAAGGGGCAGGTCAGTTCTCTGAAAGCCCCCACAGCTCTGAATCACAACATACTCGAAGGAATTGCAAATCAGCCTTTACTGACACAAATGTTGTCTGTGAATTGGGAATGAAATAATCTGAGGCAAGGGGAAAGAGGAGAAAGGTCAGAGAACTCAATTGCCTCTTAGTCTTTTTGTATTGTTATCATCCTCCACATGAAGGGATCTGTTAGAAAACGTTGAGTTCAGTCTCAAGGAATTCAGTACCTGTCTCAGAAGTTTTCTTTCTATTCTAGCTCCTATCTTGAAACTAGTAAACTTCAATATCTGTCATTTCTTCTTAAATCTCCCAAGCCCCTGTTTGTCAATTTCTTTTCTATCATAAATTATATTTGTACATTTCAAATCAGATATTCCTGAGCATCTAAAAATCTACATGGCTAATGTAGAATTAATTACTTTCCCCCCTTGCTTCTTCCTCTTTTTTGAATTTCCCTATTTTTCTGTCAAGGGGATACCATGATTTTTTTAGCCACCCAGCTTTGCAACTTCTGTGTCATTCTTGATGCCTCATTCTTTTTGACCTCACATCTCTGCTTAGTTGTCAAATCTTGTTTCTGTCTCTGTAGTCTCTCTCTCTCTGTCTCTGTTTCTGTCTCTCTCTGTCATCTTTTCCATCCTCTCTATCCACATCATTACTACCTTTGTTAAGCAACCCCTTTAGCCTAACCTCACTAATTGGTCTTTGCCTTAAATCTCCCCTTGTTCTAATTTATCTCTCCCCCTCCCCACCCCCCCAATCACAGCTGCCAAAGTTATTTTCCTTAATGTAGATCTGAACCTGTTGCTCCCCTAAATTCCAGGAATTTCCTCTTCCTTTTAGAATCACATAAAGACACGTTTGATATTTAAATCCCATCAAAATCTGGACTAGATATTTATATCTCTGGCCTACTTTTCCAATTTTTATGCACAATACAATACACATTAACTTCTAAATATGTACATTTACAGTGACTTTTGATCCCTGTAGCTGGAATGCTCTCCCTCACCTCTCTAGACTTTCTTAGACTCCTAGTTCCCTTCAAAGCTCAGCTTAAGCATCCTTTTTATATGAAGCCCTTTCTAATACTACTATTGTGCTAATTATCTAGTGACTATAGCCTTTTAAAACTACCCTTGCCGAAGAAACCTTGTATTTACTTTGCATAGATTTGTCTTACTCCCTAGAACCTAAGCTCCTAAAAAGCACTGTTTTGTGTCTTTGCAACCTCAACATCTAGCATTACACTTTGAGCATAGGTCTTAAATATGTTTGTTGATTGATTTTTTACTCTTTCTTTTTGTTGCTACTTAGTAAACAGTTGATAGAAAATGTACTTGTTTATAGGATAGGATGGTTTAATTTTTATAGTAGCAGTTGTCTCATTGAATTTTCAAGTTACCTTACTTAGATCTACATGTAAACTGCTGGTTTTGCTGACAGCTCTTTTTCTCTCTGCTTCTAAACTGTTCTTTACAGTAAATGGAATGCTGGATTTTTCAGACTTCTTGGAGGTTTTGAAAGAAAGGAGTTCCTTCTCTCAAGACCCAGGTAAACGAGAATCTTTTTCAAAATCATAACAAAAAAGAGAATTAGTATTTAGTATAGCTGATTTTCAGCTAGGCTTAATTTCTATTTCTTCCATGTCTCCTAACTACTTATTCAGATACTTTAGATTTACCATAATTTAAAATGTGTGCTACTTCTCTTACCAATCCACCTACTGTTCTGCCGACAGATTAGTTTTACTTAAAAATCATTGTTCTCGTCTATCCAAAGGCATTTATTTGTGGGCACTTACTGTATTGCAGACACTGTGCTAAGCACTAGAATGAAAATACAGGAAGACAATCGCTGTCCTCATGAAGCTTATGTTCTAGTGAGAAAAGAGAATATATTAAAGGTAGTTGAAAAGGAAAGTTGGAGGGAAAGAGGGTATCTTGCACAATAGCATGATGGAGAAAGTCTGAATGGAGTATAGTCTTGCTCTCAAATCCCTTAAAGATGTTTGAAACCCAGGCTTTGCAAACATTTTGCTTTGGGAACCAGTTGCTTTATCGTTACTACAGATTTTGCAAGAAACTATAGACAATATCAGTTAGAAAGGATTCAAATAAAAGATTTAAAAAGTAGTTGGATATAGCATTAAGGATAGAGCCAGAATTTGGTCAAATATTTATTTGCAGGTGAATTTCTAGAAAAAGCCCGTATGTGAGTTTTTTTTTTAAAACAAAGTTTTTTGACACAAAATTATCCACTTCACCCAGAGAAGGTATTGATTCTTAGAGGACACTAACTTATCTTTTCTTGATTTTTGATTTTGTAGCATTGCAGGAAGCACATCAAATTTTCAGTAAGGTAAAAGGAGGTCGGGTTGGAGTTGATGATGTACAATCTGTTCTAAATACCTTGGGAGTCTCTGTAAGTTTTAATACTTACCAGGATATGATGAAATACTTGTATCATGATGGTAAGTGTTTGAATTCTCAGTGTGCTTTTATAATTAAATATTACTTACTTAGCCTATATATATTATCCTTTGCTTTGTAACAACTGGCTCTGTAGAAACTCTGAAGAACTCTGGCTCTGGGGTGTCTTGCTACTTTCCCCAGGTTTGGTGTGGTTATATGCATATAGTGACCCAAATCCCCATCCATTGCAATACAGCAAAATCATTTAATTAATACATAAAAAACTTCAAAGTAAATGAGAGAGAATCCATAATGTCACACTCTTTCCTCATGCTCAAATAGATGTGATCACGTATACCTTCCTAGATGGGAAATAACATAGGAAAATGCATTAGAGGATAGAGAAGATATCTTTCTAGTGGAGGGGGTAAAAATCACAACAACAACAATTGTTCTTTGTTGTTCTCTTAGCATAATATTAATAGCTATTATGGAAATAAGCTTACCTCTCAGGAAAAGCTAGAATCCAATAAAATTGCTTGACTTGACTCTAGGGTGATTAGTGGGCTTCCTGACTTCTTATTTTTCCCTACTCCAAACATATCCCTCAGCTTTCTTTTCCTTCTCTTCTCATTCCTACAGGGTTTACAACCCGACTCTTCTTAATTTCCATATCTAAGGTTACTTTTTTTCCCCTAAAAGCTGTTCAAGAGTACTTTAGGACTCCCCTTTCTATGCAGAACCTCTCCTTCCCCCAATACATGTAAGATTTCTTAATATGTTCAAATGTAACCCTTGTATCCAGGTGCAGTTGAGAATCCAATGCCCTTCAGCATCTTACTCAAAATGTCTAAAGCTCCCTTTGGTTGGGAAAGCTGTCTGACCCACAATTTATTATGTTGGAGAACTCCCATTCAGGGGACTTTACCTCTATTTATTACTTTCTCTTTTTCTTCCTGATTCCAGGCTTTTGTACTATGAAAGAAGAAACAACAAATTGTTCATTTTGCTATTTATAAGTAACTTTTATAAAAAGGTTCACCTGGTTAAAGGAAGTATGAAATTTTTTGTTGATAAGGTTTCTGAATGATTTCGGTGTTTCATTTTTCTACCTTATTATTCTTTTCCATGAAACCAGTGATTATTAAAATTACTTGTATCTTGATAGGACATATACATGTATAGTATCTTTGTGTGGTTCAAGAGAGTGTGGTGTGGAGGAAATTGTTGCCTGGAAATGGATTTGAAGCAAATAGCCAAAGCAGGTCTGCAGTCGTTGTGGATTAATATGGTGTCATCTGTGGCATAAGGAGCAGACTCCAGACAAGGAATGGGTTTGTTGGTTATAGCTTTTATAGGCATATATTCCACCTCCCTGGTGCCAATTTCCATATATTATTCTTGGAAGTAGAAAATAAAAGTATCTTTAATCTTAGATTAGATGGTTAACTCCTACAAGATTGTTCAATCACATCCAACTCTCTGTGACATCGTTTGGTATTTTCTTGGTGAATATACTGGAGTGATCTGCCATTTCCTTGTCCAGCTCATTTTACAGAAAAAGAAACTGAGGCAAACAGGGTTAAGTGAATTGCTCAGAGTCACACAGCTAGTAAGTGTCTGAAGCTGTAGTTAAAGTTAGGAAGATGAGTCTTCCTGATTCTAGGCCTGGTACTACACTACCTAATTACCCTTTCTTTAGGGTAGAACCAAGCTTTCTACTTCCATTCCTTTCTTCTTCCAGGGCCTTAGAATTTCAGTAAATATTAAGTCATTGATTGACTTGTTCCTTTCCCTCTTTTATCCAAGAATGCATTTTAATGTATTTTGTTGGCTTTCTCCTTGTTTTATTATTCATAATTCTGTCTTCATTATTAATTTTAAATTATAGAAATATTTAGAAATAATTATTTTTGTAATTTATTTGTAATCTTAGTCACATCTCAAATTTTTTACAAGAATGATTTTAGAGGGTAAAAATTAGGCTGACATTTATATGTAATGAGTTACATATAGAAAACTTGGTATCAGAATTGGTGTTTAGTCGGTCATCATAATCCCAAGTGTTGTTTTAGGGTGGCTCTGAAGCCTCCTTGTGCCTTTATGTAACTTTCTTAAACTGATAAAAAATGATTTTCCTTCCAGGGAATAAGTCTAATCAGTTTTTTAATCTTTTCTTTTATTTATTATAGATAATAGAACTGTGGATGTTAGAGATCTTCTATTTTCTTTGGATGATCTACAACAACAATATGAGGAGATTGGTAAGGAGATTTGTTTGATATAGAAATTGATTTCAAATATGAATACAATTTTAATGACATATTTAGTGATTTTTTTGGTGAAAATTTTTTTTTCTAAACTCTACTCTAAATCATAGACTGAAAAAAATATGAACAGAAAATATAAATGCAATTTAATGAATACTGATCATATTGAATGATTACTTTATATTTTTACTATTTATCCTCTTTAAAAAACTAGAATAAATAAGTCCATAGTTAGCTTATGGGTTACTCTGATATTTAAGTCCTTTTTTTGGAGGGGGGCAAAGTTCATAATTGTTCTTAGCTAATTTTTAGCAAGCCAGTCCCTATCTTTTTGTTGTTTTCTACCTTCTTCTGCCTTATAATTCAATAAATCACAGAATTATAAAATTTGAAGGGGTTAGTCATTTAGTTCAACTTATATGAAAAGAATACCTACTATAACATACCTGAGAAATGATGACCCAGCTTCTGCTTAAAGGTCTTCACAGAAGGAGATCCCTCTACCATTTGGGACAGCCCATTCCAGCTGTAATTATTAGAACAGCTCCAGTCATTAGGAAGTTTTTCCCGACATCAAGCCTAAATTTGCCTTTTAGCAATTTCTACCATTGCTTATGGCTCCAAACAAAATGTGTCTAATATCCCCTCTTCAAGATTGTCCTTTAGATACTTGGAAGAGTGATCATGTTTCCTGCTGCCCTTTCCCACTTACCCAGGTCTTCTGTTTTAGGTTAAATATTCTCTGTTTATTGGGGTACTACCCTTATTGGATTGGATTGAAGATAAAGCTTTATTGAAAGTGGATAAAATATGATTTTTATTCTGTGTTCTGAACCAAACCCAAATATTTGTATTTCTATAAGTCAAAGATTCTATCTGCCCAATTATCTACTCAATTCTTTTCTATGATTATCGTATCTAGGCTTCCAGGCTATTTCCCTCACCCTAAGCATGTTTATTCCCTATATCCCTTTTCAGAAGCCTCTTCTCCTTCAGAATGAACTAAATTTCTGTTACTGAGGCTTTCTCTAATTAGTCTTTTTTCCTTTATCCTCTCTTTGAGGGCAGAAACTTTTGTATTTTTGTCTTTAATATATCTAGAGTTTAGCACTTAATAAATGCTATCTCATTAGCAACACAGCTAGGTGAAGTGCACTGAATGCTGAGTTTGGAGTCAAAAAGATTCATCTTTGGAAATTCAAATTTGACTTCAGATGCTTACTAACTCTGTGATTCTGGGCAAGTCACTTCACCCTGTTTGCCTCAGTTTACTCATCTGTACAAATGAGCTTGAGAAGGAAATGGCTAACTTCTTCAGTATCTCTACTGAAAAAACCCCTAATGAGGTCATGAAGAGTTAGACACAACTGAATGATAACAAAAACATCATCTCATTGATAAGAAAGTAGCTGGAAAGGGAAATCTTAGCTCAACCCCCTGATTTTACAGATGAGGAAACTGAGGTCCAGGGAAGGACTTGCTAAAAGTGACAAAACTACTATGAGTCAGAGTGGGATTTGAATTCATGTCCTTTGATTATGGACATACCATACCATCTTGCTATTAATTGAATTAATTAGGGTATCAAAAGATTTCAACAGGTAACTACATTAATTTTCATTATAGATCAAAAATTTTTTTTGAGGCAATTGGGATAAAGAGACTTGCCCAGCATCACACAGCTAATAAGTCTTAGCTTATTTGAACTCAGGTCCTCCTGACTCCAGGGGTGGTGCTCTGTTGTCACTTAGCTTGACCCTCATTATAGCTCTTCACACTTATCATGAAATGCGGCTAGCCTTTATGTGGCAATAACTTAAACAGATTAAATCAATATATAGTTACTTAAAAAAGTCAGTTGGTTCAGTCTTTGGTCTTTAGACACTTTTAGAAATTTATCTAGCTGGCTATTTTTCTGATATTTAAGAAAAAGAATGTCATCTGATTGCAGTAGAAAAAAAGTGCAGAATTTAAAGTTATAGTTGCTTGAGTTCAAATTCTTACTGTTACTTACCACCTATGTGAACCTCATCTGGTAAAATGAGCACATTTTAGATTAGATGAGCATTTTCTATAGTTCTTTCTAGCTCTTAGAATATGATTATCTGTAATTTATTATTTGAGTAATTTCCAATGATTTAATTTTATTTTAAAAGCATCCAATCACTGTCTTAGTGAATCGGAAAATGAAATTATTAAATGTATATTCCTTATGTATCTCTAGTAATTAGGGATTGGTCATTCCAAGATGAGTCTGATCGGAGATCTTCAAAAGTCCAAGGCAGTAAGTCATTTCAGCAAGTAAGAAAGAAGAGCAGTCTATATCCTATTTCATCTGAGTCTTCCTTCACACAGTTTAGTAAAAAGAGCTTCGGTGAAAGAGGTTTGGAGGAGAGCTTTGACGTTCTTGCCCCACAGCAAAGTTTAAAAAGTAACTTGAGTTTGAAAAAGTCTTTGGAAAGAGCTGAAATCCCTCTTGAATCCCTACGAACAAGCTCAAAACCAAGCATAATCTTCAGAAAAATTGTAGGTCAGCCAGAGACTTATAAGTTGGATTCTTCACCCCCCAAATCCATCCCAAGCTTCAGAAGACCTTTGCATGAAGCTGATATTTTTGTCTCAGAGTCTCAACAAAAGATTCTGAAGACAGAAGGTTATGAACTGGAGCCTATAAAGAGTAGCTCCAGAAAATCTCTGGAAGAAATTGATATCTATGAAATATGTGCCACTGGGACCCAACCACGTGGTAGTAGTATTTCTCTCAAGAAATATCCAGATATAGAAGAGATTCCTAGTGTGAAAAGGAGTACAAGTTTCCCAAAATACTTGGAAGAACCCGAGCCAAAATATGGAATTTCTGTCACAGATCTCCATCCACCAAGTGTAAAGAGTAGTATAATCAGAAAACCATTAAGTGAAATTCATATTCTAGAGAGCCCACCAGCCTCTTATGACTTGGTTGAGTTTCAACCTGAAAAAACAAAAGAAAAATTAATAGAGAAGCAGGCACCAGAAGTAACTGAAGGTAAATTTCTTTTTACTGTATAGTTATTGTACCATAGCAATCAGTCATTGTTAAGCAACCACACATTGGGAAAAAATTCTTTTGTAATTGCTACTTCAAACCATTTTGCCATAGCTAATTTTTTAAAACTGTGATTCCTACATGATAATTAATGGAAATCATAGTTATAAAAAACATCCAAATAGTGCTTGCATTACACTCTCTAGAAAAGAAAGGATTTCTTTCCATTGGAAAGCTTTTTATTTTTGTTTCTTAACAAAAGGCAAATTATTGAGGTCCTTGAAATTTTTGTTTAAAACTCCAGAATTTAATGCATATAGCTCTCACTCTAGTGCTTGTGGCCACTTATGAAGATATAGAGCTAGATTCTAGGGAGATAGAGGGATGGAGACTTAATTCCTGATGAAGAAGCCACAAAGACTTACCAGTAAGGTAAAGTTCATTAGGTATAGATGTAAAGTCTTATGCTCAGGTACAAGAAACCTTCATAAAGTTATGATTGGAGGAAACAAAGTTGGCAATAATTCTTTTTTTGAATTTAGTTTTTATTTTTTCTCAATTACATGTAAACAAAAAATTTAATATTCTTTTTTTATTTACAAGTTATAGGCATGAGTAATTTTACAACATTGACAATTGCCAAACCTTTTGTTCCAATTTCTCCCCTCCTTCCTCCCACCCCCTCCCGCAGATGGCAGGTTGACCAATACATGTTAAATATGTTAAAGTATAGATTAAATACAATATAAGTATACATGTCCAAACAGTTGAAAAAATTAATATTCTTAAAAAAAGTTTTTGACTTTCATATTCTCTTCCTCCCATCTCCCCTCCTTGAGATGGCAAGCAATTTGATTGTACAATTCCAGCTATGTAAAACATTTCTGTACTGACCATGTTGTAAAAGAAAACACAGACCAAAAAATTCAAAAATAATAAAGTTCTTAAAAAGTTTGCTTCAATCTACATTCAGATCCATCAGTTCTTTTATGGAGTCATGGGTCCTTTGGAATTGTCTTGGATCATTGTATTGCTGAGAATAGCTAAGTCATTTACAATTCATCATCATAAAGAATCTCTGTGTACAATGTTCTCCTAATTTTGCTCATTTCACTTTGCATTAATTTACTTAAGTCTTTTAGAATCTCACTTTTTTCATCTATAAAATGAGGAAGTGGAGTCTGTTATTGCTAAACTCCTTTCAAATTTTAAATCCATCGATCCTCGGGAATAAATTTTTAAACAGTGGAATTTCAAGCATAAGGATAATAAAATCATATGTTTAGATCATGGACCTCAGAGGCAATTAATATTATCTGAATTAATTTAGTCTAATCCACTTAGTTTGGATAAGAAGAAACAGAAGTCTCCAGAGGTTGTATCTTGTAGTCAGTAATTGGTAAAGAAGCTAGGTCATCAGATTACAAATCTAGTCCTCTTTCCATTGTATCTGATTTCCTATCAAACGAGTATTTTTGGACATGCTGAGGACCTTCTGGTTGTCCATAAAACCAAACCATATTAGCAGTTACTTAAGACTAGTTTTGGGGACAGAAGATATAGAAATATTTCATCTGGTTAGAAGGTTTGTTGGACAACATCATAGAAGTTGTCTGAGAATAGCTACACCTATTGATATAATCTTAGTAAATACATTGAAGTAAGTTTTAATAGGTCTAATCAATTCTAAACTTTTATGATAATTGGGTATTTAAACAAAGATTACCTTCAGTTTTTAGGATTACTGAGAATAGAAACTCCTAAAAGGGAGGATAGATTCATTTTAATTCCCCTTTGTCCAAATTATCTTCTGACTATTCTTATAAATTTTCACCCTAATAAAGAGACCCAAATACTTCTATCAAACCATCTTTATGTTTAGCAGTCTCTCAATTGACCCATCAACATCTATCTTCTCCCTCCCTTCTCTCTATCCCTCCCTCTCCCTTTTTCCCTCCTCCCTCTCTTCCTTCCTCCCTCCCCTCTTTCTCTTCTTTCCCCTCTCTCTTCTTCGCTCCCCCTTCCTTCCTCTCTCTTCCTCCCTTCCTCTCTCTCTCTCTCTCTCTCTCTCTCTCTCTCTCTCTCTCTCTTTCTCTCTCTTTCAATTTAAGAATAATTAAACAAGGTGGGCTGAGAGCAGTAGTGTGCTAGTAAATGTTTAGCAACTGACTTTCTGGAAAAAGAAAGTGGAAATAATACATTTTTAAGTTTAACTTTTCTATTAACATTTTCTCCATTATTTTCTTGAATCCATAACATCAATAAAACAACAAACCAAGCTCTGATTTGTAACATTTGCCTATTTCTGAGGTCTGAATGTTCATATTAAAAATTAAACAATCAGTTTTTGAGAGCTGATTTGAGTTGGATCTAGCATACTTCAGAGGAGGTAGGGTTTGGGCAAAGGGAAAGGGAAAGATCTTTATAAAATTTGCTCTGAGATCTGGAATTTAAATTTGTGCTGTTATCCAATAAAAATGTTATTACATTTTAAGCTATTATATCCCTCAATTCTGTCCCTTTGGCCTTTCCATTACCTTGAGTAATGGAACTTACTTAAACTATATTTAAGTTCAAGGCACATTTTGATCAGCATTTTTGAAAACAACAAGAGCATAAACCCCCATATGAAGCTCTTTTTTTTAAGGGAAAAAAAGAAAAAGCAACAAAGAAAACCTGACCACCAGAAGGCTACACTAACTTTAAAGTCATGATATTTAATTAAACTGAAGAACAAAGTGAGTACTTGGGAAAATTTATACTCATCACATATCAGAGTATCCTTTCCTGTAGATTTCGATGGTACCAGAGAGGAAGAACATTGGTAGAGCATATAAATTGCTTTTGAATTGTGTTCCAATTGGAACACAGTGGATAGAGGCTTAATCCTTGAGTCAGGGAGAACCCAGTTCATATTTGACTTTACATACTCAACAATTGTGAGTCATTTAATCTCTGTTTGCCTCTATTTTCTCATGTGTAAAAATGAGATTATAATAGCACTTACCTCCCAGGATTATTGTTAGGATTAAATAAGATAAAAATTGTAAAGCATTTAGGATAGTGCCTGATACATGGTTAAGTGCTACATAAATATTACTTACTATCATTATTTGCATTTACTTCAGTAATAATTTCAATTGATCACCTGAGATTTGGAATAAGATAAGTAAATTTTTTTAGCTCCTATTATGCTTCTAGGGTCTAAGTGAAAATCATATAGAAGATTACCATGGAGCTTCAGGTAACATAACTGGAGAGGTTTCGATAGACCTACAGACTTATATACTTCATTCTTGCAAACACTCTTGATACAATTTTAATTGATGCAGAAAGCAATCATCATTTTCTAGACTTGAATAGTCTATGTTCATTGGGAAAAAATAAAGAGTCCAAGAGTTCATTTTCCTGGACTGTTTTTAACAATTCAAAGGCAGTCTTGCATTGAAACATAGCTATAACAAAAGAGAAAACAGATGTGGAGGGAGTAGTAATCCTCTAAACACCTCTTCTTGTGCACCTGGAGGTGCAATAATAAGATCATAATATGTTCCAAACACCTTATGGTAAGGGAGTAAGAATGATATATACCCAGCTTACCTTCTTACACATTTTGCAGACATACAAGAGCCCATTGGATATTTTAAAAAACTCAAGGAGGACAAAGTTCCAGTTAGTGAACTCCAGTATATGTTGAAGATTATTGGAATGGATTTATCTGAAGATGAATTTGAGAAGGTGTTGCCACTGACTCCTGCAGATGGTGAGACCTGGTGTAGCATGCTTTATGAAATCAGCTTTCTTTTTCTATGGGATGCATTTAAGTGTTAACATTTTTTGAGCTACAGTATATCTGCAGGCACTTACCAGAGGTCTGGAATCTATCATTAATAAATGGGAAAGAGGAAGACAAAGTAAAGCTTAATGAGGTATACAAAGAATTCTGGGCTTGGAATCAGAGTACTTAAGTTTGAATATCAGCTTCACTTCTTCCTGTTTTTTTATGGGACATTGGGGAGGACACTTAGCCTCTCTGGGTCTTAGCTCCTCCATCTATAAAGTGATAAAGTTGGATTAAAAATGTGAATTATATAAAAAAAGATTTTTCCTGGAAGGTCTGCTTAGATGAGAGATGTCATTGCTGTCATGAGGCAAAATTGATTCTGAGAGAGTAGCAGGTTCAATGGTAGGGATTAAAATTTGATTGGTCACAGAAACTTCTCTCTGACCAATTAAAGCAAGGATTTTTACAAAATAGTATTTTATTTCTAAACACATGCAAAGATAATTTTCAATATTCATCCTTGCAAAAATTTTTGCTCCAAATTTTTCTCCCTTCTATTCCCCTCCCCAAGACAGCAAGCAATTTGATATGTTAAACAGGTACAATTCTTCTAAACATATTTCCATATTTATCATGCTGCGCAAGAAAAAACACATCAAAAGGGGAAAAAACATGAGAAAGAAAAAAAGAAAAAACAACAACAAAAAAGGTGAAAATACTATGCTTTGGGTCACATTCAGGCTACATAGTTATCTCTCAGAATGTGGATAATTCTTTCTATCATGTCTATTGGAATTGCTTTGAATCATCTCATTGTTGAAAAGAGTTAAGGGTTCTTAGTCTGGAGTATAAGAACTTGACTTCTTAAAACATTTTTGATAATATGTACATTATGTGTACAAAGGCACGAAAATGGGAGATGGAGTGTTGTATGAGGAACAGCAAAAGACCGGTTTGGTCACATCAGAGAATTCATGAAAATAAGTCTATGGGGGCATAATAAACTTGAGCAGGTAAATTGGAATAATGTTCCAAAATACTTCAAAGAAATTTGCATATGACAGCGGCAGTGAGCCTCTGAAATGGGGAATGACTCCATCCTTTGTCTCTAGGATCATCATTTTGGCATCTAATGCTTGGGTCAGTTAAGCCAAATTATGAGTCTATTGCAATATAGGAAAATAATGTGGATTTGAACTAGTGTGTTGGCTATGTGAATGAAGAGAAGAGAATGGATTTAAGAAATATATAAAAAAAAGATTGATAAGTCCTTGTAATTAGTTCCTATCTACTTCTCTCCTATATAGATGGAGAAGTAGAATAAAAGATCAAGAATGATTCCAAAGTTGTGAATCACTGTGATTAGGATAGTAGGTGTACCTTAAAGAGAAATAAGAAAGTTCAAAAGAGGATAGTTTGGGGAGGAAAGATCAATTTTATTTTGGATATCTAGAGTTTGAAATGTCTATGATGTCTAGTTCAGAATGTCCAAATACTGTAGATACAGAATTGCAGCTCAGAAAGGGGACTAAGACTGGATATATAGATTTAGTAGTCATCTTCAGAGAGTGGTTAATAAGTATACCCATAATAAGAGTTGAGATTCTAAGAGATCCTATCTAGAGAAAAGAGAGAATAGGATATGTGGTATACACAATTAAGGGACTAGGTTATGGATGATGATCCAACGAAGAAGACAGAAAACAATTGTTAGATAGATAGAAGAAACAGAGCTGTGTTGCAAAACCCCAGATAGAAGAGAGCATCCAGTAGGGGGGGATGCTGGTTAATAGCATCAAAAGCTTTAGCAAGGTAGGTAAGGTAGATAAGAAGGATGAGGACTGAAAAATGGTCATCATATATGGTAATCAATTGCTGAACATTTTTTTAAATTATAACTTTTTATTGACAGAACCCATGCCAGGGTAATTTTTTACAACATTATCCCTTGCACTCACTTCTGTTCCAACTTTTCCCTCCCTCCCTCCCTCCTCCCCCTCCCCCAGATGGCAAACAGTCCTATACATGTTAAATATATCACAGTATATCCTAGATACAATATATGTGTGCAGAACCAAACAGTTCTCTTGTTGCACAGGAAAAATTGGATTCAGAAGGTAAAAATAACCCGGGAAGAAAAACAAAAATTTGCTGAACATTTTAATTAAGCCCTTACTACATGCTAAAGATCACTGGTGACTTTGGAGAGAGTAGTTTCAGTTGACTGATGAGGTCAGAAGCCAGATTACAAGTGGTTTTAAGAAGTATGCATGAGAAAAGGGGAAAGGAAATAGATATAAAAAGTGTGAGAAGCAGATAACTTTTTCTAGAAATTTGGTTGAAAAAAGGTAGTAGATCTGTAGGATCATAGATTTAGAGAACTTTAGAATCTAGTGAGGTGTTTTGTTTTGTTTTTTAAAGGAGGGATAGTTTTGATAGGTGTGAGGGATATAGAAGACCCTTACCCAAAATGACTACTCAGAGATTACTCAGTAGAAGGCAGAAAAGTTGTTTATTGAAAACCTCCGGAGGATGAGCTGTCCCATTGCGAGATAAGAAAGAGAAAGCTCACGGTAGGAAGGCTAAAGAAGTAGTAAAGATACATAGCTTTTATACAAGAAATTACATCATAGGTAAGAGAGCATTGAGAAGGGGAGGGGGAGGCATCTAATTGGTTGTTGCTATTTGGGGAGATTGGAATGGAAGGTTTGTTTCCTTGGAATCTCCTGATTTCAGGGAAACAGAAAGTCAGGCCTTCAAGCTTAATCAAGCAGACAGTGGTCCAGCTAATAGACTAAATATCGATAAATGTCAAATAGCAATAAATGTCATCAGCTCAGGTTAAATAAATATGTTTCTAGCTGGCCAAGGCTCAAGTAGATATGAGCCTGCACAGGTCATAGGAGAAACGCAGAAATAATGAAAATAAAATACAGAAAAAGAATTCATACATCCCTGTAAGTTCTTCACCTTATTTCTCTCTATTCCATACATAGGGAAGCCTGGTTGTTTTTTTGTAGCAGTGAAGAATAAAGTTAGTTGTTGGGAAAGTGAGGAAGATAAGAGATCATTAGGTGCATTTATAGAGGTTGGCTTGGTGAGGAAAAAAAACCCTACTTCCTCAGAAACTGGAATAAAAGAAGAGAGAAGAAGGAATGATGTCACAAGGCTGTGGGATGTAGAGAAAGAAGAGGGAGCCTCTGGTGAATGGCCTCTATTTCTCTGTTAAGTATGAGAAGAGGCTCTCAGTTGAGAAGGTGGGGGAAAGGAAGAGAGAAGAAAAGGTATGAAACAGTTTCTGTGAGAGTCCGTTAGGGAAGAAGGGATTACCTTGTGGCAGAGATGGGATAACATGTTTGTAGTGAATCCAGGCAGCATGGCTATTTGTCTTCCTTCTGAGACTTTCAGAACATGAGTAAGAATGAAGAAAGCCAACTGAAAAAAATCTAAAGTTGAGCTTTTACAGTGACAGGACAAGGAAACCAGATTTAAGATGTGAAATCTTGGAGTGAAGTTGGAGTTGGAGTGAAAATTGGGAAGGGAAGAGAAAGTGAAGCTAGATCAGACTTGAGCACCTAGAAAAATGTAGGAAGGACTGAAGAGACTCAAGGTCATGTAGAGGATAGGGTTTGGAGAAGTGAAGCATAGTAAGAGATGAAAATAATAGAGGTTATGGTAGAGGCAAAATTCTTTTTAAAAAAATGATAGTTTTTTATTTTTCAAAACACATGCAATGCAAAGTTAATTTTCAACATCTATCCATGCAAACCTTGTGTTCCAGTTTTTTCTCTCTCTTCCTCCCACTCTTTTCTTTTCCCCTTCTTTAGATAGTAAGTTATAGATTATATAGGTTAAACATGTATAATTCTAAACATATTTCTACATTTATCATAATGCACAAGAAAAATCAGATCAAAAGGGAAAAAAATTGAGAAAGAAAAAAGCAAGCAAACAAAAAAGGTGAAAATAGTATGTTATGATACACATTCAGTTTCCATAGTTCTCTCTCTGGCTGCAGATGACTCTTTCTATCACAAATCTATAGGAACTGCTTCAAATCACCTCATTATTGAAGAGTTGTTCATGACATAATCTTTTTGTTGCTGTGTACAATGTTCTACTCACTACACTTAGCATCAGTTCATGTAAATCTTTCCAGGCTTTTCTGAAATCAGCCTACATGCAGAATTCTCAATAAGGGAAATAGAATAACAATGGCCCGAGGTAAGGTAAAGGGAGTGACTTTGTATGATTGAGGAGCAGTGAATGAGAAGGTTATAGAAGTTTACTTTAGTCTTGAAAGTCAGACTGCTAACTAAGGAAAAATTTATCAGAAAGGAAGCAGAGAGAATCAGAGGACCCTTTCTTTCCAAGAACTTGGATATGAAGGAAAAAGAGAAGATGGGATTTTGAATTGAAACAGTATGAACATATTTTGTTTTATAGTTGTGTTAATAATGAATTTAGCATTTAGACAAGTTCATACTATGGAGCATATAATTATCTAAACATTTTTATTTTGCAGATGATGGAATGGTGGATTTAAATGATTTTATGGCTAATCTGGTCAAATCCCAACAGTTCAAAGAGTATACTGGTAGGTAGAAACTTTATTGAATCTTTAAGTAATCAACATCACTTGTCAATGCATTCGTGACAACTAGAAAAAAAAATCCACAACTGTGTCTAATAATGGATATAGATGAAAATATATTGAATTTAAAGAGTATTTTGATGTTGATATTTTGCTTTTAGTTTCATTTAGGTTTGATACCAGTTGAATTCACTCACTTAGTGAATGATTTATATCATTTGAGATCTCTATGAGTAATAAGCATTATCTACTTGTACCTTATAAATGGTTTTAATTATTTGTTTTTAATTTTTAATATATTTTCTTTTCCTATTCAGGATGAATATCCAAACATAATTCATAAAGTAAATTCCCCCCCAAACCCAGTTAAGCAAAACCACCAAATATGTAACTTGTAATCAATAAGTATGTAATTTTCTTTCTTCAGAAAAAATGTTTTGTTATCTTTGTAAATTTCCAGTATTTCTATGTTCCCCTCTTTTAATTCTTACCTGCCATAAAAGAAAAGTCAAGTAAAATCAATCATCTCACTATGACCATCTTTGACAGAAATATGTCATTCAATGTACATAGATTCCCATCTTTTTATCTCTTTTCTTTGGAATGAGAAAGGAAATAACCAGCATTGGTCATTGCCTTTATTTTGACTTCAAAAGCTTTTAGTGTTGTTTTTATTTACATTGCTGTAGTTATTGTAAATATTGTTCTTTGGTTTCTTCTATCTTTCTGTATTGGATCCTACAAGTCTTCTCATGTTTTCTTGAATATCAAGTTTTTTTATGGCTCAACAATATTCTGTAACATTTGTAGGCTATAATTTATTTAGCCATTTCCCTTTTCAGTTTTTAACTATTTCAAAAAATATGCTATAGTCGCAGGGGTCCTCAAATTACTGCCGGTGGGCCAGTTGCGGCAGCTGAGGACTATTACCTAGGGCCGTGAAGTTTCTTTATTTAAAGGCCCACAAAACAAAGTTTTTGTTTTTACTATAGTCCGGCCCTCCAACAATCTGAGGGACAGTGAACTGGCCCCCTATTTAAAAAGTTTGAGGATCCCTGCATAGTGAATGTTTGGGAGTAGATGAGATTTTTCTGTTTTGACTTCCTTGGGCTTATTGCCCAGGAGTAGGATTTTTGAGTCAAAGGATATGAACAGTGTTGTACTCCCCTTCCCCCCCAATTTTTAGTTATTTTCTAAGATGGTTAGACCAGTTTACAACAATGAATTATAACACCTGATTTTGTGTGGTTTTACATGTGCTCCCTTTTCCAATATATTTTAAAAATAAGCTTTGCTCCTGTGTCAAAAGCTCATAATTACTTTAATTTGCATTTCTCACATTGTTGGTAATCTGGAAATTTTTTTGTATGATTGGTATTGGTTTGAAATTATTCTTTTGATAATTGTTATATCTTTTGATTTCTCATCTATTGGCTTCTAGTCTAACATTATTTCCTACTTTCCTACTTTATTTGTACTTTACTGATTTGAACAGAAAAGAAGTTACTTATTTGCCCAAAGAAAGTAAGACAGAAAGAAAGGATTCATCTATACTAAAATATTTATAACAGTACCTTTTGTTGAGGCAAAAATAGGGAATAGTTAAATTGTGGTATGTAAATAAAATAGAATATTATTAAACTAGTAGAAATGACAAATGTGAGGAATTCAGAGAAGCTTGGAAAGACTTGTATAAAATGTTGCAGAATGAAGAAAGCAGAACCCAGAAAATAATAGACACAATGGTTTCAGTCATGTAAATGGAAACACCATTACAAGACAGTCAAGCTCTACTGAAATGGAATGAGATTGTCATTCTTGGAGAATGGAAAATGAAACATATTCCTTCCTTCTGAGAGAGAAGTGTCAGATTGCAAATGCTAAATGTTGCCTGTGCTTATACATGGGATTGTTTAATTAGTTGATTTTGCTCAGCTGATTGTTGTTGTTGTAAAAAAGGAAGTTTCAGTGAGAATGAAGTATCATCAAGAAAATTACTGGTTTATAAAACAGGATGGCATCATTAAACTTTTTTTTTTTTAAAGGAAGGTTTTGAGTTTAATATTTTGACTTCCCTCCTTTTTCTTTTAAGTCAGTTCATTGTTTCTGTGATTAGTTTTATTTATATTACTTTGTTGTTAATCTATTTTTATAGGTTCTCTCTTTGCTACTTAATCCAAATTCTTTAAATTTATTTATATTGTTAATTTCTTTTTCCCTCTCCCTCTTCTTCTTTCCCCCCTCTTTTTTCTTGCTTTACCTTCCTCTCAACCCCTTTCCCTCTATTTCCCTCCCCTTTTTATTTTTCTTTTAAGTTTTTTTGCATGTGTTTTTTTGATCAAGAATGTTAATTTTCCTCCTTATTTCTTTCTCTTATTTTTTTATTTGGCCTTTCAACCTTTCTCTGGGATCTTGTGGACAAGCCATTCTCTTTTCTGCAGTATTATTTGTAGTTTTCCCAGAATCATTCTTTTTTCTGGAATTTTAGTTTGGAATTCTTTTAATTTATTTAGTTGGATTCGCTCATTTACTCTCTTTATCTTATTTATTTTCTCCTGTGAAGTCTTAACTTAAGAACTTTCCTCTGGTAAGGGTTGAAGGCCTTTAGCTGAATTGATGCCAAAAGACAACTATATTAGGACGGTATATATTGAAAGGCTGCATCAATTTTTGTTTTTTTCTGAATTACTCTTGAGTTTGCCTCTGCTGTGGACCCACTTTTTTTTTTTTATTTAATAGCCTTTTATTTACAGGTTATATGCATGGGTAACTTTACAGCATTAACAATTGCCAAACCTCTTGTTCCAATTTTTCACCTCTTATCCCCCCACCCCCTCCCCCAGATGGCAGGATGACCAGTAGATGTTAAATATATTAAAATATAAATTAGATACACAATAAGTATACATGACCAAAACGCTATTTTGCTGTACAAAAAGAATCAGACTCTGAAATATTGTACAATTAGCTTGTGAAGGAAATAAAAAATGCAGGTGGGCATAAATATAGGGATTGGGAATTCAATGTAATGGTTTTTAGTCATCTCCCAGAGTTCTTTTTCTGGGTATAGCTAGTTCAGTTCATTACTGCTCCATTGGAAATGATTTGGTTGATCTCGTTGCTGAGGATGGCCAGGTCCATCAGAACTGGTCATCATATAGTATTGTTGTTGAAGTATATAATGATCTCCTGGTCCTGCTCATTTCACTCAGCATCAGTTCGTGTAAGTCTCTCCAGGCCTTTCTGAAATCATCCTGTTGGTCATTTCTTACAGAACAATAATATTCCATCATATTCATATACCACAATTTATTCAGCCATTCTCCAACTGATGGGCATCCACTCAGTTTCCAGTTGCTAGCCACTACAAAAAGGGCTGTGTGGACCCACTTCTAAGTGGAAACCTAGAGTAGGGCTGAGGGTGGGAAGTGGCAAGGTAGTATTTAGCAATTAACTAATATTAGCAGCTATTTCTTCTTCATATATAAAATAAGCAGGAGAAGGAAATGCAAACCATAGCAATATGTTTGCCAAGAAAAATGCCAAATGAAGTCACAAAGAGCTGGAGGTAACTGATAGAACTCAACAATAATAGCAGCAGCTGGTAATACCTAGAGCACTCACTTCTAAGTGAAGAATCAGGTGATTAATATTTATTAAATAGCTAATATGTGGCTGGCTATGTGCTAAGCTCTAAGATTATAAAGAAATACAAGACAGTCCCTGCTCTCAAGAAACTTACAATTGGGGAAAGACAACATGAAAACAACTATGTACAAACAAACTATATATGGGATAAATTGGAAATCAACAGAGTCATAAGAGGGATAGGAAAAGATTTTCTGTAGAAGATCTGACTTTATCTGGATCTTGAAGGAAAATAGGAACTAAGAGGCAGGAATTAGGAGAGAAAGCATTCAATAAATGAGTCAGACTCACTTTAGGAAGATTCCTTTGACAACTGAATGGAAGGAAGGCTAGAGTAGGGAAAGACTTGAGGGTAGGTGGAATTGGCAGCAGGATATTGCATTAATCATGGATGACATGATGAGGTCCTTTATCAGAGTGTGATGGCAGTGTTGGAAGAGATAAGGAGAGTATTCAAGAAATGTACAAAGCCAAAATTGATAGGTATTGGCAACAGATTAGAAATGGGGATGAGAGGAGGAAATGAGAAGTCAAGGATATCACCAAACATGTGAGCTGGGGTAACTGTGAAGATGGTAGTATGTAGAGGGCTGGAACTCTGGAGAAGTATACTTGAAACAAGGATACTTATAACAAGGTATTAACTCAGTGGAATTGATGAGATGATGGTTCTTTAGTATACATATATTTATTAGTATGGTGATGTAATATTTCTTTAGTTCACCCATAATCAGTATGCTGTAATGATGTAATTACAATAAGGTATATAAGGGCTAAGGAGGACTGGAAAGGAGACATTCCATTTTTGATCATCCTCCTGGAGGCTCTCCTGCCTCCTGCATTCCTCCAAGATCAAGGCTGGTCCCCAGGTCCTTCAGAAATCTAGCCCAAACATTACATAACAGCTATGTGGAGCTATCAGCCCTCTATGCAGAGCCTTTAACCTTAAGATAAGAGCCCTCAGCTCTGAGTACGAGCTTGGGAGCCTAGGTCAGTGATAGGGAGCTGATAGTAGTGATATATGGAGCTGATAGCAGTGATATATGGAGCTGATAGCAGTGATATGGAGACTTCAACACCTCAGTATAGGACCATGATGGGAGAACACAGAGAAACGAACAGGGACTTGATACTGCCATGATTTCTTATTTCTTAATTTTTTTTCCCATAGGGTAAATTATCTTATTTCTTTTCATTTTCTTTTTTCAGCAGTTAACTTTTTGCTTCATTTGGAACATTTCTTATTGTTTATAAGGTGACAGTAGAGACAATTGAGTTTGTATAAGAACTTCCATCACCATATGGATCTCTTCTTTTCCTTTCAACAAAAATTATTTTTAATGAAATAAAACTTTAAAAATTAATGTAATTGGACAACAGAGATAGTGAGTTAAGAGCTGGCTATTTTTTTTTTGTTTGTTTGTTTGTTTTATCTTGCTCACAAAGTAATTTGAGCTGTTTTCCTAAAAGTTCGATTTGCTACATTTTGATTAAACTATTTAACACTGTGTAAGTTAAAAAAAAATTTAGTTATGTTTATATAAGTTCTTTCTCAGTAGTATTTTGTATACACTGTTATTTCCAATGGAATTTCTCTTCCTCACAGTTTTGTTAGCAATACTGAGAAATGTCAATGCTTTCTGCCAATTTTGAATCTTTGCTGCTTTGCTGATGGTATTGTCTCAATTTTTTGCTGCTCTTCTAAGAGTCTCTAAGCAAACTATAATATTGCCCCCAAACAGCTATTTATTTGAGCTTTTTTGCCTATGATTATTTCTTTAGTTTCTTTTTTGAAATTATTTTCTATTATTCTGAATAATTAGTCTGAATTTTTAAGAATTAGTTTTATGGATCACCATGATAAAAGAATGAATCACCTGGTGGTGAACATTCTTATGATGAACCTTCCTGTACTAAATTTAGTCCTTTGATAGCAGATATAATCTGTCAATATGGTAATACTTGAAGTCTTTCTGAGTTGGTGGGAAATACCTTAAGTTATGTTTTATTATCACAACTTTATAGTACCTAAAATGAACTCTATATTATAATGAGACATTGGAGGTAGGATTCAAGAATTTGTTATGGCTTTAGTGAAGGATAATTCATTGCATATTGAGTGCTAGTGTACAAGCATCAGGATAGGCTTCGAGGAGTTATAAAAATGCAATATGACATTGTTACTGTCAAGTTCCTTACAGTTTCTAGGAGGTTTGGAATAGATACAGATTGTGGTGTTAATGATTTATTCTTCTAGTAAGTGAATTCTAGAGCTAGGGTCTTCTCATTTTTGCTGAAGTTTTCCATTAAAATTTCACTTTATATAAATAATATATTTTGTATACTCCTTTGTTTTCAGTATTGAAAGATACCATTGATATTTTTGAAGAATTTGAAGATGAGAATATTCCCTTGCAAGAAGTACAACCCAGTCTGAAGAAATTGGGAATCTATACTTCCAAGACAGAATTTAATAAAGCCCTAGAACAGATACCTCCTGATAGTAAGTGAAAGGGATTTATAGAGAAATTAAATTATTTCATTTCAAAAACCTAGGGTCCTGGAACTCTATTTGCCATGGGGAATGAAAAGTAAAGGGGAAAGAAAAGGGAACGACTCAAGCTTCTTACACTACATTTTCTTTCCTTTTCATGTTTTCTTTGTGAACTTTTAAACATGAATGCACATTTGACTTTCATAAATTGATTTCCCTTCAAGAACACATCAAGATCTGAGTTTCACAAGTTTCCAAAATTGTAGATGAAAGCACAGAAGTATTTAAGCATTTCCCAGTTCCTCAAAATAAGCTGCTCAAAGAAATATTTGGTTGATTCCATTCTGTTAAGAAGGGCATTGGTGTTTAGAATTGTATCTGAAAATTTTATTCCATGGTAAGAACCTAGGATTTAAAATCAGAGGACCTGAGTTTAAATCATTTCTCTGAAATTTATCACCTATGTTACTTTGGCCAAGTCACTGTATTTCTTGGGGTCTTACTCATCTCATCTGTGAAACTAAAATGTTGGGCAAAATGACCTCCAAAATCTCTTCTGGCTTTAAGTCTATGTTTCTGCAGTTTAGCATATTGTTCCTGCCCATATTCCCATGTCCTTGACTTTGTGAGGTTTGGTGTGAATCCCACCTTTTTGGAATGTGAAGATTCTTTTCTATCAAATTGTACAGACTTCACTTGGGGAGGAATAATTACACTTTTTAGTATCCAGTGATGGAGAATACAGATAATGGCCCAAACCATTTTTAATTCTGTTGTTGTTGATTTGTTCTTAGTTCTCAAAGAGGGCCATGCCATCAATATCATGACATTGCAAGTGAATTGGATTTAAGTGGAGGAGGGTTGTGCAAGGTCACCTGCCTCAATTTTCCTTCTAGTGCTGTCTGAGTCCAGTGGTCAGACATACATCAAAATGATTGGAGATGGCCCTGGACAAAATGGGAGACCTTGGCCTTTTTAAGCTAAGATCTTCAACAATTCTCAATTTGACTGAGGCTGAACCCATTCAGTGATTAAAGCTAGATAGAAATTGGGGCAAAGAATCTCCACTTTCACTTAATCCCCCTTCCCACTCTCCCAATCTAAACAAATAAGTAAATCTGGGAGGGGATGCCCATCAAGGTTTCTGGCCAAAGGAGAGATGATTGCTATTTATATTCAATCTGAGTCAGTCTAGACCCAAACAATGACCAAATGGAACTTGGCCTAGGATTTATTGGTGGCCAGTGAAAATCAGATTGGTTTGTGAATATTCTCAATATTCAATTTGGGAACATTATTTGGGAATACTATTGGAAATATGACAGTATGTCATACTACATTTTTATAATTCCTCGAAGCCTATCATGATGCTTGTACATTAGCACTTAATATGCAATGAATTATCCTTCACTAAAGCCATAACAAATTCTGAATCCTACCTGGGTATAGCCAATAGTCAATAGGTAATGTTTAAAACCAAAATAAATTCAGTAATGCTTTTTAAATAAGGGAGTAGGTGAGCTAGCCTGCTCTCTTATAACATCTACAAACTTTCAAAAATTGTAATACACATTTGTTTAAAGCATATTGTTTATTCAATCTACCAGATTTTGAGTTATTTATTATGCAAAATGGCTATTTAGATAGGGTATTGATACTCACTAGCTTGTATGATCCTGGGCAAATTACTTGATCTCTTTCTTTATGAGATAATTGTACCTACCTCCTAGCATTAAGGCTCAGGATTGGGACAAAATGACACTCAGACTATCCCATATGGGACAAAAAGGAAGTTTACCTGGAAAAGATACTCAGCAAAGATATAACATTGCTTCAGAAAGATATAATGCCCCTTTCTTATCTCCACACAGAAATGGATCTGGTCAGAATGATGTGTTGATTCATATGCCCACGGGACATTCATCAAGTTAGATGGGATTCCTTGTAGGCTAGATTTTTTTTTTCATTCCTTAAATTAATGCCTTGTCAATAGTTCAAATACCTTCTGGGGTAGCTTCTCTGCCTTTTATGGGAAAACTAGCCCAATCTACATGACAAGGACCCTAATAGAAATTATTTCTACGATATCAATCTTGACTCTATATTTAACCTATTCAGCTCCTGAATTGTGCCCCCTTGTCTTATTATCTTTCATTCCTTGACAAACTCCAACTCTGAATTATTCTCAGCATCTTCCTCCTCTGTTCCTAATTATGTATTTGCTAAATGGAGCTAAAAAAAAATTGCTCAACTTTCTCTCACCCCACAGAATTAATCAGTTGCCAAATCTTGTTTCTACCTCTATAAATTCTCTTGTATCCTTCTCCTTCTCCCTACTCACACAGCCATCGCCCTATTTCAGGTTATTGTTACTTCTCCTATGGACTATTCTAATAGCCTTTTAATTGGTCTCCTTGTCTCAGGTCCCCACTCTACTCCGTCTGCCAAACCTATACTCATATCCACATCCAAATGATTTTACTTATATGCAGATCTGACTGCATCACTCCTCTCCTCAGTAAACTCCAGTGACTACTCTTGCCTCCAAGATATAAATTCCTATGTTTAATTTTTAAAGTCTTTTCCAACCTGGATTCAACAAATATTTCTAGCCTCATTGTATTTTACTCCTTTTCCTTCACTCTATAACCTGTCCTGTGTTTCTTACACATGATTCTCAGTTTACTCATCTCTATGAACTAGCTATCCACTTACTTCTACATGAAGCCTTTCTTGATTCCCCTATAACTGCTAATGTTCTGTCCTCTAAATATCTCAGTTTTGCTACCTTATATTCATTTTGTATTTATTTTCTATTGCATTTTGTGGTATGGTTGGTATGTTTTCAATGCCATTTTCTTCTTTTTTTCTCTCTTCCTTGTTTAGCTTGTTCACACATGCTGTCAAGTTGGGGTACCTAGAAGGGGTGCTACAGATTACTCTCAGGATCCTAAGAGTAACCCTGGTGGGGGAAGCTATATTTCTACTATTCACAACTATAGCTATTGAACTCTCTTTCCTATACCTCATTCTGCATTTCACATTTAACAAACCAGGCAAGATGACACCATTAACTTTTATCTTCAATTTAGGAAATATTTCTGATTAAGCAAGAATAATGAAATTATAACCTTTCTCCCATAAACTTAGGACATACTTGCTCATCACTTCATCTAGCATTTGTGCAGGAGATGGGGTAGAGTCTTATAGAATCTTAGCAAGAAGGCATGTGCTCTCACAGAGCAACTCTCATTGATGGACAGAGACTGTTGATGTCCTTCAGATACATTCTCTATGATAATTCACTTATGGAGTAAGGCTGTTTTTCTTCTGGGCCTTGTCATTTTTTTCCTGAGACAAGCTAGGCTGCTTTCCTGTGGACCATTCTTCTTCTGGACTGCCAAAGGAATACTAAGCCTTTTCAGTAAAAGAGAAACACCAAATCTGAAATTTGCAGAGCCTTTCCTATTCGTTCTCTTGGTTGGGCTCTGAGGAGTCTTTTTTTCTCAAGTAATAGTTGATCATATCATCATAGAACTTGAGATTGGAAGGGAACTCCTAGGCCATCTATTCCATTCTAATATACGAGGGGATTTCCATTATAATATAATTGGTTGAAGATTTTCAAAAAGGTAGAGCCAATTTCCTCTTAAAGCAGTTCATTCACCTTTTGGATTGTTATTCAGTCATTTTTCAGTTGTATCTGACTCTTCGTGATTCCATTTGGGGTTTTCTTGTCAAAGAAACTGGAGGGGTTTGCCATTTTCTTTTTCATCTCATTTTACAAGGTAGACAAAGGCAAACAGAGTTGAATGACTTGCTCAGGATCATACAACTAAGAACCATGGGCCAGATTTGAACTCAGAAAGTTGAGTCTTCCTGACTCTGGACTGGGTAGTGCTCTGTGCAACATAGCTGCCCTACCCCTTAGCAGTTCATCCTAATTGTTATGAAGTTTTCCCTAAAAGAAGGAAATCTCTTTCCTGAAAGAGGAAGTTGGTGGCCTAGTGGGTAGAGCACTGAGTGGGATCAGAAAGATCCAAGTTCAAATTTGGCCTTAGACCCTGAGAAGTTTTATTTAATCCCTGATTTCCTTAATTTCCTCAAGATAATAATAGTACCTACTCCCAGAATTGTAAAGATCAACTGAAATAATATTTTAAAGCATTTAGAACAGGGTCTGGCACATTTTGGGGGCTTAATCAATGCTCATTCCCTCTTCCTCCCTTTCTGATTTTGAGCCTGAAATTTTTTATTGGCAATTTTTATCCATTGCTCCTAGCTCTTCCTTCTGGGGACAAAGACAGCAACACATTTAATTGCTTTTCACATACCTAAAAACTTATTTTTTCCCAGGTTAAATATGCCGTATTCTTTCAACCATTCTTATTTGTGATACACTTGAAGCCCTTTACCATCCTTGTTGGTTTTTTTTGTTTGTTTGTTTTGTTTTTTTGTAATTTAATGAACTAATCAATGAACATTAAGTACCTACTATGTACTAGTCACTATTAATGTCTTTTTTAAATCATGGAGTTCAGAGCTAAAGTATTCAAGATGAGATTAGATAAGAACTGAGTACTGTGGGACTGTTATCTCTGCCCCTCAACATAGTCCAAGATGACATTAACTTTTTGGATTGCTAGGTCACATTGCTGACTCATATTGAGCTTGTGGGGTATCAGGTGTGTTCAGGAAAGACCAGTACCTCTGTGGTGAGGGCTGCTAAGCCCTTTACAAAGCTGTTTTCTATCTTTGGTGATTCACCTAATGATCCACTTAACTCTCACCTATGGTTCTAAGAAGCTATAGCAAACAAAGCATATCCCAGAAAACCATTTTGGCACTTGGATTAAATCAGGTTGAGGGTAACCCGGGGATCTCAGACCCTATGGTGAATTAGGGGGATGTCTAACACAAGCATGTGAAGACTTTCCTTAGATGGAATGAGTGGATGAGAACAATTTATTCCAACGTCCATGAAGGCAGGGGAATCAGATGTTATGGAGTGCTTAGAACTTGGTTAGACATCGAAGACTCCAAGTTCCTCCACTGAACCTCCAGTCATCATCGGTCATCTTGACTCTATCCTGCCACTGAACAGTGGTGCTTTGGAAGAGAGAGCGAGGCTGCCAACTTTGTGCATTTCTGTCTCACTTAAATCCAATTTATGCAAGAATCAAAAGCTATCACCATAGTCCATTAAAACTTGTAGTCCTTTAAAACCCATGGGTATTTTTCATAACTACTGTTATCTAATCATCGTCTCCTCCACCTTATACTTAGGAAGTTACTTTCTTCTAACCAATTGTAAGATTTTACATTTAAACCTATTGAATTTCATCTTACTAAATTAAGTCCAGTACTCTTGCCCATATCATCTATTGTGTTTAGCTATCCCATCCAGCTTTATGTCATTTGAAAATGTGAGCACAAACATCTTATCCTTTTAGCTGTCTTTAGAGAGGGCAATGAAGGCAAAGGTGCAAAGATAAAAGATATTTTTCTCTAGTCAGCTCCTCCAAACAGCAAAGCTTTTCCTCTAGTTATTTTCTCCAAGAAACAAAGCTTTCCTTCAGTCAGTTCTTCCAGGGTCCATAGTGAAGTTTCTCAGGATGCCATTAGGTCAAACTTTAAGGACCCTTCTCAGACTCAGTTTGACCAGCTTTTCTACTCCAAAACAGTGTATCCTGTGAAGTGAACCACCTATTATCTTATGACTCTAAGTCAAAATTCACATTTCCATCAAGCACACACAAGTAAGCAATATTTGTAGTGACTATTGTCCCATTGAGGGCAGTTGGGTGGGGAAGTGGATGGAGTGCTAGGCCTGGAGTCAGGAAGATTCATCTTCCTGAGTTCATATCTGGCCTCAGATATTTACTGTGTGATCCGGGGCAAGTCACTTCACCTTGTTTGCCTCAATTTCCTCATCTGTCAAAAAAATGAGTGGGAGAAAAAAATGGCAAATCATTCCAACATCTTTGCCAAGAAAACCCTAAATGTGATCATGAAGAGTTGGACACGACTGAAAAAGTGACTGAACAGCAATGAAGTTATCTCCCTTGATGGAATATAAAGCATTTGAGAGGACAGATTGCTTCCTTTTGGGTTTTTTTTTTTTGCTTGCTTTTTGTATCTACAGTGCCTAGCATAGGAATTTACACACACTAGGTGCTTAATGCAGACCTGGTGATTAAATGATTGAGATATTGCTTCTTTGTAATAACTATCCTATTCTGTAGGCAGAGAACCATTGACTTAATTAGCAGAGCAAGGAGAGGCCTAACTCAGTCCAGCAATTCAGTCATTGGGTCAGAAAGTAATGAGACACTGGTAGACTATGAAATGAAATAAAAATGACTTTGCTAATAATAAAAAGAAAAAAAAGAGACATGGTTCCTAAGGTTAAACATGATAGTAATTCAGATAAAAAGGCTACTCCCTTTTGTCTCTGCATTTACTATGGCAAGCCACTATATTCTGCCAAAAAAGCAGTCCAATTTGGCAAATGGGAAGTCTGCTAAAATCTCTCAATACCTCATAAATTGGGCCCTTTATCTCTTAGATGTCAAGGAAGCCAAATCAATGATCATCCTAAGAATGGTCTCCCTATCTCCTAGTCTACATAAACTAGGTGACAATCTTTTATATATATATATATATATATATATATATATATATATAGTACTTCTTCAAGTCCTTTCAACTATTTTGTGACTGGCTCTAGTTTCCCATCTGATATTGTTTTAGATTTAGGCCCATCTCAAATGGGTATTAGTAATTTAAAGGAATTTTGCAAACAGATAGAAGCTGTGGAAATGCAGGATAACATTGTCATGTGCCTGTTCTGAATAGAAAACTTCTGTAAGTCCTTTGAATAATGATCATTTTGAGTATAAGTAGCAGCATGTTATGTATACACAGCTCTGCCATTAGTTTACTATTAGGCAAGTCATTTAAACTTTCTTCACCTCAATTTCCTTATCTATAAAATAGGATCACTAATACGTATTCTAGTTATTTCCAACATATTGGCAACTTATTTGCAATTTATGGTCCTAGACAGTTATTTGAGGCACTGAAAAACTAGGTGACAACTTCATTCCTAGAGTAAGTATGTGTCAGAGAAGGTGTGAGAATTGCAGGTTTTCCTTACTCTAAGCCCAGCCCTCTATGAAATATCCCATCAGAAAAATATGCATCAGATATAACTCCTTATTTTATGTAAATCCATATTTTTAATAATGGGCTTCATAACTGAAAACTTTAGGGAAAACCAAGATAAATATAATGCTGAAGAAGACTTTAGAAAATTGTCATTCCCTATATTAATCTTTTTCTCTCTTTCAGGTGAAGGAAAAGTGGATTTTAAAAAGTTTGTTAAAACTCTGATGAGTGAACGCTTGTTAGGCAAAAGAAAATGTAAGTAAAACCATGCTTTCTTCTTCTTTGTAAACCATACATTTCTTTTTTTTTTTTTTTTTTTTTAATTTAATAGCCTTTAATTTACAGGATATATACATGGGTAACTTTACAGCATTAACAATTGCCAAACCTCTTGTTCCAATTTTTCACCTCTTACCCCCCCACCCCCTCCCCTAGATGGCAGGATGACCAGTAGATGTTAAATATATTAAAATATAAATTAGATACACAATAAGTATACATGACCAAAACGTTATTTTGCTGTACAAAAAGAATCAGACTCTGAAATATTGTACAATTAGCTTGTGAAGGAAATCAAAAATGCAGGTGTGCATAAATATAGGGATTGGGAATTCAATGTAATGGTTTTTAGTCATCTCCCAGAGTTCTTTTTCTGGGTATAGCTAGTTCAGTTCATTACTGCTCCATTAGAAATGATTTGGTTGATCTCGTTGCTGAGGATGGCCTGATCCATCAGAACTGGTCATCATCTAGTATTGTTGTTGAAGTATATAATGATCTCCTGGTCCTGCTCATTTCACTCAGCATCAGTTCGTGTAAGTCTCTCCAGGCCTTTCTGAAATCATCCTGTTGGTCATTTCTTACAGAACAGTAATATTCCATAATTTTCATATACCACAATTTATTCAGCCATTCTCCAACTGATGGACATCCGTTCAGTTTCCAGTTTCTAGCCACTACAAAAAGGGCTGCCACAAACATTCGTGCACATACAGGTCCCTTTCCCTTCTTTATAATCTCTTTGGGATATAATCCCAGTAGTAACACTGCTGGATCAAAGGGTATGCACAGTTTGATAACTTTTTGAGCATAGTTCCAAACTACTCTCCAAAATGTAAACCATACATTTCAAAATCAAGACACATAATTATAAAAAGATGTAAGGATATATTCAAAGATTATGTCAATATGGTCTTTAAGCAAACAAACCAAAAAAAAAATCAACAAAAATCTTTGAGATAATTTGACCCTTGTTCTTCTCTAACTCTTAAGTCCTTAATCCTCGAATTCATTTCAAATTGTAAGAAATTAAAACATACACCTGTTAATTCTTCTACCTCCTAGCCATTTGTGGTTGAAACTGCAAAGTAAAGAACAGGAGAGAACAGGGTATTAAGAAATAAAGTGTGCTCATCAGTGTTAATTGGATAGACTGGAATCTGTTTTAAGGTTGAGAATCTAATGCCATCTAGTGGGGAAATAGCTTCGGTTTTCCAGTATGAAGGAACGCCTATAATGTGGAAATGGGATTAGACTGGCTCTGTTTGGAGGCAGATTGGAGAACTAGACTGAGTGGGTAGAAGTTTGTGGAAAGTAGTATTTGGTTAAATATAAAGAAGAATTTCCCAACATTTAGAGTTCTCTGGAAATGAAATGTGTTGCTTTTTGAAATAGGAAGTATGTCATTGAAGGAAATCAAGTAGACGGTAGACCCGCAACCTGCCATGGATATTGGAGTCAGAGGATCTGGGTTCTAATACTGTCTCTGCCATAATTATAAGTAAATCACTTAACTTTCCTGTGAAGTTTCCTCATCTGTTAAATGAGGTAGTTGGTCTAATTGAAATAGATTTCTCATTATTCTACATCTATGATACTGTGTTATTCAGAAGATTGATTAATTAGGTGGGTATGGAGTTAGACTAGATGACCTTTACCAATTCCAGAATCCTATGACATTGATAATGATATTGATATTCATAGATTCTGAAAGCATTGATAGGACTTTTAAGTTTCAGGCTTGTCTCTAAATTATTCTACAATTAGGTTTCTGGTCTCATAATTTTTTATGAGATAAGTTTTTGAAAAGTGTTTAAAATGAGATTATCAAAATCTTCATATCACATTAAGAGAAGATTGCATTTTTAGACTTTCAATTCGGCATCCTCTTTTATTTTTCTGGCACATGACCTTTCATCTCTCAATTCCAAGCATTTTGATTTTCACTGGCTTGGAATACAGGAGCAATTAGGTATATTCTTAGAGGAAAGGCACTAAGTATCTATACATACATACATATACATATATGTACATATAAATATATCCTGTAGTATATATAGCTATTAATATGCAAATATTATAATATAATAAATATATATAATATTATATTATTATATTATATTTATATATTATATATATTATTATATTATATCTCCCTCCCCACCTCTATCCTAAAGAAGGCTACAATTAAGTGAGGAGTTACATGTGTGTATGTATATACATATATATCTACATATACATATATATATATAATATATATAAATATATATTATATATAATATAATATAATAAATATATAAATATGTATATATTTAATATAATATATAATCATATATATAACATAAAATACATATATTTAGTACTCTGTGCGTACAGTTTATACATAGTTCTTTGCCTGTCATTTTCCATATTAGATTGTGAGCACTTTGAGATCAAGCCACCCCCTCCCCTAGACATCAAGTAATCCATCATATGTTAAATATGTGCAATTCTTCTATAGATATTTCCACAATGATCATACTACATAAGAAAAATCAGATCAAAAAAGAAAAAAATGAAAAAGAAAACAAAAAAGCAAGCAAATAACAACAAAAACCGGTGAAAACACTATGTTATGATCTACACTCAGTTCCCACAGTCCCACTCTCTGGGTTAGATGGCTCTCTCTGTCACAAGACTATTGGAATTGGCCTGAATCACCTCACTATTGAAAAGAGCCATGTCCATCAGAGTTGATCATCACATAATCTTGTTGTTGCTATGTATAATGTTCTCTTGGTTTTACTTACTTCACTTAGCATCACTTTCTGTAAGTCTCTCCAGGCCTTTTTGAAATCATCTTTCTAATTATTTCTTATAGAACAATAAATATTCCATAACATTCATATATCATAACTTTTATCCAGCCATTCTCCAACTGATGGGATCCACTCAGTTTTCAATTCTTTGCCACTACAAAAAGGCTGCTACAAACATAAAATCTTTTTATTCTACATAATTTAGAGATTGTGAGATCTAATATGAGTGAAATATACTAAAAATTATTTTTAAATTTTTATGTATCACTGCTATGTCTGAGTGATCATGGACAACAATATGGTATATAATGCTTTAATTCTAGTTAACTTTATTGGTTGAGTTCTTCAGTGATATTTTAAGGTCCATATTTATAGAATGAAAATTTATCATATCAATTTAGGCTTATCTCCAGTTGTCCTGATCTATATCTGGCCACTGGACCCAGATGGCCCCAGAAAAGAAGTGAGGTTGGTGACTTTGCATAGCCCTTCCTCATTTGAATCCAATTCACTTGAATACTATGCATCACTTTTCTGAATTCATGGTCCTCTTGGAGAATGAAAGACAAACAACAACCCCCAGGAAAGACAGTGAGCTGGTGATGTACACCACCAGATCATATTTTTCAAAATATTTTTGTATATGCTAAATTATTATAGTTAGCTTTGATGTATTACACAATCTCTAGTGTTTCCTTTTATAATTCAATTTGAATCATTAAGTCAAAGCTCAGTAAGACTTATTCCTTCTTTATTTTTTAGTGACAATGACCTGATACTTAATTACCATCATAATTCCTTCCCTTTCTACAAACAGATCCTCATGACTTTGTCATTTGTTTAATGCTGCTTTATTAACATATTGTTGGTTGAATTCATAAGGATGTCATCCAGAAAAGTCATTTTAATTCCATTTTTGGATCTTAGCCATTTTATACATGTACATGTTATTAGCTTTACTCTTACTTGGTTAGGTGATATTTGCTTGTCTCAAAAGTGTTTGTCTAAATTTTTGTCCTGTTCATCATGTTCTCTAATAACATCTGTCAATTCTCTTCCTCCTTTCTGAAGAGGTACTCTCAGAAGTGACAGTACTATTGACAAAAGAAATAAAGGAACCCAGTGTTAAACCTTTGCTTTTAACTAAGATCCATTTCCAATTTTGTTATGATATAATGTAGATACATAATGAAAGTGTATTTGATCCAATTCATGTACACTTACTTTATTGGATAGTACAATTCACATCAAAGTATTTCCAACAAGTAGCTTACTTATATTTGTAACTTGTTTTAATGTCTTACCTCTTAGTGGTACCAGAAAACTATTCATTATATAACTTTTCATATCAAACTGATCATAATTATAACTTTGAGTAGGCCCAGCCTGTAAATCTATGATGCTCTATCTGTTTCTTAGATTCATGGGAATAGTTTTTTTTTTTTCACCCTGATTAGGATACTAATCCAATAACTGATTTTGTCATAAAACTAATCAATGGTTTGTCAGAATAGGTTGTTGAAGGTCTTATGGTACTCTGAGGGAATATAGAGATTCTGACATACCATCATGGATGATAGCTTGGGATTTCAGGGTGATATTATTATCACCAAATTTATTCTCATTATTTCTAAAGAGATTTAGATTGAATTAGTCTTGGAACAAACCCTCTTATCTCAATTATTTTTTATATTTAGTTTAATTTATGCTCTATGGACCATTGCCCAGTGAGATAAAATAATTTCTTTTTATAATTTATTAAAAGCACTAAAAACTTAGCCTCTTGAGGCTCACTGTAAGTATGCTCTGTACAACTTCAAGAGCAGACAGGCCAATATTATTACTGTTGTTGTTGTTATTTCCCCAGACAGTATGCTAATCATATTGTCCTTTGAGCAAGGGACTATTTCTAAAGCTGAACTGTTTGTGAATAAGTCAGATCTATACAGCTTGGTTAATTTGGACCTGAGATCTGACTATTTTATGTGTCCCATTATTTTGAGATCATCTTAAAAATGAGAAGAGCAGAATGGGTATTCCAGCTTTCTTGATGCATGTAAATCTACCATTAAAGCACAATTCATTAGATAGGCTGAATGTTTTGGCATTGTCAGATTTGGCCATACTTATTACAGACTCAGACTGATATATAGTGAAAGCTGATTTATCAAAAGTTCCATTAGTTGACAAGGCATTTATGTATATCTATAATATATTTGTTACAATAATGGCCTTGAACTACAAAATTCCTGAAGTGTCTTCTGAATAATTTAAAAAAGGATAAAATTCAATTCAGTATAATCTTAATAGATTATACTATACTTAATCTCATTAGAGCCTATTTATTTGAAAAATGGTACTTTATAAATGGAAAAGTGATTAACTCCAATGGAAAATATTGCCAAATAGAAATAAATGACTGATGACGACTTAAATGCATTAAGTTTTTGGATCAACATAATGAACCTTTTTTTCTCTCTAAATCCATAGCAACAGAAGAAAGTCTTAAAAAAGTAGAAACATTCAAGGGCAACAAGGTCCCAGTGAATGATTTATGGGTCCCTCTGCACACATTAGATCCTGATTTAACAGAAGAGAAATTCCAACAGGCACTGAAGACAGTGCCAGTAGATGGTTGGTATTTTAAATATAAAGTCAATCAGTAAACAATTACTAGATACTTATTATGTGTTGTGTATAGAATTACTATGAGAAAAGAACATGGAGTACTGGACAGCAGAGCTTCAAAGATCTTTCCTCTCTTGGCAGATTCAGGGCTAAATTCTATCAAAATTGTAATTTTTTAGCCCAGTTCAATGAGAAGAGCTAGAAATTCCCTGATCAGATTCACTCCTTTTTGGAGGGACCAGTTTCACCCCTTTCCCTTCCCCCCAAATCTAAGAGTTAAGCTGCAAGCCAGAATCATAAGTCAAGTGCAGTGTAAAGCCAGGGTGCCAGGTACAGCCAATGGAGCTGTAGCTAAAGTGATGAACAGAAGTCTTGAGTTCAAATATTGTCTCAAGACACTAAGTTGTTTGATGATGTTCTTTTGTAAAATGGGGTGAATAATAACATCTACCTCACTTGTGAGGATCAAATAATCCTCACAATGAAATAACATAAAGCACTTTGTGAACCTTAATGTACTATATAAATTACAGCTATTATTATTATTTCCTTATTACATCTGACTCATTATGTTTCTGATCTTGTCTTAGGTTGACTTTGTTCTCTGTTGTTCTTAACTTTAACTTGGGATTTTGTTTCTTATCTTCTGTATATCTGTTACCCCTGTTTACAATCCCAGATTGGTACCTTGATTCCATCTTTAATCAGAAGGACTTGGCATGAAAGGATCTGAGTTCCTTTCTTCTGATTGTGGAATGAAGGAGATAAAATATTCAGAATAATAACTGATGATTTTGAATTGAACAATTAATGGGCTTAAACAGGTTCAACAAATCAAGAACAGAAATAGAATCAAAGAATCAAAGAGCTGGAAACAATCTCTAAAGGTCATGTGATCTAACCTCCCTAGCCTCTTTAGACAGGTGAAAGGCTAAACCAAAATTGATGATTGTTTCTCTTATTTAAAAACGAAACAAAACCCGATAGACAAGAATCACTATTAGGCATATAATCAATTAAACACACAAAGTAAAATATAATCAATGAAAACATACCAAAGTAAGGAATACAATCTATTTAACCAAATACATTAGTGTAACAAACAAGGAGAGAGAGAGGATGCTTTTATTTTGTATTTCTTTCTAGACATGTCTGAAATGCTATCTTTTTCATTCCCACCCTTTCTCCTCTTTCTCCTCTTTGTCCTCCTCATTATTTTCTTCCCCCTTCTATTTTCTTTCCCTCCCTGTTTTTTTCTCTTCAAAAATATTTTTATCAAGATGAATACGGTTCTAGTTCTAATGACTTCACTTTCTATCACTTCATATAGGTCTTTCCATATTTATTCTTTTGCTTTACATTCATCATTTTTGATCATAATGTGCAATATAAAATTTAGCTAAGGTATAATTGTTTGGTAGATAGGGGTTTCCCTCATTTTTCTATTACAAAACAAGTATCTGTGAATAGTATATATATATATATACTATTCACAGATACACAGATATATATATATATATACATATACATATACATATATATATATACACACACATATACATATTTACAAATAGTCTTTTTTCATAATGCTATTTTGGGATAAATTTTGGAAATGGAAATTGTTGACCCAAAATATGGATATACAGAGTAGGTGCTTAATAAATGCTTGTTGGCATTTGTTTCTTTATGATTTTTTTGTGATTATTATAGTACATTGTCATATTGCTTTTCAAAATGCTTGCATCAGTTATAGTCCTATGAACATTATTTTAAGGGTGCCTATGGTCTACCCGCAATAATTTTTTTTCCAGTTTTTGTCATCATAAGGGGAGATACCTTAAAATTGTTTTGATTTACATTTCCTTGATTATTAGAGAGTTTTTCTTTCTATTAAAGCAAGGGGATTTCATTGCTTCCCTTGCCCAATGAATTAAAACATTTCTACTCAGGAAACTTCTAGGATTATCACAGGCCACTCCAGGATTCATGTGTTTCTGTGAGCTGATCTCCAAATCTCACTTCAATATTATAGTTCACTTTGGTTGGAGAATGAATCTTTTATTACCTAGTCTCACATGACATATTTTGATACAGTCATCCCACAAAAACAGATAATATATGAAAAGTACTTTGCAAGCATTATATAAATGTTAGTTATTAGTAGTAATAGTATTCTTTGATAATATAAACTTTGAAAAAAGTAATCTGGTTTTGCAGATCAACTTAGTTGCTCATTAATGACAGAGAAACTAGTATAATAATGCATAATGTCTTTATTATACCACTGATCTTTATTTATTAAGACTATTTAAAAAATATTTTGTACCCAAATATTTTACCTTGCAGAAAATAAAAATGTAGATTTTGACAAGTTCTATAAGGCTCTAGAAGATACAAGACAACAAGCACAGGAAACAATAGGTAAGAAATGTACTATGATTGATGAAAATTTGCTTTTATTGTTTAGAAACTTGGAATATATTATGGAGCCAACATTCTCAATAAACTCATCTTAGGAATGCAAATGGATATACAACAACAGAATTTGTGCTTGGCTAATGATTGGAAGTCTTGACTTGGAATCTAAGGGTCTTTTGCAATGAAAATAAGAAAGTCCTTTCTCCAGAAAAGATATGTATTTAGAAATGAATTAGTTTTGGAAACAGTTAGCTCACATGGGTACATCTTTTGTATTCTCAGACCTTGTTTTTCTGATTTTCCAGGGGTGAAGACCCTGCATATTCTTAAGTCTTAAGATTAGAATCCTATCCTGTGGCTCAGTATTTGGCATTATTTCCCATAATACTCTGAACTGCTTCTTTCAGAAACCTATCCCTTTTAATGATTTCTTTAAGAAAGCACAGGAATAGTCAACTGTGAACTTTTAATTTCCTGTTTTTATATGACAAGAAAGTATAACCATAGACAAAAGGACCTTACAGAAGGCCTGCTTGTTTCTTAGTAAGGAAGTTATAAATGGTCAATTGGCTAAAGAGAGAGTGTGTAGATGTTTAGTTTGGACAAGAAAAGATTAAGTTGGGGTTGCAGCAGTTTTTCCCAGGTATTTGATCCTCATGTTGAAGTAGGATTGGACTTGTTTTTCTTGGACTTAGGGAGAAAAACTAAGAACTAATAGACATTTCAAAGGCTGGCTTATATATAGTATGAGGAAAAACTCTGTAGTGATTACAGCTACCTAGATATAGAATAGACTACCTTGGAAGACTTGGTTTTTCCTCCCTGAAGTTTTTCAAGCAATTAGCTTGGTATAAACATTTGTCAGGATTATTACAGAGGGGTTTTCTAATTGGATAATCTTTTGAGATACCTTTCAACTCTTAAAAATCTATGGTTCTATGAAACTATTATTGTGCTAATTGTATTGAGTGACATTGTCATTAATGCACAAGACTAATTGATCATTTTGGATTGGGAAACAAAAAATGATATCCTGAAGGAATGGCTATGATCTATGACCTCTAATTTAAAACAGGCAAACTTTTCATAGATCAGGTTAAAAGGAAAGCTCTGAAATTTGGGCCATTGCTGGAACAGAGGACAAGTTTGGGTAAATGACATGGGGATGGATGTTATGAAGGAATGATGAAATTTGTCAGTCTAGGGTCAGCTGGAGAGAACTGGCTACCTATAATCAGAAATCTGGAGAAGGGCATGCCAAAAAGTGATGGAAATGCTGAAGAAGGAAATGGGAGGTTACAAAACTTCTCTTATCTGAATCATTTTGTCCAGGATAAGTTCTATTAACAGGCCTTAAACATATCTTTAGTCAATTAAACACCAATAGAATGATATAGGGAGTGATTGAGCTAAATATCCTACAAGGTCAAATCAAAGACATTTCAGATGCATCTGAAGTTATCTCAAGGGTTGGATAAATTGTTTACTTGAGGATATTTTTAGGTCTTGTGTTCCATACTCTTGCCTATATTCATAAAATATCTTAGTTTAGGTTTGAATTTAATCTGTTTCTTTTTGGCAAGATGAAGGCAAACAAAGGCTTTGAACTTTTTACATTGAAAGAATAAGAATTTACTACTATTGGTACATTTTTATCAGTAGAGGAAATGCTGGTAGAACCTTGGTAATAAATTAGTATGGGTTCCTGAATAATGTAGAGTAAATTCATGGCTAGTTTGATCTTCTTGCTATGCCTTCTTTCTTACCATGCCTACATAATGTGATAATTAGCTACAGAGTGCCATTTATTTATTAGCCCAGTATTACGAGAAGTATCTTCCCCCTTGTTTTTTTTTTTAAGTAAATTTAAGTTACTCTGCCAAATAATTACCATTTGTTTGTTTCTAGAACCATCTGAGAGAATCCTTGCCTTAAGTATGATCACAGATGACAAGGTAGCTAAGAAGGACTTGGATTATGTCTTGAAGAACATGGGGATTGATTTGCCTAAAGAACAGTTGGAAAAATTACTTACATCTACAGGTATTTTATTTTCACAATGTGTAATTTTATTTTATGGGTGCTTTTAATTTTTATATCACTAATCCCCTGATATAACCCTCCCCTTACTTCTTTCCTAGCATTGAAAACTCCTGTGACTGAGACAATTAAGCAAAAATAACTTGAGACCTTCTCTGACACTATATGCCTCCACAGTCCCACATCTCTTTGTTGAAGGGAGAGAGGTGTATTTCATTCATTATCTTTTCCCCAAGACCAACATTGGTTATTATAATTACTTATAGTTTGGGTTTTGTATTTTTTTGATTCACATGATTGGAATCATTGTGCATAATCTTCTCCTGGTTTTACTTAATTTATATTGCTTTATCCAGTTGTTGTTCCTTTATTTCTCTGAATCCTCAGAGTTCTTATTTTTTAGGAATGGGGATTGGAATTGGATCTGTGATTTCATTGATCTAAGGAACTCTTAGGTAAGGGAACTTCCCTTATTAAATAAAGCAAGTTGGGATTTCCTTTGGAACTATTGACTGTAGAGGACTGTCCGAAAGGTTGGGGACTCAAGTAAATTGCCCACATAACCAGCATGAGTCAGAGGCAAGATGTGGGCCCAGCTGGCTCATCAAACATGCTGTAATTTTTAACTTAGTTCTTTAGAAATTTTTTGGGAATTTCCCTTTGAGTGAGGGCCTCTTTTCTTAGTTGAACTGACTTATATCACTCCTAATGGGAGTTCTGTATATTGTCTGACAAGGGTTTGTTCTTTTTCTTTTTTGTTTCTCCTTGAAGAAACAGTAAGAAAAGATGTCTCTCTTTCCACAGCTTTCATGTCAATTATCCCCCTCATAGACACACACCATTGAGTCAGCATTCTCTTCACAATGGAGTTGAGAGGATTTTTGTTTTTTTAATTTTTAATGTACATGCTTCTGCTTGAAGCCAGGGTTATTAACTTTTAAAGGAAACTGCTGGGTAAGGAAACTTCTGGCACTTTTTTAGAGTTCTAGAGTCTTGAGAAGCTAAATGACTTGACCAGTACAATATAACCAATGTGTGTCATTGCCAGCTCTTGCTGATTTCAGGGCTGACATTCTCTCCACTACTCCAAGGAAAATCTTCCAATAGCTAAATTAGTGATAACTTAGAACTGAAGCAAAATAATAGTTTAGCAGTTTTGCTGTGTAATAGTCTGTTGACCTCATTCACTCAACTTTAAAATTTCTATTTGCTTGTAATAAAGATCAGGAATGGTATGCCTACTTTCTGGGGTTGTTGGGATAGCAATAAAATGAATTTCAAACACTCAATAAATATACAAAGTCCCAGAGAAATGAAAAAACTAATTAAACGTCTGTTTTAGTGGTTAATAAATGGGCCAATAAATGCTTTGTCTATAGATTTTGCTCTGGCTCAATCTGTCTCTTTTCTACCTTGCAGATGATGATTCAGTGAATATCAAAGACTTTTTGTCAACTTTAAGGAGCAGTGACAGTTTCTCCAATGTTGTTGGTAAGAGTTTTGTCAAAATGATTATGGGAGGATACCCAGCCCCGTGAGTCAGAGTGGTATTGAGGGATAGTGTTGGGCTTGGAATCAGCAAGTCCTGCATTTTAATCTCAGATACTTGCTGACTTTTGTGGTTTCACTTGCCTGAGGCTCAGTTTCCTTTTCTGTCAAATGAGGAGGATAATAATATGTCATAATAACCTTAGAGAGTTGTGAGAATCAAATGAGGTAGTATATAGAAAGTGTTGTAAACTTTTTTTTTTTATTTAATAGCCTTTTATTTACAGGATATATGCATGGGTAACTTTACAGCATTAACAATTGCCAAACCTCTTGTTCCCATTTTTCACCTCTTACCCTCCCACCCCCTCCCCTAGATGGCAGGATGACCAGTAGATGTTAAATATATTAAAATATAAATTAGATACACAATAAGTAGACATGACCAAAACGTTATTTTGCTGTACAAAAAGAATCAGACTGAAATATTGTACAATTAGCTTGTGAAGGAAATCAAAAATGCAGGTGGACATAAATATAGGGATTGGGAATTCAATGTAATGGTTTTTAGTCATCTCCCAGAGTTCTTTTTCTGGATAGCTAGTTCAGTTCATTACTGCTCCATTAGAAATGATTTGGTTGATCTCGTTGCTGAGGATGGCCTGGTCCATCAGAACTGGTCATTATATAGTATTGTTGTTGAAGTATATAATGATCTCCTGGTCCTGCTCATTTCACTCAGCATCAGTTCGTGTAAGTCTCTCCAGGCCTTTCTGAAATCATCCTGTTGGTCATTTCTTACAGAACAGTAATATTCCATAATATTCATATACCACAATTTATTCAGCCATTCTCCAACTGATGGACATCCATTCAGTTTCCAGTTTTTAGCCACTACAAAAAGGGCTGCCACAAACATTCGTGCACATACAGGTCCCTTTCCCTTCTTTATAATCTCTTTGGGATATAATCCCAGTAGTAAGTGTTGTAAACTTTTAAAGAGCTATGTAAAGGACAGTCACTAATGATATTTTTGCATGGTAAATGCTTAAATAAATGCTCATTGAATAAATGACAAGTTATAAATAGATATGTAATTCTGCTCAATTTGACAAGGGGAAACTAAGTATACATGGAGGGTTTATGCAACATTGTTAAAAGATAAGTTCAACAAGAGGGAATGGGAATTTAGTAGCAACTTGAGCAATCAAGAAAATCCTCATGTAGAAGATGGCATTTGAATTTGAGCCTTGAAAGAAGTTAAGGATTCTGAGAGGTAGAGGTAAGAATGGAGTGATTCTAAATATGTTCTCCATAGGACAGGATGGAGGGAAGAACATCCAGTACAAAGGCATAGTGATGGAAAATAGAATGTCAAGTGTGATTAGGAAAGATTAGTTTGACTAGATCCAGAGTCTGAATAACAGGGAACAATAAGTAATGAAAAAAGGAAAAGTAAGACAGGATGAAAATGTATATTATATTGTACTATACAGTTGAATGAGAATATAAATTTACATAGTCACAATAATAGAACCTCAAAGTTATTGAGTTATCAGAGGTCATATAGTTCAATTTGTATCTGAAAAAGTAAGTCTTTTTCTATAATAAACTCAACAGATGGATCTTGAGTCATTGCTTGAAAAACTTCAGTAGGGCGAGTAAATTTGTGCTTCCCTAAACTGGTCCATCCACCATGAGTTAGCTATATTTGTTTGCCTCTTTGTACTTTTTAGTCATTACTCTTAGCTCTACAAATCAAAACAAAAACAAATCCCTTCATATGGCAACACTGTAGACAACTGGAGACAGCTATATTCTACTCCCATCTCCTTATCCCTCAAGTTTTCTCTGGATTAAATATCCTAGATTCCTTCAGTGGGTCTCATTAAGGGCAGGGAGAATTGAATTTTTGTCTTTGTATCCACCACCTAACATTTATTGTTATTCAGTTGTTCCAATCTTATCTGACTCTCTATGACCCCATTTGGGGGTCACATATATTGGACATATACTGGAGTGGTTTGCTATTTCCTTCTCCAGCTCATTTTATAGAAAAGCAAATTTGGGCAAATAGGGATAAGTGACATATCCAGGGTCACATAGCTAGTAAATGTCTGAAGTCAGATTTGAACTCAGGATGGTGAGTCTTTCCATTTTTAAAGGGGTAAGGGAATTTTTTAGTAAAAAAGAAAAGTGTGTTTAAATTTTAAAAAGATTTTTCCTCAGGGTTTCCTTTATTCAAAAAAAATAACTTTATTTTAAAATTTCAAAAAACATTTAAATTTCCCTTTTTTAATTTTGAATTTTAAAAGTTTTTCCCACCCTTCCCTTTTAATTACTAAAATTTATTATAGTACTTTTAAGTTTAAATAAAATTTAATAGTTTCCCCAAATTTCGGGTTTAATGAGTTTGGGCAAATTCTTTTGTTCTGAAAGTAAGCTTTTCTTAATTAAGGGTCAGGGGATGTCCCAAAGGTTTCCTAAAGGCCACCCCCTGAGTTGAAATTTTGTTTGTTCTTGTTAAAAATTTTGGTTTAAAAAAAAAAACATTTTTCTTCCCACCGAAAATAAAATTTCAAAAAAATTCTTTTTTACCCTTTTTTGGAAATATCAGATTTTTCCCCTTCTTAATTTTTTTTTCCCCACCCTTTTAATTTTTTCCTTTGTTACTTAGGTCTCATGGGCCCAAAAAAAATATTGAATTACAAATTTTCTATCTTCCCATCTTTTTTTAAAAACAATTTCATTTAAAAACATAATTTTAATAAATTTGAAAATTTTTCTGGGGATTTTGATTAGAGACTTTGGGAAAAGAAAATTAAAGGGGATAGTTTTTGTATTTAAAAAAATTTAGATCCTTTGGCTTTCCCATGCCTCTTTTACTTTAAAAAATTTTTTAAAAATTTTAAATTAAAAAACCATCAAATTAAAATCAACCCTTAATTTTCTTTGGTTTTAGAATTTTTCTTATGGATTCATAAAACTAGAACAAAAAAAAATTTTTTCCGGGTCAAATAAAAATGATTTTCCCAAATTTTTGTACCTCCCTTTTAGAAATACCTTCCAAGTTTTCCTGTTTTAAAATCTTTCCCACTTCCATGTTTTTCTTTCCCTTTAAAATTCCCTTTTTTCCCCCATGCCCTTTTATTACTAAATCATCTTTTTTTTTTTTTTTTTTTTGTTAAATTTTTTTTTTTTTTAAAATTTTCAATTTCCATTTATTTTTACAAAACCCGAAGGGAATACCCAATATAGAAAACTATCAAATGGAATGGAATTGTTTGTCATTGAAATTTCAGGATCAAGAATTTAATTTAAATTTTTCCAATCATTGGGCAATTTTCCCATCCCTTTCTTTCTTTAGTGTAAATTTCCTAAAACATCTAACCAAAATTCAGAAAAATTTTTCCTTCAATTCTTTCTTCTAAAACATAATGTGTTTACTTTTTGGAATGTTATATCCTTTTAAACCTTTATCTTTTAGCAAATAAGAAAAGGCAAAATTCTGGGCTTTTAATTCAGTCAAGTTTAAAACCTATCTTTTCCCTTTTTTCTTTTTTTGGGGGGGGAGCAATTAGTTAGGGGATGAGGGTAACAATTAAAATGTTATGTCTGGGAATTAAATTCGTTTTAAGGGGTAAATCCAGGTTTTAATTTTATTTCTCCCCATTTAACTTCCCCAACCTTTTTCTTTTAACTTTAACCTTATTGGAGAACTAAAATTTGTTAAGAAATTTAAATTGAAAACAGGCCCTTAAAAGCAAGTTTTAATTTTTCCCTGGGTAAGGTTTCCCATTTTCTTTTTGTTAACCTTAACTATAAATTTTTAAATTTTTAATTGTCTTATTCCTATGCAAGTCACTAGTTTTAATATCAAATTATTGAAACATTTTCAAACTTAAAAGTTCTTTCAATGTTTCTTTCCTTTCTAACCACTACAAAACTTTGGTTAGGATTCATTTTTAAGGACCTTTTATTTTTTCTTAGTTACATAAAAAAACATTACTAAACTTTAAAAACATGACTTTGCCAAATTTTTATATCTTTTGAAAGTCCCAGGCATTTAACAACAAAAATTATAGTCCTAATTTTGTACCCAAAATTCCTTTGGGTTTCCCCAAATTTCCTAAGATAGAAATAAAAAATACTCCCCTTTAGAAAGGCCCAATCTTTTCCTCTCCAAATTAATTTCTGAATCTTCTAGGTTTGAAGCCTCCCCTGAGGTTGGGAACCTGGTTGATTTTTGGAAAACTTAGGATAAAAAGACCCTCCAATAAATGTGAACTCTAATTTTTCTTATGCTGTGGCTCCCCGACTAAACTGTTTCTCAAAGATGGCTAGAGAACGGGGATCTCTAAACCCTTTTTAATCTAAATTAAAAAATAATTTTTATTTTTAATCTGGTAAATTCTATAAATAGAATCCAGATAAAAAAAACTTTTTTGGAGAAGATCCTCAATTTTTTTAGGTAAAATATAAAAAAAATTTAAACCAATTAAAAATCCCATTTTCTACTTGTTTTATAGTGGGACTACGCCCCTTTTCTGGAAATAGCGGGTTTTGGAATTTTTGGGTTTCATTTAAAGAGTTCGTTGGCAAAGCCTTTATTTAGAAAACTTGAAAGTTTCCATGGAATTCTTTTCCTTCCTCCCATTTTTTTTTGTGTAAAGGGAAAAAAATTCCTTTTTTCCTTGGATTTCATCATTTTTTTTTTTTGTTATTTTCTTTTGGTTAGGAAAGGGGCCCTTGATTTTCTCTTGCTTTTAGAAAAAAATCTTAAATTATATTCCTATTTTCTTTCCTTTTATGTTTGTTTTTTTAAATAATTTCTTTTTACATCCTCTGATTTGGTTCCATTTTTTTTTTTTTATTACCATTAATTTACCTTGGAACTTAATAAAAAAAAAAATTATTTGTTACTTTTAGATCATTAATTAACAAGAATTTTGTTTGTTCTTTTTGAGGCCCCGAAAAATTTTGCTTAAATTTGAAGATGGAAAATTTGGGCCTAAATTCGACAATTTGAAACAATTTCCAAAGAAACCTTAAAATTTCTTTTGCCGGGTAAATTTTGAGTAGGGTTTTATTGTTTTATTCTGGTTTGAATAATAATTCTTTCAAAGTTTTTTGGTATTATTTTTAATTTCTCCCAAATCCCCAATTAATCCTTATAAATCCATTAAGCGACCTTTTGGGGATCAAAGGAAGTAAACAATTTTTTCAAAGAATTTCTATTCTTGGAACAAGTACGTTGAATCCAAAAGCTAAAAAGGAATAAAATACAAATATGTAAAAATTTTTAAAAAGGTGTGCTTTTGGGTTCCCAGAAAATTTCAAAAAAATGGGAAATTCCATCAAAGATGTTCTTAAACTTGTTTTAAATAAAAAAAACGTAACTTTAAAACCAATTAGGGAAATTTAATATTAAAAGGAAATTTTCAAAAACATGTTATCAAATTGAAGAACAAGAGGTTAAAAGTGCGGTTATTAAGAATGAAAGAAATTCTTGGGGTATCCAATTCTTTACTTCAAAATTCATAAGGAAAAAAGGGTTAAGACCGGGTCCGGGGCAGGGAGGAGAATTTTTGAAAAAGATGCCATCATGGAACTTTTTTTCTTGGGGTTTAAAGGATTAAAGGGAATGAAAGATAGGGAATAGAGGGAAAAAAGGCAAAAATTTATTTATCCAACGTATTTGTTATATAAATAGAAAAAAAAATTTTTGGAAGTCCCAAATATTAAAAGAACCCAAATTTAAAACAGATAAAAAGTATCCCCTTTTATTATTACTGGATAGCCTTTCTAGCAGAAAGGTAATACAGAATGTTGGAGGACTTGGGAAAACCTAAAGCCCTGGAATTTTTTTCTTCTTCCCCTTTTTGGACAAAGGGGGAAAGGAAAATTAATTTTTGGGGGAACAGCTGGCTAAGAAAATGGTTTGAGAGTGGGTTTAATTCCATTGCTTAAGATAAAAAATGCAAATTCCGTTTCCTATAAAAAAATTTAGTCAAAATGGGTGTTTTCAAATAAAAGTAAAACCTTTAACTAAAAATTTTAAAAATACTCCTATTTCTTTGGCACATATTTTAAAAAAATAATTTTGTTTTTTTTCAACTAAAAAATGTGCAATAGAAATAAAACAATAAAGAGCTAATAATTTGAAATCAAAATTCACAAGAAAAAACAAAAGGGAACCAAACTCATGGCTTAATTATTTGGGAAATAAAACAATAAAAGTCCTAACTCAAGAAACAAATTCAACCTTTAACTTGAGACTTATAGATGAAACCCAAATACGGATCAGGTTCTTATAAGATTTTATTAAAAACAAAGAAAAAAAATGAGGGGATTTAATTAAAAATAAAATGGAGGAAATACAAAAAGATGGGGTTTGGGGAAGAGATTTTCAAATAAAAACAGGAAAAGGGATTCCTTGGGAATTTCATACCACTTATAAAAGAGTTGAAAGATAAGAGTTTAAATGGATCACAAGGTTTCCCATAACATGTATAATAGAAGAGGAGAAAAAATTTTATATTCTGTTTTGTGGTCTTCAAATAAAAGCTTTGGGGCGAAAAGGTCGACAACCCGAGGAGGAAAGGAATTAAAAGAATCAGAAAAGGCTTAGGATTTAGGATAAATGAACTAGAAAATCAAAAAGAGTGTTATCCAGGTGGGAAAATTAGGGGTTTCGTTTAAAGAGGCAATACAAGAATACACAAAAAGTTAAAAGGGAAATTTATTCTTGATTCCAGGATAAATATACAGCAAAAGTTAAAAAGCCCAAAAATGAATGGGGCCCTTGGAGGAAGATGATTTTTTCAAGGCTTTAGGGAAGGTGGGAGATATTTGGGAATAATACCTGTAAAGGTTACTAAAGGAACCTTAAAAGAAAAAATGAAAACCTGAAATTTTTAATACCTTTAGCTATTTTTCCTCAAGAAAAAATTACCCCAAAAGGGGAGCTTTTTAATTGAAAAAAAAATATAAGAATGTAAAACATAACACTGAGAAAAAAGCACAAAAAAGCCAAAAAGAAGTCTTCCAGTTTAAATTAAAGGAAAATGGTCTTTCTTTTGGGTGAAAAAAAACCTAATCAAAAAAAAACAACCTAAAACTGTAATGGAAAAAGATTTTTTGAAAAATGGGTTTTTTAAACAATATTTAATTTTGACCCTAAGAAATGGGGAAAAACATTAAAAGATTTAATATTTAAAAAGAGACCAAAAGTGGGATTCCTTGGTAATAAACCATTTGGAAAAAAAGGGTTAGATAATTTAAATACTTAAACCCAATTTTTGTAATTTTAATTTTTGGGAAATAAAATTTGTTCTGGAAATTTCCACTGACCCCGAAAATTGTTATAATTGTGAAGGGACATTTCTTAGTTAGAGCATCAAAAAGACTAGGAATAAAAGTTTAATTTGTTTTAGGGAAACAAATATCTTTTAACAAGTAAGGAAATAGTCCCTAACCAGGAGGAATCAATGACCCAAAGTGGGAAAATTTTTCTTATATTCAAGTGCACTTAAAATTTCCAAAAAATGAAGGTTTGAAAGAGTTTTGGAGAAAATGTATATTTTTGTTTTATTAATTATATTTTGGGGAAAAAAATTAACTGTTTTTTAAATATTTTTAACTAAATATATTAATGCCTTTGGGGAAAATACAGCCCTTGGAAAGACATTACTGGAAATTTAAAAACCGGGTTCTCCAAGTTCTAAATTAAATATATGTCCCTGGAAAAATTTAAACCTTTTTATCTGAAAGGAGATTGAAATAAATTAAAGGATTTTAAAATTTGTTGGTTCATTTTAATTTTATAGAAAATGATTTTAAATTTTCTTATTTAAAAGAAAGAAAATGGTTGGAATTCCGTTAGTGTTAAAATACTTTGCTCAGACAACAAAATATATTTAATTTTCATTCTTTTAAGAAATTTTTGGTTTAACCCTTTACTATAAATATAATTTTATATTTTAAAGATTGAATTTTTCCAGTAGGGAATTAGAGTCATTTTTTTAATGTTTTAAAATCCTTTAAAAACACAAATGGCAACCATTTTCCACTAAATAAAATTTTTATAATTAAGTTTTCAGTCAATTAAATTTAGATTTGGTTAAAAATGTTATTTTCTTAATTTAATATTTTTTGATATTTGGAAATTTTCTATTATATTTCTTAAAAAAGATAAAATTTATAATTATAACCCCCTTCTGATTTTACCCTCAATCAACTGATTTTTGTCATGTGTTTTTATTTTAAGCCCTTCGTAAAAATGTGTATTCATTGATTATATGAACCAAGAATTTGAAAACGGGTCTTTATGCAAGTAAGGTTAAAAATTTTTGAGCTTTTATAGGGAATATTTTGAATTTTTAAAAATTTTGGAATTAAACTTTTTAAATTTTTTTAAAAATTAATTTTATCATAAAATAATTTACTGGTTTTAAAACATTGTGAAAAAAATTTTGGCAAATAGCCTTTTACTAGGTTTGGGGAGAAGTTGTTATATAAAATTTCAAAGAGCCCCTTTTATTCTTTTGGGGACAATTTCAAATATCATGGAATTTAAATAATTCTGAAGTGGTTTAAAACAAATATTTTTCTTTTTTAAAAACAGTCTAGGGAAAATGAAGGGTTAAAGAAGTCCAGGGAAAACGGGTTTTATAAAGTGAGGGGAAAAGATTTAAAAAATTTGAGGGTTTGGGAATTTTATTAAACCGAAAGGGATTTTAAAATAAATTAATTAACTAAATATTATTATTTTAATCAAAAAATTTTTGTTAAAAAAGAGCCTTGATTAGCAGAATTTTAATCTACCCGGAACATAAATAGTTTGAGGGATGAAAACCCCCTTGAATTTTGTCTTTATTTCATTTCCTTGCTTTGAAAAAAAAAATTTTGTTAAATTTTTTTAAATTAAAAAATCAAAAATTATCCCGTTTCCTATTTCCTTTTATTACTGACAGGACAATAATTGAACAATTTATTGTTTAAAATAATCAAAAATTTTAATTAGCTTTCAAAAAGGAAACAAAAAAGTGAGAAAAATTTTCTTTTAAATTTTGTTATCAGTTCTTTCTTTTGATGATAGTTTTTTACATACTTAAATTTCATGGTTTTTTATTAATCTACTAAGCCAAGTTGATATCAATTTTTGTTTGTGTAAAATACTGATTTTATTACTTTTCCAAAGCAATGGATCTTTTCCATTTTTTTAATCAGTCTCCCCATTACTTTTTTTATAGATTATTAATCCATTAAAATTTAAGCCACATTTGATCTTCCTCAAATTTTTTCTTTTTTAAATAAGATTGTTTAAATATTTTTATCATAAACTTCTTTTTTTTTTGATTTCATTATCAGGCATAAAAATTATTCTTAAAATTTTATACCTTTTAGGCATTTCCCAAATTGTTTCGAAGGTTTTATAAAACCCAAAATTTTTTTTCCTTTTTTTATCCTTCCAGATTTGTATTTCTGGTAAATGTAATACTTTTAATTTTTAAATTTCTTAAGAATAAAGTATTTAGAAATTTTTCTATTTTTTAAAATCTTTCATTTTTCTTCTGAAAATTTGAAGCCATTCGTTTTAACTATTTTTTATTTTTAGAATTCATTATTTTAAAAAGATACTTTCAACCCGAAAAAAAAATTCCCCAACATTTTTAATATTTAATTTATGGTTAGATTAATTAATTTTCAAAATGATTTTTGGCACAGGTTTGAATAAAAAAAGAATTTCATTAATAAAAATTACTTTTTTCTAATCCTAATCAATTTGCCAATCTTCTAATCTTAATCATTTAATTTTTTTCAAGAAATGATTAGTGGGTTTTTTTTTTTTTTTTTTTTAGATTTTAATTATGAAAAAGTCTGTGCACACTGAGAGTTTTCAATAATTTTTAGTTACAAGTCTTTCTAAAAGTCTTTCTATTTTCTGAGGTTAATTGCTTTTAAATTGTTACGTTCTTAGCATTGTTTTTTTTTTCTTGTTTTAATTCAGCTGATCCTATTGCATTTCAAACCCATAATGTAATAGGGGATTATCTGAATTAAAACAAGAAACAAATTAATTCTTTTTAAAAAGATTTATTTTTAAAGGGTTTATGAACTGTTGGGAGAAAAACAAAAAGGGAAAAACCGGGCAGAGAAAAAAAAGGCAGAAAAAGAAAGTGAAATAAAGGGATTTTAATTCAGTCTCTATAATTTTTTTCTGGTGGAACTATTGGGATTGTTTTGCATCACTGAATCACTGAGAAAGACCAAGTCTGCTCGGTTGCTCATTGCACAATCCTGCTGTTTCTATGTACAATGTTTTCATGGGTCTTCTTGATTTGTTCAGCATCAGTTTGTGTAAATCTTTGCAGGTTTTTCTCAGATCAGCTTGTTCACTTTTTGTGAACAAAAATTCCATTATCTTCATAACCAAACTTATTCAGCCATTCCCAATCGATGGGCATCTACTATTTTCCAATTTTCTACACAAAAAGAGCTGCTACAAACATTTTTGATGTGTGGGTCCTTTTTATTTTTTAGATTTTGAACAGACCTAGGGCACTGGGTAAAAAGAACAGTTTGATAGTCCTTGGGATAGTTCCAGATTGGTTCCATTTGGTTGGATCATTTTTACAATGCCACCAACAATGCTTGTGTCCCATTTTCCCATATCCCCCAAATTTATCATTTCTTTTCCTGTCTCTTGGCCAGTTGGAAGAGGGGTCCCCAGAGTTGTTTTAATTTGTATTTCTATAATCAATAGGGATTTGAAACATTTTTCATATGAATATAGGTGGGTTTAATTTTGTCATTTAAAAGTTGTTCATATCCTTTGACCATTAAAAAACTAAGACCTTTATTAGAAACACTGGCTGTAAAGATTTTTTCCCTAGCTTTGTACTTTCCTTTTAATCTTGTTTCTGTTACTTTTGTTTTATGCAAAAACTTTTAAATTTAATTTAATCAAAGTTGCCCATTTTGCCTTTTAAAATGTTGTCTAGTTCTTTTGTGAATCCCATCTCCAAAGATATCTGATAGGTAAACTATTCTTTGCTCTCCTAATTGGCATATCATATACCTATTTCAATCTTATTTTTTGGTTTTAGGGGGCAAATTATCAAAGTTTCTGAACTATTATTTTCCAGTTTTCCCAGCAATTTTTGTGAAATAGTAAGTTCCATTTGTTTAGCTCTGACTTTACTTGTGTGAAAAGTTTTTTGTAATTGTGTTCATATACTTCATGGGTTTTTCATGGCAGGGAAAATTTTATTTTGTCTACAATTATTTTAAATCGAATTTCTCCTTCTATCTCTTGATGATGGACTTTTTCACTAATATATAGAAATGCTGATGATTTGTATAGGCTTATTTTACAATCCTGCAATTTTTCTGAAGCTGTGAATTGTTTCAAGTAGGTTTTTGGATGATTTTCTGGACTTCTAAGATATCATCATAATATATGCAGGGATATTTTATCTCCTATTGCCTATTCTAATTTTTTTTCTTATTCAGTAAACTTAAAATGTTGAATAAAAGGTCAATATCCTTGTTTTCCCGATTGAAAATAAAGTTTTCTTACAGAAGCTTGTTGTTGGTCTTAGATAGATGCTGCTTATTTATTTTAAAGACTGTTCCCTTCTTTAAATGTTTTTTAGGTTTTTTTTTTTTTTTTAGTATTTTTGATAGTAATAGATGCTATATTTTGATAGAAGCTTTTTCTACCCAAGGTTATTATATGATTTCGATTGGTTTTGTTATTGTTGATTATGGTAATGTTTTCCCATTAAACTGGCCCCAAAGCCTGATATAAACTTATAGGTCATAGTATATTATCCTGTGGTAATTTTTTAATCTCTTTGTTAATATTTTATTTAAAATTTTTACATCAATATTCATTAGGGATATTGGCCTCTAAAAGAAGGAATTTGGCAGGACTCCTTCTCTAACTATTTTTCCAAATAGTTTTATGGTGTTGGAATTAATTGTTCTTTAAATGTTTGAGAATTCACTTGTGAATCCATCTGGCCCTGGGAGATTTTTTCTTGGTTCATTAATGGTTTTTTGTTTTCTTTTCAAAGATGGGAATAGGTTTTTTTTCTTTCTAAATCCAAATTATATTTTGAATGTTCATTCAGTTCAATTAAAATTGTTGATTTGCCCATAAGTTCAAAATAACTCCTAATTATTACTTTAATTTCTTTTTTCATTGGGTAAATTCACCTTTTACGCTTTTGGCTGGTGATTTGGTTTTTTTTCCTTTAATAAATTAATCAAAGGTTTATCTATTTTTGTTGTTTTTTCAAAAACCAATTCAGTTTTATTTATTAGTTCAATAGTTTTCTTTGCCACTTTTATTAATCTCCCTTTGGTTTAAATTTCTAATTTGGTATGTAATTGGGAGTTTTCAATTTGTTCTTTTTCTAGGTTTTTTTTATTGCATGTTCAATTCATTGATCTCCTCTTTCTCTATTTTATTCGTGTAGCTACTTAGAAATATAAAATTTCCCCTAGGAACTGCTTTGGCTGCATCCCATAGGTTTTGATATGTTTTCTCCTTATTTTATTCTCTTGGATTATTGAATTATGGATTATGGATTGTTTCTGTGAGTTGTTTTACCCACTTACTTTTTAGAATTAGATTACTTAATTTCCAATTGATTTTGTCTATCTTTTGTTGTCCTTTATGAAATATAATTTTATTGTATTGTTTCGACAAGGAATTTTATATTTCTGCCTTTTTTGTACTAACTGTGAAGTTTTTATAGTAATATATTGGTCATTTTGTGTAGATGTATTCGGGAGGATGCATTCCTTTCTGTCTCTATTCAATATTCATGAGTGCTTTTGCTCTTTTGTAGGTTGGTCTTTAGGTTTCTGCTGAGCACATTTTTTAAACTTTTATCTTTTCCCCCCTTTCATTCCCTCCACTTCCTGGAAGCAGGCTATAGTTAAGGTGGCTTGAATGCAAGTGTACACACACACACACACACACACACAGCAATAGAGCAAGAGAGGGAGGAGAGAGAAAAGAAAAGAGAGAAAGGGAGAAAGATATACACACACATAAAATAAACAATTTAATCTTTGGCACCAGTTGGAGTTAAAAAGTTGATTGATCCATTCCACCAGCTGAATTTTCTTCCTGTTACAGAGCAAGGCAAAATAGAACCCTCTGAATTTATGAGCGTCTTATCGAAAGTGCTGTCCATTCCTGAACCTTCTGGTAAGTTTTTTTTTTTAAGATTTCCAAACAGAAAGAAATGAAGGTGGCTAGCTCTACCAGATCTAAAACTATATTATAAAGCAGTGGTCATGAAAACCATTTTGTTACTGGCTACGTAATAGAGACATTGATCAGTGGAATAAGTTAGAATCACAGAACAAAATAGTCAATGACTATAGTAATTTGGTATCTGACAAATCTGACCAAAATCCGTTGGGAAAATTGGAAACTAGTATGGCAGAAAGTAGGCATAGACCCACACTTAACACCATATACCAGATAAGGTTGAAATGAGTTCTTGATCTAGATATAAAGAATATTACAAACAGATTAGAAATGGATAGTTTCTTCCAGATTTGGGGGAGGGAATTTGTGCCCAAAGAACTAGAGATCATAATTGATCCCAAAATTGATAATTTTGATTATATAAATTCAAAAAGTTTTTGTACAAATAAAACAAATGCAGACAGGATTAGAAGGGAAGCCATAAACTGGGAAAACTTTTTTACATCCAAAGATCTGATAAAGGCTTCATTTCTAAAATATAGAAATTGACTAAATTTATAATAGTTCGCCATTCCCAATTGATAAATGGTCAAGGATATGAATAAAATTTTCAGATGAAGAATTGAAAACCATTTGTAGTCGCATAAAAGGCTCCAAATCATTTAACAGAAAATGCAAATCAAGACAACTCTGAGATACCACTATACACCTGTCAGATTGGCTAAGATGACAGGAAAAGATAACATTGAATGTTGGAGGGGATGTGGGAAAACAGAGACACTTATACATTGTTGGTGGAACTGTGAACGGATCCAATCATTCTCGAAAGCAGTTTGGAACTAAGTTGAAAAAGTTATCAAAGTGTGCACAACCTTTGATCCAGCAATGTCTCTACTGGGCCTACATCCCAAGGAGATCTTAAAGGAAGGAAAGGGACCCATATGGGCAAAAATGTTTATGATAGCCCCTTTAGTGACAAGAAACTGGAAATTGGTGGTCCCATCAATTGGAGCATGGCTGAAAAATTATGGTATATGAATGTTAGAAACTATTATTCTGTAAGGAGCAGGATAATTTCAGAAAGGTTAAGAGACCTAATGAACTGATGCTAAGGAAATAGAGCCAGGGATCATTATAAAACAACAACAAATATATGACGATCAATTTGATGGACAACTCTTCAAAAGGAGAATTCAAACCAGTTCCACTTGTAAGGGATGGAAGGCCATCTACACCCAGAAAGAGAACCATAAAGTTGGGGGAAACAAATAGATTCTCATTTCTGTTGTGATTTGTTATTTTTTTTTTCAGTTTTTCCTTCCTTATCTGATTTTTTGTGCAGCAAGATAACTGTATAAATATTGTAATATATTGTTTAACATTATTTCAACGTATTTAACATATATTCGACTACCTGCCAACTAGGGAAAGGAGTGGGGGGAAAGACGGGAAAATTTGGAACAAAAGGTTTTGCAAGGATCAGTGTTGGAAAAATTACCCATTTATGTGCTTTATAAATAAATAAATAAAAAATACTATACTCTCTCTTTCCAAGGGAATTTGATGGTTTTTAAATTTTGATTTGGGGAACAGAATAATGATTTCCTTCGTATAGGGAACTGCCAGTGAGAAAATGCTCTCTACCAGTGTAGAACCACATCTGCTCTCCAATTTGATACCCAAAGCAGCCGATGTATCAGAGAAGAGCTTGAAACTGCTTCCAGTGGCTCTGATTTATAACCCCCTATCATTCTCTCCCAAGCAAAAGTAAGTAGAAAATAAAGACATTTCTCCACAATGTTTGGGGAAAAAAGAAAAGACTTGGAGGAAAAAACATTTGAAAACAGGACACAACACTGAAGCAAATTTATATGGTGGTTTCAATGATGAAAGGCAAGAATATAAAAACTCAATTTAAGCCCAATGCTTCTCTTTAACAGAATCCCAACTCCAAGCACTGGACTTTGTAAGATCGATGAGATAATATAATTCACTTTGAATTTGTATAGCATCTAGGTATTTTTTCTGAAATTCACTATTATGGAAACATAAATTGTGCTATTGTACTAACAATATAGCAAAATATTCACTCTCTCCCTCTCAATTTGGAAAGTCTCTATTTTTTCTAATTAGTAATCAGATTACCTGATGTTATATTTTCCAGCTAATTATTTTCTTTCAATTAATTGGATTTATTTGATTATTTTTCATCGATAAAAGTCTCTCTGTCCCTGTTTTTTGGGTCCAGCCTTAGTCTGAGAAAGGGTCTTAATCCCTATTTCTTGGATAATTGGTATGCATTGCTTAATTGCTACATGCTAAGAAGCTCAAAACTTTTCTTCCTCAGTCAGTTCATCTTTTGCTTGCCACAATAGCAACTTATTCTAGAACAGAATTCTACCTGAACCCCATCAAAACAGAAAAGAATAAGATAAACAATTGTCTTTTAAAAAATTGTATATATCACTCCAGTTTGTAAAAAATGGTAAGTAAGAAATAATCTTGTGACCAGAATCATTCATGAAAAATCCACTATCTTTTGTAACTTAATGGATAACAAATGCACACAATAAAATATTTCTGAGAATTAAAAAATTATTTTGCAAGAATTAGAACATTATGTCATAGACAAAATGGTTGCCAATTTATGTTGATACAAAATTAAAAATATTTTAAAATATGATTCTTACCAAACCCTCAAAATTTAACACGGGATGAAAAGCCAAAATGTAGAAACATAGTGGAAGAAATTAAAATCATATAGAATAAAGAATTACATTATGATGAGACTTAATCAAATGAAATAATATACATAAGACCCTTTGAATACTCTCTCAGGGTCCTCAAACTTTTTAAATAGGGGGCCAGTTCACTGTCCCTCAGAGTGTTGGAAGGCCAGTATAGTAAAACAAAAACTTTGTTTTGGGCCTTAAACAAAGAAACTTATAGCCCTGGATATGGTTAATAGCCCTTTATTAAGATACAACTTAACCAAGTTTCATGATTCTTAATACTTTAACCTGCCATTCCTTCTTCCTGTGTGAATAAATTCTAGTTTTCTTTCATGCCAGTAATATTTAAATCAGTCTTTTTTTTTGTAATACTAATTTTTTCAGGTTCAGGATAAACAATGCATTTTAGCCTTTTTCAGAGCAAGAAGCTTCCTGTGGAAGATGGAATTTTTAAATATGAAATTTATCAAATGGCTAATGGATATGTCTTTGTCATTGAAATTGGGTCAGGATCAAGAATCTTAATTTATAACGTTTGTTACCAGTCATCTGGGCGAATGAGCTTTCTCTTTGATCTTCTGTTTTCTTCCTTGTTCATGAGGATAGCAATACCTTGAAAGCTCTAACCCAAGAAATAGTAGATGAACAGAAAGATGATTATTTGCCTAGCTCAGATTCTATTACAATGAATCATGAGGAAACATCCAATGTATTTGACTCTTTTAGGAATGCTTGATCATCCATTGTTACCTTAGTCAAACTTTGTTTGAAATGGAAGATCAAAGGCAAAACTCATGGGACCATAATTAAGATCAAAGGTATTAGCAAAACCCATCTTTCCAGACTTTCTAACATTCTTCTTTTTTTGGGAGGGGTGAGGCAATTGGAGTTAAGTGACTTGCCTAGGGTCACACAATTAATAAATGTTAATGTTGATTGAATTTTCCAGGTCCCCTGACTTCAGGGCTAGTATTTATCCATATTTAATTTTTATTTCTCCCCATTTAACTTCCCCCGTTTCTATTAACTTATACACTGTATGTGGGAGAACTACCAATTGTTCAAGACACCATTCTCGATTGAACAACAGTGCCCATACAAAGGAAGTTTTAGCTCTCTTGTCTCCTGGCCTCCTAGATCTGTTCTTGCCCATTGTTGCTTTCCCTTGTTGATTTACTCCTTAACTAGCCGAAGTTGCATTTATATTTAATTGTTTATTCCCTATACAGAATCCTTACTTTTACCAAAAGGTTCAATGGTTAAAATTTTACCACAGACTTAATTGTGGGCTATATTGTTTGCTTGCCTTTCTGACCACTACAAAACTGTGTTATTTTTGGATTCATTTATATATGAATCTGCCTCATTTTTCTTCAGTTCAATACAAAACATTACCAGGTAAACTTTAATACACACTGACTTTAGCCACTCACTCCCCTTCTGTACTTCTTGTTCAAAGCTCCCAGGCACTCCCTTGCAACAATTATATGACATTCAGCAGGTCCCTGACCATTTTCCTGATATCCCAAATATTCCTGTGTTACCCCTTAAAGTGGTTCCATTAAGATAGAAGATGAAAATAATACTTCCCTCAGAAGAGGTATCCCAATTCGTTTCCTTTTTCCTTAGAAACTTCAATATCCTGAATCTTTCATAAGAATTTTTAAGCTATCCCCTGATGTCCATGGGAGGGTAGGTTGATTTTTTGGGAGATTCTTATCGGTGATCCCGTTCCTTAATACCGGATGCGAATCTAACTTTTTTTATGCTGTGGCCCCCGATCTAAAAGTGGTTTTAAAGTATGGTCTAAGAACCTGGGACTTGAAACCCTTTTAGGGCTAAATTCAAAATAGTTTTTATTTCCAACTGGTTGTCTATAAAAGAATCCAGATAAACAAAAACCTTGGAGAGATCCTCAATAATTTTTAATAGGATAAAGATAGGAAAAAAAGTTTGAGAACCACTCTAAAGAGTGCATAATTCCTGCTCTTGTATAGTAGCCTACTGGTACTCTCTTTCTGGTCTGCTAGGTCAGGTTTTGGATTTATTTTTAGGTTTCCCATTACTAGAGTTCATGTTGGCTTATAAGACCATTTATTTAGAAAACTGGATGATTTTAAGTCTTGCCAGCTGGAATTTTTTTCCTTGCCTCCACCAGTCTTTTGGTACAGATGTAAGTGGAATAGAAGAACTTCTATTTTTTCCTCTGGATTTCTTTATCATTGGCCTTTTTTGGAGTCTTTTTTAGTTATTTTTAGGATTTTGTGGAAAAGGGGTTTCATGACTTTTCTCATTGTTACTTTTGATAAAAATCATTATTAATTACCCGGTATTTTCTTTTCCTTTATTTTATTTTAATATGGAATTTAGGTTTTGCATACTATCCTCTGCATTGGTTCAAGTTTTGTTATTAACAATTTATTACCATAGTAATTTACCTGTTTGAACAATAAAAAATTTAAAAAAATTATCTTGTATACTTTTGCATCTAATTATCAAAATATTTTGTTTGTTCTTTCTCCATGTAGCCTTGAAAAGAGTGTTGATGTTCCAACATTTAAAGATGGAAAGATTGGTTCCAGACCTGAAGGAGTGCCTGACTAATTTGAAATCAATTTACCAAAGGAAACCATGGATGAAATATTCATCTTTTCCCTGATGGTGAGCCTTAGAGTAGGGTTTTTGTATTGTTTATTCAGGAAGTATTAGAATAATAATTCTTCATAAGGTTTGCTTTGGAGGTTGATGGTTTGTAATTTCCAATTGAGTACCCCAAATAACTAATCCTCATATAACCATAAGGATGTACAAACCCTGGGGATAAAGTGTCAAGAATGAAAAACCCTTTATTTCAAAAATTTCTATTCTAATGAAGAAACAACAATACATGTTAAGTCCATATAACAATAATGAAGGGAATAAATACAAATATGTACAAAATAGTTTTAAGAAGGAGGTAGTAGCTATTAATGGGTATCAGAAAAGATTTCAAATAAAAAATCAGGAAAGATTCCATACAGAAGATGTTCTATAAACTGTGTTTTAAATAAAGAAAGAGACTCTTGTGAACCTTAGGGCATAACCACAATTAGAGGGAATGTTAAGGGTGATGATCCAGCAAAGGAAATTTGTCCAATAAAATGTTATACAAGTAGAAGAAGAAGAGAATTAATAAAGCTAGCGAGTAATGGGATTAAGAATGATAAATTAGGTTGCTTGAGGGGTGTATCATCATCATCATTATCACATGTGCTAAAGTCTCATCAGAGAAGGGCAAGAGAGAGGAGGTTAAGCAGACTGTGATCCAAATGTCATGCTTGAGGAACGAGGAGAATTATAGACAAAAGATGCCATTATGGATACTCTTCTTGGTTTCTGTGGGAGGATTTGAAAGGATTAAGGGGAATGAAAGCATAGGGGTAATAGAGGGTCAGAAAAAGGAAGAGTGGCAGTGGTTGATGACCAAGACAGCTATATGTTTGTTTGATAACAGTGGAGAGAAAGAAAAGTCTTTTTGGAGATTGGATATTCAAAGAACTTTCAAAGTTATCAAAAGATAAAAGGCCATTTTGATTATTATATGGATAGTATTATAAGAAAGGAAAATAACCAATGATTAAGGGGACTTGGAAAGAACCTAAAGACCCTGAGAACTTATCATGTTTCCTTACTACTGCCTATTGAAGACAAGGGTGCAGAAGCGAAAAATTAATTTAAAGTGAACAGTTAAGAAAATGGACTGAGAGGGGATTTAGACACGAGCTATTGCTTAAGATATAAAAATGACAAATTCCTGTTTACAAACAATATAACTAACAAAGTTTAGTAACAGGATATGTTCTGGGTGTCTTTCAAATGAAATAAAAAACCTTTCAACCAAAAAAATTATGGAGAGGGAGAAAACTGGCTATTTCTCTATGTAAAACAATATTTTAAAATACATACATATATATGTAAATTTTACATAATAACAAACTAGATGCAAGAGAAAGAACAATAAAGAAACTAAAATTGAGAGAGTCAAAAGTTCACAGTAGATAAAATCTAAGAACGGAACCAAACTCATGGTCTTCAATATATTGGTAAGAAATAAAAGCAGTAAAAGTCCTAACTCAAGAAAACAAATTCAACCTTTATATCATTGAGACTTGATGAGATGAAACCAATGACTGACCGGATCATGGTTCTTGATGAATGTATTTTATTAAAAAAAAACAGGATAGATAAAAAAATGAGGGTAGCATTGTACATTAAGAGTATATCATCGTGAGGAAATACATAAACCAGAGTAGGGAAGCATTGTGGAGAGTATTTGTCAATGGAGACAGGAACAAGTGGTTATGTCCTTGGGATATATTACATACCACTTGGATAAAAAGAGGTGAAAGATGAAGAGTTTGGGAAATGGATCACAAGGCTGGCCCATAGACATGATGATAATAGTAATGATGGAGAAATTCTTATATTCATGTATCTGCTGAAGCTCTCTGCCAAGAGCAGAGCAGTAAATGACTTCATTATTGTCTTGATAAGGTCTGACATGTACCCTAGAGGGTAGGAAAGCAGACTTCAAAAGAGTCAGAGAGAAGGTAAATAGGATCTTATGGACTATAATGCAACTAGAAAAATCAGCAAATGGATGCTTATCCATGGTAGAAGGAATTAGTTGTGTTGGCCAAAGGACAAACAGAAACGGACAAAGTTGCAAGGAGACAAGTTTATTCTTGATGTCAGCGATATAGATATACAGACAAACAGTTAAAATTGTCCCAAAGAAATGAATGGGCTCCTTGGAGAGTTTCGAAGATGATTTTTTCTTAAAGGTCTTCTAGGGAAGGTGGGATGATCATTTGATAATAAGTATCCTGTATATCAGGTTACTAAAAGGACACCCTAAATAAGGCCAAGAAATTGAATTAATTTCCCATGATTAATTTTTTTAATCACTCTAGCTAATTTTTTCTTACCTCAAGAAATTAAATTCACTTCCCCCAAACAGTGCCTGAGCTTTCAGAGTTGTTACAAAAAGTTACTGAAGGGCACCTGTAAGGAAGACATAATTTTATCTGAGAAAACAAGCACAATAAAAAGCCAAGAGTATAGCCTCTCTTTCTTCAGTTCTAAATTTAATAGAAGTAATTGAAGTCTTTTCTTGTTTGAAAAATAAACCTCATATCAAATTGGAAAAGGCAGACCAGAAACGTAAAAAAAAATTTTAAAAAAATGGGCCTGTGCTTGAATATCAATATTCAATTTTGTACCACAGAAAATGGGAATATACAGTTAAAAGATTTACAGTGATTTAAAAGAGATTCCAAAATTTGCTGATTCCATAGGTAAGTGAAGACCAGTTTGAAGAAACTTACGGGGATAACCCACCATATCACTGTAATATCCCAATTTTGTAATTTTCCAGATTTTTTGGCTGGGCATCAAAGAAGTTTTGAAAAGGCAACATTTCATGATCCCATATTGTTATAATTTGGACCAGGATAAGACATTTCATTCAGTTACAGCATCAGTAAAATTGACATAGGAATAAAAGTTTGATTTGTTTAGGAATAGCAAATCATCTATTTAACTTAAGTCACAGGAGAATAGATCACCTGAACCAGGATCTTGGAATCACAACTGGACTCCAAAGTGGGACAAATAATTTTTACATTATACTTCCTAAGTGCTATCTCTAAAGACTTTCCTAAAATGGAGTGAAGAGTACTTGAACAGAGTTTGTGTTGAGAAAACTGTATATTTTTCTGGCTTTTATTGAATTATATTTTTTGGGGTAAAGTAATATAACTGTTTTTTGGGTAAATGATTTATTAGGACTATACATATTTTAATGCCTGTGGGGAAAACCCAACATTGGGAAATTGGATGAAATTATGAAAACTTTTTGTTCTAAATTAAAATATGTCCCTGGAAATCAGATCCTGAACCAGTTGTTCATCTGTAGAAGGAGGGTTGAAATAAATTACTTTTTGGCCCATTCGTTAAAAAAAAATTGTTGATTCATTTTTCTAATAATTTGAACCTCAAATACAGATTTTGGAAACCTTGGTCTTCAAAAAAAAGACCAAGGTTCAGTTTCGTGTGTTAAAAACTTTGCTCTCAGTACTAAGAGGCAAAATATATTTGCATTATTCATCTACTTCTTAATGAACATTTGAAGCTATTATTACCCTTATACTATAATATAATTTTATATTTTCTAAAGATATGATACATTTTACCATAGTAAAAATTCAGAGTGCTATTTTTTTACATGTTTTAAAGATCATATGTGAAACTACAAATGCACACCACATTTTCCCATCTAGTCTTGATTATAGATTAGAAGTTTTCAGTCAGATATAAATCAGATTTCAGGTTATTGAAGTATGTCTATCTGTACCTCTTAATTCAATATTTTTTAGATATTTGTGACATTTCTATTATATATCTTAAACAATAGATAATTTAATTTATATATGTATCAGACCCCATTTCTGCCACTGTTACCTACTACAATCAACTGATTTTTGTCATGTGTTTTCAGCTTTGCAACTAGCCTCTTCTGGCCTAGAAAATGTCCAAGATGATATCATTGATTATGATGAACTCAAGAATGCATTGAATGAACAGGGTCTTTATGCAGCAAGTGAAGCGCTTACACAAATGTTACCTGAGCTTGCCATAGGTGAATACTTGCAATGTTTTGGTGAATTTTGGGAATTCAAGATGCTTTCTGAAGGATTTTTAAAATTGAATTATTATCATAAAAATAATTTACTGGATTTTAAAATCATTCAGTGCAACAAATTTTTTGTAGACAAAGTCAGCCATTGTACTAGGTACGGGGAGGAAAGTGATGGTTATATAAAATCTTCAAAGAGCTCCTATTCTGTTGAGTGGGCACAATGTCAATATAGTCATGGAGGGATGGTGGTAAGATAACTCTCTGGAAGTGGTTTGGGGAAAACAAGAAGTATTATTTCCTTTATTTAAAACTATGCATAGGGAGAATGGAAAGGGCTGTAAGAGATTTAGTGTCCTTAGGGAAGAACTAGGTTTCTACTAAAGTGAGTGGGAAAGAATATTCAAAAAAATTTGAGGTTCTAGTGGAATTTATTCATAACAGAACAGGGATCCTAAAAATACAATATAATTAACTGTACATATTGATTCATTATTAATCATGAAACCATATTTATCATGTTAATATATTAAGCATGCCTCTGATTAGCAGTACATTTTCCCACATCTAGCCTTTTCAATGGAACATAAATCAGGTTTGCAGGCCACTGAAACATTCCCCTCCCTTGCCATCTGTCTGTCTTTATTTCTGTCTCTTTCTTTTTGAAAAAAAATATTGATTAGTTATTTTTTAACATTAAAAAACTCAAATCTCCATCCGCTTCCTCCCTATTTCCTTTTCCCCATCTACTGAGCAGACAGGCAAGTAATGTGATATCAATTATATGTGTAAAATAATACAAAAATTTCCATATTAGCTTAACAAAAGCAAGAAACACAAAAGTGAGAAAAGTACATTTCAATTTGTACTTATTGTTCATCAGTTCTTTCTTTGGAGGGGGATAGCTTTTTTCATCATGAGTCCTTAGGAATTATCATGGATTTTTGTATTAATCTGAGCTAAGTCTTTCACAGTTGATCATCACTGCAATATTGTTGTTCCTGTGTAAAATGATCTGATTCTGCTTACTTCACTTTTCCTTAGTTCATATGGATCTTCCCATGTTTTTCTGAAATCAGTCTCCTCATCACTTCTTTTATAGCATAATATTAATCCATTACAATCATGTGCCACATTTAGGCATCTTCCCTCAATTTCCAATTCTTTGTTATCCCGAAGAGTTGTTATAAATATTTTTATACATAAACATTCTTTTTCTTTTTTTGATTTCATTGGGATACAGGCATAAAAATGGTATTGCTGGGTCAAGGGAATGCATGGTTTTATAGCCTTTTAGGCATAGTTCCAAATTGCTCTCCAGAATGATTAAATCAGTTCACAACTCTACCGGAAATTTAGTTTACCTATGTTTCTCTCATCCTTTCCAGCATTTGTCATTTCTGGTAAATGTGAAGTACTATTTCAGCATTTTTTTAATCTATTTTCTTTAATGAATAGTGATTTAGAGCATTTTTCATATTATTAACAGATAACTTTGATTTCTTCTTCTGAAAATTCTGAAGCCATTCTGTTTATCAACATATTAATTTATTTGTTAGAATTCATTATTCCTTCAAAAAAGATGACTTTCAGACCAACTAGAAGTAAAAAAAAATTCCCCAAAACATTTTTGGGTCAGATATTTCACATTTTATGAAGTTGCCCAGACTTAATTGAACTTCTTCTAACAATGATTTTGGCACAGGTTTGAATAAAAAAAGAATTTCATCAATAAAAATTACTTTTTTCTAATCCTAATCAATTTGCCAATCTTCTAATCTTAATCACTTTGCCAATGACAGCTATTTTTCTTTACAGAAATGATTAGTGGGTTTTTTTTTTTTTACTGTTTTTCTTAGATTTTCCAATTATGAAAAGTCTGTGCTACATTGTAGAGTTTTCAATAATTTTTAGTTACCAAGTCTTTCTAAAAGTCTTTGCTATTTTCTGAGGCTTAATTAAGCTGTTTTGCAGCAATTGTTAGTCAGTTCTTAGCATTGTTTTTTTTTTCTTGTTTTAATTCAGCTGATCCTATTGCATTTCAAACCCATAATGTAATAGGGGATTATCTGAATTAAAACAAGAAACAAAATTGGCATTCTTTTTTTAAAAAAAGATTTATTTTTTGATACATATTGGTTTATGAATCATGTTGGGAGAGAAAAATCAGAGCAAAAGGGAAAAACCGGGCAGAGAAAAAAAAGGCAGAAAAAGAAAGTGAACATAACATGTGTTGATTTACATTCAGTCTCTATAATTCTTTTTTCTGGATGCAGAATCTATTGGGATTGTTTTGCATCACTGAATCACTGAGAAAGACCAAGTCTGCTCGGTTGCTCATTGCACAATCCTGCTGTTTCTATGTACAATGTTTTCATGGGTCTTCTTGTTTTGTTCAGTATCAGTTTGTGTAAATCTTTGCAGGTTTTTCTCAGATCAGCTTGTTCATCATTTTTGTAGAACAATAATATTCCATTATCTTCATATACCACAACTTATTCAGTCTTTCCCCAATTGATGGGCATCTACTCATTTTCCAATTCTTTGCTACCACAAAAAGAGCTGCTACAAACATTTTTGCATGTGTGGGTCCTTTTTACTTCTTTATGATTTCCTTTGGGATACAGACCCAGTAGTGGCACTGCTGGGTCAAAGTGTATGAACAGTTTGATAGTCCTTTGGGCATAGTTCCAGATTGCTCTCCATATTGGTTGGATCATTTTACAATGCCACCAACAATGCATTAGTGTCCCAGTTTTCCCATATCCCCTCCAACATTTATCATTATCTTTTCCTGTCATCTTGGCCAGTCTGGAAGAGGAGGTGGCACCCCAGAGTTGTTTTAATTTGTATTTCTCTAATCAATAGGGATTTAAAACATTTTTCATATGACTATAGGTGGTTTTAATTTTGTCATTTAAAAGTTGTTCATATCCTTTGACCATTAAAAAACTGAGACCTTTATCAGAAACACTGGCTGTAAAATTTTTTTCCCCAGCTTTGTACTTTCCTTTTAATCTTGTTTCTGTTACTTTTGTTTTGTGCAAAAACTTTTAAATTTAATTTAATCAAAGTTGCCCATTTTGCCTTTTAAAATGTTCTCTAGTTCTTTTGTGATAAATTCCTCCCATCTCCAAAGATATCTGATAGGTAAACTATTCTTTGCTCTCCTAATTGGCATATCATATACCTATTTCAATCTTATTTTGGTATGGGTTGTTAGGCTGCAAATCTATCCAAAGTTTCTGACATATTATTTTCCAGTTTTCCCAGCAATTTTTGTGAAATAGTAAGTTCCATTTGTTTAGCTCTGACTTTACTTGTGTGAAAAGTTTTTTGTAATTGTGTTCATATACTTCATGGGTTTTTAATGTCAGGGAAAATTTTATTTTGTCTACAGTTATTTTAAATCGAATTTCTCTTTCTTTCTCTTGATGATGAACTATGTCAGTAATATATAGAAATGCTGATGATTTGTATAGGCTTATTTTATAATCCTGCAATTTTTCTGAAGCTGTGAATTGTTTCAAGTAGGTTTTTGGATGATTTTCTAGGATTCTCTAAGTATATCATCATAATATATGCAGAGTGATAGTTTTATCTCCTCATTGCCTATTCTAATTTTTTTTCTTATTGCTAAAGTCAACATTTCTAATAAAATGTTGAATAATAGTGGTGACAATGGGCATCCTTGTTTTGCCCCTGATTGAATACGTAAAGCTTTTCATTACAGTTAATGCTTGCTGTTGGTCTTAGATAGATGCTGCTTATTTATTTTAAAGAAGGTTCCCTTCTTTAAATGTTTTTTAGGTTTTTTTTTTTTTTTAGTATTTTTGATAGGAATAGATGCTATATTTTGATAAAAGCTTTTTCTGCACGAGATTATTATATGATTTCAATTGGTTTTGTTATTGTTGATTATGGTAATAGTTTTCCTGTCATTAAACTGGCCCTGTATGCCTGATATAAATCCTATATGGTCATAGTATATTATCCTGCTGGTAATTTTTGTAATCTCTTTGTTAATATTTTATTTAAAATTTTTACATCAATATTCATTAGGGAGATTGGCCTCTAAAAGAAGGAATTTGGCAGGACTCCTTCTCTAACTATTTTTCCAAATAGTTTATATGGTGTTGGAATTAATTGTTCTTTAAATGTTTGGTAGAATTCACTTGTGAATCCATCTGGCCCTGGAGATTTTTTCTTAGAAAGTTCATTAATGGCTTGTTTGTTTTCTTTTTCAAAGATGGGACTAGTTAAGTAAATTTTTTTCTTCTTCTATTAATCTGGGCAATTTATATTTTTGTAGATGTTCATTCAGTTCAATTAAATTGTTGGATTTGCTTCCATATAGTTGGGCAAAATAACTCCCAATTATTACTTTAATTTCTTTTTCATTGGTGGTAAATTCACCTTTTTCGCTTTTGATGCTGGTGATTTGGTTTTTTCTTTCCTTTTCCCAATCAAATTAATCAAAGGTTTATCTATTTTTGTTGTTTTTTCATAAAACCAATTCTTAGTTTTATTTATTAGTTCAATAGTTTTCTTGGTTTCACTTTTATTAATCTCTCCTTTGAGTTTCAGAATTTCTAATTTGGTATGTAATTGGGAGTTTTCAATTTGTTCTTTTTCTAGGTTTTTTTTATTGCATGTTCAATTCATTGATCTCCTCTTTCTCTATTTTATTCGTGTAGCTACTTAGAAATATAAAATTTCCCCTAGGAACTGCTTTGGCTGCATCCCATAGGTTTTGATATGTTTTCTCCTTATTTTATTCTCTTGGATTATTGGATTATGGATTATGGATTGTTTCTGTGAGTTGTTTTACCCACTTACTTTTTAGAATTAGATTACTTAATTTCCAATTGGTTTTTTGTCTATCTTTGCTTGTCCCTTTATGAAATATAATTTTTATTGCATTGTTGTCTGACAAGGAAGCATTTACTATTTCTGCCTTTTTGTATCTAACTGTGAAGTTTTTATGCAGTAATATATATGGTCACTTTTTGTGTAGATGCCATATGCTGTGGAGAAAAAGATGCATTCCTTTCTGTCTCTATTCAATATTCATGAGTGCTTTTGCTCTCTTGTAGGTTGTTCTTTTGTTTCTGCTGAGCACATTTTTTAAACTTTTATCTTTTCCCCCCTTTCATTCCCTCCACTTCCTGGAAGCAGGCTATAGTTAAGGTGGCTTGAATGCAAGCATACACACACACACACACACACACACACAGCAATAGAGAGCAAGAGAGAGAGAGACAAAGAGAAAGAGAGGAAAGAGGAGAGAAGAGATACACACACACATACACACATAAACACAATTTGATCTTTGTGCTATCCAGTTAGGTAGTTAACAAATGTTTGATTGATTCATTCCAACAGCTGAATTTTTCTTCCTGTTACAGAGCAAGGCAAAATAGAACCCTCTGAATTTATGGGCGTCTTATCGAAAGTGCTGTCCATTCCTGAACCTTCTGGTAAGTTTTTTTTTTTTAAGATTTCTATACAGAAAGAAATGAAGGTGGCTAGCTGTACCAGATCTAAAACTATATTATAAAGCAGTGGTCATGAAAACCATTTGTTACTGGCTAAGAAATAGAGACGTTGATCAGTGGAATAAGTTAGAATCACAGAACAAAATAGTCAATGACTATAGCAATTTGGTATCTGACAAATCTGACAAAAACCGCTGGGAAAATTGGAAACTAGTATGGCAGAAAGTAGGCATAGACCCACACTTAACACCATATACCAGATAAGGTTGAAATGAGTTCGTGATCTAGATATAAAGAATATTACAAACAGATTAGAACATAGGATAGTTTACTTCTCAGATTTGTGGAGGAGGAGGGAATTTGTGCCCAAAGAACTAGAGATCATAATTGATCCCAAAATTGATAATTTTGATTATATAAAGTTAAAAAGTTTTTGTACAAATAAAACAAATGCAGACAGGATTAGAAGGGAAGCCATAAACTGGGAAAACATTTTTACATCCAAAGATCTGATAAAGGCTTCATTTCTAAAATATATAGAGAATTGACTCAAATTTATAATAGTTCAAGCCATTCTCCAATTGATAAATGGTCAAAGGATATGAATAGACAATTTTCAGATGAAGTAATTGAAACTATTTGTAGTCGCATGAAAAGGTGCTCCAAATCACTATTAATCAGAAAAATGCAAATCAAGACAACTCTGAGATACCACTATACACCTGTCAGATTGGCTAAGATGACAGGAAAAGATAATGAGGAATGTTGGAGGGGATGTGGGAAAAGAGAGACACTGATACATTGTTGGTGGAACTGTGAACGGATCCAATCATTCTGGAAAGCAGTTTGGAACTAAGTTCAAAAAGTTATCAAACTGTGCACAACCTTTGATCCAGCAATGTCTCTACTGGGCCTATATCCCAAAGAGATCTTAAAGGAGGGAAAGGGACCCATATGTGCAAAAATGTTTATGATAGCCCTCTTTGTAGTGACAAGAAACTGGAAACTGAGTGGATGCCCATCAATTGGAGCATGGCTGAATAAATTATGGTATATGAATGTTATGAAATACTATTATTCTGTAAGAAACGACCAGCAGGATGATTTCAGACAGGTTAGAGAGACCTACATGAACTGATGCTAAGTGAAATGAGCATACCAGGAGATCATTATAAACAGCAACAACAAGACTATATGACGATCAATTCTGATGGACATGACTCTCTTCAACAATGAGAGGATTCAAACCAGTTCCACTTGTTCAGTGATGGAGAGAGCCATCTACACCCAGAAAGAGAACCATGGGAACAGTGTGTGGAACACAACATAGCATTCTCATTCTCTCTGTTGTGATTTGCTTGCATTTTGTTTTCTTTTTCAGTTTTTCTTTTCCTTCCTTATCTGATTTTTCTTGTGCAGCAAGATAACTGTATAAATATGTGTACATATATTGGATTTAACATGTATTTCAACATATTTAACATATATTGGACTACCTGCCAACTAGGGAAAGGAGTGGGGGGAAGGAGGGGAAAATTTGGAACAAAAGGTTTTGCAAGGGTCAGTGTTGGAAAAATTACCCATTCATGTGCTTTGTAAATAAAAAAATAAAAATTTCTATACTCTCTCTTTCCAAGGGAACTTGATGGTTTTTAAATTTTGATTTGAGGAACAGAATAATGATTTCCTTCGAATAGGGAACTCCCAGTGAGAAAATGCTCTCTACCAGTGTAGAACCACATCTGCTCTGCAATTTGATAGATCCCTGAGGCACAGCAGCCAGTATGTATCAGAGAAGAGTCTTGAAATCTCGTCTTCCTGATACTGGCTCTGATTTTATAACCACTATATCATTCTCTCCCTAAGCTTAAAAGGAAGTAGAAAATAAATGACTATTTGGCTCCACATGTTTAGGATGCAAACAAGAAAGACTTGTGAGGAAAACATTTAAAAGATTTCACTGTGGTTAAAAGAGATTCCAAAATTTGCTGATTCTATAGGTAAGTGAAGACTCAGTTTGAAGAAATCTTATTGACTAGATAACTTTCCACCATATCATTGTAATATCTCAATTGTGTACTTTTCCAGATTTTTTGGCTGGGCATCAAAAAAGCCTTTGTTCTAAAGGCAACATTTCAGGGGATCCCCAAAATATTGTTATAATTTTGACCAGGATAAGACATTTCATTCAGTTAAGCAGCATCAGTAAATATTGACGATAGGAATAAAAATTTAGACTTGTTTAGGGAATAGCAAATCATCTATTTAACTTAAGTCACAAAAGAATAGGTCACCTGACCCAGCATCTTGGAATCATAACTGGACTCCAAATTGGGCCATATAATTTTTACATTATACTTCCTAAGTGCTATCTCTAAAGACTTTCCTAAAAATGGATGAAGAGTACTGAACAGGGCTCGAGTTGGAGAAAACTGTATATTTTTCTGGCTTTTATTTAATTATATTTTTTGGGGTAAAGTAATAGAACTTTTTTTTGTTAATTCATTTATTAGGACTATACATATTTTCATGCCTGTGGGGAAAATACAGCTATCATTGGAAAGAGCATTGGACTGGAAATTATGATAACCTGGGTTCTCCAAGTTCTGAAATTAAATATATGTCCCTGGCAAATAAGACCTCCTCTCTCGCACTCAGTTGCTTCATCTGTAGAAGGAGAGGTTGAACAATTATTTTTAAGACCCCTTCAAGTTAAAAACTTATAATTCAATTTTCTAATAATAGATTTAGATACCTCAGAATACATAGATTTTGGAAACCTTTGGTTCATTTCAAAAGAACAGAGCAAGTGGTTGGTAATTTCTTGTGTAGTGTTAGTAAATACTTTGTTTCCTAGTACTAAGAGCTAAAATATATTTGCATTATTCAACAATTGCTTATTTTCTTTTGTCTCTTTATAATTATAATATAATTTTATATTTAAAGGTATGATACTTTACCATAGTAGGAATTCAGAGGGGTATTTTTTTTATGTGTTTTAAAGGTCATATGTGAAACTACAAATGGCACGCCACATTTTCCCCATCTAGTCTTGATTATAGATTAGAAGTTTTCAGTCAGATAAATTATATTTCCAGGTTATTGAAGTATGTCTATCTGTACCCCTTAATTCAATTTTTTTAGATATTTGTGACATTTCCATTATATATCTTAAACAATAAGTAATTTAATTTTTATATGTATCAGACCCCACATCTGCCACTGTTACCTACTACAATCATCTAACTATTTATCTTTGTCATGTGTTTTCAGCTTTGCAACTAGCCTCTTCTGGCCTAGAAAATGTCCAAGATGATATCATTGATTATGATGAACTCAAGAATGCATTGAATGAACAGGGTCTTTATGCAGCAAGTGAAGCGCTTACACAAATATTACCTGAACTTGCCAATGGTGAATACTTGCAATGTTTTGGTGAATTTTGGGAATTCAAGATACTTTCTGAAGGGATTTTATATATTGAATTAGTATCATAAACCTAATTTACTGGATTTTAGAATCATTCAGTACAATACAACAAATTTGTTGTAGACAAAGTCAGTAACTGTACTAGGTACGGGGCGGAATGTTATAGTTATATAAAATCTTCAAAGAGCTCCTATTCTGTTCAGTGGGCAAAATGTCAATATAGTCATGGAGGGATGGTGGTAAGATAACTCTCTGGAAGTGGTTTGGGGAAAATAAGAAGTATTGTTTCCTTCATTTAAAACTATGCATTGGTAGAATGGAAAGGGTTGTAAGAGATTTAGTGTTCTTTGGGAAGAACTAGGTTTCTATTAAAGTGAGTGGGAAAGAATATTGATTGAAAAGTTTGAAGTTCTAGTGGAATTTATTCATAACAGAACAGGGATCCTAAAAATACCATATAATTAACTGTACATATTCATTCATTATAAATCATGAAACCTTATTTATCATATTAATATATTAAGCATGCCTGTAATTAGCAGTACATTTTCCCACATCTAGCCTTTTCAATGGAGCATAAATCAGGTTTGCAGGCCACTGAAACATTCCCCTCCCTTGCAATCTATCTGTCTCTATTTCTGTCTTTTTGAAAATAAAATATTGATTAGTTATTTTTTAACATTAAAAAATTCAAATCTACATCCACTTCCTCCCTATTTCCTTTTTCCCATCTACTGAGCAGGCAGGCAAGTAATGTGATATCAATTATATTTGTAAAATATCATGTACCTATATTAGCTGTATCAAAAAGCAAGAAACAGTTAAAAGTGAGAAAGTATATTTCAATTTGCGGCTTATTGTTCATCAGTTCTTCTTTTGGTGGGATAGCTTTTTTCATCATGAGTCCTTAATTATCATGGATTTTTGTATTAATCTAAGCTAAGCTTCGTTGTGCTGATCAGTCAGCAATATTGTTTGCCCTTGTGTAAAATGATCTGATTCTGTTTACTTCACTTTTCCTTAGTTCATATGGATCTTCCCATGTTTTTCTGAAATCAGTCTCCTCATCACTTCTTTTATAGCATAATATTAATCCATTACAATCATACGCCACATTTAGGCATCTTTCCTCAATTTCCAATTCTTTGTTATCCTGAAGAGTTGATATAAATATTTTTGTACATAAACGTTCTTTTTCTTTTTTTATGTCATTGGGATACAGGCATAAAAATGCTATTGCTGGGTCAAGGGAATGCATGGTTTTATAGCCTTTTAGGCATAGTTCCAAATTGCTCTCCAGAATGATTAAATCAGTTTACAACTCTACTGGAAATTTAGTTTACCTATGTTTCTCTCATCCTTTCCAGCATTTGTCATTTCTGGTAAATGTGAAGTACTATTTCAACATTCTTTTAATCTATTTTCTTTAATGAATAGTGATTTAGAGCATTTTTCATATTATTAACAGATAACTGATTTCTTCTTCTGAAATTTCTGAAGCCATTCTGTTTATCAACATATTAATTTATTTGTTAGAATTCATTATTCCTTCAAAGAAGATGACTTTCACACCAACTAGAAGTAAAAAAAATTCCCCAAAACATTTTTGGGTCAGATATTTCACATTTTATGAAGTTGCCCAGACTTAATTGAACTTCTTCTAACAATGATTTTGGCATAGGTTTGAATAAAAAAAGAATTTCATCAATAAAAATTACTTTTTTCTAATCTTAATGAATTTGCCAATCTTCTAATCTTAATCACTTTGCCAATAACAGCTATTTTTCTTTACAGAAATGATTAGTGGGTTTTTTTTTTTTTTTTACTGTTTTTCTTAGATTTTCCAATTATGAAAAGTCTGTGCTACATTGTAGAGTTTTCAATAATTTTTAGTTACCAAGTCTTTCTAAAAGTCTTTGCTATTTTCTGAGGCTTAATTAAGCTGTTTTGCAGCAATAGTTAGTCAGTTCTTAGCATTGTTTTTGTTTCTTGTTTTAATTCAGCTGATCCTATTGCATTTCAAACCCATAATGTAATAGGGGATTAGCTGAATTAAAACAAGAAACAAAATTGGCATTCTTTTTTAAAAAAAAGATTTATTTTTTAATACATATTGGTTTATGAATCATGTTGGGAGAGAAAAATCAGAGTAAAGGGTAAAAACCTGGGAGAGAGGAAAGAAAGGCAGAAAAATAAAGTGAACATAGCATGTGTTGATTTACATTCAGTCTCTATAATTCTTTTTTCTGGATGCAGGATCTATTGGGGTTGCTTTGGATCACTGGACCACTGAGAAAGACCAGATGGCAGGATGACCAGTAGATGTTAGATATATTAAAATATAAATTAGATACACAATAATTATACATGACCAAACCGTTATTTTGCTGTACAAAAAGAATGAGGCTCTGAAATATTGTACAATTAGCTTGTGAAGGAAATGAAAAATGCAGGTGGGCATAAATATAGGGTTTGGGAATTGAATGTACTTGTTTTAGCCATCTCCCCAGAGTTCTTCTGGGCGTACCTGGTTCAGTCTATTATTGTTCCATTGAACTGATTTGTTGATCTCATTGCTGAGGATGGCCTGGTCCATCAGAACCGGTCATTATATAGTATTGTTGGAAGCATATAATGATCTCCTGGTCCTGCTCATTTCACTCATAGCATCAGTTCGTGTAAGTCTCTCCAGGCCTTCTGGAAATCATCCTGTTGGTTATTTCACAGAACAATATTCCATAATATTCATATACTACAATTTATTCAGCCATTCCAACTGATGTAAGTATCCACTCAGTTTCTAGTTTCTAGCCACCCAAAGAGGGCTGCCACAAACATTCATGCACACATACAGGTCCTCTTCTCCCTTCTTATGGTCTCTTCGACAGGCTTCCAGTAGTAACATCAGGATCACATGCACAGTTTGATAACTTTGAGCATAGTCTGGAAAACTACTCTCCAGAATGGTTGGATTCGTTCATAACTCCACCAACAATGCATCAATGTCCCAGTTTTCCGGGCATCCTTGAACAATCATTTTCTCGTCATCTCAGCCAATCTGACAGGTGTAGTGGTATCTTGTGAGTTGTCTTAATTTGCATTTCTCTGATTAATAATGACTTGAGCATCTTTTTCATATGACTTGAAGTAGTTTCAATTTCATCTGAGAATTGTCTGTTCATATCCTTGACCATTTTTCAATTGAGAATGGCTGATTTTTATAAATTAGAGTTAATTTATATATTTTAAATGAGGCCTTATCAGAACCTTGACTGTAAAAATATTTTCCCAGTTTTATTGCTTCTCTTCTAATCTTGTCTGCATTAGTTTTGTTTGTACATAAACTTTCAGTTTGGTATAGTCGAAATTTTCTATTTTGTGATCAGTAATGATCTCTAGTTCTTCTTTTGGCCATAAATTCCTTCCTTCCAAGCAGGTCTGAGAGTTAAACTATCCTTTATTCCTCTAATTTATTAATACCTCCTATTCCTTTATGCCTAGGTCATGAACCCATTTTGACCTTTATATTCGTGTATGGTGTTAAGTGTGGATCAATGCTTAGTTTTGCTATATTAATTTCCAATTTTTCCAGCAATTTTGCTGACAGTAAGTTCTTATCCGGAAAAGCTGGGGTCTGTGGGTTTGTCAAAGACTAGGTTATAGTTGTTGACTGTTTTGTCCCTTGAACCTAACCTATTCCACTGATCAACTAATCTGTTCCTTAGCCAATACCAAATGGTTTTGGTAATCCGCCTATAATATAATTCTTAGATCTGGTACAGTTGCTTGACCTTCATTTGATTTTTTTTCATTAATTCCTTGAAATTCTTGGACCTTTGTTTTTCCACAAGGAATTTTGGTTATATTTTTTTCTAGGTCATTAAAATAGCTTTTTGGGAGTCTGATTGGTATAGCTAAATAAATAGAATAGCTTAAGTATTGTCATGTTTATTATATTTGCTTGCCCTATCCAATAAAGTACATTTAATATTTTCCAATTGGTTGTGATCAGACTTAATTTGAAAGTAAAATGTAATTTTGCTCATAAAGTTTCATTTTCCTTGCAGATAGATTCCAAATATTTTTATTATCAGTAGTTACTTTAAATGGAATTTCTCTTTGTAACTCTGACTGTTGGATTTTTGTTAGTGATATATAAGGATGCTGATGACTTATGTGGGTTTATTTTATAACCAGTAAATTTACAGTTGTGGATTATTTCAATAACTTTGCAGAATCTCTGGGTTCTACATACCATCATATCAAAGGATAAAGAGTGATAATTTGGTTTCTATTGCCTATTTTTAATTCTTTAACTTTTCTCAGCTTTTTATTGCCAAAGCTAGCATTTCCTAATACTATATTAAATAGTAACGGGTGATAGTGGGCAACCTTGTTACACCCAGATCTTATTGGGAATGGCTGCAGTTTGTCTCCATTACATATGATGCTTACTTATGGTTTTAAATAGATGCTGCTGATTATTTTAAGGAAAAGTCTATTTATTCCTATACTCTCAAGTGTTTTTATGAGGAATGGATGTTGGATATTGTCAAATGCTTTTTCTGCATCTATTGAAATGATCATATGGTTTTTGTTAATTTGGTTATTAATATGGCCAATTATATTGATAGTTTTCCTAATATTGAACCAGCCCCGCATTCCTGGTATAAATCCTACTTGATCATAGTGTATTATCTTTTTCCAGGTTTTTCTCAAATCAGCTTGTTCATCATTTTTGTAGAACAATAATATTCCATTATTTGCATATGCCACAACTTATTCAGTCAATCCCCAATTGATGGGCATCTACTCAATTTCCAATTCTTTGCTACCACAAAAGGAGCTGCTACAAACATTTTTGCATGTGTGGGTCCTTTTTACTTCTTTATGATTTCTTTTGGGATACAGACCCAGTATTGGCACTGCTGGGTCAAAGTGTATGAACAGTTTGATAGTCCTTTGGGCATAGTTACAGATTGGTCTCCATATTGGTTGTATCATTTTACAATGCCACCAACAATGCATTAGTGTCCCAGTTTTCCCATATCCCCTCCAACATTTATCATTATCTTTTCCTGTCATCTTGGCCAGTGTGGAAGAAGAGGTAGCACCCCAGAGTTGTTTTAATTTGTATTTCTCTAATCAATAGGGATTTAAAACATTTTTCATATGACTATAGGTGAGTTTAATTTTGTCATTTAAAAGTTGTTCATATCCTTTGACCATTAAAAAACTGAGACCTTTATCAGAAACACTGGCTGTAAAGATTTTTCCCCAGCTTTGTCCTTTCCTTTTAATCTTGTTTCTGTTACTTTTGTTTTGTGCAAAAACTTTTAAATTTAATTTAATCAAAGTTGCCCATTTTGCCTTTTAAAATGTTGTCTAGTTCTTTTGTGAATCCCATCTCCAAAGATATCTGATAGGTAAACTATTCTTTGCTCTCCTAATTGGCATATCATATACCTATTTCAATCTTATTTTGGTATGGGTTGTTAGGCTGAAAATCTATCCAAAGTTTCTGACATATTATTTTCCAGTTTTCCCAGCAATTTTTGTGAAATAGTAAGTTCCATTTGTTTAGCTCTGACTTTACTTGTATGAAAAGTTTTTTGTAATTGTGTTCATATACTTCCTGGGTTTTTCATATCAGGGAAAATTTTATTTTGTTTATAGTTATTTTAAATCGAATTTTTCTTTCTATCTCTTGATGATGGACTTTGTCATTAATATATAGAAATGCTGATGATTTGTATAGGCTTATTTTACAATCCTGCAATTTTATTGAAGCTGTGAATTGTTTCAATTAGGTTTTTGAATGATTTTCTAGGATTCTCTAAGTATATCATCATAATATATGCAGAGTGATTGTTTTATCTCCTCGTTGCCTATTCTAATTTTTTTTCTTATTGCTCAAGTCAACATTTCTAATAAAATGTTGAATAATAGTGGTGACAATGGGCATTCTTATTTTGCCCCTGATTAACTACGTAAAGCACTTCATTACAGTTAATGATTGCTGTTGGTCTTAGATAGATGCTGCTTATTTATTTTAAAGAAGGTTCCCTTTATCCCAATGTTTTTTAGTATTTTTGATAGGAATAGATGCTATATTTTGTTAAAAGCTTTTTCTGCATCTATTAAGATTATTATATGATTTCGATTGGTTTTGTTATTGTTGATTATGGTAATAATTTTGCTGTCATTAAACTGGCCCTGTATTCCTGATATAAATCCTATATGGTCATAGTATATTCTCCTGCTGGTAATTTTTGTAATCTCTTTGCTAATATTTTATTTAAAATTTTTACATCAATATTCATTAGGGAGATTGGCCTGTAATTTTCTTTCTCTCTTTTGGCTCTTCCAGGTTTAGATATCAGTACAATATTTGTGTCATAGAAGGAATTTGGCAGGACTCCTTCCTTCTCTAACTATTTTTCCAAATAGTTTATATGGTGTTGGAATTAATTGTTCTTTAAATGTTTGGTAGAATTCACTTGTGAATCCATCTGGCCCTGGAGATTTTTTCTTAGAAAGTTCATTAATAGCTTGTTTGTTTTCTTTTTCAAAGATGGGATCACTTTAAGTAATTTTTCTTTTTCATTAATCTGGAAAGAATCATATTTTCAGAATGTTCATTCAGTTCAATTAAATTACACTAAGCCCCATCAAAATAACTCCCAATTATTACTTTAATTTGTTTTCATTATGCTAAATTCATCTTTTCTTTATGCTCAAGTGATTTGGTTTTTTTCTTCTTTCCAATCAAATAATTAAAGGTTTATCTATTTTGTTGTTTTTCATAAAAACCAATTTGTTTTATTTATTAGTTCAATAGTTTTGGTTTCAATTTTATTAAGCTTCCTCCTTTGAGCTTCAGAATTTCTAATTTGGTATTAATTGGAGTTTTCTAATTTGTTCTTTTCTAGGCCATAGTGTTCAATTCCTTTATCTCCACTTTCTTTATTTTATTCGTGTAGCTACTTAGAGATATAAAATTTCCCCTAAGAATTGCTTTGGCTGCATCCCATAGGTTTTGATATGTTTTCTCCTTATTTTATTCTCTTGGATTATTGGATTATGGATTATGGATTGTTTCTGTGAGTTGTTTTACCCACTCACTTTTTAGAATCACATTACTTAATTTCCAATTGGTTTTTAGTCTATCTTTCCTTGTCCCTTTATGGAATATAATTTTTATTGCATTGTTGTCTGACAAGGAAGCATTTATTATTTCTGCGTTTTTGTATCTTACTGTGAAGTTTTTATGCCCTAATATATGGTCACTTTTTGTGTAGATGCCATATGCTGTGGAGAAAAAGATGCTTTCCTTTCTGGCTCTATTCAATATTCCTGAGTGTTTTTGCTCTCTTGTAGGTTGTTCTTTTGTTTTCTGCTGAGCACTTTTTTTAAACTTTTATCTTTTCCCCCCTTTCATTCCCTCCACTTCCTGTTAGCAGGCTATTCTTAAGGTGGCTTGAATGCAAGTGCACACACACACACACACACACACACACACACACAGCAATAGAGAGCAAGAGAGTGAGCGAGAGACAAAGAGAAAGAGAGAAAAGAGGAGAGAAGAGATACACACACGCATACACACATACACACAATTTGATCTTTGTGCCATTCAGTTAGGCACTTAACAAATGTTTGATTGATTCATTCCAACAGCTGAATTTTTCTTCCTGTTACAGAGCAAGGCAAAATAGAACCTTCTGAATTTATGGGTGTCTTATCGAAAGTGCTGTCCATTCCTGAACCTTCTGGTAAGTTTTTTTTTTTTTTTTTAAGATTTCTATACAGAAAGCAAATGAAGGTGGGTAGCTCTACCAGATCTAAAATTATATCATAAAGCAGTGGTCATGAAAACCATTTGGTACTGACTTCCGGCCAAGATGGCAGTGAGGAGGCACACAGCTCTGTATGCTCCGCATTTTCTCTCAGAATCTATCTCATTACAAGCCTCTGAATTGATGCCTGACTGAAAAAAACCCCACAAACAGTTACCAAGAGAAGACATCCTTGAAATTCACCAGGAAAGGTCTAGTTTTGCTCGAGGGCGCGACAGTTTTAGATCGGGCACAGGCTGAGGGCAGGCAGCGGCAGCAAGAGCTCGGCTGGCAGCTCACAGCTGAGCAGACCAGAGGGGGTTGGGATCTCAGCCGTCTCTGCAGGGAGAGCTTCGCTATAGGATTGGATACTTTGCCCTGGCAGCAAGTCAGTAGCCCAGCAGAGAAGCTAAAACACTGCGGTTGAAGAATACAACCCTAAACAGCTGGAGTTCCTTGGGACCGGCCACCCCTCCCCCACAGCATCTCAGTACGCTCTCAGAGTCTCAGAGTGCAGGTGCAGCACAGTCCTGCTAATGCCTCGCTGCTGCCCCCACAGTCTGTAGAGGAAGCTCCGTAACGCCACCCAGCCCCTCCCCCAAAAAGGCAGATTCCATTTGCGGTTTTTTTTTCCTTTTTTTTCTTTGCTAGTTTGTCTCTGATTGTTCTCTGACAAAATGAGCAAAAAGTTAAAAAGGACTTTAACCATTGACAGCTTTTATACAGAGAGAGAACAGACTCTAAACCCTGAGGAGACTAAAAACAGACTGTCTCCAGATGAATCCCCACAGGAAGAGATCATCTGTTCCTCAGCACAGATGAATCTCATAGAAGAAATTAAAAAGGCTGTCACAAGAGAGCTACAAGAAAAATGGGAAAAGGAGAGGGAGGCTGGCAAGAGAGTCTGATAGTCATTCCACTCATTTAACGACAGAGTGGATAAAGAAACAAATCCTTGAAAAAATAGGGGATTAGTGAAATCCGAAACAGAAAATAACCTACTAAAGAATAAAATTACGAAATCGAAAAACATTCCATAGAACAAATTGGACAATTAGAAAAGATATAAAAAAGTTAGTGAAGAAAACACTCATTGAAAAAAATAAGAATAGAACAAATGGAATTGAATGGACTGAGGAGACAAGAACAATCAGTCATGCAAAACCAAAAAAACCAAACAATGGAGAAAATGAACACTTTGGGGAGAAAAACAACACCTGGAAAATAGGTCTAGGAGAGACAATCTGAGAATTATTGGACCCCAGAAAAATACGTGATGAAAAAAAAAGAGCCTGGACACTATTTTCTAGGAAATTATCAAAGAGAACTGCCCAGAAGTCATAGAAACAGAGGGTAGAATAGACATTGAAAGGATTCATCGATCACCCACTGAAAGGGATCCGCCAAAATCAAAAACACCAAGAAATATAGTGGCCAAAATGCCAGAACCTACAAACAAAGGAAAAAATACTCCAAGCGGCTAGAAAACCCAATTCAAATATAGAGGAGCCACAATATGACTCTACCCAAGATCTAGCAGCATCCACATTAAAAGATCGAAGGGGTTGAATATGATATTCAAAGGCTAAGGACCTCGGTATGCAACCAAACCAGCTGAGGATGAGCATCTTTTCCAGGGAAGAAGATGGTCATTCAACGAAATAAGTGAATTTCACCCATTTGGTGAAAACCAGAACTTAACAAGAAGTTTATTCTGCAACATAGAACTCAAGAAACTTCCAAAAGGTAAAAAAGAAATCTTGGGAACTATATTTCTGCTGTAAAGATGTATAAAACATGTATACCTTGTTCAGGAAATTAGAGGTGGAAAGGACATTGTATCAGAAAAAGGGTAAAGTGTGGGGGGGTACTATCTCACAAAGAGGCAAAGGAAACCTATTATATTCAGAGAAAGAATGGAGGGGATGAATATAATGGCATTTCATAAGAATTGACTTAAGAGAAAATTTTAGACATATTCAATATATGGTGAAACTTCTTCCATCTCATTGAAAAGTGAGAAGGGAAAGTGAAAAGGGAAGGAATAAGCTACAGAAGGGACACAGAAACTGTGAAGTTAAGGGAGCAAGATAGGAGGAGGAATCAAGGTGGGAGGAGGGATACTAAAAGGGAAGGCTGTGAGAAGCAAGTGAAGCCTACAAGTTTAATATCACTGGGAAGGTGGGGTAAGGGGAAAGAAGGGAGAAAAGCATAAATAGGGGTTAATAAGATGCAAGTAACACAGAATTAGTAATTTAACCATAAATGTGAACGGGGCAAACTCCCCTACAAAGAGGAAGGATTAGCAGAATGGATAAAAGCCAGAATCCTACAAATATGTTGTTTACAGGAACACCTGAAGCAGGGAGATACATGCAGAATAAAGGCAAAAGGATGGGCAAAATCTACTATACTCAGGTGAAGTCAAAAGCAGGGTAGCTATCCTGATCTCAGATCAGTTGTAAAACAAAAATTGATCTAATTAAAAGAGATATGAAGGGCGCTATATCTGCTAAAGGGCAGTATAACACGAAGCAATATCAATATTAAAATATATGCACCAAGTGTAGCGTCTAAATTCTTAAAGAGAAATTAAGAGAGCTGCAAAGAAGAAATAGACAGCAAAACTATATTAGTGGGAGATCTCAACCTTGCAGCACTCTCAGAATTAGATAATCAAATCACAAAATAAATAAGAAAGAAGTCAAAGAAGTAAATAGAATACTAGAAAAGTTAGATATGATAGACCTCTGAGAAAATGAATGGAGACAGAAAGGAGTACACTTTCTTTTTCAACAGTTTATGGAACCTATACAAAAAATAGACGATATATTAGGACATAAAAATCAAACTCAAATGCAGTGCATAAAAGAAAATGCATCCTTTCAGACCACGATGCAATAAAATTACACTCAACAAAAGCCAGGGGAAAGTAGACCAAATATAATTGGAAAACTAAATAACTTACTAAAGAATGATTGGGTGAAACAGCAAATCATAGACATAATTAATAACTTCACCCAAGAAAATGACAATAATGAGACATCATATCAAAATGTGATGCAGCCAGTGCTATATTAGGGGGAAGTTTCATATCTCTAGAGTGTTTACTTGCATAAAGTAGAGAAAGAGTATGTCAATGGAATTAACAATTAAAAATGCTGAAAAAGGAACAAATTAAAATCCTCCAGTCAAATACTAAACTTGAAATTCTAAAAATAAAAGGAGAGAGATCAATAAAATTGAAAGTAAACTAATTAATTATCAACCAAGAGTTGTCTATGAAAACCAACAAAATAGACAAACCCTTAGTAACTATCAAAAGGAAAGAGGAAAATCAAATTGTTAGTCTGAAATGAAAAGGGAGAACTCACCACTAATGAAGAGGAAATTAGAGCAATAATTAGAACTACTTTGCCCAACTTTATGGCAATAAATCTGACAACTTAAATGAAATGGAAGAATACCAAAAATATAGCTTGCCCAGAATAACAGAGGAAGAAGTAAATATTCTAAATAGTCCCATCCTAGAAAAAGAAATAGAACAAGTTATTAACCAACTCCCTAAGAAAAAATCCCCAGGACCGGATGGATTTACATGTGAATTCTACCAAACATTTAAAGAACAATTAACCCCTAATGCTATATAAACTATTTGAAAAATAGGACTGAAGGAGTCCTACCAACCTCCTTTACGACACACACAGACATGGTACTGATACCTAAACTAGGTAGGCTGAAAAACAGAGAAAGAAAAAATTATAGACTAATCTCTAATGAATATCGATGCTAAAATCTTAAATAAAATATTAGCAAAAAAGATTACAGAAAATCATCCCAGGATAATACACTATGATCAAGTAGGAGTTATACCAGAAATGCAGGGCTGGTTCATTAGGGAAAACTATTAGCATAATTGACTATATCAATAAGCAAACTAACAAACCATATGATCATCTCAATAGATGAAAAGCATTTGATAAAATCCAATATCCATTCCTAATAAAAACACTTTGAGTATAGTAATAAAATGGACTTTTTCTTAAAATAGTCAGAGCATATATATTTAAACCATCAGTAAGCATCATATGCAATGGGGAAACAGGAATCTTTCCTAGTAAGATCTGAGGAAGCAAGGTTGCTCACTGTCACCATTATTATTCAATATTGTATTAGAAACATTAGCCTCGGCAATAAGAGTCGAGAAAGAGATTAAAGGAATCAGAATAGGCAGTGAGGAAACCAAACTATCACGCTTTGCAGATGATATGATGGTATACTTAGAGTACCCTAGAGATTCTATGAAAAAGCTATTAGAAATAATCCATAACTTTAGCAAAGTTGCAGGTTATAAAATAAATCCCCATAAATCCTCAAAGCATTTTTACATCACCAACAAAACTAACAGCAAGAGATACAAAGAGAAATTCCCATTCAGAATAACTGTCGACAGCATAAAATATTTGGGAATTCATTCACCAAAGGAAAGTCAGGAATTATATGAGCTAAATTACAAAAACTTTCCACACAAATAAAGTCAGACTTAAAACAATTGGAAAAGAATAAGTAGTTCTTGATAGTCTAGCGAATATAATAAAGATAACAATACTCCCTAAACTAATTCCATTTATTTAGTGCTATACCAATCAGACTTCCAGGAAAATATTTTAATGATCTTGAAAAAATAACAACAAAATTTATATAGAATAATAAAAGGTCAAGAATCTTAAAAGAATTAATGAAAAAAAGTCAAATGAAGGTGGCCTAGCTGTACCTGATCTAAAACTATATTATAAAACAGCAGCCACCAAAACCATTTGGTATTGGCTAAGAAATAGCTGATCAGTGGAACAGGTTAGGTTTACAAGATAACAGTCAACTATAGCAATATAGTGTTTGACAAACCCAAAAGATCCTAACTTTTTGGGATAAGAATTCATTATTTGACAAAACTGCTGGGATAACTGGAAAATTAGTATGGCAGAAATTAGCATGGACCCACACTTAACACCATATACCAAGATAAGACTGTACCGGGTCCAAGGATTAGATAAAAAGAATGAGATTATAAACAAATTGGAGGAACATAGGACAGTTTATCTCTCAGACTTGTGGAAGAGGAAATTTGTGACTAAAGATGAACTAGGAGACCATTATTGATCACAAAATAGAAAATTTTGAGTACATCAAATTAAAAGCTTCAAACAAACCAATGTAAACAAGATTGAAGGGAAGCAACAAACTGGGAAAAACATCTTCACAAAGTTAAAGGTTCTGATAAAGGCCCTCATTTCCAAAATATATAGAGAAGACTTAATTTATAAGAAACCAAGCCATTCTCCAATTGATAAATGGTCAGTTGATATGAACATACAATTTTCAGATGATGAATGGTAAAATCATTACCACTCATATGAGAGTGTTCCAAATCATTATTAATCAGAAAATGCAAATTAAGACAACTCTGAGATACCATTATACACCTAGCAGATCATTAAGATGACAGGAAAAACAATGATGATTGTTGAGGATGCGGGAAAAACTGGACACTGATACATTGTTGGTGGAGTTGTGAACGAATCCAACCATTCTGGAGAGCAACGGAATTATGCCCCGAAAGTTACTAAACTGTGCATACCCTGATCCAGCAGTGTTTCTATCAATATACCCCAAAGAGATACTAAAGAAGGGAAAGGGTCCTGTATGTGCCAAAACAAGTCGGTGGCAGCCCTGTTTAGTGGCTAGAAGTTGAAACTGAGTGGATGTCATCAATTGAGAATGGTTGGGTAAATAGGTATATGAATGTTATGGAATATTATTGTTCTGTAAGAAATGACCAAAGATGAATACAAAGAAGCTTGGACAGAATTACATGAACTGATGCTAAGTGAATGAGCAGAACTAAGAGATCATTATATATGTCAACAACGAGCTGTACGAAGATGTAATCTGATGGAAGTGGATTTCTTTGACAAAGAGACCTAATTCAGTTTCACTGATCAATGATGGACAGAAGCTACAACACCCAAAGAAAAAAAACACTGGGAAATGAAATGTAAACTGTTTGGTATTTTGTTTTCCTTCCTGGGTTATTTTTACCTTCGAATCCAATTCTCCCTGTGCAACAAGAAAACCGTTTGGATCTGCACACATACATTGTATCTAGGATATACTAGGACATTCAAATATATATAGGACTGTCATACATCTAGGGAAGGGTGAAGGTGGAGGAGAATCAGAACAGAAGTGAGTGCAAGGGATAATGTTGTAAAAAAAATTACCCTGGCATAGATTCTGTCAATAAAAAGTTACTGTATAAAAAAAACCATTTGGTACTGGCTAAGAAATAGGGACGTTGATCAGTGGAATAGGTTAGATTCACAGAACAAAATAGTCAATGACTATAGCAATTTAGTATCTGACAAATATGATAAAACCCGCTGGGAAAATTGGAAAGTAGTTTGGTAAAAAGTAGGCATAGACCCACACTTAACACCATATACCAGATAAGGTTGAAATGAGTTCGTGATGTAGATATAAAGAATATTACAAACAGATTAGAACATAGGATAGTTTACTTCTCAGATTTGTGGAGGAGGAGGGAATTTGTGCCCAAAGAATTAGAGATCATACTTGATCACCAAATTGATAATTTTGATTATTTAAAGTTAAAAAGTTTTTGTACAAATAAAACAAATGCAGACAAGATTAGAAGGGAAGCAATATTCTGGGAAAACATTATTACATCCAAAAGGATGTGATAAAGACCTCATGTCTAAAATATACAGAGAAGTGACTCAAATGTATAATCGTTCAAGCCATTCTCCAATTGATAAATTGTCAAAGGATATGAACAGTTTTCAGATGAAGAAATTGAAACTAATTGTAGTTGCATGTGCTCCAAATCACTATTAATCAGAAAAATGCAAATCAAGACAACTCTGAGATACCGCTATACACTTGTCAGATTGGCTGAGATGACAGGAAAAGATAATGAGGAATGTTGGAGGGGATGTGGGAAAAGAGAGACACTGATACATTGTTGGAGCAACTGTGAACGGATCCAATCATTCTGGAAAGGAGTTTAGAACTAAGTTCAAAAGTTATCAAACTGTACACAACCTTTGATCCAGCAATGTCTCTACTGGGCCTATATCCCAAAGAGATCTTAAAGGAGGGAAAGGGACCCATATGTGCAAAAATGTTTATGATAGCCTTCTTTGTAGTGACAAGAAAACTGAAACTGAGGATGCCCATCAATTGAGAATGGCTGAATTGGAATATACAGTTAAAAGATTTCATCAGTGGTTTAAAAGAGATTCCAAAATTTGCTGATTCTATAGGTAAGTGAAGACTCAGTTTGAAGAAATCTTATTGGACTAGATAACTTTCCACCATATCATTGTAATATCTCAATTGTGTACTTTTCCAGATTTTTTGGCTGGGCATCAAAAAAGCCTTTGTTCTAAAGGCAACATTTCAGGGGATCCCCAAAATATTGTTATAATTTTGACCAGGATAACATTTCATTCAGTTAAGCAGCATCAGTAAATATTGACGATAGGAATAAAAATTTAGACTTGTTTAGGGAATAGCAAATCATCTATTTAACTTAAGTCACAAAAGAATAGGTCACCTGACCCAGCATCTTGGAATCATAACTGGACTCCAAATTGGGCCATATAATTTTTACATTATACTTCCTAAGTGCTATCTCTAAAGACTTTCCTAAAATGGAGTGAAGAGTACTTGAACAGGGTTTGAGTTGAGAAAACTGTATATTTTTCTGGCTTTTATTTAATTATATTTTTTGGGGTAAAGTAATAGAACTTTTTTTTGTTAATTCATTTATTAGGACTATACATATTTTCATGCCTGTGGGGAAAATACAGCTATCATTGGAAAGAGCATTGGACTGGAAATTATGATAACCTGGGTTCTCCAAGTTCTGAAATTAAATATATGTCCCTGGCAATAAGACCTCCTCTCGTGACTCAGTTGCTTCATCTGTAGAAGGAGAGGTTGAACAATTATTTTTAAGACCCTTCAAGTTAAAAACTTATAATTCAATTTTCTAATAATAGATTTAGATACCTCAGAATACATAGATTTTGGAAACCTTTGGTCTTCATTTCAAAAGAACAGAGCAAGTGGTTGGCAATTTCTGTGTAGTGTTAGCAAATACTTTGCTCTCAGTACTAAGAGCTAAAATATATTTGCATTATTCAACAATTGCTTATTTTCTTTTGTCTCTTTATAATTATAATATAATTTTATATTTAAAGGTATGATACTTTACTCATAGTAGGAATTCAGAGGGTATTTTTTATGTGTTTTAAAGGTCATATGTGAAACTACAAATGGCACGCCACATTTTCCCCATCTAGTCTTGATTATAGATTAGAAGTTTTCAGTCAGATGTAAATTATATTTCCAGGTTATTGAAGTATGTCTATCTGTACCCCTTAATTCAATTTTTTTAGATATTTGTGACATTTCCATTATATATCTTAAACAATAAGTAATTTAATTTTTATATGTATCAGACCCCACATCTGCCACTGTTACCTACTACAATCATCTAACTATTTATCTTTGTCATGTGTTTTCAGCTTTGCAACTAGCCTCTTCTGGCCTAGAAAATGTCCAAGATGATATCATTGATTATGATGAACTCAAGAATGCATTGAATGAACAGGACCTTATGCAGCAAGTGAAGCGCTTACAAATATTACCTGAACTTGCCAATGGTGAATACTTGCAATGTTTTGGTGAATTTTGGGAATTCAAGATACTTTCTGAAGGGATTTTATATATTGAATTAGTATCATAAACCTAATTTACTGGATTTTAGAATCATTCAGTACAATACAACAAATTTGTTGTAGACAAAGTCAGTAACTGTACTAGGTACGGGGCGGAATGTTATAGTTATATAAAATCTTCAAAGAGCTCCTATTCTGTTCAGTGGGCAAATGTCAATATAGTCATGGAGGGATGGTGGTAAGATAACTCTCTGGAAGTGGTTTGGGGAAAATAAGAAGTATTGTTTCCTTCATTTAAAACTATGCATTGGTAGAATGGAAAGGGTTGTAAGAGATTTAGTGTTCTTTGGGAAGAACTAGGTTTCTATTAAAGTGAGTGGGAAAGAATATTGATTGAAAAGTTTGAAGTTCTAGTGGAATTTATTCATAACAGAACAGGGATCCTAAAAATACCATATAATTAACTGTACATATTCATTCATTATAAATCATGAAACCTTATTTATCATATTAATATATTAAGCATGCCTGTAATTAGCAGTACATTTTCCCACATCTAGCCTTTTCAATGGAGCATAAATCAGGTTTGCAGGCCACTGAAACATTCCCCTCCCTTGCAATCTATCTGTCTCTATTTCTGTCTTTTTGAAAATAAAATATTGATTAGTTATTTTTTAACATTAAAAAATTCAAATCTACATCCACTTCCTCCCTATTTCCTTTTTCCCATCTACTGAGCAGGCAGGCAAGTAATGTGATATCAATTATATTTGTAAAATAACATGTACCTATATTAGCTGTATCAAAAAAAGCAAGAAACACAAAAGTGAGAAAAGTATATTTCAATTTGTACTTATTGTTCATCAGTTCTTTCTTTGGTGGGGATAGCTTTTTTTTCATCATGAGTCCTTTGGAATTATCATGGATTTTTGTATTAATCTAAGCTAAGCTTCGTTGTGCTGATCAGTCAGCAATATTGTTTTCCCTTGTGTAAGATGATCTGATTCTGCTTACTTCACTTTTCCTTAGTTCATATGGATCTTCCCATGTTTTTCTGAAATCAGTCTCCTCATCACTTCTTTTATAGCATAATATTAATCCATTACAATCATACGCCACATTTAGGCATCTTCCCTCAATTTCCAATTCTTTGTTATCCTGAAGAGTTGATATAAATATTTTTGTACATAAACGTTCTTTTTCTTTTTTTATGTCATTGGGATACAGGCATAAAAATGCTATTGCTGGGTCAAGGGAATGCATGGTTTTATAGCCTTTTAGGCATAGTTCCAAATTGCTCTCCAGAATGATTAAATCAGTTCACAACTCTACTGGAAATTTAGTTTACCTATGTTTCTCTCATCCTTTCCAGCATTTGTCATTTCTGGTAAATGTGAAGTACTATTTCAACATTCTTTTAATCTATTTTCTTTAATGAATAGTGATTTAGAGCATTTTTCATATTATTAACAGATAACTGATTTCTTCTTCTGAAATTTCTGAAGCCATTCTGTTTATCAACATATTAATTTATTTGTTAGAATTCATTATTCCTTCAAAGAAGATGACTTTCACACCAACTAGAAGTAAAAAAAATTCCCTAAAACATTTTTGGGTCAGATATTTCACATTTTATGAAGTTGCCCAGAATTAATTGAACTTCTTCTAACAATGATTTTGGCATAGGTTTGAATAAAAAAAGAATTTCATCAATAAAAATTACTTTTTTCTAATCTTAATGACTTTGCCAATCTTCTAATCTTAATCACTTTGCCAATAACAGCTATTTTTCTTTACAGAAATGATTAGTGGGTTTTTTTTTTTTTTTTACTGTTTTTCTTAGATTTTCCAATTATGAAAAGTCTGTGCTACATTGTAGAGTTTTCAATAATTTTTAGTTACCAAGTCTTTCTAAAAGTCTTTGCTATTTTCTGAGGCTTAATTGCTTTCGTTTTGAGTAAGGCTAGTTAATGTTCTTAAGATGAGTTTTGTTTCTTGTTTCAATTCAGCTGATCCTATTGCATTTCAAACCCTTAATGTAATAGGGGATTAGCTGAATTAAAACAAGAAACAAAATTGGCATTCTTTTTTAAAAAACAAAAGATTTATTTTTTAATACATATTGGTTTATGAATCATGTTGGGAGAGAAAAATCAGAGTAAAGTGTAAAAACCTGGGAGAGAGGAAAGAAAGGCAGAAAAATAAAGTGAACATAGTACAAAGGATTACATTCAGTCTCTATAATTTTTCTGGATGCAGGATCTATTGGGGTTGCTTTGGATCACTGGACCACTGAGAAAGACCAGATGGCAGGATGACCAGTAGATGTTAGATATATTAAAATATAAATTAGATACACAATAATTATACATGACCAAACCGTTATTTTGCTGTACAAAAAGAATGAGGCTCTGAAATATTGTACAATTAGCTTGTGAAGGAAATGAAAAATGCAGGTGGGCATAAATATAGGGTTTGGGAATTGAATGTAATGGTTTTAGCCATCTCCCCAGAGTTCTTCTGGGCGTACCTGGTTCAGTCTATTATTGTTCCATTGAACTGATTTGTTGATCTCATTGCTGAGGATGGCCTGGTCCATCAGAACCGGTCATTATATAGTATTGTTGGAAGCATATAATGATCTCCTGGTCCTGCTCATTTCACTCATAGCATCAGTTCGTGTAAGTCTCTCCAGGCCTTCTGGAAATCATCCTGTTGGTTATTTCACAGAACAATATTCCATAATATTCATATACTACAATTTATTCAGCCATTCCAACTGATGTAAGTATCCACTCAGTTTCTAGTTTCTAGCCACCCAAAGAGGGCTGCCACAAACATTCATGCACACATACAGGTCCTCTTCTCCCTTCTTATGGTCTCTTCGACAGGCTTCCAGTAGTAACATCAGGATCACATGCACAGTTTGATAACTTTGAGCATAGTCTGGAAAACTACTCTCCAGAATGGTTGGATTCGTTCATAACTCCACCAACAATGCATCAATGTCCCAGTTTTCCGGGCATCCTTGAACAATCATTTTCTCGTCATCTCAGCCAATCTGACAGGTGTAGTGGTATCTTGTGAGTTGTCTTAATTTGCATTTCTCTGATTAATAATGACTTGAGCATCTTTTTCATATGACTTGAAGTAGTTTCAATTTCATCTGAGAATTGTCTGTTCATATCCTTGACCATTTTTCAATTGAGAATGGCTGATTTTTATAAATTAGAGTTAATTTATATATTTTAAATGAGGCCTTATCAGAACCTTGACTGTAAAAATATTTTCCCAGTTTTATTGCTTCTCTTCTAATCTTGTCTGCATTAGTTTTGTTTGTACATAAACTTTCAGTTTGGTATAGTCGAAATTTTCTATTTTGTGATCAGTAATGATCTCTAGTTCTTCTTTTGGCCATAAATTCCTTCCTTCCAAGCAGGTCTGAGAGTTAAACTATCCTTTATTCCTCTAATTTATTAATACCTCCTATTCCTTTATGCCTAGGTCATGAACCCATTTTGACCTTTATATTCGTGTATGGTGTTAAGTGTGGATCAATGCTTAGTTTTGCTATATTAATTTCCAATTTTTCCAGCAATTTTGCTGACAGTAAGTTCTTATCCGGAAAAGCTGGGGTCTGTGGGTTTGTCAAAGACTAGGTTATAGTTGTTGACTGTTTTGTCCCTTGAACCTAACCTATTCCACTGATCAACTAATCTGTTCCTTAGCCAATACCAAATGGTTTTGGTAATCCGCCTATAATATAATTCTTAGATCTGGTACAGTTGCTTGACCTTCATTTGATTTTTTTTCATTAATTCCTTGAAATTCTTGGACCTTTGTTTTTCCACAAGGAATTTTGGTTATATTTTTTTCTAGGTCATTAAAATAGCTTTTTGGGAGTCTGATTGGTATAGCTAAATAAATAGAATAGCTTAAATATTGTCATGTTTATTATATTTGCTTGCCCTATCCAATAAAGTACATTTAATATTTTCCAATTGGTTGTGATCAGACTTAATTTGAAAGTAAAATGTAATTTTGCTCATAAAGTTTCATTTTCCTTGCAGATAGATTCCAAATATTTTTATTATCAGTAGTTACTTTAAATGGAATTTCTCTTTGTAACTCTGACTGTTGGATTTTTGTTAGTGATATATAAGGATGCTGATGACTTATGTGGGTTTATTTTATAACCAGTAAATTTACAGTTGTGGATTATTTCAATAACTTTGCAGAATCTCTGGGTTCTACATACCATCATATCAAAGGATAAAGAGTGATAATTTGGTTTCTATTGCCTATTTTTAATTCTTTAACTTTTCTCAGCTTTTTATTGCCAAAGCTAGCATTTCCTAATACTATATTAAATAGTAACGGGTGATAGTGGGCAACCTTGTTACACCTAGATCTTATTGGGAATGGCTGCAGTTTGTCTCATTATATATGATGCTTACTATGGTTTTTAAAGGATGCTGCTGATTATTTTATGAAAAGTCTATTATTCCTTATACTCTCAAGTTTTTTATGAGGAATGGATGTTGACACAATGCTTTTTCTGCATCTATTGAAATGATCATATGGTTTTTGTTAATTTGGTTATTAATATGGCCAATTATATTGATAGTTTTCCTAATATTGAACCAGCCCCGCATTCCTGGTATAAATCCTACTTGATCATAGTGTATTATCTTTTTCCAGGTTTTTCTCAAATCAGCTTGTTCATCATTTCTAGAACAATATTCCATTATTTCCACATGCTACAATCATTTAATAATCCCCAATTGATGGGCATCTACTCAATTTCCAATTCTTTGCTACCACAAAAGGAGCTGCTACAAACATTTTTGCATGTGTGGGTCCTTTTTACTTCTTTATGATTTCTTTTGGGATACAGACCCAGTATTGGCACTGCTGGGTCAAAGTGTATGAACAGTTTGATAGTCCTTTGGGCATAGTTACAGATTGGTCTCCATATTGGTTGGATCATTTTACAATGCCACCAACAATGCATCAGTGTCCTAGTTTTCCCATATCCCCTCCAACATTTATCATTATCTTTTCCTGTCATCTTGGCTAGTCTGGAAGAGGAGGTGGCACCCCAGAGTTGTTTTAATTTGTATTTCTCTAATCAATAGGGATTTAAAACATTTTTCATATGACTATAGGTGAGTTTAATTTTGTCATTTAAAAGTTGTTCGTATCCTTTGACCATTAAAAAACTGAGACCTTTATCAGAAACACTGGCTGTAAAGATTTTTCCCCAGCTTTGTCCTTTCCTTTTAATCTTGTTTCTGTTACTTGGTTTTGTGCAAAAACTTTTAAATTTAATTTAATCAAAGTTGCCCATTTTGCCTTTTAAAATGTTCTCTAGTTCTTTTGTGAATCCCATCTCCAAAGATATCAGATAGGTAAACTATTCTTTGCTCTCCTAATTGGCATATCATATACCTATTTCAATCTTATTTTGGTATGGGTTGTTAGGCTGAAAATCTATCCAAAGTTTCTGACATATTATTTTCCAGTTTTCCCAGCAATTTTTATGAAATAGTAAGTTCCATTTGTTTAGCTCTGACTTTACTTGTGTGAAAAGTTTTTTGTAATTGTGTTCATACAGTTCCTGGGTTTTTCATATCAGGGAAAATTTTATTTTGTTTATAGTTATTTTAAATCGAATTTTTCTTTCTATCTCTTGATGATGGACTTTGTCATTAATATATAGAAATGCTGATGATTTGTATAGGCTTATTTTACAATCCTGCAATTTTATTGAAGCTGTGAATTGTTTCAATTAGGTTTTTGAATGATTTTCTAGGATTCTCTAAGTATATCATCATAATATATGCAGAGTGATTGTTTTATCTCCTCGTTGCCTATTCTAATTTTTTTTCTTATTGCTCAAGTCAACATTTCTAATAAAATGTTGAATAATAGTGGTGACAATGGGCATTCTTATTTTGCCCCTGATTAACTACGTAAAGCACTTCATTACAGTTAATGATTGCTGTTGGTCTTAGATAGATACTGCTTATTTATTTTAAAGAAGGTTCCCTTTATCCCAATGTTTTTTAGTATTTTTGATAGGAATAGATGCTATATTTTGTTAAAAGCTTTTTCTGCATCAAGATTATTATATGATTTCGATTGGTTTTATTATTGTTGATTATGGTAATAGTTTTGCTGTCATTAAACTGGCCCTTTCGTAATTCCTGATATAAACTTCTATATGGTCATAGTATATTCTCCCGGTACCTTTTTGTAACTTTGCTAATATTTTATTTAAAATTTTGGCATCAATATTCATTAGGATTGGCCTGTAATTTCTTTTCTCTTTGGCTCTTCCAGGTTTAGATATCAGTACAATATTTGGTGTCACATGAATTTGCAGGACTCTTCCTTCTCTAACTTATTTTTCCAAATAGTTTATATGGTGTTGAATTAATTGTTCTTTAAATGTTTGGTAGAATTCACTTGTGAATCCATCTAACTTGGAGATTTTTTTCTTAGAAAGTCCATTAATAGCTTGTTTGTTTTCTTTTCAAAGATGGGATCACTTTAAGTAATTTTTCTTTTTCATTAATCTGGAAAGAATCATATTTTCAGAATGTTCATTCAGTTCAATTAAATTACACTAAGCCCCATCAAAATAACTCCCAATTATTACTTTAATTTGTTTTCATTATGCTAAATTCATCTTTTCTTTATGCTCAAGTGATTTGGTTTTTTTCTTCTTTCCAATCAAATAATTAAAGGTTTATCTATTTTGTTGTTTTTCATAAAAACCAATTTGTTTTATTTATTAGTTCAATAGTTTTGGTTTCAATTTTATTAAGCTTCCTCCTTTGAGCTTCAGAATTTCTAATTTGGTATTAATTGGAGTTTTCTAATTTGTTCTTTTCTAGGCCATTGTGTTCAATTCCTTTATCTCCACTTTCTTTATTTTATTCGTGTAGCTACTTAGAGATATAAAATTTCCCCTAAGAATTGCTTTGGCTGCATCTCATAGATTTTGATATGTTTTCTCATTATTTTATTCTCTTGCATTATTGGATTATGGATTATGGATTGTTTCTGTGAGTTGTTTTACCCACTCACTTTTTAGAATCACATTACTTAATTTCCAATTGGTTTTTAGTCTATCTTTCCTTGTCCCTTTATGGAATATAATTTTTATTGCATTGTTGTCTGACAAGGAAGCATTTACTATTTCTGCGTTTTTGTATCTTACTGTGAAGTTTTTATGCCCTAATATATGGTCACTTTTTGTGTAGATGCCATATGCTGTGGAGAAAAAGATGCTTTCCTTTCTGGCTCTATTCAATATTCCTGAGTGTTTTTGCTCTCTTGTAGGTTGTTCTTTTGTTTTCTGCTGAGCACTTTTTAAACTTTTATCTTTTCCCCCCTTTCATTCCCTCCACTTCCTGTTAGCAGGCTATTCTAAGGTGGCTTGAATGCAAGTGCACACACACACACACACACACACACACACACACAGCAATATAGAGCAAGAGAGAGTGAGAGAGAGATGAAGAGAAAGAGAGAAAAGAGGAGAGAAGAGATACACACACACATACACACATACACACAATTTGATCTTTGTGCCATTCAGTTAGGCACTTAACAAATGTTTGATTGATTCATTCCAACAGCTGAATTTTTCTTCCTGTTACAGAGCAAGGCAAAATAGAACCCTCTGAATTTATGGGTGTCTTATCGAAAGTGCTGTCCATTCCTGAACCTTCTGGTAAGTTTTTTTTTTTTAAGATTTCTATACAGAAAGCAAATGAAGGTGGGTAGCTCTACCAGATCTAAAATTATATCATAAAGCAGTGGTCATGAAAACCATTTGGTACTGACTTCCGGCCAAGATGGCAGTGAGGAGGCACACAGCTCTGTATGCTCCGCATTTTCTCTCAGAATCTATCTCATTACAAGCCTCTGAATTGATGCCTGACTGAAAACCCCACAAACAGCTAAGAGAAGACATCTCGAAATTCACCAGGAAAGGTCTAGTTTGCTCGAGGGCGCGATAGTTTTAGGGACCGGGCAGGCTGGAGGGCAGGCAGCGGCAGCAAGAGCTCGGCTATGTTCTCACAGCTGAGCAGACCAGAGGGGTTGGGATCTCAGCCAGTCTCTGCAGGAGAGCTTCAAGCAGGATTGGATACTTTGCCTGGCAGCAAGTCAGCAGCCCAGCAGAGAAGCTAAAAACACCGCGGTTGAAGAATACAACCCTAAACAGCTGGAGTTCCTTGGGACCGGCCACCCTCCCCACAGCATCTCAGTACGCTCAGAGTCTCAGGAGTGCAGTGCAGCACAGTCCTGCTAATGCCTGCTGCCTCCCCACAGTCTGTGTAGAGGAAGCTTCCGTAACGCCACCCAGCCCCTCCCCAAAAAGGCAGATCCATTGCGGTTTTTTTCCTTTTTTTCTTTGCTAGTTTGTTCCCCATTGTTCTCTGACAAATGAGCAAAAGTTAAAAGGACTTTAACCATTGACAGCTTTACAGAGAGAGAACAGACTCTAAACCCTGAGGAGACTAAAACAGACTGTCTCAGATGAATCCTCATTAGGAAGAGATCATCTGTTCCTCAGCACAGATGAATCACAGAAATTAAAAAGGCTGTCACAAGAGAGCTACAAGAAAAATGGGAAAAGGAGAGGGAGGCTGGCAAGAGAGTCTGATAGTCATTCCACTCATTTAACGACAGAGTGGATAAAGAAACAAATCCTTGAAAAAATAGGGGATTAGTGAAATCCGAAACAGAAAATAACCTACTAAAGAATAAAATTACGAAATCGAAAAACATTCCATAGAACAAATTGGACAATTAGAAAAGATATAAAAAAGTTAGTGAAGAAAACACTCATTGAAAAAAATAAGAATAGAACAAATGGAATTGAATGGACTGAGGAGACAAGAAGAATCAGTCAAGCAAAACCAAAAAAACCAAACAATGGAGAAAATGAACACTTTGGGGAGAAAAACAACACCTGGAAAATAGGTCTAGGAGAGACAATCTGAGAATTATTGGACCCCAGAAAAATACGTGATGAAAAAAAAAGAGCCTGGACACTATTTTCTAGGAAATTATCAAAGAGAACTGCCCAGAAGTCATAGGAAACAGAGGGTAAAATAGACATTGAAAGGATTCATCGATCACCCACTGAAAGGGATCCGCCAAAATCAAAAACACCAAGAAATATAGTGGCCAAAATGCCAGAACCTACAAACAAAGGAAAAAATACTCCAAGCGGCTAGAAAACCCAATTCAAATATAGAGGAGCCACAATATGACTCTACCCAAGATCTAGCAGCATCCACATTAAAAGATCGAAGGGGTTGAATATGATATTCAAAGGCTAAGGACCTCGGTATGCAACCAAACCAGCTGAGGATGAGCATCTTTTCCAGGGAAGAAGATGGTCATTCAACGAAATAAGTGAATTTCACCCATTTGGTGAAAACCAGAACTTAACAAGAAGTTTATTCTGCAACATAGAACTCAAGAAACTTCCAAAAGGTAAAAAAGAAATCTTGGGAACTATATTTCTGCTGTAAAGATGTATAAAACATGTATACCTTGTTCAGGAAATTAGAGGTGGAAAGGACATTGTATCAGAAAAAGGGTAAAGTGTGGGGGGGTACTATCTCACAAAGAGGCAAAGGAAACCTATTATATTCAGAGAAAGAATGGAGGGGATGAATATAATGGCATTTCATAAGAATTGACTTAAGAGAAAATTTTAGACATATTCAATATATGGTGAAACTTCTTCCATCTCATTGAAAAGTGAGAAGGGAAAGTGAAAAGGGAAGGAATAAGCTACAGAAGGGACACAGAAACTGTGAAGTTAAGGGAGCAAGATAGGAGGAGGAATCAAGGTGGGAGGAGGGATACTAAAAGGGAAGGCTGTGAGAAGCAAGTGAAGCCTACAAGTTTAATATCACTGGGAAGGTGGGGTAAGGGGAAAGAAGGGAGAAAAGCATAAATAGGGGTTAATAAGATGCAAGTAACACAGAATTAGTAATTTAACCATAAATGTGAACGGGGCAAACTCCCCTACAAAGAGGAAGGATTAGCAGAATGGATAAAAGCCAGAATCCTACAAATATGTTGTTTACAGGAACACCTGAAGCAGGGAGATACATGCAGAATAAAGGCAAAAGGATGGGCAAAATCTACTATACTCAGGTGAAGTCAAAAGCAGGGTAGCTATCCTGATCTCAGATCAGTTGTAAAACAAAAATTGATCTAATTAAAAGAGATATGAAGGGCGCTATATCTGCTAAAGGGCAGTATAACACGAAGCAATATCAATATTAAAATATATGCACCAAGTGTAGCGTCTAAATTCTTAAAGAGAAATTAAGAGAGCTGCAAAGAAGAAATAGACAGCAAAACTATATTAGTGGGAGATCTCAACCTTGCAGCACTCTCAGAATTAGATAATCAAATCACAAAATAAATAAGAAAGAAGTCAAAGAAGTAAATAGAATACTAGAAAAGTTAGATATGATAGACCTCTGAGAAAATGAATGGAGACAGAAAGGAGTACACTTTCTTTTTCAACAGTTTATGGAACCTATACAAAAAATAGACGATATATTAGGACATAAAAATCAAACTCAAATGCAGTGCATAAAAGAAAATGCATCCTTTCAGACCACGATGCAATAAAATTACACTCAACAAAAGCCAGGGGAAAGTAGACCAAATATAATTGGAAAACTAAATAACTTACTAAAGAATGATTGGGTGAAACAGCAAATCATAGACATAATTAATAACTTCACCCAAGAAAATGACAATAATGAGACATCATATCAAAATGTGATGCAGCCAGTGCTATATTAGGGGGAAGTTTCATATCTCTAGAGTGTTTACTTGCATAAAGTAGAGAAAGAGTATGTCAATGGAATTAACAATTAAAAATGCTGAAAAAGGAACAAATTAAAATCCTCCAGTCAAATACTAAACTTGAAATTCTAAAAATAAAAGGAGAGAGATCAATAAAATTGAAAGTAAACTAATTAATTATCAACCAAGAGTTGTCTATGAAAACCAACAAAATAGACAAACCCTTAGTAACTATCAAAAGGAAAGAGGAAAATCAAATTGTTAGTCTGAAATGAAAAGGGAGAACTCACCACTAATGAAGAGGAAATTAGAGCAATAATTAGAACTACTTTGCCCAACTTTATGGCAATAAATCTGACAACTTAAATGAAATGGAAGAATACCAAAAATATAGCTTTGCCCAGAATAACAGAGGTTAAAGTAAATATTCTAAATAGTCCCATCCTAGAAAAGAAATAGAACAAGTTATTACAATCAACTCCCTAAGAAAAAATCCCCAGGACCGGATGGATTTATATGTGAATTCTATCAAACATTTAAAGAACAATTAACCCCTAATGCTATATAAACTATTTGAAAAATAGGACTGAAGGAGTCCTACCAACCTCCTTTACGACACACACAGACATGGTACTGATACCTAAACTAGGTAGGCTGAAAAACAGAGAAAGAAAAAATTATAGACTAATCTCTAATGAATATCGATGCTAAAATCTTAAATAAAATATTAGCAAAAAAGATTACAGAAAATCATCCCAGGATAATACACTATGATCAAGTAGGAGTTATACCAGAAATGCAGGGCTGGTTCATTAGGGAAAACTATTAGCATAATTGACTATATCAATAAGCAAACTAACAAACCATATGATCATCTCAATAGATGAAAAGCATTTGATAAAATCCAATATCCATTCCTAATAAAAACACTTTGAGTATAGTAATAAAATGGACTTTTTCTTAAAATAGTCAGAGCATATATATTTAAACCATCAGTAAGCATCATATGCAATGGGGAAACAGGAATCTTTCCTAGTAAGATCTGAGGAAGCAAGGTTGCTCACTGTCACCATTATTATTCAATATTGTATTAGGAAACATTAGCCTCGGCAATAAGAGTCGAGAAAGAGATTAAAGGAATCAGAATAGGCAGTGAGGAAACCAAACTATCACGCTTTGCAGATGATATGATGGTATACTTAGAGTACCCTAGAGATTCTATGAAAAAGCTATTAGAAATAATCCATAACTTTAGCAAAGTTGCAGGTTATAAAATAAATCCCCATAAATCCTCAAAGCATTTTTACATCACCAACAAAACTAACAGCAAGAGATACAAAGAGAAATTCCCATTCAGAATAACTGTCGACAGCATAAAATATTTGGGAATTCATTCACCAAAGGAAAGTCAGGAATTATATGAGCTAAATTACAAAAACTTTCCACACAAATAAAGTCAGACTTAAAACAATTGGAAAAGAATAAGTAGTTCTTGATAGTCTAGCGAATATAATAAAGATAACAATACTCCCTAAACTAATCTATTTATTTAGTGCTATACCAATCAGACTTCCAGGAAAATATTTTAATGATCTTGAAAAAATAACAACAAAATTTATATAGAATAATAAAAGGTCAAGAATCTTAAAAGAATTAATGAAAAAAAGTCAAATGAAGATGGCCTAGCTGTACCTGATCTAAAAACTATATTATAAAACAGCAGCCACCAAAACCATTTGGCATGGCTAAGAAAGGCTGATCAGTGGAACAGGTTAGGTTTACAAGATAACAGTCAACTATAGCAATATAGTGTTTGACAAACCCAAAAGATCCTAACTTTTTGGGATAAGAATTCATTATTTGACAAAACTGCTGGGATAACTGGAAAATTAGTATGGCAGAAATTAGCATGGACCCACACTTAACACCATATACCAAGATAAGACTGTACCGGGTCCAAGGATTAGATAAAAAGAATGAGATTATAAACAAATTGGAGGAACATAGGACAGTTTATCTCTCAGACTTGTGGAAGAGGAAATTTGTGACTAAAGATGAACTAGGAGACCATTATTGATCACAAAATAGAAAATTTTGAGTACATCAAATTAAAAGCTTCAAACAAACCAATGTAAACAAGATTGAAGGGAAGCAACAAACTGGGAAAAACATCTTCACAAAGTTAAAGGTTCTGATAAAGGCCCTCATTTCCAAAATATATAGAGAAGACTTAATTTATAAGAAACCAAGCCATTCTCCAATTGATAAATGGTCAGTTGATATGAACATACAATTTTCAGATGATGAATGGTAAAATCATTACCACTCATATGAGAGTGTTCCAAATCATTATTAATCAGAAAATGCAAATTAAGACAACTCTGAGATACCATTATACACCTAGCAGATCATTAAGATGACAGGAAAAACAATGATGATTGTTGAGGATGCGGGAAAAACTGGACACTGATACATTGTTGGTGGAGTTGTGAACGAATCCAACCATTCTGGAGAGCAACGGAATTATGCCCCGAAAGTTACTAAACTGTGCATACCCTGATCCAGCAGTGTTTCTATCAATATACCCCAAAGAGATCTTAAAGAAGGGAAAGGGTCCTGTATGTGCCAAAACAAGTCGGTGGCAGCCCTGTTTAGTGGCTAGAAGTTGAAACTGAGTGGATGTCATCAATTGAGAATGGTTGGGTAAATAGGTATATGAATGTTATGGAATATTATTGTTCTGTAAGAAATGACCAAAGATGAATACAAAGAAGCTTGGACAGAATTACATGAACTGATGCTAAGTGAATGAGCAGAACTAAGAGATCATTATATATGTCAACAACGAGCTGTACGAAGATGTAATCTGATGGAAGTGGATTTCTTTGACAAAGAGACCTAATTCAGTTTCACTGATCAATGATGGACAGAAGCTACAACACCCAAAGAAAAAAAACACTGGGAAATGAAATGTAAACTGTTTGGTATTTTGTTTTCCTTCCCGGGTTATTTCTACCTTCTGAATCCAATTCTCCCTGTGCAACAAGAAAACTGTTTGGATCTGCACACATACATTGTATCTAGGATATACTAGGACATATTCAACATATATAGGACTGCTTGCCATCTAGGGGAAGGGGTGGAAGGTGGGAGGGAAAAATCAGAACAGAAGTGAGTGCAAGGGATAATGTTGTAAAAAAAATTACCCTGGCATAGATTCTGTCAATAAAAAGTTACTGTATAAAAAAAACCATTTGATACTGGCTAAGAAATAGAGATGTTTTTCAGTGGAATAGGTTAGATTCACAAAACAAAATAGTCAATGACTATAGCAATTTAGTATCTGACAAATCTGAAAAAAACCGCTGGGAAAATTGGAAACTAGTATGGCAGAAAGTAGGCATAGACCCACATTTAACACCATATACCAGATAAGGTTGAAATGAGTTCATGATCTAGATATAAAGAATATTACAAACAGATTAGAACATAGGATAGTTTACTTCTCAGATTTGTGGAGGAGGAGGGAATTTGTGCCCAAAGAACTAGAGATCATAATTGATCACCAAATTGATAATTTTGATTATATAAAGTTAAAAAGCTTTTGTACAAATAAAACAAATGCAGGCAGGATTAGAAGGGAAGCAATAAAATGGGAAAACATTATTACATCCAAAGATCTGATAAACACCTCATTTCTAAAATATATAGAGAATTGACTCAAATTTATAATAGTTCAAGCCATTCTCCAATTGATAAATGGTCAAAGGATATGAATAGACAATTTTCAGATGAAGCAATTGAAACTATTTGTAGTTGCATGAAAAGGTGCTCCAAATCACTATTAATCAGAAAAATGCAAATCAAGACAACTCTGAGATACCGCTATACACTTGTCAGATTGGCTGAGATGACAGGAAAAGATAATGAGGAATGTTGGAGGGGATGTGGGAAAAGAGAGACACTGATACATTGTTGGAGCAACTGTGAACGGATCCAATCATTCTGGAAAGCAGTTTAGAACTAAGTTCAAAAAGTTATCAAACTGTACACAACCTTTGATCCAGCAATGTCTCTACTGGGCCTATATCCCAAAGAGATCTTAAAGGAGGGAAAGGGACCCATATGTGCAAAAATGTTTATGATAGCCTTCTTTGTAGTGACAAGAAACTGGAAACTGAGTGGATGCCCATCAATTGGAGAATGGCTGAAT